>NC_141884.1:8157158-8881324 GCF_030686135.1 Camelina sativa | reverse complement strand
AAGGAATGTGTTCGTTAATCCTCTTCAAAGAAACGTAAAACAATGCGGTGCCTCAACTATCAAAACTATTAACACTTTCCATATAAAGAAAGACTCAAGAGTAGATATGTTTTGCAGCATGAAAATCGAATGTAGATTAGGCGTCAATTTCGCACTCATACTACAACTGCTCAAACTTTTCAGACCATCTCCACAAGGACACAAACTGATATATTAATTAGTATAATGTAAGCAACACACCTCACAGTCTGGCTGTCCAATCCTCTCAGGTAATTGGTCTTTGTAATAAATAACACCCTACAATATGTTACAAACTGTAAGTAAGCTAGAGTAACAGGACAGATGCAAGAAGAGTCAGCCATATAAACAAAAGTTGTCACCTGAGGAAGATGGGTAAGAGGATGATTGTAACGACAGGTGTTTCCATAGCCACACTGCCCAGTTCTCAAAAAGAACTGGCAATCTCGCTCACCAGGACGATCAGGATATGGACTAGATTGATCCATATTGTCTTCATTAACTTTCACCCTCCTCAAGGTATCTAAGAAAATCAAAAACACCAAGAAAACGAGACAAGAACATTACATGTCTAAATCAACCAGAGAAACCAAACTCAAATCATAAGAATCCACTTTCCAAAACCAATAAGACAATGTCAAACTTCAAATCACACAAAGAGCAAATCAGAATCTAAATTTCGAATACATAATCAGAGAACAATATCCAACGATATATAAAAAAAACATGATCTTTAACTTCCAGAATTCAATGATCCGACACAAGGAATCAAACAAGATAACTCGAAAAAAAAAAGAAGACAAATTCGTATTCAACCATCCAAAGTTTCGAACTTTGATGATCGAAACTCTCAAAAAACACATTGAGAGTTGGATGATCAAAACCAACAACAACAAAAACCATATGATCTTCAAACACATTACGAAAAAGAAACCGTTTTTATTTAGATCTTTGATGAACAGAGGAGAAAAAGTAACTACCTTCAATTTTCTCGGGAGATCGAATCGACCCAGTAGAGTTCTGAACCTGCTGCTGAGTTTCGGACATGGCTCGTTGTAATAAACAAACACAGTCGCACACAGAGAGAGAGAGACAAAAATCAAAAGAACTCTTTTTATGTTCTCCGAGAGAGAAAAGAAGAAACCAGAGACGAAATAGTTTGTTAAGAGTTGTTGTTGCGTCTAAGTAAGAAGAAGAAGAAGAAGAAGAACGATGATCACAATGATCAAAAAAACAAAGAGAAAAGAGGAAAAATAAAGATTGTTCCTTTTTACCGATGAAGAACAAAATGTGAAAAAACGATCTTCTTCTTAAATTTAACTTTTTTATTTTGGTGTCCCCCACAAAGATAGATTTATATAGTTTGAACAAATCCAAGAAGCAAAAAATAAAAAAGACAAATCTCTGCCCAAATATTCCGATTGGAATGAAATTTTTCCTTTTATTTTCTTTTCCCAGAATCTGAGATTTTCGTGGGAAAATTTTCGGATCTTCCTTTTTGGTGTTTTTTCCCTTTTTTTTATTTATTTCCCCCAATGTAATGAAGAGTTTTCAATGTGAATACAAAGAAAAATAAAATTAAAAAAAGGATTTAAATAAATAAAATAAAAATATAACAGTGGCTGAGTAATGAGTCTTTGCCCCCTCGTGTACGGATTAATAAATTCTGCCGGTTCATTTGAAATGACGATATTACCCCTATAATGTTTTCTCATCAAACTCGTTTGCGCGTGATCTTATTTTTTCAATGTGGTGGTTCCATTTGAACCGTCCGATCCGAACCTTGTGGGACCCGCTCTATTCTCTTTTTTTTTTGGGAACATTATTTAGTAAAAATTAAAATTAATTAGTTTCCCATTTTAAAGAAAGGACACAATTAAAAAAAAGTACATAAATGTGTGTTAATCTTATTAGATTTAATACTAAAATTTTAATTATAAAAATTATTCATTACAATATACTCCTTATGACAAAAATTTATGGCATTTTGGAGTATGAGTTGTTCATAAATAATGACACAACATAATTTTCTAAAATAATTTCCTTATGACACATAATTTTAACATTAAGTTCAATAAATTATAGATAAACTTTAAAATGTTATCTATAAAAGTTCTAATGAAAGTTTTTAAATTAATTATTAAAGAAAGGACACACTTAAAAAGGTTATTACATAAATGTTAGTTAATCTTAATAGATTTAATTCTAAAAAAATTTAATTACTAAAATATTCATTACAATAATATGATTTGTTGTTCATAAATAATGACACAACATAGTTTGCTAACACAATTTCCTTGTAAAATTAAAATTCAATAAATTATAGATAAACTTAAAAAAAAAATGATTTGATTATAAATGAAAATAATTATATTTGCTAATACATTCATTATTTTTTCCCATACAACATTATTTCAACAGATTGACAAGGTGGAGTTCACATTATTTTCATTAGTTTTGATTTATTGTATACAAAATGGTTAAACGGATAATTTGGTGCGTTCATGTATGCTTAGAACGGTGTTATATGTAAATAATTTTTCCATTAGTTTATTTGAGTCAATTTACTTTTAGTTGTGATAAATAAATAAAAAATTATTTCAAATCTACCAAAAGTAAATTATTTTTGTTTCGGCAAAGAATAAACATTTAATATGCAATCACACACACCTAACTAATTTGAAAGCAGTTTTATTCGCGTATCTAAATGACGGTGCGTGGCGTGGCGTGGGTGCGTGCGTGGGTCCTTTTTCTTAATTATATCTTTCTCACTAAATACTCTCTTCAGATTTCCAACTACATATTATGCTCAATCAATGAATATATTACACTATAAATGGTTATCTATTGACTCTCTGAGCACTCTTTCATTTTAAATAATTGTTGTCTCATTAACATTAATAGATACGGACTTACTGTTAAACAAAATTGTAGATAGTGCTTTAAACTTATTAAAAGTTTCAAGTGATCATTTTAAACTAGTAGTAACTTTTTATGAAGATATGTATGTCAATATATACTAGCTTATAGATATTTTTGAAGATAAATAATAAAACATGTATTTGATTATTTACATAATGTGTTATCTATGCTATAGGGTTTTTCTTAAAAAAAAATTTACAACATATGATAGTTTTCTAAGTAAATGATTAAAATTAGTAGCATTTGAACAATACAAGGATTATATTGATTCAAAATAGAGTTCAGAAAGGTTACAAATCACAAGATAAAAGATGAGAGTGGAAATTACAGAGACACAAAGATCTTTCCATAACCTACAACTAGAAGAGGAAAGGATTTTACCGATACATTGTTTAAACCAAAAACATCTTGTCTCGAGACTGATTGAGCTCTCGAAGGACCATAGGGAATCCACATACCAATTGGTGTTCACGGTCTTCAGCACAAATGGCATAACAAGAGAATGGAACTTGGCTTTCTCCGCATAAGATGCATCTTTCTCTATAAGTGTTTTGTCAAGAGTCTCTCGGGATAGGATGTAACCGTAAGATAATCTAGACCCACTTGAACCTTTCAACGCCACATAGAACAAGTAATTAAGCTAGTGCAAGCCTTAATTCTAAATGTTCTAACCCAACACTAACCAAAGCTCAATCCCCTGACTACCAAAGAAATATAGTCGAGGATGAGAAACTTAGCCCATAAAGGGAATCTACAGAACCTGAGCAACTGATGATACCAGATCTTAAGCGGTTACAATCTGATCAGAGCAAACAGGGGAACCAAAGTGGAAGACAGTAGAAACGAACAAGGTACCGAGATAAATGAAGAGTCGAGATCCGATGATGCAAATATTTGCTGATGAAGGAAGAGGGAAGAGCCGTCGCGAGAAGAAAACGGGATCCTCCAAAATCGCGTATACTCAACCAAGAGAATCAGCCCAGCCAATATTCCCCTCCGTGAATCACGACCCCAAACATCACCCCGAATCAACCAACAACCATCAGATCCTATGAATCTGGGACCAAAACACAATCTTGCTAGATCTGAAACTCCACCTCTACCGATCCAGTTCGCTAAAAACCTCTATGCTTCCACATCCGCATGAAACAACAACAAGGAATGAAAACTAAGCAAGAAACTAAAGGAGGTGACCGACGCCGGCGCTATGTGAGCCGCCACGCGCCGGTCAAAGGCTTAACGGAGACTTTTGAACTAAGGAAACGGCGAGAGAAAGAAAAGAGAGAAAGTAGGGCGAACTAGTCAAATGCTTAAAAATGTACAATGATCTTGCAAATTCATTTTTGTTACCAATGTATCCACAATTTAATCAGATATAAAAGTTTTTATAATCTGATATATGTTAGCAAAAAAAAAAATGTTATATGAATCGTTTAGATTTTTTTATTCTTTCCTACAAAACTATCCCATTTTGTGTTTTTGTTTTTTCTGAACGCGGCACTGTCGAACTCTTTTTAACCGTTTTGTGAAATATATATATACTGTATTCTTAAAAACACAAAGCATTTAAAATTTTCCGAAAGAAATCGAAAACTGCTTTCTCTCTCAAACAATGCGACACCCAGGCGATTTTCTTCAACCAACTTTTTCCTCCGATATTCGATTCCGGCCGGCGCTGGCTTCTCCGGCGTCGGTCGGCCTTGTATTCTTTTCTGTTTCCAGTTTTCTTGTTTGTTACATCGTTTAGCAATAAAACCGATCATGATTCATCGATCTGAATTCGTCCTCACTCTTATGGTGATGGTTTCTATTCTCTATGCCGGCGACGTGGTTTCCATGGGACATCTCTACTACTCTTTGGCAGTTATCCCCACACCGAAGTCCATGATTCGATGTGATGCACTTACTATGTTATCGCTGCGTTTATTTTCAAGCGATTATCATAGCATTAGTTTTGAAAATCGATTACACCATGGTTGTATGATTGATTCAAAAATTAATGTCTCCAACTTGAGACAGATTTCTCAAACCCAGATCTGGGATCCGGGATTGTCAAGTTTAGAGATTGGAGATGGTGCAGTGAAATCACGGTCAGATCATACCAATACAGTGTGTCGATCGACACAAGAGGTGTGTGTCGATCGACACAAGTCAGGAGCAGTGGCAAACAGCGCGGTCGGTGCTTTCTTCTTCTCGGCTTTGGTGTTGGTGGATGATGTGAATAGGATGAGAACCAGAAGATCAAATCAACAACACATATGGGTTTACGGTATAATCACAAAAAATCATATCTCTTTTTTCAGGAGAGTTCCAAAATCTATGGTCTTGCGATGTAACGGATGGATCGCAGATTTTGCTTTTCGAAAGCGTAAAAGATGGTACATCGACAAAAAACAGATGTTTCCCAAGCTAGAAAGTCACACAAAATTGACGGATAGGATGAGAGCAACTAAGCATATTTTTCGGATTGCGGCGCCTAAATTTTTTTGCTTTTTCGTTACAGAAATATTTGATTGTATCTATATCCTTATATTTAACATTACAATCTTTGGTTCATATTAATAAAGTTATGATTTGGAGTTAAAAAAAAAATATATACTGTATTCTTGTACTGTTAACCAATGTTGGGGTAAGTTTTGGATTTTAAGGTAACGCAGCGCAGCGCAGTCGAGAGGGCATAGAAGAAAGCAACTGGGTAAAAAAAAAAGAATAAATAAATAATAACATTGAATGCAGTTTGGCAGAATCTACCAAGAGTCTCTTTTTGCTGTATTGCTTCATTTTTTAATAGAGACAGGACAAGTGTAGTGTAGTAGACTCAACAGGTTCGAAGGTTTACATACAACTAGGATTATTGTCTTAAAAGCCATTCTAACTATATTAAAATTCAACTCACAAGTTAAAAAAAAAAAACAAATTTCTTTGTTTCTTTTCTATTATCAGTTAAGACTTAAGAGCTTAGAAACGAAGAGGATTTTTTTTTACATAACTATTTCCATTAATGTGTATCATAATTTGGTTTACTTGTGTACATATATGAAATGGAGAGTTGTATTAATTTTATTGTTATGATTCTGAATTACGATAAGAAAAATTAAAATAATAAAAATCATGTAAAAGTCAAACCGGCTTTAGATATCTTCGAGGCACAAAATAAAAAAAAAAGCAGACACGATTCGTAAACAGTTCAAAACAGGCTTTGTGACCAAGCCAACGCTTCTTCTTGTTGACTCGTCGTCTCTCGTCTCGTCTCGTCGTAAACTAGAAGAAAACAAAAGTTACTATAAGAAGAGAAGAGAGAGGGGAAGGGCAAAATAGTAAAAACGAGTTTCTTTTGATTCATGCACAAGAAATCTCCTGCATCGCGCAAGCCCAGGTAGGACCCAAGGTGGGTAATGCTCTGGTGATCTAGGTAGCAGTGTAAGAGCAATGATATCTTACTTACTGACCCGTCAGTATCGTGCCACGTAACCCAATTGTTAAAAAAGGTTGTGATTGTCTGTGGTAACGTCCACTTCATTACAAAGTGTTCTTTTTCTTTCTTTCTAAAAGTGCACGTGGGTTTGACGCGGTTTGTTATGACCGGTTTGACCGTTTGAAAGACTCACTTTACCGTCGTCAAGACAGGAATTATTAAAAGGAATCCAAAAACATTATTATTATCAAAGGAGAAAAATATCAAAACGCAACAATCGCTGTCGTTTGGTAAGCAAAACTTGAGAGCCTCTTGTTCAATCTACTACGCCAAGGCTCTCTTTCTCCTCCCATACTTCTAAATTTCTAATGAAACCGTACTACAGTAGATGATGATGATGATAATATATGCAAAATGATAAACTTTCCCCTAAAGAAAAGATTGGGTTACTTGTATGTACTCTACTCAGCAGAAGAACATGTTGCTTTCGACTTTCTCGTGCAGGCGTGGAAGCTCTGGAACTTTCCCGTCCTCCGATATATCATAAGACTTTGTGAATTGCGCAAACTGAGCTGCTGCAAGGTGAGCATATCGCACTGGGGCCACTGATAGCAACAAAAGAGAGATGTCACATTGAATGTTGAGAGTTGTCTAGTTTTTGTATAGTGAAATAGAGGATGCAATGAGAGTTTGATTAGGGAGTGGGAGTGTTACCAATCGAAGTCGCAGTTGTGCTACGTTGGTTGCTGCAAAAGACAATGATTCGAGACCATTGGATCTTCTTAGTGATGGGAAAGCTAAGTTGCTATTTGTAACTGACATTATGAGAGAGAGAACTTACACATAGGAGAGAGAATGGATGAGATTCTGCAAGTCATCCGGGGAGAAACCAATCTCATCAAGTAAAACATGGTAATGAGCCGGTCTTGAAGTTCCCTGAGAGATCGATCATCAAGGAAAACATTATGTGGAGTTGATTGCAACAACTAATAAAGGTGTGAGGAGTGAAGCTTTTGAAAATAAACAAGCTTCAGTTTTTTGGGTCTAAACTTACTAATATTCCTGCATGAGCACACATGTAAAAATCATAGTTTGTTGGGTGTACGATCTTGGTGTCCACGACAGTTCCTGATAAAAGGGATTTTTTTTATAGATGAAATTTGTTCTGTAAAGAAATGGAATCCTAGTGTGCTGATGAAGAATTAAAAGTACTTTTTTTTTACCTGCAGGAACGTTTTCAGGACCCTTAGCTTTAAACAACTTGGTGTGATGGTTCTTCTGAGCCACAATGACAGTGAATTTTGGCACGTCAGATTCACCAAGACGTTGATAGGCCTGTGCGATGTAGAAAAGAAGCATAACTGTTGATAATATCTTCTCTAGAATTTGAATAATAGATTGAAATCAGAATTTGATAGAAGCCAGAACCAAGACATGGGACTTTGAAACAAGACCTTTATAATTTGGTCCACCTCGATGTTCAAGACTTGGTTGAACTGTGATTCACTCACACCATCCCTATCAAATGCCCAAGGTTTGGGTAAGGATAGACTTTCTGATTTTGGAGGTAAGACAACAGAGATTTACAGTAAATGTTTTGCTAGTACCTGAAAATGATAATTTGCTTAGGCTTCCGTGCCCTGCTTGTCCGGTAGAACTCTACAAATAGTTCGCTATTGGAAACAAATAAACAAACATGGAGAAGACACTGAAACATCTACAGTACGATATCTCATAAGTTGTTAGATTAATTAAAAATAAAGCTGACAAACTAGGCTTCACATACTTCATGATACCGTTATCTCCTCTCTCAGTGTTCTCGATAGGTTGAAAGAGCGAATCAATCATCTCCAGACGTGGTGACTGAGTTCTTACAGCTGCCCTATACCTTGAGATTAACGGCCAGGATTTTGAACCAACAACCTTGTAGTAGCGGAGGTCGAGCAAGTAAACAGATACATAATCAGATCCTAAGTAAACCAGAAACAATAGACACAAAAAGGACAAGACACATGATCAATACCGCTGCTACTGAAGGAACATCTGCCCGACCTGGAGGCCCATGAGATACATCCATACCCAAAATCAAGGTGGGAATTTTGTTTATCAATGGAATGTTGTAAGAGTACTCTATTCCCAGCAGAGAATTGATGCCTCCAAGCTGTATTAAGACAGAAGAAAAGAAGTCAATTCACAGAGAACAACACATCAATAGATATCTCACGTGTTAGCTTGTTGGTGATATACCTTTGAATTTATTTTCAGAAGTACATTGGTGAGATATTGGTCATTAATCTTAGTAGGGCAGATGCATTGTGTGTGGATCCCTTCTTCAGTGAGGCATATTTTCTTCCAGGGACCTTTACAGTTTGCAATGACCAGTTGAATGAGAGAGTTCAAACATTAATATTCGTGGGAAAGTGGAGAGAATGTGAGATGATACCATAGATATCAGAAGTTTTCCGTTCCGGCAGGACACAGAGGATAAAATGAGGAGGCTCTGGAAATTTTAACTTCATCTTTGCAATAACTTTTTCTACCCTTTCAACAGGACCTGCTTTTTTATACTGTGGATCCTCTTCAACTAGTGCAAAAGGTCGATCAATTTCCTGCCATTTGACAAACCATAATTAGACTCTGTAAAATAACCAGACATAGTTCAACACTACACACCATATGAAAACGGAGAGAGTATCTACAAAACCTACAATGCCTTTCCTCATGCCACAGCTTATAAGCACACGGGAAATGTAACTACTGTCGCATGGAGAAGAAAAGTTAACGATAGCCCAGTTTTTAATAGGTCTTGGTTCTAGAAGCATCTGCAAAGCAAGAAACAACGGGTAAAAATAACAGGGAGAAAGACTAGTTCGGGAATAATAGGTTCAATCAAAAAAAAAAAAAAAAGAGTAAGGAACCATTTTTCATCCACAATAATGAATATAATGATGCCCGGAAATCTTTGCACAATTACCTTGTTGTTAAAGTTCCACCGTCCGTTGCAAGGCTCAAAATCTTCATTCTTGCCAAACTTAAGCTGTATATTACAAATGGGACAATATGGAACTTTAATTGGCATGATAGCGCATAATTTTCTATCTACAAACAAAACATAAACAGGATTTACCATTGGGGGCTTGAGAACCCGGCCTTCAACTCGAGTCATTTCTTTTTCAATGGAGATGCCACATCCAGCCAAAAATGGGTCCTCGTCGTAGCAGTTGGTACACATTGCCTGCAATTCTAGTCAGTAATAATATGTGCCATCCAAGATAAAATAAAGCATCAACCGAGGTCAGGAAACGAAGCTCACATCATTGAGTGTTTTGATTCTCTCTAGAGGTTTTTGTCTTGAGTTTTCAATAAGTGAAGCTCTTTGCCTCCCTGACAATGCTTTTTTATAACGTTGCAGAGATACAAGATTGCAAAACTGCAAGAAATGGATTATAAATTCAAATCTACACACCTCCAGAAGTGGGATAATAAACTAAAAAAATATTAACCAAGGAAAAACTGTCGGAGACGCATACCTCCAGTGGAAGATAAATGGGGCGATTTGGCTTGCCAACATCAAGGCATGGCAAGTACGCAGAAGAAATAGGCGCTGTGTAAGTTTGCTTGAAATATTCATACACAGTAATCTCTCTAGGCTGTCCTTCATGTTCACCATCTTTAATCTTCATTGAAAATCTGGAAACGATGAAGAAAGTCTAGCAAAGGCTGATAAAGGGGACACAAATTTATATTGAAAGTTCAATCATGGAGAACATACAGTTGCTGATTGCACGGTTTCTGAGTTAGGCCTATAATTTTATATTCCATGTTACTGTGTGATGCCTTTACCCGCATATGTTTAAGCATTTTAGCGGCCTGCCAAGTTTCAATGAGAAATTCAAAAGCACAAAGCAAAAGCAACCAGGTATGTTTGCTGTTATTGTATTTAAAAGCCAGAACTACCTGAATCCAGTCGATTTGTCGTGGTGACTCAACACTCTGATTGGCTAACAGGAATTTAATAACTGGGCCCGGTTCTAAGATCATTGTTGTTGACACATCTGCAAACCATCACAAAACTGTTAATAAGACTATAAAAAATAAAGACAAGGTTTATGAAATCTGGATGAGAAAGGTATAATACTGAAAAATACCAATGTTAAGCGAGAGTCCTCCATGGGTTGGACGAAAGCTCGAGTGGAGACCTTTAATACCTTTTACACCTCCTCCAACCTCAAAGGAGTACCCATTGTTATGGAAATATGCCTGCCTGACCAAAAGACATCCCCTGCACAATCAAAAATAATCTAGAGTAAGCATCTAGCCAGGTCACAAATGCAAATAGTTGTACATCTATTAGATTTACAAACAAAGTGAAAATATAATGTCAACTTTGTCCATTAGCATATAGAGAGAGTATCCCTTATTCCTTTTGATGAAAAGATATACAGCACATAAGCAAACAGATAAAAAGATGCACCTTCCAGCTGCTTGCTGCCTTAGTACAGTGTCAAGCACTCTAAGTGCATCCTGAGCACTCTTATCTGGTGTATCGGCTCCTCTCTGAGTGACAGGAACAGACTTAAATGGTATTTTTGCAGTAAAATGTATCTGAACCTTGTAACTTCTTGGCAAGAAAGAACGTTTTGATCTTTTGCAAGTACTGGAAGGACTACCACAATCAGAGACACCACAATCCCTACAAACTTAACAAGACTGTGTTAGAACATCAACAAGATCTATCTTGCACACCTTGAGAAGATTAAATATTAATCCAAATAAGAGGGACACACCGTTTTGAAAATGAACCTTCCAAGATGACTTGAAAGTCAAATTCGTTCTGTGGCAGAGGACCAACAGTATATAAAGTCTTTTCTCCATCATATGCCAACCTTTTACCATCAAGATCAGAAGAGTAAGTCTTGAATAGTTGGTCCATAAGCTTTCTGCCTATTCCTTTTCCTTTGACATCATCACCCTTTTCTGTGGTGATACTAACCTGCAAGAAAGCAAAATATGTCAAGCATCTCTCTCACACACAAACACTGGTAAAAGAATGCAGAAAAAACGACTAATCAATCTTACAGTGTACTGGTAAAATACTACATCCGGCTGTTTCACAGAAACATTGAAGTGATTGGTGCACAATTCTATTGGGTTGCCTGTAGTTCCAACCCCAAGTCTAGTTGTGATGGCATAATCTCGATGGGTTGGCTGTTCTGGTTCTGTACTTATGGGTGACAGTGGCAGAGATGAAGCTGTCTCCATATCTCCAGGGGGAGGCAATCTGCAAGAGAGAAAACTAGAAGTTGGTTACAGTGTTGCAACAATCAGCCGAAAATACAATGTTCAGAGGACTGAGAAATAATTTATAAACACCAAATAAACGAGTGAAGAACCACAGATAATTACATATTACAGCGGACAACAAGCCACAAAGTATCCATAAAACATCCTAGATTTCTATATTTGGGTGAATATAAGGAAAGATAAAACAATAAACCATCAAACAGGTGATAACTGATAAGACAGATCAAAGATGAGTCAGTATCCAATAGTGGGCATAAAGCCTATATCCTGGATGACCCGGAGAAGCAACTCATACTGGCAGAATTTTCAACTCCCTAAACCCTGATCATCTCACTCATCCTCAGACAACTCTTTACTCTGATTTATTAGGGTTTTTTATTCAGACACACGAGGAAGAACGGGTTTTGTTTCTGAACATTATCTCGATTTGAGAAGAGAGAAGATAAATCGCCATGAACATCTTCAAGAAGAAGAGCACTCCTAAAGTTAAAAAAGCTAAAAACTTTCGCCGTTTCTGAGATTTTGTTTTCTGGGTTTGGTTTTTTTTTTTTTCCCTAAATCGCTAGGAATGGTAACAATTTCTGTTGGGGAACAAACTAATCTAGGAAAAATGGAACCTTTTAACTATTTGTGGTGTTCAAATGCGTCATGCAGTCAGCGACAGGAACAACAATCGCTACAAACAATTGAAAAAGAAGAAGAAGAAGAAAAAAAAACTGAAAAATTCAAGTAAGAATAGCGTACCTTGAAAGGAGTAAGAAGACGATTTATTTCTTCTAGGGTTCCGGTGAATCAAAGAGCAGCGATAAGAGGGCTTTAGCTCATTTCTGGTCTCCGTCAGTCTTTGGGTTTCCCAGAAAAGGCAAAAGAATGGGAGGGAACGCTTCGAGTAATTGGGGGAAATTAAAAATATTTCATTTTTTTTTCAGGTTATTCCTTTTTAATATATGAGAATTGAGATCAAAATTATTAAACCGAACCCCTCAAAATCAAAACTTGGCTGGTTCAGAAATTGCAAGAGATATTTTAATGTCCAAAGCAATAATTAAAACCTATGGAGTATTTAACTTGAAAAAATGTCATTACAATAACTGAAGTTTATATTTTGGTTGATTTAAGCAGTAACTCTTCATCTGGTAACTTAACTTCTAAATAATTCATCAACTCCTGTTATCGGCACAACTTTAAGTGGCCAAACAGAAAAATCACGTGAAATTAATTAGCCGTTAATAAAAACCCATTAATAACAAAACGATGTCGTTTAATCAAACTTAAAACCTTTAAATCTAGGGTTTTTGATTTGAAAAAAATGAGAATCAAGTTTCAGTTTGGGGGATTTTAAATTTGATTAAACGATATCGTTTTGTTATTAATAGGATCTCGTTAACGGCTAATTAACCCATATGATTTCTCTATTTAGCCATTTAACGTTGTGTCTCATTAAGCCAAGTCAACAAAAATTCGTGAATTATTTAGAAGTCAACTAAACAATAAAGTTTTTTTTCACCACGAAGACTTCAGGATTTTGAGACATTTTTCCCGATTTAATTTCCTACATTTTACAAAAGTCTCATTTTTGAAGATTTTTCATAGACTAGTGAAAAAAAGTCTACAATTATGTCACTAAACCCGTTCAAACCAAAAACAAAATTGGATTTCATAAAACCGGAAATAAAATAAACCGGATAATTGACCCGTACCAGAACATGAAGAAACATCAGCTACACGCGCGAAAAGAAGCGCGTAGAGAACAACGTGTATGTTTTGTATCCTCAGAAAAGAAACCACCGTGGATCCCACCCAACACACCACCCCCTCATCTCCGTCATACGCACCACCACTCTTTCTTCCTTCTCTCACATTCTTTTTCACCAGAAAACAAAAACTAAATCGAAGAAATAAAATTTTTGTAAAAAAAAACAAATTTCATGGAAGATATTTCGACGGATCCGCTTGTTCCGGCGGTGAAACCTGACCCGATGAGGACATCATCAGCTGGTGGCGGCGAAGGTGCTAACCGTATTGAAAATGACGACGGAGGAAGCGGTGGTTCTGAGATTGGAGCGCCGGATCTGGATAAAGACTTGCTATGTCCGATTTGTATGCAGGTTATCAAAGATGCTTTCCTGACGGCGTGTGGTCATAGTTTCTGCTATATGTGTATCATCACTCACCTCAGGAACAAGAGTGATTGTCCTTGTTGTAGCCAACATCTCACCAATAATCAGCTTTACCCTAATTTCTTACTCGATAAGGTTTCTATTTTTTCCCCATCTCTTTCTCTTTTGTTTGTGGTCTTAGCTTTTCAATTCAAGTCTTGGTGCTGCTCGTTTGGAGTCTTAGCTAACTGAGTTAACATTAATAGAGGTGATAATGATGCAGTGTTGTTTATGGAAGGTTTCTGGTTATTGCAATTGAGAGGAGTTAACATATTGATGTCTTACATTCGTGTGAAATCATGGTTTTGTTTTCTGGTTTGCTGAACTTGAAAATAGAAGCATTCGGTTAAGGAACAGTTGTATCTTGAAACTATCTATTGCTGGAATGCAGCTTTTTTTTTTTTTATATTGACTTCTCTGTACCGCTTGTGTAGCTATTGAAGAAAACCACAGCTCGGCATGTGTCAAAAACTGCAACGCCCTTGGATCAGTTTCGGGAAGCATTACAAAGGGTCGGTTCTTAACATGCCTTTATGTTTCACTATTCCTCTTTAAATTTGGCACTCTCAGACTTGTTATTGGAGTTATAAAAATTACAGATATTGATTTCCTGCGTTCATGCTTAGACAGGGTTGTGATGTGTCAATTAAGGAGGTTGATGGTCTTCTTACACTTCTTGCGGAAAGGAAGAGAAAAATGGAACAGGAAGAAGCTGAGAGGAACATGCAGATACTCTTGGACTTT
Source organism: Camelina sativa (assembly GCF_030686135.1). Classification (NCBI taxonomy): domain Eukaryota; kingdom Viridiplantae; phylum Streptophyta; class Magnoliopsida; order Brassicales; family Brassicaceae; genus Camelina; species Camelina sativa. Next base: position 8,866,762 of record NC_141884.1, on the reverse strand, counting down.
TTACATTGTTTAAGGAAGCAAAAAGTCGATGAACTTAATGAGGTTGGTTTTTCTGGATTATGGAGTAGCATTGAGCTACCTATTGATAATTATTCTCGTTTTCCTTCATTCCTTCAGCTTCAAAATCTTCCCTAGATATATATATTATACTGTAAAAGGAAGAAACTAATAGTTAAAGAAGAAAGCCATAAAACATCTTTCTATCAATAAATCTATCGAACTGTTCATGAAACATAATCCATGAATGTTTTAGATGAGTTCTCATGAACAAACGACTGTTATAGAATTCTGTCATTTATGTATTTTCTATCTTATTGTAGGTGCAAACTGATCTCCAGTATATCAAAGAGGATATAAATGCCGTTGAGAGACATAGAATAGATTTATACCGAGCTAGGGACAGATATTCTGTGAAGTTGCGGATGCTCGGAGATGATCCAAGCACAAGAAATGCATGGCCACATGAGAAGAATCACAGTGGTTTCAACTCCAATTCTCTGAGCATAAGAGGAGGAAATTTGTTAGGCAATTATCAAAACAAAAAGGTAGAGGGAAAGCCACAAGGAAGCTCTCATGGGCTACCAAAGAAGGACGTACTGAGTGGGTCAGATTCCCAAAGTTTGAATCAGTCAACTGTCTCTATGGCTAGAAAAAAACGGATCCATGCGCAGGTTTTCTTACTTTTCTACTCAACATCTTGAACATGTGTCTTATGTTGAAATGGTCCAAGGACAGTGGGATTAATTTTCATATATTTGTCTGTTAAAGAAGAAAAATCATTGATAGCATTAGACTCCAGTATTGTGCTACAATAAGTATCATCCCTAGCCGCTCAATTAGTGAGCTGGATCGACAGATCGAAATATTGAAAGTGGTTAGGATGGAATATGAATCTTCTTACGGAAAAGATACCTTCGATTAAGGCTCACATTTTTGGTGGTCTATTTAAAGCCGGTTGGCTTCAGAGAGCGATTGATTTCACATTTTTTGCAAGTACACGTAAAAATAGCGTTCTGGATTTTATATCTCTTGCTTAGTGATAGTAGCCGGTTCTCCTCTCTGGTACTATAGCAACAAAAGTCACTATGTTTTCTTAACATGCTAACAGTTCTGTGAAAACTATGCAATGGCATTTAGACAAATATAGTAGTTTTCTTCAAAAATTCTACGTAGTCTTTTAATCTATCTGTAACTGCTTCATATATACACTAGATTGCTAATTCTGTGCAAGTGTCTTGTCTTGTAGTTCAATGATCTACAAGAATGTTACCTCCAAAAGCGGCGTCAGTTGGTAGACCAACCAAATAGTAAACAAGAAAATGATAAGAGTGTAGTACGGAGGGAAGGCTATAGCAACGGCCTTGCAGATTTTCAATCTGTGTTTACTACCTTCACTCGTTACAGGTAGGGTAGTGACTGCCCCTTTTCAATTGGGCTAGTTGTACATACAGAGTGTTTTCAAATTTATCAGATTTTTAATTGCACTCTTTCTTCACAGTCGTCTAAGAGTCATAGCAGAAATCCGGCATGGGGATATATTTCATTCTGCCAACATTGTATCAAGGTGAATTTCTTTTCCTTGTTCGTTTGATCAGGTGACAGATGATGAGTAACGAAGAATGTCTTCTAAATGACTGTCTCAGAAAGTATCAAAATATACCCATGAGTGATCACGTTTTGTTTAATGTATGGATAGACTCAATTACTACTATGGGATCCGTTGCTGTATAATTCTAAGCCAGTGAATGGTATGAAGATGAATCTGCTGACATGCTAGGGAGAAGGTTTTCTGTTATCAGCAGGCCGCTTAAGAGGAATTTTCTAAAAGATGGAACACGATATGTTATAGCTGTTTGCGATCTTTTATATGAAAATATCTCTTTCTCAAAGAAGGGTGCATTTTGTTTTTTCAGTTGCTCCTGGGGCCATTTTCTCTCTCTGTACTTTGACTTATGGTCTTTCAGTAGATTACATGCTTTATGCTTTGCATGGACCTGTAATGTAATTTACCATCTTGCTGAGACTTGCTGAAAGATATGGTGCTGTTCCTTTTCAGCATAGAGTTTGATCGTGATGATGAGCTGTTTGCCACTGCTGGTGTTTCTAGATGTATAAAGGTTTTTGACTTCTCTTCGGTACGTTCACAAATCTTGGAGGGCATTCAGTTACATACTAATTGAATCTTCTTGTGCAAAGTTATGCTTTTGTGAAACAGATCATGTATCTCAATTCTAGGAATGCTTCATTGATAATGAAACTAAGTTGTGCTCTTGGAAAAATCTAGCTATGATGCATGATAGCCATTTACACTCTAGTATTGCAAAGAAAAATATAAATCCAAGCTTCTACATAATCGAATTTTTGTTTTAATTTTCCGTCTTATCCAATGGACCACTCTGGACTGGTTGATGATTGGCTGCATTCTTTTCAGGTTGTAAATGAACCAGCAGATATGCAGTGTCCGATTGTGGAGATGTCAACACGGTCTAAACTTAGTTGCTTGAGTTGGAATAAGCATGAGAAAAATCATATAGCAAGCAGTGATTATGAAGGAATAGTAACGGTGTGGGATGTAACTACTAGGCAGGTGAGTACTTTGCCGAACTTATCTAACATCGCGCCTTTCAGTTATCATCTCATTAATTGTGAAATGTATCTAAAATTTTATGTGAACAACTGCTCACAGAGTCTTATGGAGTATGAAGAGCACGAAAAACGTGCATGGAGTGTTGACTTTTCACGAACAGAACCATCAATGCTCGTATCTGGTAGTGATGATTGCAAGGTATCTCCAGTTTTTCATCACCTTTCATCGCATTGGGCTCTGTTTCATATTAAAAGAAAAAAATCTATCATAGATATTTTCTAGATCTTATGAATATCTTGGTCGCTGTCGCTCCTGTCTGCTCATTAGTGCATTTGTACTCATGACTCTTTTCTACTGCTTATTAAACTTTTTTTTGTGAGATGTTCTATTAACTTGGGGGATTGGTCAATGATCATATGTTCCCTTTCCTGCATTGAATGTTTGTTGGTTTCTTAAATTTTCAGCAAAATTTCCCCTCTTAGTGTATTTGTGGCGGCTATACATTACCAAGCAAAGAATACTTGACACTTTTAGTGTAGTAAATCTTACCTTGAAATTCATAGCTTCATTTGTCCAAATTGAATGGGATGTTACTGAAAATATTTCACTAGCTTATTTAGAATCATGTTGGATGTGATTTTGACTTAAGGAATCGGTTCCACTGAATTTCTAATTCTGGCTGAAGCATATTATACCAGTGGGCTCCTTTAAGTCAATTCACTACTTGTTAATCGTTAACCATGCATTATTGCAGTTGTTACATCATGTCTTATAGATAAGCCAATTGTGCTCTGTGTTTGATCCAGGTTAAAGTATGGTGCACAAGGCAGGAAGCAAGTGTGCTTAATATTGATATGAAAGCAAACATATGTTGTGTCAAGTACAATCCTGGCTCAAGCAACTACATTGCGGTATATACTTCCACGCCTCCGCCAACTTTGCATCTCACATTTTATTTGCTATTCAATATTGAGCTACCACTTATGATCAGCATGACACTATTACACGTTTGTAGATTTAGTTTCCAATTAGACGGAAGGACTTAGACGTTTAAGCCTGTTGATTTATTGCAGGTCGGATCAGCTGATCATCACATCCATTATTACGATCTAAGGAACATAAGCCAACCACTTCATGTCTTCAGTGGACACAAGAAAGCAGTTTCTTATGTTAAATTTTTGTCCAACAACGAGCTCGCTTCTGCATCCACAGATAGCACACTACGCCTATGGGATGTCAAAGACAACTTGCCAGTAAGATTACTGCTTGAGCCAATCTTGCTGATTTTGTCCAAGAAAAACAAGTCTTGACTATGTTGTTCAATATTACTCGACGTTTTTTCAGGTTCGAACCTTCAGAGGACACACTAATGAGAAGAACTTTGTGGGTCTGACAGTAAATAGCGAGTATCTTGCCTGTGGAAGCGAGACAAACGAAGTATATGTATATCACAAGGTTCACAAATTTGACATTTCTTCTATTAACTTTTATCATCTACCATTCATGATTCACAAATCAAATATATATCTCGTTGCTAAAGTATTTGGTAATGTGAATGATGTGATACAGGAGATCACGAGACCGGTCACTTCGCACAGATTTGGATCACCAGACATGGAAGATGCAGAGGAAGAGGCAGGTTCCTACTTTATAAGTGCGGTTTGCTGGAAAAGTGATAGTCCCACGATGCTGACTGCGAATAGTCAAGGAACCATCAAAGTTCTGGTACTCGCTGCGTGATTCTAATAAACATTACAAAAGAATTTTATAGCTTCGTGGATCAATAAAAGCAGTAAATTTGCCGTCTATGTTTATCTAGTGGAAGTTATAGAGGTAAAACAATTTGTCAAAAGTAGGGGTTCATCATTTGGAAAGCAACTTTGTATTATGATGCTCGACTACGAACCCTCGAGAAGAATTTGTATCAGAAATGTAGATATATATATTATCTTATGGGTTTCTTAGTTCCTAATTTTAGTTTCTATAAGTAATAGTTATGATCAAAATGCCGTGATCATGTGAATCTGTGATGAAAAGTCCAACCTTGGCTTACCTATAAAAGGTTGGCTTACCCATGCAATAAGTCTTTAATATGTGCATGTAGTAAGATCATTGAATTAATTTTCATTTTATAGTGTGAAATCCATGATAATTGACGCTTTTGTGTCATATGAGATACTATAATACACTTAATTATCATGTAACATGTAACAGCTCGTTAAAAAATGGGATTGTGTGACAATGGTCGTAATAATATTGTAATAGTAATCCTTTTATATCTTGGATACGCAACTCTGAAATCGAAAAGCCATGAAGTCCGTAAGAGATGCATGATTCGGGAAGTTTTAAGTCCAATGGCCAAACATTTAATTATTTTTTTCTTTTTAAATTCCTAAAAACGTTGCATACTTCACTTGCTCATCCTACTCATTATAACTAGGTTAGGTGGCTTGATAAAAGAATTGCTATTTACAAGTTCTTTCTAATTCCCTAAGTTACAAGTCTTTGACTTTTAAATGGAAAGAACGACGTTTTCACAACGAGGGGGACACATCAATGTGTTTCCTCCCTTTAAGCAACCATAGCCATCAAATCCTTGTTTTTTTCTCTTAATTAAATAAATAATTCTTCCATACAACAGCTTTTGCTAATTGATATTATACTCTCATATTGTTCGATAGATTTAAAATGTCTCTCTTGCATGCTTTGTTTATACAATTTACATCTCATAAACGTAACTTTATTTTATCATGGTAAATTAATCAGAAATTCGAGAAAGGAATTAGCAAGTCGTATGTATGAAAGTTAGATGTGGGTAAGATGGTATGTATAACCTTTGTTTATATGATGTTAATTTCTTGAGTCTATATAAATAACTAAATAAAACACATAGTATCAAGTCAATGATCTAAAAGAAATTACTATATTAACATTCATCTTTCTTAGAATAAATATAATTAGATGGTTACAGCTTTGGATTTTTCGTTGTTATGGTAATCGCATATCGTTTCACGTTAGCCACATATATTTACTTTCAACTTCACATCGTACTATACATATTATAAATTTATAATATGTATACCTATGGAAATCTAAATGTGACGTGTTCTTTTATTTTTTTGTACGTCACTTAACTTAACGTCAAGTATATATAAATTAGTGCAACAATTTACTAACAATACTACTATTTATTTTATTCATAGGAACACATGCACGAGTCATGTGTATTTTTAACTTTTCTATGCCAATAATCCGAGTTTAATCATAACTTGTAGTGGATGACTGAGAAAAGAAAAATCGATAATGGATGACTCGGAGCCAACACTTTCACTACGACTTTTTTTGTTTGTTTGTTATGGCATATCACAAGTCATATAAACTCGAGTTTTAACTTGGAGTTTTAAATTGTGCCTTTAGACTAGTTTTCAATACGACAAACAGAGAAACGGTATTATATTATACAACTTGTTGAGCTCTTTCCTAATTTGTTTTCGAAATCAACTATATACTGCCGAGAGAACGTTGTCAAAATGTAACATTCGTGCCTAATCTTTTTCATTTTACATAAAAGCCATTAACAAAAATTAAATGAATCAGCGTAGTATTATATAATAAAGATATACATTTTAAATTAGATAGTAAATTACTTTTTAATATTTGTTTCGTTTCCAAAATATTGTACACGACTGAAAAAACATACTCCCTAGGTTTCAAAATATAGGTTGTTTTGAGTAAAGCACGCATATTAGGAAATAACTACTTTAAAAAAGTTCAGCTAATCATAAACAAGATTGCATAATATAAATTATTAAAGAAATCTAAAAGTTGAGAAATTTGATATCATCCTATATTATGAAACAAAAAAAAATCTCTAAAACATCTTATATTATGAAATGGAGGAAATATATGATTCTTCTTCAATTCTCAAAATTAACAAAAAAAGAAAACCAAATGTGTTCGCATGAGGTTGTTTTCAATGAAATCAAATGTTCCTCATTATATAAAATAAACATTTGTTCATTTCTTAAGATAGGGTAACTCAAATTATGCAAACAAGAACTTAACTGCTCATTAACTAGCTATAACTCATAGCCTATGAGAATATCCATCAACAAAGGCTATGCGCAGATTTTAATATATTAAGCACGTCAAAGTTGATTATCAAGTGCCACAAAAACAATAATTGCCTCTAGACCCTAGTAAGCAACCATAATGGTGGGCTTCAAAATTATGATCTCTTCTTCCTCGATTTAAGTATTTAACGGCTCTAATTAACTTAGGGTGTGAATGGTTGCAGCGATTAGGGCGGAAAAATCTGTCTGCTGACTAAACCGCTTTTATTTACTATTTATTAAGGGTTTGAATGGTGATTGCGGTCAGAACAGCCAAATCCGTCAACGGTTTAGACCATCCTAAAAATAGAACGGTCAATAGACCGCTGCGGACCAACTCTATTTGTACACAAAAACGGTCTGCAGTTGGTCCGCATTGGTTTTCTTTCTATAATCTTTAGACTGCACCGCTGCGGACTGTATTTGATGAATGGTGAATAAAAAGCGGTCTAATCCCCTGATGGATTTGTCCGCTCTAACCGCTGCAACTATTCACACCCTAAATACCGTGGACCAACTGTGGACCGCTTTTGCTTACAAATAGAGTTGGATTGCAATGGTTCGTTGTCCACACTTAAAATAGAGCGGTCTGATCCGCATACAGATTTGTCCACCTTGACCGCAATTACCATTCAGACCCTAAATATAGTTCACAGTGGTACAGTCCAAAGAAAATAGAGATAAAACCGCAGTGGACCAACTGCAAACCGCTTTTGCTTACAAATAGAGTTAGACCGCAGTTGTTTGTTGTCCACACTTAAAACAGAGCGGTTTGATCCACAGACGAATTTATCTTCCCCAACCGCGGTTAACATTCAGACCCCTAGTTAAATAAAGTAAAAAATGGTTCATTCTATAAGTAAAAGTTTTATGCAAATCGTCCTTCCTAACCGCAGTTATCATTTTTATCTTTAGTTAAATAAAGTAAAAAATGGTTCATTCTATAAGTAAAAGTTTTATACAAATCTAAATATATCTCTAGGAAAATTATGATAGATATCACTTTTATAATATCCCTTTTAAAAAATACCATTAAAATAAAATTGTTTAAAAATATTATCTTGTAACTTGTTGTTTTAAACCTTATAAACATTTTATTACGTTCATTATAAAAACTTTGGTGTTTTTCGAAATATGATATCATAAGAAATGTATTTATGAATTATCCCATGTTTCTTTCTAAATAACGATAGAAGCAAAAACCTAGTATTAATCTTAGTTGTGTAACTAAGGCTATGCAATACTACTATGTTGTCGATTAAGTTTATAAAATTAGCAGAATAATGCGAGTAGTTAAGTTGTCGACAACTCAACCTTTACAAGAGAAAAAAATCATCTGGTGGCTTTACATGGAATATTTGACCAGTTGATCCAAATAATCGATTATTAATATTGTTTCATTTTTTTATTTACTAACTTATTTTGCTGATTTTGAATTGATTCTCATCCGCACGAGTAGTTTTCACTGTTTCTCCATATTCTCTCTTTTTTTTTTGTTAAAGAAACAGACTCCATATATACAGTATATCACTGTTGTCCAAATATATATATATATATATATATATATATATATGTATATAACTTACTTAAATGGTATAAAATCAAAATCTTTTAGAACTCAAAGAGTTGAAATCAAATTCCAAGCAAAAATTTTGGAGATCAAATGAAAGATTTGTTGTTTGTATTTTTCATTTACAAATTTTTTGGTGGCCAACTAAATTAAATTTAAAACCTTTAGATTGTCGTATAATAAGAACATTTGTATAAGAATATTTGAATTGTTGGAATTTTTTTAAAAAAATTGGAGAATAAAAAATAAATTATTTTGCTTTTTGTCTAATTGTTCCTTCATTTATTAATGAACTATTAATCATTGAAATATTCCAAAATCATGCAAAATCTAAAGATTCTATGATCGTTTGTATACATACACATCATTGTTTTAAAGTCCGGTCAAAATATATGGTCTGATTAGATAAATTCGACCAAGATTCTAAAACTATTTACAGTTTATAGGTTTTTAGTTTTTTTTTTTGGATAAAAAATTCACAGTTATAGTTTTTATTAATAAATAAAATCATTTAATTTTACTTTTTACGAAAAAAAAAATACTATATAATATATATTTATATAGGACAATTCAAGATACATGTTTATATATATATTTTGTTGCCAGCCATAACTATTAAAATTTGTACAGCTATATATAGATCCATAATCGGTTATATTCGATCTGATGATGGTCTATCAATTTCCAACTTTTCTTTAGGTTAGTGTGTTTACGGATTCAGTGATCCAAAAGACAACCAGATATATTCACTTAAAATCAATAAACGCATGAAAATGTGTGCATCTATTATTAAAAATATACTACTGTATAAAATAGTAGGTTTTTATCTATATGGGGATTTTTAAATTAAAATTACAAAATAAATATACTTTAATTATAGGTTTCAAAATTAGATGAACTTTTGTTTTCTTCATGTTACAAAACTTTACTATAAACAGATATAGAAATAATATAATATATTACAAACTTTCACTAGAAATAGAAATATATTCGAATACTATTTGTATACTATCGATTCACATGGGTTGAGACTTGAGACAAAGAATATATTATTTAGACATAGAATATATTTTATACGATATGATTTTTAGTCTGTCCTTTTGGTTTAAAGAGAGGTGGGAATGATTGGAGCGGCTTCTCATCTCCTCTTCTCTTCCGCAGTGACCAAACCTGAGAACCGAAAATAATTGGAGAGATAGGAATCTTTTCTCATCAAATTCCCACTTACATATGTTAAGTCACTTACTTAAGTGGAACAAACAATTATTCAAACTTAAAATACATATTCTTTTACCCAAAACTTTTTTCATTTGACCTGATTAATCCTAAAATTAGTAATCGAGATTGGTAATTACTAATTATATACACATTCTGACATTCACTATCCACGTTGTTTTCCAATAAGTAGAAAGCATAGCTTCTATTTATTTAAATACTCTAAGGGCGGTCATAAAATAGTACTACACTACTACTTATTTAAACCGCTTTTTCTATGTAAGTCGAGTTTTAAATTAATATTGAGTCGGTCGTTAAACGAAGTTGAAAATGTCGTTAATAACGTATCATTCCAGTTATCTTAGTGAAATGGTAGACAAAAATTTCATAGTTGAATTTTAATCCTATTATATTAATTGGGAAGTACAAATATGAAACTAACCTTATATGTGTAAAAAATTACATTCAATTGCCATTATAAAAACTTAATTAAGATTAATTAATCAATTAAATAAATATAATTAATTAAAAAACGAAAATTGGAGACAAATCAAATAAAATAAATTGTAGAAAAATATAAAAAAAGAAATCTATTAGAATCCAAACTAATTCGTACTTAAAAAAACAAAAATCAACATGTAAGATTTTAAAAATCTAATCGAATAACATCTATATAACTACAAATTTCATCAAAAAAATTTTACAGCACGGGTTAAATTTTTTATCAAAAAACTAATCGATAAAATATATAACAGTTCCGTTTAACGGCTTAGATTTTAAAAATTAATAAATAAAAGATATAGATATAGTATCTTATCATTTTCTTCTTTAATTTTCCCTATTTTTATTTTATATGTTTGAATTACTCAGTTTCAAATACAGAGAGAGAGGAAGAAAAATAAATAATAGACTTTAGTCATTACATGCAATTGTTTTATTGACATGTTTTCAATAAACATTTTTAAAATACAAAAATTATAATATAAGCAAACCGAATTTTTAATCACAAACAATTATAAATAACATAATAACAAAATAAATAATTATAAATCTTCATCAAAAAAAAGTTCAGCCCGCGGTTTTTCCGCGGGTTAGTACCTAGTGGTATGTTAAATATAATAGGTGTAAATTAAAAAAACAGTATCATCGTAGAAAAAATAAATACTAAAGAACAGTAACCAGTAATAACAAAAGTTTATGTATGATTTGTACAAGTCTTTGTATTAAACCAAAACAAAAACAAAAAAAAAGTTTATGAAACTTAATTTGTAAACGAGTATATATAACGACATGGTGTTCACAACACTAAAACACTACAACAAGTTCGTGGAATTCCAAGCATCTACATGCGAATCTATATAACTTCACTTTTCCTTTGATTAAACTGGTCATGAAATCTCTTCACCAGAGTCGAAAGAGGTCCAAAATTTACGTTTCCTCGAAAGGACAAGGAAATATAAATTTTGATGATGGTATCAATTATGTGAGGTGATATATATGTTAGTTTTTCAAAATATTCCATACAGAATACTAATGTTCTTTTTAGACTTTTAGTCATCTCCAAATCAGCGAGAATGGTAAAATACATAATTATTTTACAATTTAATTTGTTATAGTTTCTATCAGTCATAAAATTTACAGAATCACACTTTCTAGCAATAGTTGTTAACTGTTTTGGCATTATGCAATATTAGTGTTCTTACGAAAACTATGTTGGGTATGATTGGTAACGCATAGAAAGTTGTAAAAAAAACTGTAAGATAAATTTATAAGCTTTTAGAGAATAATGCAAAATTGTAAAAAGAGATTATACGTAAAATCAATACAAAAGAATTGAGAGTAAAATTTTGGGTAAAGCTTTTGTGATTGATAAATATTAAAACTATATATCTGTAAAGCTGTTTCCAATTAAAGCCGCTAATCTATATGTTATGATATTATTATTTTCTACTCCCTCTGTCCCTCAAAGATTGATGTTTGAGGGACTTCACACAAATTAATAAACAATGATTATTTACAATATTGTTTTTTATTAAAAGTATTATATATTTATAAACCAATGACTATTGAGTTTTCTTAATGATCACTTCTTAAAGTTTACAAAAGTTAAATATTAGTTAATTTAAAATGGTAAAACATCAAACTTTGTGGGACAAAAGAAAATCACATAACATCAATCTTTGTGGACAGAGGGAGTACTATTTAGTCTATTGTTGCCCATCATAACCTACTTATTTATTATATGTCTCTTTCTATAGGTCTTTGATTTAAAATAATATCGCTTAAATCACTAATCCTATTTTTCACAAATGGTTTGATGGCGCTAGTTGTAATGCATCATAATTCACCTGATAAAAAACCTTCATTAATATGAGATCTTTGTTTTCAAACGTTCTAATTCTGTTTGGAAATAGAAGTACAACCTACTTTTATCATTTGTTGGAACAGATTATATAGATCAAAAACCTCTAAACTTGTTTCTGGTTATAAATACATACAAATACATGTGCATTTCATAGTGATTTGCAAAGTTGATGAACATGTTTTCTTAAAGATAAGTTATTAGGTGACAAAAAAAACAACAATTAATATAATTACTTATATGCCATTTTTTTAAGTTACTAGCTAGCTATTAGCAAATGACAAAAGGATACTGAAAAAAAACTACCATTGAAATTTAGCATATGGTTTTCATTTAGTAGTCTAGTAATATATGACATATTAAATACTAGTGTTAAAAAATAATTAAATAGTGTACGCAACATTCGTAGGTCACCCTGCAGGTTCATCATTCGCATAATGCATATAAATTTTTCGTTACCATTAATTTTTTTTTTTGGCAATTTGGTACGTTTAAAAATAAAACTTTTGAAATAACAACAACAAAATGTGAGGTTCACAAAATGAAAAAAAGTCGAAATACATTATTACAAACTCTAAATCAGTAATTAATTAATTAATTTCAAGGCTTAAAAGCTTAACGAAATCGAAACAGCAGCTAAACTAATGTTAAACACGTTACTTTTCAAAAAATAATAATTAAAACGTAACTTTTAAATTGACAGAAATTAATTATAACAAAAAAATTAGGGTTTTGGAGTACATTCTTAACGACACGGAAAGCTCTTTACGGAAGATGGAGCCCAGCTCAGCTCGCGACCCAAAAACTCTTTCCCAAACCTGAAGCATATTCCACAGAATGTGCCTTTTCAATTTCCCCATTAGTTTTTTTCTTCTTTTCTATTTCTTTTATTTTTTTTGTTAAAGTGCTCTTGAGCAAAAACCAAAACAAAAGAAACCAAGGAGGAACTAGTGTTTCTCCAAATTTCCAATATTTTCTGTAATAAGTAGTTTAATACTACTGAAAGAACCAATCTCTAGAATATACAATCATCATAAAGGTTATACAATTTTTAATTCTTTAAATTCGAAAGGAAAAAAAATTTAACTTCATTTACAGATTTACTCTATAAAAATGTTAAAATACAAACAATTGTATTTTTATTAGCTTACGAAGATAGAATTTCAAATGGTAAAGAACAAAATAATATTTTTTTATCTTTTATTTTTGATAGAAGGTTAACAGCAGAAGATTCTTTAGTTATATATGGATATTTGGCTTTATTTCCATTTATTAGTACAATTAATGTGAAGATTGTAGAGACATTAACGTGACGTGGATGACAAAATGACTCAAATAGATTAATTATCATCTATCTCGACAATGTAAACATTCGATCAGTGATTTAACAAACATAAAAGAAGTTTTCTTGTTGCGGGCGGGGTTCAAATTTCAGTTGCATGCAGATGTCAAAAGTTTTAATTATAGTATTGTTTTCGTCCGTTAGAAATGGCCGTATACTAGTGTTACAATTTACAAACTTACTATCTTCTTAATGGGGAGACTTACTCTTCACACCAAAAAAAAACTTACTATCTTCTTAACGGATATATACAGACCCAAAACTAAAACCTATTCAATAAACAACTTTGAACATTTTGCAGCATATATTTATTGATTCGGAGCTTAGGCGATTCCATACAATATTATATATATATATATATATATATATTTCCACCAAACAAAAAAATACAATATTATATATATATATATATATAATGTCTTGTTGCTTTATACAATATACACATTGCTTATAATTTCTCTGATTACCAAATTTGTTAATTATGACAATATAATAACACTGATACAAACTACTAGATTACACAAAGTTAGATTATCTTCTACCATTTATAACATAATAAACAAAAATAATTAGTAGTGAAAAGAAAGCAAAAATAACTACATGTTAGTTGTTCACAGTTCACACTATATTATAAAAATATAAAATCATACTAACATTTATTTTAAGTTTTCAGTAGTGACACCTCTAACATCTGTGCATAACTTTAGAAAAGCAAAGAGCGTTTGTAATATAAATAAGTTATGTGAAGTTTGAACGTTTGTAAAGAGCGCTTGTAAGAAAAGCTCACAACTAGTAGAAGGCTAGAAGCAATCGATTCAAAAGTTGAAACTAACATAATTGAATTGCAATCTTATATGCAATTGGAAAAAAAGGCTGGTGGAACTTTTATGTGTAAAGGGACTAACTATATACATGTATCTTTACATGAAAATTTTTTTTCTGTTATATCAGTAGCATGAATGTAATTGTTTCAACTCATTTAATTTTGATTTTTAAATAGAAGTAGAGATTTACTGAAACAGTTTTTGAAACACAACGGCTCTGATTAGTCCAAGTCGATCTTAAGGTTTTAACTCGATTGGGATTAGAATGATCCTGATTACACTTTTAAAAAAATAATTAAGAAATAAAAATATGATTTGGTCTTAAAACTATCTCCAACTCATGTTCCTATTCATCTTCAAAATGGAGTTTAGAGTCAAATTTACTCCAATCCATCTCCATTTTGTTTTCAAAATAAAATTCTCATTTTTGTCTCTAAATTTGGAAATCACCATTTCTATTTTACACTAAAATTTGGAAATCTTCATTTTTAACTCCAAAATAAAATAATGTTGATAAAAACTCATCTCCAAAATGAAGTTACTCTATTTTGAAGAAGAAAAAAATGAAAAAATGTGTTGGAAATGATCTAACCTTAAGATGGAAAAAACGTTGGAAATGATCTAAGATTATAGTTTGCGGACGTATTTTTACACTAAAATTTGGAAATCTTTGTTTTTAACTCCAAAATGAAATATGGTTAGAAAAAAGCTCATATCCAAAATAAAGTTACTCTATTTTGAAGAATAAAAAATGGGGAAATGTGTTGAAAATGATCTAACCTTAAGATGGAAAAAACGTTAAGGAAATGATCTAAGCAGACGTATCTAGGTAAGTACTATTAGAGCATCTCTACTAATGATTAAATTATAAAAAGAAAATAAACCGGCTATAATGCCATGTGTTAAGTAACGTTTCTCATAGATTGAAATGTGTTGAGATTCTATAAAAAGCGTTACTTAACACATGGCATTATAGCAGGTCTTTTTTATATAATTTAATTTCGATAGAGTTGCTCTAATAAAACTTACCTAGATATATCCGCATACTATTTATCTACTCGAAAAAGTTATAAACTTAATATTATCATGATCCACAATATAATTCTGAAAATGGAAATATATATTTTGAGAAAGTAGTACTTTCCCATATTTTTAACATGAAAATGTATAACAACCACATTAATAATTTAAAGCGCCTATTTACATCTTCCAAAATTTATTATCGTAAACAAAATATTTCTGTGTAGTATTTTGTATTAGTTTCGACTTTTCGTTATTGTATTACAGTTTGGATTCAAATATGTATATTGCATGTTATTGACATAAAATATCTTAAAAAAATGTTTGACTGATAGATACAACTATGAAAAAAATAAAATCTTATTTGGTGTATTTTTTTTTTTTTTACAATCTAACATTTAATTACAAACCATTATTATTAAATGTTTTTATCTACTCGGATCATATTCATATAACACGATATGGTGTAATATCTAAAGTAGATTGCATTGAAAGAAGAAGAAGAAAAAAAAACTTCTATAGTAGTTTGTTATTTGTCACACCAATTGAATATTTTTTTGGGTTGGAAAATATTTTGTGGTTTTCCGAATTAGCTTATTTCTATTTTTGTATTAATATACGTATCCTCAATTCCTCATACGTCGATCCACCACTATGGCTTTCCTTCAATTTAATAAAGTCGTATTTTCACTTTCACTAAGAAAATATATATTCATTTTTTCCGAAAAAAATACGAATTTAATTGGTGCATTAATTAGTTTTGAAAAAAATAATTGATTGAAAACGCAAGTCTCGTTCATCTCCTCCAAATGTTCTTTTCTTTCTCTTTATTTTTTTTTTCTATCCAATTTCTCTAAAAGTCCAACAGCGACAACATAAGTTTCTCTCTCTACAATGGCGTGTCTATATAAAGCAAGGTCGTCGATTCATAACGACCATCTCCATTACTTCTCCATAACCTTACAAGAAACTAAAACAGGATAAGATCTTCAGATTCAACACTCCAAGAAACCTCCCAATCGAACTAGCTAGTTTAGATTCTTTATTATCTCGAGGATGAAACTTATTGAGAAGTCGATGAACAAGACCAAGTTTATGACTATGCAAGAGGAGGAGGAAGACAGAGGTGAGGGTTTCCACAAGATCGAGGTAGCTATGATTGACCGGAGCAACTTATCTCCGCCGCCAGCTTCTGCTGCTACTGCTACTGCACCATTGCGTGAGGTTTCCGGCGACCTGATTCCACCGTTGAACTTTGCGATGGTCGATAACGGTATCTTCCGGTCTGGTTTCCCGGACACAGCGAACTTCCCCTTCATCAAGAGTCTTGGCCTTCACTCAATCATGTAAGCTTTCAAGAACTTTGATCAAATTGACTCTTATATTGAAAACGTTGGTAATTGTTGATTTTAGGTTTTTGTGTGTTTGTTTGTGTTATGTGGGAAATGTGTGAAGATCTTTGTGTCCAGAGCCGTATCCGGAGAACAACATGCAATTCCTCAAATCCAATGGAATTAGTCTTTTCCAGTTTGGCATTGACGGCTCCAAGACCAAGGTGTGTGTCTTTTTTTATTTTATTTGCACTCTCTCTGTTCATAAATAAATGTCCATTTCTAATTGCTTCATCACTGTCTTGTTCTGTAATTCTTTTTAACTTTGAGGCTTCAAGTTGTTGTCAAAACCTGAATTCATAAAGGGGAGTCTCAAAATTGGAAGTTTCTTATCTATTTGGATATCTTGAATTTTGCAGTGTCTGCCCGGATTAGAGAACGAGGTTTGGTTGCATATTTGGGGTTCTAAGCATCACAAAGAGGGTTCCTATACAAATGGAAATTCGAAAACTTCGGTATTATTCTGAATACTATTTCGACTTCTAGTCACGCATTATTGCTTAGTATAATATAATGTTGCCTAATTGTTCTTTAAGCATGCATGTCTCTCTAAGTTTCATGTTTCCTTAGGAGTAGTAATTTGCTTAGATGTGTTATGATTTAGACAAGAAGAATGGCATTTCATGTATGGGGTTTTCTTTTTGTCTTGGACTTAACCATTCAAGAGATTATTCTAATCCATATTTTTATATGAGACCGCCCAAGAAAAAGCGTATACCATTCTTTAATGCTTTATTGAAGGATGCTTTTCTTGGCTCTGTCCGTTACCATTGACTCCATGGCCCACTGTTTGTTTGCTTGCCCTTCATCAACTAATACCACTTGGTCCTCTATATAAAATTTAGATAATATAATGGGCTGCGTCAAAGAAATAAATACTTAGCTGCCTTGCATATACAACAAGTATATTGTCAGAGATCCACTACTCGAAAGTTTTACTTTCCTTTGTGTTTCTATTGATACTGTTTTCTTGGTTCATATTAGTTGTGTGTGCACTTTAATGCATGAATGGTATCTTATGTAATCTTAAATTAAATAGGAAAAGTAAAAAGTGTGTATTTGTGGTTGTACAAGTTGTAGTTGAAGTAGAAAAATGTACCTCAGCTTTTTTTGGGTTTTGGTGGTGAAAACTTTGTGGATAGTGACTTGTCGTCAATGTGTTAATGGTAAAAGTATCCACATATCAACTGGTAGGTATAGTACCTAAATTAAGGTGGAAATAAGTGTGAAAGTGATATATGGTTAAGTTATATGACAGTTACTGTTGTTAATACCTAACTACATATATGTTGTTGCTTTAGTATGTTTTAGTGGCTCATGTTTGGGTAAAATGACTTTTCGTTTAAGGGAGGGAATAACCAAACTTGAGCGTAGAGCGGTGAACTAGTTACCTTTAACGTCAAATGTATAATCCATAACTTTTTATATTTCAAATGCAGCCATAAGAGAAGCCAACGAAACATGTCACATTGGTTCATTTTTTCTTTGAAACAAGAGAGTTTGTACAACTTTGTGATGGGGCGGCTAGTTTTCTTTTATCTAGATTGCTTTATTATACTCGAAAAGAGAAGACTGAAAGTAAATATAATTGTGCTGATTTGCTGTTGTGGTATTGATCGTTCTCTTTCCCACAAATTCACCCTTGTATTGTCAATTCTGTTCTTATGAATATGATATTTTTTTCAACTTTTTTTTTCTTTTTAGACTAAACATGGTAAAGTGGCTTTTATCTTCTTCTTAGAATGATTTGACGAGAAGTGTAATGAATATTCCACACTCATATTTTGTTTGTTGTGTCTCTCTAGTTTAAGATCTGCTTATTGGCTGAGATTCTATATGTTGGGTGTGACAACTCTCTACTCTTCATAGGAAGTCATTTTCCTTTTCATTATTGGGTGCTTTTCATGGCCCTCTTTGATATTGTGTATATTTTTTTGCTGTGCCTAACTATTAATAATAGGATGATAAAATATACTCGACAGGTCTTTTACTGTATAGTTCTTTTTATCAATTTCGGTCTCTAAGAATGAATATAGTCGACACATTGAACATGTCACATCATAATTTGGATTCTTTTTTTCTGGTTTCTGAGTTACTAATGACTTGCCAAGGAACTAACAGTGTGATCCTCATTTTTGCAGGAGCCATTTGTAGATATCCTAGATAATAAAATCCGTGAAGCACTCAAAGTCCTTCTTGGTATAAATCATAGAAGCCCTAAAAGAAACTTATGTCTAGCTTATGTGTATATATCTTCTAATCTCGTCTCTTTTTTTTTTAATATCCGTAGATGAGAAGAACCATCCACTTTTGATTCATTGCAAACGAGGCAAGGTATGTAAAAAATTTTATATATAAAAAGGTAAATCGTCTTAGTCGATGAGTTTCATTTCTTTGTTTTGACACAAGACATATATCTGGCTATGATCATTGCAGCATAGAACCGGGTGTCTTGTTGGATGCATGAGGAAACTCCAGAAATGGTGCTTGACATCGATATTCGACGAATACCAGCGATTTGCAGCGGCCAAAGCTAGAGTTTCGGATCAAAGGTTCATGGAGTTGTTCGACGTTTCAAACTTAAAGCACATTCCAATGTCATTCTCTTGCACCAGTAGTTAAAATGAAAAACGTGAAGGTTATTTGATCAATCGGTCAGTCCCTTGTTTTTCTCTACATAGTTGAATAACAAAAGGAGAGGAGAGATTATGAGTTAACCAGAGGAATCATCATATATATTCTTCTGGTTTTTGTTTTCTTTTCTTTTTCTCCTGAATTATATATAGATATAAAAAACAAATAACAATAATAATTGGAAGAAGAAAAAGAATAGATTCCTTTTCTTGTGATTCTTTGTAAGCTAATAATGTAATCGATATATCTTAATGTTCTCGAGACAGTGTAATCATTTAGCTATATAAATAATTATATAGACATTTATATTTTATAAACAGAAATGTTCACTATATATATATATATATATATATATATATATATATATATATATTCGGAAGAAAGTCCAAAACCATGCCATTTGTAATCATGTGCTCATCTATCTTCTTTCTCTGTTGCAAACCACCGAATCTTTGTTTTTGAAAGTGATATTATCGTTTCTTTTTAGGTCAAAAACACACTTCATTCAAAAGTTAAAACGAATACACTATCTGTATTATCTATCCAAGTATCCAACAAAATCTAAAAGTTAACGAATAACGATCAGTGTATAATTTTTCTTTGGGATGAACTAAACAAGTAACAAGAATTCAAAACAGAACTAACTTGTCCGAACGAACGAGATAAGACAAACAAACAATTAAGTTTTTTTAATACGAGATCTTTATTCATCATCAGTATCCTCATCATCATGATGATAACATGAAGCTATCACTTGACTAAACTGAATATTAAGACTAACTGGTTTCATTGACCGATGACACGTATATGAGTACCAAATCTGAGGTTCTCGATTGACAAGCTAAACAGAGGCTAAAGCTGATGACTTTAGCTTGAATGAACTTAAACCAAGTGATATGCTCAAATTTACCCTAGAACTACTTTCTCAAATTAAGAGATCATTGCAGTATTTAGGGGTCAAATTCCACAAGGACTCAAGACTACACAATAAATTATAAAGTTTTATAATTATGCTAAACAGATTAAATTAAATTAAAATAAACAATGCAAAATATTAAATAAAAACTGTTGTAAATTCAATGGATCAAAAAGCTAGGCATAGGGAATTTCTCAGGAAATTATGAAATATTAAATCAATCAATAAATTAGGATTCAAGTAATTAAGAACAAATCTAGAACTCTAAACACTTTTGTAAATTAAATCAGTTCTCACTGCAAATAATATCTAAATTTAAAACCAGAAAATCCAAATCTCTTTGTAAAATTCTAGGTAATAAATCAGCAATAAAATCAGGTTTAGATTGTTTACAAAATTATTAAATCAAATCTCTTTGCAAGAAATAATTTTGCACATCAAAAAGTTCTATCAGGAAAATCAATTATATTCTCATATCAATCAATAATACTAAGATCTAAATCCAGATGACTAATCAAAGATCTAGCATTAAGAACAACCTAAGATGAAGATCTAGAAAGATAAAGAATCCTACATAAACAGATCTAACAATTCATAAAATCCCTGTGAAAAACCCTAAACCTAACAAGCAAACTACTCAGACATATTCAATGAAGAACAAAGCATCTTTCTGAATAATAGGCAATTGAAATTAAAAAGAGTAAAGGGAGTTCAAGAAATTCTTCTCTCAAAACAGATCTCTCTCTCTCTCCAAAGCTCTCAAAATCTCACAGGGTTGCAGAAAATAAAACTTGCTAGAATAATCCTTAAGGGTTTGGAAAACCTAAAAACTATATATATATGTCCTAAAACACGTCAGGGACTAGTCTTACAATTTTGGAAAACTTTGTGGCAGAATTGTAAAACTTCCAATTTTGTGATTCTTCATCGTCTGTCACGCGGGTGTCGATCGATGCTCCAAATCTTGGTGTCGATCGATGCCCATGCCTTGATCCGAGATTTATGCTCCAAAACGATCCAAATTGCTCCATTTCGCTCCTTTCATGCCAAAATCCTAGAAAACCTGTAAAGACTCAAAAACATCTTAGAAAACAAATCAAAAGACACTATAAGACTCCTTATATCATGGTTAAAAACCACAAAAACCATGCTATATCACCAAGAATTGAGAGAAATTAACTAAGTTTGTAAAACACTCGACGAACTCAAAACGCAACAGAATCAAGAAAACAGAACAAAATAGAGCACACCAAACGAATGTTTACCCAGTTCACTTCCGTTAACGAGAAAGCTACGTCTGGGCTGGGATCTGTCTCCCGGAATCCACTAATCACAGATTTTACTATAAAGAGATCTCGCACCCACTGAACCCTTTACAAGCTCACTCGATTCAATCTCTCTTGTTTCTCTCTGTTTCTCCAAGAACACAAAACACAAGTTTACTCTTTGGTTTTTGTTCTCTTTACTTAACCTTACTTCTCTCTCTCATACATACACTTCCTTTAAATAGATGCTTGCTCAATAACCCTAGTTTCCCTTCTAGCCGCTTCTACAAAGTTGCCTCTTCCTTGGCGTTATTGTAGTGACATCACTCGGTCTCTTTGCAGGGAGCAAATAAGACGAATACCTCTTTTGATTTTTCTTTAACAGGCTTGACGGCAAAAACGGTTAGCTGCAGCTTGTGGTTTTGAACGTGAGTCATCACTTGAGCTGGCACTACTTGTCCTTCACGCTTCTTTGAATTTTGTCTTGTTCTTTGTTCACTAATTCCTAACAAAAATCCACCTAGTGAATCAAGAACAACAATAAAAAAACATGTCAAGTGTACTTACCTTTAATGAGAGAGAGATTCTGGTTTGATTAGTCTTTGGATTCCATCCCGGTTCCAGAGTAGGATTACTCAGTCTTCACACGTAGCAAGTTCAATGCTGCTTGAAACTTGCTAAGGGGCAAAACCTTGGTGAAGATATCAGCAGGATTTACATCCGTGGATATCTTTGTCACCTCCACAACTCCATCTGCAACGCAATCTCGGATCTTGTGGAACTTATTGTCAATGTGCTTCGTTCTTTCATGATGCACATTGTTCTTTGAAAGAGTTATGGTGCCTTGAGAGTCACAGAAATTCTCAACTGCCATATGATCATAGCCAAAGTACTTCAATAAACCTTTAAGCCATAATGCCTCTCTTACTGCTTCACATAGAGACATGTACTCGGCTTCAGTGGAGGATAATGCCACCATTTTCTGTAAACGCAACCTCCAACTGATAGTATTTCCCCCAAGGGTGAAAACCATGCCACCTGTAGACCTTCTTCTATCAACATCTCCTGCGTAGTCAGAGTCACAATAACCTCTGATGAGGAAATCAGACCCTTTTCTGTAGCACAACTTCATATTTTGTGTTCCCCTGATGTATCTTAACACCCATTTGACTCCTAACCAATGTTCTTTGATCGGTTTACTTATAAACATGCTAATGACACCAACATGGTAGGCCAAGTCAGGCCTCGTCCCGATCATAGAATACATAATGCTCCCAATGGCATTAGAGTATGGAACTGTCTTCATGTACTCCTTGTCTTAGAGCAGTTGCTCTTCAGTAGCAGCCTGCATCTTTAGGGGCACTCCAAGTGGAGTGTCTTGCTTCTTCGCTTGTTCCATTCTGTACAGTTCAAAACTTTTCCCAGATAACCTTCTTGGGAGTCTTGGTCTCTGATGATCTCCATACCGAGTATCTTCTTCGCTGCTCTTAAGTCCTTCATCTCGAATCTTTCACTGAGTTTCTGTTTCGAACTTGAAATCACACTCATGTCTTTTGCTGCCACCAACATGTCATCAACGTAGATGAGCAAGTAAACTTTAGAACCATCCTCAAGAGTCTTGATGTAAGCGCAATTATCTCTAGCACTCTTTTCAAAACCAATCTCAGTCATAAAACTGTCGAATTTCTGATTCCACTTTCTTAGTGACTGTTTCAGGCCGTATAGTGACTTGTTGAGTAGACACACTTGCTGGAACTGACTCTCAAAACCCTCAGGGATCTCCATATAGATCTTTTCATCTAACTCTACATGGAGAAATGCAGTCTTGACGTCTAACTGTTCCAACTCATAATCCTCCTCTACGACAATGGCTAACATGATTTTATGGATACATGTTTCACCAATGGTGCGAAAACATCAGTGTAGTCTACATCTTCTCTTTGTGCATACCCTTTAGCAACAAGCCTAGCCTTGAACCTCGTCTTCTTAACTTCAGGAATCCGAGGCCGAGAACTTAACTAAGTTTGTAAAACACTCGACGAACTCAAAGCGCAACAGAACCAAGAAAACAGAACAAAACAGAGCACACCAAACGAATGTTTACCCAGTTCACTTCCGTTAACGAGGAAGCTACGTCTGGGCCGGGATCTGTCTCCTAGAATCCACTAATCACAGAGTTTACTAGAAAGAGATCTCTCACCCACTGAACCCCTTACAAGCTCACTCGATTCAATCTCTCTTGTCTCTCTCTGTTTCCCATAGAACACAAAACACAAGTTTACTCTTTGGTTTTTGTTCTCTCTACTTAACCTTACTTCTCTCTCTCATATATACACTTCCTTTAAATAGATGCTTGCTCAATAACCCTAGTTTCCCTTCTAGCCGCTGCTACAAAGTTGCCTTTTCCTTGACGTTATTATAGTGACATCACTCGGTCTCTTTGCAAGGAGCAAATAAAACGAATACCTCTTTTGCTTTTGTTTTTATAGGCTTGACGGCAAAAAAGGTTAGCTGCAGCTTGTGGTCCTGAACGTGAGTCATCACTTGAGCTGGCACTACTTGTCCTTCACGCTTCTTTGAATTTTGTCTTGTTCTTTGTTCACTAATTCCTAACATCGATCAAGGTGAAAGGAGCCTCGACGGCGGAGGCATCGACACGTGTGAATCCGGTGCCAGAGAAGACGGAGCTCCATAAGGCACGAGCGGTTGCGGATTGCTGACGTGTGGCGTACAGTTAACCGCAGAGTTGTGGACCAATCCAGTTTAGTTTGTTGTACTTGTTGATGTTTTGAGAGAAGAAGTTACTTTACCATCAGAAGCTGTGATCACCGTTGGTGGAGAAGTGGTAAAGCTGATCGAGGATAATGGCAGTGATAGGGATCAGCCTAGCCTAATCGGAGTTTGGGTGAAAACTCGAAGCGTTCCATAAATCAGAGATACAACCGTTATAGGAAGCTAGAGATTGGAAGAAAAGGACTAGAGGTCCTGGAACCGTACAGTGATTGATGAAGTCGAGTTTGTTTAAGACGTGAGCGTAGTGGTGAGAAGATGATTCGTCTTTGGAATTGACGAAGTTGCGTAGGACTGTGAAGTTCCAGAGAAGGGAAACATAGAGCTGTGAGACGATTGGGAGCCATAAAGGGGAAGACTGGAGAAAATGGTGAGTGGTGGTCATTAGTTGGTTGCAGATTCTGAGGACGTGGAACATCATTTGAGTGTCGGGGACGAAAGAGTTCAAACGTGGGCGATGGACGTCAAGAGCATGGCCGAGGCGACGTTGATGTCTGTTTTAACAGTGGGGTTAGGGGTTTTAGGTATTAGGCCTCGGGTGTCCTATCATGGCGGGAGGTAATGGGAAGCATTGCAGTCGACAAAGTGATTGACTAGCCGGTGAACTCACCACGACGAATATATATATATGGGCTTGTTAACCATTTCATTAAGCTTATTGGACTTGTGTTGGGCTTGTCATGTAGATGGTTCAATAATCTTGATTAGCTAACAAAATAGTCGAAAAATTAGTTTTTTTTTAGTGACAAAACTCAGACGCTAGTCGGACGCTCGAATTAGACCTAGAGTCTAGCCGAAAAATCAGATTATGAATAGATCTTTTTCTGAATGTCTCTTCTATTCATGATATATTTGATTCTTAATCGTGTTTCAACACTGAATCGTACCTGATGTAAGTAGCGCACAAACCCGAGAATAAAAATTAGGGGGGTCAATTTAAAAAAAAACTGTTAAAATGTTAAACATTTTGTATTGGTGTAATAGGGGATAATCGAACACGGATTAGGGAGGTCAACCTAAGGGGAACAAACCAACTTTGCTACTGACACTTCATTTATTTACATGTAAAAACAACTATTTATCTATTTTAGGAGGGGGTCAACTGACCCCTTCCTTCTACATAGGTCCGCCACTGCTTGATATTTTTGGGGATAAGGTTGAACCTTTAGAGCATCACCATAGGTAATCCTCACAAAATGGATTCTCAGATAATATTTTAATATTAAAAATTATTTATTTTAAAAAAAAAAATCAAACAATCAAAATATGACATTAAGTGAAAAAGATGTGTTAGAGTGTCTTTCTAAAGATGACCAATGGAGATACTCTTAACAACATGAGTTGTACCACTAGAATTATCCATATACCCCAATTGTCATTGCTAGTTTTTTGCCCAATAAATTTTAGCTTGAGCTAATTTTATTTTAGACCTTTGCTCTTATTTGTGCCTACAAGTAGCCATAATGCTCAATGTCATGTTTTAGTGCTTTGCTTATAGCAACGTATGTTGTGGGGTGACGTGGTCATGTCCATCGTTAAAAATAAGATTAGTTGCTCGATATATTATTTTAATAATTTTAATATAATATAATTATTTATTTAAAAATTAAATTAAAAAAAAAATTCAACTATTAGCTATGTGATATCTGTCGAGAAACGGTTTTCTCACCTCTTTTTTTATTTTTCTCACCTTTTTATTATTATTATTTATTTATTTTTAATAAATGAACAATGATGTGAGAATCGACTGATATAGATGGTGTTAGGTATCTATTAATTAATTGTAGATTAGTCCTATAACTAGCGTTATATTCCCTCCATTTTATAATATATGATATTTAGAGAAGTATTTTTGTTTTATAATATAGGATGTTTCCAACTTTTAGATTAATTTTATATTTTATATTATGTAGTCTTGTTTATGATTGGTTAAACTTTTTAAAAATAACTATTTCTTAATATGCGTGTTTTAACTAAAACATCCTATATTTTAAAACGGAGAGAGTATTTATTAAAGAAAATTATACCTTTTAAAATAAGTAAAAATAATAGAGCCAATAGTTACACCAAATCACAGATAGTTGACATTCCCAATGGTGATCATTACATATTTAAAAGATTAGTATGTACCATATTAAAATTGACAAACATATAATTACCAAAAACAGAAATAATATTAATTCTTTTTAAATGCATATTAATTTAGAACTATTACAAGGACAGAAAAATCATCAATATTGTTGTTAATATATTAAGCATTGAGTAAACCATAATCACCCCTACTATTATCTGCATAAAAAAAAAATCCGATTAAAAAAAATTCTAATTAAACCAAACTACGAGAGAGTCAAGGAAAAAAAAGAAAGAAGATAAAAATTTTCAGTTTTCTCGAGAAAGGACACAAAAATCTGAAAACGGGAAGTATATTCTTATTGATTATCATATTTATTCCCAAACATAAATCGCATAAAAGCGAATTTAAAAATTTCTCAGCAAAAATCTAAATAAACGAACGAATTTTACATAAAACAAATTTTAAGTACAATAGAAGTGCACAATGCCGCCGATAACTGATAATGATGATTGGGCGCCACCTTCTTACTTTGTCATGCAAGGCAATGGTTCCACCAAATCACCTATTATTGCAAATCCCAATGGTGGTGATCCCTACATATTTGGAAGATTAATATGTATCATATTAAAATTGACAAAAAATAATTGCCAAAAACACAAATAATATTAATTCTTTCTATATGCATTTTAATTTAGAACTATTACCTTGAAAGACATCAAAATCATCACTAATCGAGTAAATCATATTCTCACTTGCAGCTTTATTATTTATTTAGTCTAACATATCATATCTATATATATATATCATATATATATATATTGTTGAACGGTAGGGTAATACACTACAATAAAACTTTTATAAATTAATTAAGTTTAATTTAAAGAAGTTTTAATTTATCAATAAATTAATAATTATTGATTCACAGAGAAACTTTTCTAATTTGATAATTTTTTAAAAATAAAAGTTTAAAAATAAGATTGAATTAATATAACTAATCCTTTTTAGAATGAAAATAATAATTATCATATTTTAAAGAAAATACTCTAAGTTTTTTATATAGTAAAAATATTAGAAATGAACTCTAATAAAGTTTAGTGTGTATATATATACATATATTTTGATAAATTTATATTATTGATGAGACCATATTTTTATAAAAGATTTTCAAAAAAAATATTATCTTACTATTTTATCGAATTGTGTCTAAAAAGAATACTGGCCCAACTTGAAACTAAGAAAATATATTAATTTATAGCGATTATTATTTTAAAGAGTATTAATTTGTATAGGTTTTACTGTACATCTATTATACATCGGTCAGATTAAAATTTTGTTATATATGAATAATATGATGTTGATTTATTTATTCAAAGCTTAGAAAAGCGCCGGTGAAAATTATATATTCAAAGCTTATAAGATATACTTGTACCTGTCTATGTTGCTCGTTCTATTTAGATAATTAAAATCGTCTGATCAGTTGTGTGTTTTTTTGTTAAACGCAGTATCCAGACCACACAGTGATCTGACTAGTCCACTGGACCTAAGCCCGCGACCAAGGATTTTTAAGCCTCCACTTAAAGGCCCCCTGGAACTGGTGGTCTGCGGCGCTAGAGCAAGTCCGCATGTAAATTCCCTGGTGGCCAGAATCGAACCCGGGTGGCGGGCGCCTCAGCCGAGGTTCCTTTACCACCAGACCACGATGCCTGGTTAATCAGTTGTGTGTTCACAACTAGTCAAAACATCATGTTATATATATAGGTTAATAGCTATTGTTAAGTGCGTAAGTCTGTTCGTTTATGAGCTGCTGGGACATTATTACGTGTACGTCCACGCATATAGCTAGTTTGCATCTCATGATATACTCTAGTTACTTAGAACAACAAACAATGTCTTCAATGTAGGGATTGTTACACGTAGACCTCTTGTCCTGCAGCTTCACAGAATTGATGAAGGCAAAGAGTATGCTGAGTTTATGCATCTTCCTAAGAAGAAGTTCTCCGATTTTGGTATATTTCTTGTTTAAGAAGAGCTGCTCTTTATTTTTCCTGTGACTGTTTGCAGTATCCTATTTGTTATTTACGTGCACACATTCTTCTCATCTGGCTTTCTTAAGTTTGAGATATCCATTTCTTTTTTCTTGGTATGTAGCTGCTGTGAGGCAGGAGATCTCGGACGAGACAGATCGTGAAACTGGTCGCAGCAGCAAAGTAATATCTACAGTCCCAATTCATCTCAGTATCTTCTCTCCCAATGGTAAGAGAAGCAATTATACTTCCTACATTTGCATCAAGAAAGTAATTAAACATGCTTTAGGAGTCCCAGATCTTGTACGCAGGGTCTGAAATCCTTCCAAATTTATGTTTTCTACCATCTTTCCCATTTATCTTCCACTCCTGACAATTTCGTTTCCTTGATGTTTGTAGTTGTGAATTTGACACTTGTCGATCTTCCTGGGCTGACAAAGGTAGCTGTTGGTAAGTGAGCCAGTCTTTGTCTTCTCATGATATCCCACAGCCCAAGTGCCTCTTTATTGACAAACATTAATGAAAATTGGTGCCATTGATGTTGTAGATGGTCAGCCTGAAAGCATTGTTCAAGACATCGAGAACATGGTCAGATCGTTTATTGAGAAGGTAACTATTATTTGTGTGTAGCAGAATACAACTGTAGAATAATGATGCTTTTCTATTCTCTAAGGGTTGTGTGTTCAAGCAAAGTAACAAAGATTGATCATTCATTTTTTGACAGCCCAACTGCATCATACTAGCTATTTCCCCTGCAAATCAGGATCTTGCTACATCTGATGCCATTAAGATCTCTCGTGAAGTTGATCCAAAAGGTGCCGGATTCTTCCATCTTTATATCTTGATACAACTGCTTTCTGAATTTACTTCGAGTTCTTTTTTCTGTGGTTATAAGCGACTAGGACATAGTAAATATGGTTTAAGTTTTATGGCGCTTTGTATATATGTTTGAGTTGCGTGGTCGGTGCCTAGTGGTAATCTTATTATGAAATTATCTGTAGTAAACGAAGACAATGATCCTTGCAACTAATATACCTTGAAATTAATTTGAATTGATTGATTCATGTTGTATGAAATTATCTGTAGTAAACGAAGACGATGATCCTTGCAACTAATATACCTTGAAATTAATTTGAATTGATTGATTCATGTTGCTTCGTTGTACTTGCTGTTCTCAGGAGACAGGACGTTTGGAGTTTTAACGAAAATTGATCTCATGGACCAAGGCACTAATGCTGTTGATGTAAGTTTATATTCAGACAACAATTTATCTTTGAGTGCAATATGAAAAAGACACAATGCCGCCGATAACTGATAATGATGATTTATCTTTGAGTGCATTTTGAGTGCATTTTGCGTTGAAGTAAATAAAAGAAAAGAGTTGCGGTTTTTTATTATTTTTATAATCAATATGTTACATAAAAAAAAAAAAAAGCGCAACTCTATATGTCGATCACTCTTACTAGTAGCTAATTAACAGTGTTACAATGGCATAATTAATTTTTATAAATTACCTACTCGTAGCTAGAATACTGTCAAGTGTCAGTCGCTGCTGATGAAGACACGAGCCAATTTCAAATGTGATTTTATATGTAAAATACATAAACACTTCACAATCAGTATATATATGCGTATGCGAATACTGAAAACGAGCATGCATGCTCAATATGCGTATGCGAATACTATTGCGATATCCTTGATGTCACCACTGGTGGTGATTGGCGGAAAATTTGGAAACCAAGTCGTTACAACTTACAAGGTTGATCTCGGAAGAAAATCTGCGTGTGTCAACGGTCAATCTTCTGGTTACGAATTTATGTCAGCGGCTCAATATCCTACCCGATACTAGCCTTGGATCTTCACACGGAAGAGTTCCATGCTGTCCCATGCCCGCCTCTTTCCAAGGGCCTCATCATGTTTGAAGCACAGATTGTCAACATTAGGGATCGTCTTCCATAGACCATAGCCATGCCCGTTTCCCATCCTCTTCACCAATACGAGCTAGAGATATGGAGTATTGGATGCACCTAATAAAGAAACATGGACCAAGACTCACTCCATCAGTTTAACTTCACTTAATATGGTGGAGTCTAGGTCCTTCGCACCCGTAACTCTCTCTAATTAAGGGGATGTTGTCTTCTGTGACAATAAAAACTACTTGTTCAAGTATATTTCAGAGACAGACACAGTCCATAGCCTCCCTGATGACATATGTGTCATATCTCCTTACGTTGAGAACTTGGTCCCACTTCCGGCTCAAGAAGTCGAGTTAAGGACAGGAATTACTTGCCTCCATCCGGAGACAGAAACAACGGTAATGAAAGGAAGGAAGTGTATATATATTTACAACTCGCTAAGTGGAGTTATTGGAAATATTACCAACCATTCGTCTTACTGATTTTTTTTTTTTTTAATAATAATTTTGTATGTAGGATTGGATTCAACCAAGAATTGTTGGCGAGTATCTCCTAAAAAAAATCAGAGGTCAGACAATCTTCCAAATCTGATCCACCAGATTTTTTTTTATCACATATGTATGTTCTTTTTGATCATTGCTATATATGTGATCGAACTCTAACAGGTCTAAATACTTGGCTATGGAGAAACAAATTCGAAGTCCACATGCTTTTTCTTTACTCGCATGGCTCGATGCTTTTTCTTTTCTTGCATGGCTCGCTGCCTCTGCTATGCCTGCCAGGTTCTGAACCCTTGGAGGTGATACCTCCAGTCGTTTAAACTCATCGGCACTTTTTGTCTGACCGTAGATTTCATCCTTGTCCCCGCCGCTTTATGTGAAAGGCTGAGTCGGTCCTTAGACTTTTAGAACATATAAGCATCTTTCAAATAATATTTTTTAAAAAAATTGTAACATTGACACAAATTTATATAAACAATAGATTTCATAAAATCCCCCTTTTAATAAAAGGGAAGTACACAACTTAGTTTTTGTAGACTTTATAAAAAATATAAATGGTTACAAATGCATAAAAATAAAAATAGGTTATATATAGGATATACATTAACCCTATACTCTTCATAAGATAACTCTTCATATATAGATAATAAATGATAAATGATATCCATAAATCATGGAGCAAGATTTAGTTATAATATATATGAAGATCCTCCTTTCGTATGTTTGTATCAAATCGTAGACTTTATAAAAAATAGAAATGATTACAAATGCATAAAA
Organism: Camelina sativa; assembly: GCF_030686135.1. NCBI lineage: Eukaryota > Viridiplantae > Streptophyta > Magnoliopsida > Brassicales > Brassicaceae > Camelina > Camelina sativa. The sequence goes on along the minus strand of NC_141884.1, from coordinate 8,835,443 downwards.
ATAAAAATAGGTTATATATAGGATCTACATTGACCCTATACTCTTCATAAGATAACTCTTCATATATAGATAATAAATGATAAATGATAAATAAATCCTCTTTTTAATAAAATGGAAGTACATAACATTGTTTTGGTAGACTTTATAAGACTTTATAATTTTAATAAATGGTTACAAATAGGTTATAGATTAATCTATATATTAATTAGTTACAAGTTGATAGTTCATATATTAAAGGTAACAAATAAAACCTTAATTGTAACAGAAAATCTTAAACGTGATATTCCAAATTGATAGTTCATGGATATTCCAAACTTTATTTTCGGAAAATCACGTTGTTTCCAAAGATCTACAATTACAATATTACCAATTTATTTTCCTGAAATTTTATTGATAGACCACAACGTTAACCAAGTTATTAAAGGGGATAAAAATATACTCTCAATCATAAATAGAAAGTACACAACTTTTTTTTTGTATAATAAAACGGAAGTACATAATTTTTTTTTGTATAATAAAACGGAAGTACACAACTTTTTTTTTGTAGAATATATAATTTTTATAAGTTGGTTACAAAATAAATAATATATTAAATATAGGTTGGTTACAAAAAAAAAGTTATAGATGAAATCCGTGGGCTATATGAAATTACAAATACACTTCAGAATATCTCAAAGAATCCTCTTATAGATAATATTCCAATGATTTATACAATTTCCAAAAAAAATCTTAATTATTCCATATATTGTTACACTATATATAGTGTTAGGCACAAAAATATACTGTTAGGTATAAAAAAGAATAAAATCTTGGCTATTAATCACACTTAATCGTGATTTCTGAGATTTTATGTGGATTTCAAAATAAAATCTGACCTAACATCCTTCCAAGCTTTTAATATAAATCAATGTCTTTAAAACCGGACTGGAAGGTGAACCGGAAGTCTTTCGGGTCACTGGGTCAACAAGTCGGACCGATTGAATTACAGGTCAATTAGTTTATTAGTTTGATTACATTTTATGAATATAACATCTACTTTTTATAAATATATGAACAAAACATACATAGTTAGGTACTAAGCAACTAAAATTAAACTTTTAAATGATTAGATAAAATAACTAACTGATTCTTTTATAAATAACAACATTTATTTTTAATTTGGTTTGAGTTTAAAGTGTGACCAAAATAAAATATTTTAATTTGAGATCGACAACCCGGTCCGACCCTCCTGTTCAACCACCGGTTCACGGCTTTTTAGTGGGTTTTTCTATTTTTTTGCGGGTTTAATTTTTTAGGTTTTTAGAGGTTACCATGACCGAAATATCTATCGGGTTGTGGTGGATCGAACCGACCGGCCGGTCTAGTCCTGATTAAAAAACATTGATATAAATCATTCAGATCTCCATTCACCAAAATACATATTCATACAAAAATAATAATAATAACAATCGTTTCTCAGTTTACAATGCTAAACCGTCTACTAAATTATATTTTATTTTGAAATTATAATAAAGATAAAAGAAATTTTAACCCGTGCTCTAGCACGGATCCAAATCTAGTAGATATGTTATTTTGTTAACTTAAATCGACGATATAAAAAACCTCAAGCAAACACGGGACAAAATCAACTGTTTAAACGCTACTCTTTTTTACGGAAGGAGGAGCCAAAATAGTCTCCGGTTTGAATTGTTATTACCATTTTCATCTTCTACTTCTGCTTCGGTTTGTTTTTGTCTGCTTTGGTTCAATGTGTGGAATGTGGACCGATGTTATGAATGATTTTTATTTTCTAGCTCTCTTTTGTGAAACTAATATCCAAACCAAATTCTTTTGATTACCAAAGACACATAACAAATACATTTTTTTTATTACCAAAGACATAAGACACAACACCAAAGACACATTACCGATGATCCAACAACAAAGACATATTACCGATGATCCAACACCAAAGACACCATTACCAAAGACAACACAAAGATACTAATAACCCAAGAACAAATTTTCCTTTCTCGGTTTTACACATTAGAATTACAGTAACACAAATGCATACTAAGCACAATATCATCAATTTCCATTTTTTAATTTCTCTTTTACTCCACATTGCATCTTTCTTCAATTCTTCAGTCTGAGCCTTTAACTCATCAATTTCGACATCAACCTCAGATCTTGCATCGCTTATGTCATTATTAATGATGAAGATTTTTGGTAAAGCTTCTACAACCTCTTTGTACACAACTTAGTCCACCCACTTAAACAAATGCTCCTACATTCACAATTGAGTAACTTTTATCAACAAAACCAGAAAACACAAAATCATAACAAAATTAGTTACTTACATCTCCTCTGGTTGGACAACGAAAGTAAGGTCTTCCTGGATTCTGTTTCGTACTCGATGTGTAGATGGCAACATCTAAGCCGCAATGACACTTTGACAGAAAACCACGGCATCCCGTCCTCTTTTCTCACCACTTGATTGTCCATAATTGCAACTCATATCTCAAAATCGTAAAGAGGAGAAGGTGAAGAAGAAGAATTTGAACTCAAATCATGTACAAGAAACTCGAATTTGATAAATCGATTTCGGGTTTTAGGGTTATGTTATTTGAATTTGGGGATTTGGTTTTGTATTTGAATAAGATTCCCAGACATAACTGTGACAACCCGTCCCGTTGACCCCACTAGCCTACTGTTAGCTTGCCCCCATAGGCCCGAAGCTGGCCCTGCAGAGCATCGATCCTAACCCCTCACCGTGGATATCCAAATCCACCAGTAGGTTATTGGTGCGCAAGGCGTTCCTCGAACCCTGGTCCCCACCCTTTAACAACCTTCCCACAGGACAAGCTGTCACCAATTGATCTGCAGATTATGATTGGGTGCAGCCTTTTCCCCTTGTCTTCTTCTCCCCATTATGATCAAAAAGAGAAAGATGACAAATTGAAGCTTTTTGAGAGAAAGAGCCAAAATATCGTATTTTTATAAACTTTATGAATAGTGACATTGTGGAAACAAATTTATATAAGCGGACTGTAGTTTGATTTGCGAAAATACGCTTTTCAATTTTCATATGGAGCCTTAAGGTTCGAATGGTAACAGTGAATTTGGTTTTGCGGGACAAACGATTTGATAGTGCGGTACGGTTGAACTGCGGTACGTGCGGGACAAAAATATTTGCGGGACAAGTGCGGTTAATGCAAAATATGTGGTACAAACTAATGTTTGATTGGTGAAAAACGATTTGCAGTGCAGATTTCATATTATTTTATTCATAACTAATATAATTATAATATTATAAATATATATTATAAATAACATTATAAGCAAATATATTATCAATTAAATTGTTTTCTTTATTGTCAATGAAATAGTAATTTCATCTATTATTTATAAACTTTAAAAACTAAAAATTCTTTTAATCATGTAAATTTGTGTTCATTAAAATAGTGAAGAAATACAATGTTTTAAACATAAATTTGTTCTAGAAGAAACAATAATTTTAAAAAAAAAAATATAGTTAATTATACATTTTTGGTTTAATTTGTAATGATAAAAGAAAATCAAATTTATTTAAACTAAAATTTAACTTTTATGTACATATTTTTATGCACAACTAAAATATAAATATTTATAATTTATTAACTTTTTGGTATTTACAACATATCTAAATTATTCTTATTTATTTTTTTATTTATAACATAATTATTTATTGCATAAACATCTTTTTTTATACTTAAAACAATATATTAGTACCATAAACCTTCGTTTAATACAAACTAGACAAATACCCGCACTACGTGCGGGTTTGTTTACATCTATATATATACATTTACTGTAATACTTTATTTGCTTCTTATATTTTCACATTTGAAAAATTAATAATTTTGTATTAACAGACAGAACTAAAAAAAATTTGTGCGGAAGCAAAGAATACTAAATTTTGTTTAAAGCTAAATCTTATTCTAAAGTGATTTTTGTAGACGAAAACTATTAGCATATTTTTTTCCATTTGCATATTTGATTGGTAGATAAAAACATTTAAACATCCTACAATTCTTGTCTAAAACTTAGGTATTTAGATATATATGTATTTAAGCTTCTCAACTAAATACCATGGGACTCTCAAATTCTCTTTTATCAAAAAGATTTTCATTTTCACATTTGATTGGTAGATAACAGCATCTAAACATCCTACAATTTTTGTCTAAAACTTAGGTATTTAGATATATTTGTATTTAAGCTTCTCAACTAAATACCATGGGACTCTCAAATTCTCTTTTATCAAAAAGATTTTCATTTTCACATTTGATTGGTAGATAACAGCATCTAAACATCCTATAATTTTTGTCTAAAACTTAGGTATTTAGATATATTTGTATTTAAGCTTCTCAACTAAATACCATGGACTCTCAAATTCTCTTTTATCAAAAAGATTTTTTTGCAGCTTGGTTAACTCTTTAGTGGTTATAGTTAAGATAGATAACTTCCCTTCTTCTAGCTATTCAATTTCTTGAATATAACTCTAGATTATAATTTAATTTTCTTCTTTTTTTTTCTCTATATTTTCCTCAACAAACATTATATCATTGATTTAACTGTCTTTCATTCGATAGTGAACAAAACTCCAATCCTTTTCATATATAAACATTTATTTCTCTAAGGACAAACTTTCATGAATTTCTCTACAATATTGACCAAATTCCCAGTCACCGCTACAACCCTTCAAAATTGTTGAGAAAATTATAGCGACTAAATCATATGTTCATATTTTCATAGTTTACTTTAAGAGGACGAAGCAAATCTTTGGTTTTACTCTTGATACATTTTTATCTTTTGGTGATGCATCTATTTAATTAAAAAATACATCAACATGTTCTAAGCCTTTCTAGATTTCTTATATAAATATTGAAACTGTTTGTGATAATGAAAAAGAATAAAAAACATAAAAGATTTTTCAAATTCCTTTTTAATTTTAAAGATGTTTATTTTTAATTTATGTGCTTTTAATTTGGATTGGCATGTGTCACTCTCTCTATTGCTGATGTGTCGTTCATATGGAGAGAGTTGAACAACTTTCATAATATAGATTTCATATATAAACATTTATTTCTCTAAGGACAAAATTTCAGGAATTTCTCTATAATATTGACCAAATTCCCAGTCACCGCTACAACCCTTCAAAATTGTTGAGAAAATTATAGCGACTAAATCATATGTTCATATTTTCATGGTTTACTTTAAGAGGACAAAGCAAATCTTTGGTTTTACTATCGATACATTTTTATCTTTTGGTGATGCATCTATTTAATTAAAGAATACATTAACATGTTCTAAGCCTTTCTAGATTTCTTATATAAATATTGAAACTGTTTGTGATAATGAAAAAGAATAAAAACATAAAAGATGTTTTAAATTCCTTTTTAATTTTAAAGATGTTTATTTTTAATTTATGTGCTTTTAATTTTGGGTTGACATGTGTCACTCTCTCTATTGCTGATGTGTCGTTCATATGGAGAAAGTTGAACAACTTTCATAATATAGATTTGGATAAACATTAATGGATTATTTATAATTTAAAAAAAAAGAAAGCGGATTTATGGTGATACGCACCATATATGGTAAAAATTTATTAGCTGGGTATTTTTCATTTAACAAGACAGAACAAAAAATTAATGCGGTTTTCCTTTTTCTTTTTTTTACAAAACCGCAAATTAGTGTAAATTTTATGAATGATGTAATAAATGTTGTAACATCCGTGAACCGAATTCCCGGTTTAGGGGTGCATCGGTCGATGCAACAGGCGCATCGGTCGATGCAGGTTCGGTTTTCTCGGTCGAGTTTTAAGTTAAGCGCTGCGTTTTGGGTTAAGGAAAACCATTAACTCTTGTTTTTGTCTCATTCGACAAGATTGACTGTTTTTGAGAGAAAACAAAAGAGAGAAAAGGTTCTTGAGTGTTCTTGAGGATTTTGGGTGATTCGAGGCTGTTTCTGTAGAGATCTGTAGCTGGGATCGTTGTAGGAGCTTCCTAAGAGCGTTGTTTTGCTTGTTAAAAGGTTGAGAATCTTCTTGGCAAAGGTGAGTGCATGACCATGGCTTATCTAAGCTAGAGATCTCTCTGATTTGCTTGTTATGTGTTGTTAGGCTTGTTAGATTGATATTTAGGACGTTAGAAAGCTTTCTTGTGGCTTGGGAACGAGTTTTGTGGTTGTAGGAACGAAGTTCCGGCGAGAAGCTTCGGAAAAAACACGATGCTCGGCATTGCATCGGTCGATGCAGGTGCGAGGACGGCGCGTAAAACTTAGAGTTTTCGTGTTATGTCCAGCATGCATCGGTCGATGCAATGCGAGTGTCGATCGATGCAAGTGCATCTAGCATTGGTAGATGCAACCTTGTGTCGGTCGATGCATCCCCATCTGGTGTCGGTCGATGCAGAGTCCTAGTTTGTTATTGTTGATTGTTGATTGTTGGTTGATGGTTAAAGATGTCTTTATTGCTTGTGTGTATAGACCAGTAGATGGTAGGATTGTCTTACTGAGTGTTTATAAAATACTCATGCATTGCAATTTGTGTTTGTGGTGCAGGTAAAGGCAAAGTATGATCGTGGAATCAAGGCAATGAAGAGGAAGATGTTCTAGGGATTCGATTGGTTATTGTCTGGCATTGCTAGGTTGCTAGAGTTGAGTCATTAGAAGTATTGCTAGGCTGCTGGTTCTATGATTCTTGTTGGTTGAACTTTGGATATTGCTTATGTTATAATTATTGGAATATTATTAGTTATTATTGGATAATTATTTAGTTGTTGGTATTGTTTATTTCTGCTGTTGGTTGTGATTGTGGTTAGGTGGCTAGTGGATATGTGACCACTAGTTGTAGTTTATTGATTATTATTTATTATTTATAATTAAAAAAAAACGGGTCGGTCGTTTCAGTTTGGTATCAGAGCCCTTACGGTTCTAGGTTTGGGTTCACTAGGCTTTGTGCTGCAGATGTTTGGGATTGCATGTCTTGATTGATTATGTGAGTTAGTCAATTGTGTGTGGCATGGAATCCTAGAACATCCTCTTCGATCCTACTTTGTGATTCCACGGTGAGTTTATGTTTATGTGTTATAATAGAAATGCTTGATTGATTATGTGAGTTAGTCAATTGTAAGTTTATGCTTAGTCTTCTTTTCATGGTAGTGCAGATGGCTAGAGATGGTGTTGTTGCTGGTCGTGGTCGTGAACGCGGACGTGGTCGTAGACGCGTACGTGGTCGTAGTAGGGGCAGAGGCCCAGTAGTGAGTGAGACTGCAGACCAGAGTGTGACAGCTGAGGGTGTTGGCGAGTCGCAGGGTGTCCAGGAAGATTCCATGAGTGTGGCCGGAGGGGGCGGTGTTGATGCTCCAGTGGCCGGTGATGCTAGGGTTCCCGGTGTGGGAGTCCCAGCGGGTGGAGTCCCTAGTGCTGACTTTACTGCTTTGCTAGCACAGTTGTTGGAGCGGTTGCCAGCAGTGGTACCGGCTCAGGCTCAGGTGGTGCCACCAGTGGTGGCGGAGGAGCAGCAGCCAATGGCTGCAGATGCAGGAGCACATGGACGTTATTTGTCCATGATCAAGAAGATGAAGGGCATCGAGACTGCGCGGTTTTTGGGTGGTACATATCCTACTGCTGCAGATGTGTGGAGGACGAATGTGGAACGTAACTTCCATACTCTGCGATGTCCTGAGGAGTTTTGGGTGGACATAGGGGTCCATCATCTGGTTGGTGATGCTCAGGTGTGGTGGAGATCAGTGGTTGCTAGGAGAGTGCAGAGGGAAATGACTTGGGCTGACTTCGTGTTGGAGTTCAACCGCAAGTATTTTTCTGGAGAGGCATTGGACCGGTTGGAGGTGCATTTCCTTCAGTTGTCTCAGGGGACACGGTCAGTGCGGGAGCTGGACTTGGAGTTCAGTCAACTTCTATGTTATGGGGGTCGGGCTATGGAGCTTGAGGAGGCCCAGATCAGGAGGTTTATGAGGGCTCTTCGTGATGACTTGAGGGTCAATTGTAGAGGACGTAGTTATTGTTGGAATCTTGACCTCACTTCTCTTTAGAGGTTAGATTCATCTCATCTCTCCATTGTTCTTGATTTGTTTATCACTCACAAACCCTCTAGAACAATTAGAGAGATCTCTCTTGTATGTCTACATTGTTACTTGTTCTTGATGGATCTCTTAGAGATTAGGTTTAGCCACTACAACCTCTTTCTCTTTAATCTCACATACATGTCTCTTACAACAATACAACATATTTATACTAATACTACTTCTAACCTAAACACATTAGTTAAAACAAACAAACCCATTAACATTGGGCTTCAACACTTTTATGGCCCAAAGGCCTTTTTCTCCTTTCTTCTTCTTCTTCTTCCTACGACCAACACTTCTTCTCTTCGACGTTTTCTTCTTCGATGCTTACGCATCTCTTTTCTCTTCATCCTCTCACGTTTCTCTTTGTTTCTTCTTTTGCAGGATTAACCAATTAATCAACTTCCAACACTCCCTCTTGATTCATTTGGTTAATCCCCAAAATCCAAAAGTTGGGATTTTGAATCCCATTCTCCTTGTTCTTCGTTCGTGAATCGGCCTCCTCTCCGGACGAATTTCTTCTTCACGACATCAACAAAGATCACTGGTGAGTTTGCTATATCGATCTCCATTTAGCTCTGAATCTTCTTCCTCATGATTTTCCAGCGTGAAGTTCTTTTCATCTCCCTCTTGAATCCATCTCCCTCTTGCTTTGATTCTTCTTAATCGATCCTTTCTTTTCTGCAGGTGGCTTAGGAGTGAAATCTCTGTCTAGTGTCCCTCTTCAATGGAGCTGATGCTTCACGTTCGTTGGAGATGATGCTCCACGTCCGTCTCCTCCCGTGAGTCGACCCATCACCATATAGGTTCTTCCTCATGGAGACTCTATGTACTCCACAGTCCACACGCAGGTAACTCCTTACCTCTCCCTTTTTTTTTTTTTTTTTTTTTTTTCTAGCTTTAGCTTCTTGTCCGACATCACCATTTTTCATGGTTCCTCTTTCACAATGTCAACATAGCTCATTACCAAGCTAGCTCTTCTCCCTCTTGACCTGAATCTCCATTGATCCAGCTTTTCTCTTGCGAATTTCTTTGTCAACTCTTTGACATATTTTCTTCGCATTCTCCTTTGAATCTCTTTGATCAATTCCTTGACCAATTTCTTTTCCTTGCAGGTAACACTTCAGCCTTGTGCTTACTCTCTGTCACTGCGAGTCTCCATCAAGCTTTTCCGTGAGCTTCTCCTCAGTGCTTATACACCCAGCACTAGCTCCTGTAGATCACCATCTTGTGCGAGACTCTTGTTCAGACTCTTGTTCTATTTGGTGTCCTCTTCGATCACCATCTTGTGCGTTTAATCTTCTGAATCATCACCTTGGTTAACCTTAGTCTGTTTGGTTCTTTTTACCATCACCTAAGGCTTTCTCTAACCTCAGTCTTTTTGATTTTCTTAACCTCTAGCACAACCTCGATAAACCAAGGAAAACTTTTCCAAACTTGAAGCATACCTCTCTCATTTCAACTCTAGCCACAGATTCTCCCTCTTGGTTTTGATGCTTCACATAGTTTGTTCTCAGCCTCAACCTTCTTTCTCAATCCATCTCTTTTGAATTTGAGTCTTGTTGATCTTTGAACTTTGATTTTATTCACACTAACCTCATGAGAATTTGTTTCCATCGCTGCAGCTTCTTTCACTTGGTGACTGAGCTTCTTCTCTACTTCAGCCCCACTCTTCTTTGACACCATTGATGTGGTGCCTCTCTTCCTCTTTTGCTTCAGCTTCTTCTGCTGCAAGCCTTTTTTTTTTTTCACAAAGGTTTTTCTCTAACCTTAGCCTTCTTTGGTTTCTTGAATCATCAACCTCGGCTCTGCCCGATTTGGTTTGTTTGATTCCTTACACCACTATTGGCTTCTCTAACCTTGGCTTCTTTTCTCTTCTTGTTTCAGTTGGAGAACCACATGGATCCTCAACTTCACCAAGCATCTTCAAGCTTCACTTAACCATGTCAGAACAAGAAAAGAAATCACCCCACAACTCTGTCTTCACATCCGCACTATCTCCACAGCTTCTTCCAGAGATCTCCTCGCCTTCTTGGGTGCTCTTGAAGGTACGGTGTAAAAGTCTTTGTGGTAGCTGATGGTGCTCTTGTCACCACATCCTTTTCCTTCTTTTCTTCTTTGACAGTTTCAGTTTGCTCTTCTTTGTTCTCTTATTTTTTTTTTCTTTCTCAGCCTTACACTTCTCCTTGTGCAGGCTTCTTCCTTCCTCTCCCAACAAGCTTTGCTTTGAACAATATGCTGGGTTTCTTTCTCTTCACAGCCTTTGAGCTGCTTCTCCTTCTTTTGTTTCAGGTTTCAGGTTTTCTCCTAACCTTTCACCTCTCTGTTTCAGGTCTGTTCATCTCTCAGTGATGAACGACTTCATGGAGGCTCCATCTCTGCTCATCTGTCACTAATGAACAGGTCCCTCTCATGCCTTTCTCAGGTCGCAGGCTCTTGACATCTTCTCTGTGACACCGGCTCAGACCTAAACTGTGGTGGAGCTTCACCGTCTCAGGTTTGCTCCATCTTTACTCTTTCACTCAGCTCACCTCTCAGTGATGAGCTGCTCCATCTTTCTCTTCTTTCTCTTTGCCGTTTCCTCTTACGGCAGCTTTCTTCTTCTCCCTCACAGCCTCTCACTTGGCTGCAGGTATTCCATTGAGCAGCTTCTCTAGCCGCATCTCACTTCCTCCTTACTCTCGGATCCGTTGGTCTTGTCTAACCAAGCTTCAGGTCCGAACACATCCCCTCACTTTCCCTTCTTCTTCAGTCTCTTCCTAGACTGCCTTTTCTCCCTCTCGGCCTCAACCCCTTCTTCTTCTTGCAGGCTCCAGGGATCTTCAGCTCTGATACCATGTTGGAATCTTGACCTCACTTCTCTTTAGAGGTTAGATTCATCTCATCTCTCCATTGTTCTTGATTTGTTTATCACTCACAAACCCTCTAGAACAATTAGAGAGATCTCTCTTGTATGTCTACATTGTTACTTGTTCTTGATGGATCTTTTAGAGATTAGGTTTAGCCACTACAACCTCTTTCTCTTTAATCTCACATACATGTCTCTTACAACAATACAACATATTTATACTAATACTACTTCTAACCTAAACACATTAGTTAAAACAAACAAACCCATTAACATTGGGCTTCAACACTTTTATGGCCCAAAGGCCTTTTTCTCCTTTCTTCTTCTTCTTCTTCCTACGACCAACACTTCTTCTCTTCGACGTTTTCTTCTTTGATGCTTACGCATCTCTTTTCTCTTCATCCTCACACCTTTCTCTTTGTTTCTTCTTTTGCAGGATTAACCAATTAATCAACTTCCAACAGTTATACTACGCTTGCAGAGCTGGTTGAGACTGCAGCAGAGATTGAGGAGGATATCCGGGCACAGTCAGTGATGGTTACTTCAGCAGTTCAGCCTAGTAAGGCTCAGCATCATGGAGGTTCTAGTGGGGGCGGCAAGCCTGTGCAGGGAACCAAGAGGAGGTGGGAGGCTACACAGACGTCGAGTGGTGCGAGTTGCTTCAAGTGTGGGAGCAAGGATCACAAGTTTGCTAGTTGTCTCAAGAGGAGTGCTCCGACGACAGCGGCTCGTGTATGTTATCATTGCAGGGAGCCATGGCACATTAGTCCCAAGTTGCAGCAGGTGCAGCCGGGAGGGCAGCAGGTGGCACGGATTGAGCAGGCGCCACGGGTTTACACAACTGCAGAGACTGGTGGAACCAGTGCCGGGGCGATCACAGGTATAATTTTTGGTACTTAAACTTTGTGAATTTCAGTAGGTTCAGATTTTATGTTTTCCTGTGATAAAGTGTTAGGTTCTCAAAACATGAGGTTTGTGTAGGGACCTTGTTGGTGTGTGGGTTTAAGTCCCACGTTATGTTTGATTCTGGAGCTTTTCATAGCTTCATTACTCCGGAGTGTGCAGAGAGCGCGGGAATCAGAGGAGATTCTGGGGAGCGTACAGGAGTTGTAAGAGTTGCGGGAGGCAAGTTCCTGAGAGTTATTGGATTAGCTAGAGGAGTTGATATTCAGATCACGGGAGAGTCGTGGCCAGCGGATTTGCTTATCAGTCCAGTGGAGTTGTATGATGTTATTCTCGTGATGGATTGGTTGCATCGGCATATGGTGCATTTGGATTGCCATCAGGGTAGAGTGGAGCTTGAGCGTCCAGAAGGGAAGTTGGTTTTTCAGGGGATTAGACCGACTTCGGGGAGTCTCGTGATCTCGGCCATTCAGGCTGGGAAGATGATCGAGAAGGACCGTGAGGCTTATTTGGTTATTATATCTATGCCAGAGTCAGTGGGAAAGTCTACGGTTAGCGGTATTCCGGTAGTGGAGGAGTTTGAGGATGTGATTCAGTCATTGCAGGGATTACCACCACATCTGTCGGATCCTTTTACTATTGAACTGGAACCAGGGACGACTTCTGTAATGCCCGCGATCCTGAATAGGATCGTAGGCCGAGACTTAGTCCGAGAAGGAAGGGAGATCTCAGACAAGTCGAGAGAAAGCTACTCGTTAGCTCGGACATTGAGGAAAAATGCGCAAAGTATCGGAGAAGGATCGGTCAGCTTTGGACAGCTCTCGGTCAGCTGCCGACAGCTTTCGGTAGTTCTCGGCCAGCTACGGTCAGCCCAACCAGCTGTCGACCAGCTATGTTCAGTTCTATCAGCTGTCGACAAGCTACGGTCAGCTCGGCCAGCTGCCGAGGAGCTCGATCAAGCTCGGCCAGCTGTTCGACAATGGACAATGTGTGAGCCAGCTGGGAGTTCGCGGACGGTTACCGGACTCGGTGACCGAATCGGTGCGATGGAACGCGTGTGATCAAACGGGTGTGATCGAAGGGTCTCGACGATAGGCACCTTTTCGGGCCTAGACTTCGGCCAGACCCTATATATAGAGGGCGAGACGCACAATTTTTGACACACGGAAACCAGGAAAAATACACAGAAACTCTCGGTGCAAATCGAGAGAAAGATCGAGAAAAAGGTTTCTAAGGCCGAGAAAGGTTTGATCGATGGAGGTACGGTGAAATACCGTCTCTAAGGGATCTGGGGAATTGGGTAGTTGCATCATCGAGCATAAGCATGTATACGTTTCGGTTGGTCTAGTTGGTCGGAGGAAAGGGGGTGCGGCTCGGAAGTGGATCGGTAACCGCAAGGTTCACCGTGAAACGACCGAACTGATGCGAATGCTACCTCCCTACCGATCAGCGTATCATCCGGGGTGTCTGAGTACGGACGGTTCGATCGGAGAAAAGTAAACGCGGCTTGGTGGTTGGACGTGGGATCAGTACAGATTCCTCGGTACACCGTCCGGACTGATGCGCGGGATAACTCTCTATCGCTCAACTGCCGTACTGGACGAGTGTATAGAAATTAGCGTGCATTGCATGACATTGTACGGCCTAAGGGAAAGTTATTGATGCCTACTTGGATTTCAGGAAAGGAGGGTGATCTCAGGAAAGGAAAGGCTTAGGCGCGGGACTCATGGCCAGGAAGATGAGTGGTGGTGATAAGGGTAGCTAGGATCGATTATACAACTTGTACTAGCTTATTATGCAAACTCATAAGTTGTATCGAATCCTTTGATTATTAATGCAATATCGAATATTTACTTTACTCTAAATTTATATCATATAGACTCTAAATATCGAATCTCAGAATGCGTGAATGAACCTTGTCTAAAGAATGGGCCTTAAAACTTGACTAAGTAGAAAATGGGACGAGAGAACCTCTCCGGCCATAGATGGCCGGGGTCGGGGTCTTTCAAGTTGGAGCGGTTAAGGGAGCAACCTCTCACCAAAATCACTTGAGGGCAGTCTTGGAGCGGTTAAGGGAGCAAAAGCTGTTCGCGAAATTGAGCAAATGCTCATTTTGGCAAAAGAGTGTCAGATTCCTTGGACACATTGTCTCAGACAAAGGAGTGTCCGTGGATCCGGAGAAGATCAAATCGCTCAAGGACTGGCCGCGTCCTAAGAATGCCACCGAGATAAGGAGCTTTCTCAGATTGGCCGGGTATTACCAAAGATTTGTCAAGGTCTTTGCAAGTATGTCCCAGCCAATGACACGATTGACGGGGAAAGATACAAAGTTCGAATGGTCGGAAGCTTGCGAAAAGATTTTCTCGGAGTTAAAGGCGATGCTCACGAGTGCCCCGGTACTGGTGTTGCCGGAGGCGGACGAGCCGTATATGATTTATACCGATGCCTCTATAACTGGGCTAGGTTGTGTGCTAATGCAAAAGGGAAGCGTGATCGCCTATGCGTCTAGGCAATTGCGTAAGCACAAAGGGAATTACCCGACGCACGACTTAGAGATGGCCGCGGTGGTGTTCGCGTTGAAGATTTGGCGTTCATATCTCTATGGAGCCAAAGTTCAAATCTTCACCGATCACAAAAGCCTAAAATACATATTCACCCAGCCGGAGTTAAATCTAAGGCAAAGACGGTGGATGGAGTTTATCGCGGACTACGACCTTGATATTGCCTATCATCCGGGAAAGGCAAATCAAGTCGCGGATGCCTTGAGTAGGAGACGCTTCGATGTAGAGGCAGAGAAGAACCAGGAAGCGTTGGTATTCATGATGGGGACTTTGCATTTGAATGCATTGTCGAAAGAAGTTGAGCCGTTGGGCTTAGGAGCAGCCGATCAAGCGGATCTACTTGGTAGAATTCGATTGGCTCAGGAAAAGGACGAGGAACTTAAGGGTTGGGCAGAAAATAATAGGACCGAGTTCCAAACATCGAACAACGGTACCATTGTGGTGAATGGACGAGTATGTGTGCCGCAAAATAAGGAATTGAGGGAGGAAATCCTAAGGGAGGTGCACCAGTCTAAGTTCTCGATCCACCCTGGTTCGACCAAGATGTATCGCGATCTGAAAAGATACTACCACTGGAAAGGAATGAAAAGAGATGTTGCCGCGTGGGTTGCTAAGTGTAAAACCTGTCAAATCGTCAAGGCCGAGCATCAGGTACCGAGCGGACTAGTCCAAAGTCTGCCTATGCTGGAATGGAAATGGGATCATGTGACGATGGACTTTGTGACCGGCTTGCCTATGAGTAATCGGAAGCATGATGCGGTATGGGTCGTGGTGGATACACTGACCAAATCCGCACATTTTATAGCAATCGCAGAAACGGATGGAGCCGCGGTAATCGCGGTAAAATACATCGAGGAAATTGTCTGGTTGCACGGAGTACCGGTAAGCATCGTCTCGGACCGAGATACGCGGTTTACCGCGCAGATCTGGAAAGCGTTTCAAAAAGCGCTGGGGACAAGGGTGAACCTAAGTACGGCCTACCACCCACAAACTGATGGGCAGTCCGAGAGAACAATTCAAACACTCGAGGAAATGTTGCGAGCTTGTGTATTGGATTGGGGCGGAGGCTGGGAAAAGTACTTAAACTTGGTGGAATTTGCATACAACAATAGCTACCAAGCTAGTATCGGAATGTCGCCTTATGAACCGCTATATGGCCGAGCATGTCGGACGCCATTGTGCTGGACGCCGGTTGGGAACGGACGCTGTTCGGACCCGAGATTGTGGACGAGACGGCCGAGAAGTTGAAATTCTTGAAAATTAAGATGAAGGAGGCCCAAGACCGACAGAAGAGTTATGGGATCAAACGTCGGAAGGAGTTGGAATTTGAAGTGGGCGACCTAGTGTATCTTAAGGCAATGACCTATAAGGGAAAAGGGCGGTTTACTAAGAGGAAAAAGTTGAGCCCAAGGTACGTTGGTCCATATAAGGTGATTGAACGAGTAGGTGCGGTGGCGTACAAACTGGAATTACCACCGAAGTTAGACGCATTTCACAAAGTTTTCCATGTATCTCAACTACGGAAATGCCTAAGTGAAGCGGACGAGGTAGTCGTAGATGTTCCACCCGAGTTGCAGGAAAACTTGACGGTGGAAGCAACACCTATTCAGATCATTGATCGAATGGAAAAAGGGATGCGCAGGAAAAAGATTAACATGGTAAAAATCTTGTGGAACTGCGGTGGACGCGAAGAAGCTACTTGGGAGACCGAGAACAAGATGAAGGCCGATTATCCTAAGTGGTTTAAGGAGATGGGTGAAGATCAACTTGATCCGGATTCGGGGACGAATCCCTTTCAAGGGGGGGAGACTTGTAACCCCCGCGATCCTGAATAGGATCGTAGGCCGAGACTTAGTCCGAGAAGGAAGGGAGATCTCGGACAAGTCGAGAGAAAGCTACTCGTTAGCTCGGACATTGACGAAAAATACGCAAAGTATCGGAGAAGGATCGGTCAGCTGTGGACAGCCCTCGGTCAGCTGCCGACAGCTCTCGGTAGTTCTCGGCCAGCTACAGTCAACTTGACCAGCTGTCTACCAGCTATGATCAGTTCGATCAGCTGTCGACAAGCTACGGTCAGCTCGGCCAGCTGCCGAGGAGCTCGATCAAGCTCGGCCAGCTGTTCGACAGTGGACGATGTGTGAGCCAGCTGGGAGCTCGCGGACGGTTACCGGACTCGGTGATCGAATCGGTGCGATGGAACGCGTGCGATCAAACGGGTGTCATCGAAGGGTCTCGACGATAGGCACCTTTTCGGGCCTAGACTTCGGCCAGACCCTATATATAGAGGGCGAGACGCACAATTTTCGTCACACGGAAACCAGGAAAAATACACAGAAACTCTCGGTGCGAATCGACAGAAAGATCTAGAAAAAGGTTTCTAAGGCCGAGAAAGGTTTGATCGACGGAGGTACGGTGAAATACCGTCTCTAAGGGATCTGGGGAATTGGGTAGTTGCATCATCGAGCATAAGCATGTATACACTTTGGTTGGTCCAGTTGGTCGGAGGAAAGGGGGTGCGGCTCGTAAGTGGATCGGTAACCGCAAGGTTCACCGTGAAACGACCGAACTGATGCGCATGCTACCTCCGTACCGATCAGCATATCATCCGGGGTGTCCGAGTACGGACGGTTTGATCGGAGGAAAGTAAACACGGCTCGGCGGTTGGATGTGGGATTGGTACAGATTCCTCGGTACACCGTCCGGACTGATGCGCGGGATAACTCTCTATCGGTCAACTGCCATACTGGACGAGTGTATAGAACTTAGCGTGCATTGCATGACATTGTACGGCCTAAGGGAAAGTTATTGATGCCTACTTGGATTTCAGGAAAGGAGGGTGATCGCGGGAAAGGAAAGGCTTAGGCGCGGGACTCATGGCCAGGAAGATGAGTGGTGGTGATAAGGGTAGCTAGGATCGATTATACAACTTGTACTAGCTTATTATGCAAACTCATAAGTTGTATCGAATCCTTTGATTATTAATGCAATATCGAATATTTACTTTACTCTAAATTTATATCATATATACTCTAAATATCGAAACTCAGAATGCGCGAATGAACCTTGTCTAAAAAATGGGCCCTAAAACTTGACTAAGTAGAAAATGGGACGAGAGAACCTCTCCGGCCATAGATGGCCGGGGTCGGGGTCTTTCAACACCGTTATCCAAGGCTCCTTACAGAATGGCTCCAGCAGAGATTGCAGAGCTGAAGAAGCAGCTAGAGGATTTGTTGAGTAAGGGATTCATCCGTCCTAGTGTATCACCGTGGGGAGCGCCGGTGTTGTTTGTGAAGAAGAAGGATGGGAGTTTTCGGTTATGTAATTATTATTGGGGTTTGAACCGGGTCACTGTGAAGAACAAGTACGCTCTTCCTACGATCGATGAGTTGTTGGATCAGTTGAGGGGTGCTACTTGGTTCTTCAAGGTAGATCAGGCGTCGGGTTATCATCAGATACCGATAGATGAGGCAGACGTAAGAAATACGGCTTTCAGGACGAGGTATGGGCATTATGAGTTTGTGGTGATTCCTTTTGGGTTGAATAACGCGCCAGCAGCGTTTATGAGATTGATGAACATCGTGTTCAGGAGTTTCTTGATGTGTCTGTCATCATTTTCATCGATGATATCCTGGTATATTCTAAGAGTCTTGAGGAGCATGTAGTGCATTTGTGGGCAGTTTTGGAGAAGCTGCAGGAGCATAAGTTATTTGCTAAGCTAAGCAAGTGTAGTTTTTGGCAGCGTGAGATGGGTTTTCTGGGTCACATTGTTTCTGCAGAGGGGGTTTCTGTAGATCCGGAGAAGATTCAGGCTATCAGGGATTGGCCTAGACCGCAGAATGCCATAGAGATCAAGTAGGGCACGCCCAATGACTAAGTTGACAGGGAAGGATGTTCCTTTTGTTTGGTCACAGGAGTGTGAGGAGGGTTTTGGAAGCCTTAAGGAGATGTTGACTACTACGCCAGTGTTGGCTTTGCCTGAGCAGGGAGAACCCTATGTGGTTTATACTTATGCATCTAGAGTTGGTTTGGGGTGTGTGTTGATGCAGCATGGGAAGGTGATTGCCTACGCTTCGCGGCAGTTGCGGAAGCATGAGGGCAACTTTCCTACTCATGATTTGGAGATGGCTGCTGTAGTTTTTGCCCGTAAGATTTGGAGATCTTATCTTTATGGTGTAAAGGTACAAGTGTTTACAGATCATAAGAGCCTGAAGTATATATTCACTCAGCCCGAGCTGAACTTGAGGCAGAGGCGGTGGATGGAACTGGTGGTAGATTATGATTTGGAGATAGCCTATCACCCTGGTAAGGCTAACACGGTTGCAGATGCCCTGAGTCGGAAGAGGGTAGCTTCGGCTCAGGAGCAGGAGATGGAGTCTCTGGTAAGAGAGATCGGTGCGTTGAGTTTGTGTGCGGTGTCTCAGGAACCATTGGGTTTGGAGGCGGTTGATAGAACAGATCTTCTGAGTAGGGTGCGGTTGGCTCAGGAGAGGGATTTGGGGGCTGGTTAATGCCTCAAAGGATGTGGATTCAAATTATCAGGTCTCAGATAATGGTACTATCTTCGTGCACGGTCGGATTTGTGTGCCCAAGGATGAGGAGTTGAGGCAGGAGTTCCTGAGAGAGGCTCATGCGAGTAAGTTTTCTATTTATCTAGGAGCGACTAAGGTGTACCGTGACCTCAAGAGATACTCTCATTGGGTCGGGATGAAGAAGGATGTAGCTAGTTGGGTCGCGAGGTGCAATGTGTGTCAGTTAGTGAAGGCTGAGCATCAGGTTCCTGGCGGGTTACTGAAGAGTCTACCTATTCCTGAGTGGAAGTGGTATATGATCACGATGGATTTCGTGGTAGGATTGCCAGTGATTGAGCGGGTGGGACCAGTAGCATACAGGCTGGAGATGCCTGAGGTTATGTGTGCGTTCCACAAGGTGTTTCATATTTCTATGTTGTGGAAGTGTCTCCGTGAGGATGATCGGTTATTAGCTAAGATTCTTGAAGATCTTCAGCCTAACATGACTTTGGAGGCGAGACCATTGAGGGTTCTCGGGAGGAGGATCAAGAAACTTCGGAAGAAGAAGATTCCTTTGATGAGAGTCCTTTTGGGATTGTGATGGTGTGGAGGAGCAGACTTGGGAGCCTGAGGCGAGGATGAAGGCAAGGTTTAAGAAGTGGTATGAGAAGCAAGCCGCGACTTGAGCTTGTTTAGCCTGGTCCCATCTGTAATTCGTGGCTGGAGCGGGAATGGAGTATTCCAGCCCATCTCTCTTGTTTACTTGGTCGCTTGGGGTGGTTGGTTGTGCGACTCAGTAACAAGATGAGGTGGTGCTCGGGGTACAAAGTTTCCGTGAGGCAGAGTTTTTGAGGAAAGTTTCCTGAAATAGAAATTTCCAAAAATGGAAAGTGCTAAAAATGGAAAGTTGTATGAGAATTTGTTCATTTTAGTGGTGGAGAGCCTTGGAGGGGCTTGTGTGGCCTTAGTGGCGGACTTTTGAGTCATTGTGCCGTGTGTGACAGTCTTTTGAGACATTGTGTGGTCTTTGTGGCGGGCTGTTTAGCCTGTTGTGTGGCCTTTGTGGTGGGCTGTTTACCCAGATGTGTGGCCTTTGTGGCGGGCTGTTTAGCCAGATGTGTGTCCTTTGTGGCAGGCTGTTTAGCCTGATGCTTGGCCTTTATGGCGGGCTGTTTAGCCAGAGTGCCTGTTTAGGCGGTCCTTCGGGACAGATGGTCTTTGTGACGATCCTTCGGGACAGATGGTCTTTGTTACGGTCCTTCGGGACAAGTGGTCTTTGTGACGGTCTTGTTTAGGACATTTGTTTGGCCTTGGTGGCGGTCCTGTTTAGGACATTTGTTTGGCGTTGGTGGTGGTCCTGTTTAGGACATTTGTTTGGCTTGGTGGCGGTCCTGTTGAGGACATTTGTTTGGCCTTGGTGGCGGTCTTATTTAGGACATTTGTTTGGCCTTTGTGGTGGTCCTGTTTAGGACATTTGTTTGGCCTTGTGACATGTATATGATCCTTATGTGGTCATGAGGTATTCCAGTGAGGGGATATGTGGTTGCTAGAACATTGTGATGTTTTACGCGAGCCACTGAAAGGAAACCTGGATAGGGATAGGACTCAGACGTGTTCAGAATTGTTTGCTCGCGACTCTTGGGGGACTTAGGTTCACCTAGTACTGCCATATTCTGAGACTTTGTGGCTTGGGAGTATGGTTGGTATATCGACTTCGGATGACGATCCGGGGGCGCACTGTAGGGTGGAAACCGGAGAGACGAGTATTGGATTTTTCCTTATATATCATGGCATGCGGGTTTAAGCCCGATGAGGAGCCAACATTATGGCATGCAGACTTAGGTCTGATGAGGAGTCAATAAAAACTCAAGGTTTAGGACTATGAGTCAAGGAAAGTCCAAAAGTCTAGAGAAAATAATGCCTGGAGCGTGAGTCTATCGCCTAGAGGTAACCTTTCGTAGATCAGTCGGAGGAGTGCGGGCCGTGGAGACGGTTGCACGGGAGTCCTTGGCTGATGGTTGTTCGAGATTCGAGGACGAATCTATGTTGGTGGGGGAGAATTGTAACATCCGCGAACCGAATTCCCGGTTTAGGGGTGCATCTGTCGATGCAACAGGCGCATCGGTCGATGCATGTTCGGTTTTCTCGGTCTAGTTTTAAGTTTAGTGCTGCGTTTTGGGTTAGGGAAAACCCTTAACTCGTGTTTTTGTCTCATTCGACGAGATTGACCCTTTTTGAGGGAAAACAAAAGAGAGAAAAGGTTCTTGAGTGTTTTTGAGGATTTTGGGTGATTTGAGGCTGTTCCTGTAGAGATCTGTAGCTGGGATCGTTGTAGGAGCTTCCTAGGAGCGTTGTTTTGCTTGTTAAAAGGTTGAGAATCTTCTTGGCAAAGGTAAGTGCATGACCATGGCTTATCTAAGCTAGAGATCTCTCTGATTTGCTTGTTATGTGTTGTTAGGCTTGTTAGATTGATATTTAGGACGTTAGGAAGCTTTCTTGTGGCTTGGGATCGATTTTTGTGGTTGTAGGAACGAAGATCCGGCGAGAAGCTTCGGGGAAAAACACGATGCTCGGTATTGCATCGGTCGATGCAGGTGCGAGGACGGTGTGTAAAACTTAGGGTTTTCGTGTTATGTAGAGCATGCGTTGGTCGATGCAGTGCGAGTGTCGATCGATGCAAGTGCATCTAGCATTGGTCGATGCAACCTTGTGTCGGTCGATGCATCCCCATTTGGTGTCGGTCGATGCATGTTGGTGTCGGTCGGTGCAGAGTCCTGGTTTGTTATTGTTGATTGTTGATTGTTAGTTGATGGTTAGAGATGTCTCTATTGCTTGTGTGTATAGCCCAGTAGATGGGAGGATTGCCTTACTGAGTGTTTATAAAATACTCATGCATTGCAATTTGTATTTGTGGTGGAGGTAAAGGCAAAGTGTGATCGTGGAATCAAGGCAATGAAGAGGAGGATGTTCTAGGGACTCGATTGGTTGTTGTCTGACATTGCTAGATTGCTAGAGTTGAGTCATTAGAAACATTTGTAGGTTGCTGGTTCTATGATATTTGTTGGTTGAACTTTGGATATTGCTTATGTTATAATTTGTTGGAATATTATTGGTTATTATTGGATAATTATTTGGTTGTTGGTATTGTTTATTTCCGGCTGTTGGTTGTGATTGTGGTTAGGTGGCTAGTGGATATGTGGCCACTAGTTGTAGTTTATTTATTATTTATTATTTCAAAAAAAAGGGTCGGATCGTTTCAAATGCGGATTTTCCTTTTTTCACAAAAACGTCCCGCTTTTCTAATCACCATTCAAGGCCTTATTCCTAGACAAAAGTTGCATTAAAGAGAATTTGAATCTTTCTCGGCATAAAGCTAATTAAACGAATGAATTTTAAATACCATAAGAGTCATCAGGGCCATTGATAAGTCACCAGAGACTTATTATTTTTGAAAACAAAGCCTCCACAAAAAAAGGTCACCACAGAAGCAATTGCAAATAATAATATTCAATAAATTAGAAAATAATATATTCAATAAATTAGAAAACAAAATATATATGAGAAAGAAACAAAAAATAAAAAATTATACCATCTAAAATAAGTAAAAATAATGAAGTCCATGGTTCCACCAAATCACATATTATTGACATTCCCAATAGTGATCCCTACACACATTTGAAAGATTAATATGATACATATTAAAATTGACAAAAAAAAAATATAATTGCCAAGACACAAATAATATTAATTTCTTCCTTACCTTGAAAGACATCAAAATCATCGTTATCGCAATTATAATATCAAAAATCAAGTAAACCCCCATCTGCATTAAAACACAAAAAAAAATCCTAATTAAATCAAACTATGATGAGAGAGTCAAGAAAATAGATAAATAAATAAAAAAAACCCTTCAGCTTTCTCGAAAAAGGACACAAGAAAATGAAAAAGAGAAGTATATTCTTATCCTAGATCCAAGTTGCATTAAAGAGAATTTAAATCTTTCTCAGCATAAAGCTAATTAAACGAATGAATTTTAAATACTATAAGAGTCATCAGTGCCATCGATAAGCGATGATGATGATTGGGTGCAGCCTTTTCCCCTTGTCTTCTTCTCCCCATTACGATCAAAAAGAGAAAGATGACAAATTGAAGCTTTTTGAGAGAGAGAGAGAGAGCCAAAATATCGTATTTTTATAAACTTTATGAATAGTGACGTTGTGGAAACAAAGTTATATAAGCGGACTGTAGTTTGATTTGCGAAAATATGCTTTTCGATTTTCATATGAAGCCTTAAGGTTTGAATGGTAACAATAGATTTGGTTTTGCAGGACAAACGATTTGATAGTGTGGTACAGTTGAACTGCAGTACGTGCAGGACAAAAGTATTTACGGGACAAATGCGGTTAATGCAAAATATGTGGTACAAAATAATGTTTGATTGGTGAAAAAACGATTTGCGGTGTGGATTTCATATTATTTTGCTCATAACTAATATAATTATAATATTATAAATTCATATTATAAATAACATTATAAGCAAATATAACATCAATTAAATTGTTTTTTATTGTCAATGAAATAGTAATTTCATCTATTATTTATAAACTTTAAAAACCAGAAATTCTTTTAATCATGTAAATTTGTGTTCATTAAAATAGTGAAGAAATACAATGTTTTAAACATAAATTTAATCTAGAAGAAACAATAATTTCTTTTAAAAAAAAAATTAGTTAATTATACATTATTGGTTAAATTTGTAATGATAAAAAAATAATCAAATTTATTTAAACTAAAATTTAACTTTTATGTACATATTTTTATGCACAACTAAAATATAAATATTTATAATTTATTTACTTTTTGGTATTTACAACATATGTAAATTATTCTTCTTTATTTTGCTATTTGTAATATAATTATTTATTGCATAAGCATCTTTTTTTATACTTAAAACAATATATTAGTAACATAAACCTTCTTTTAATGCAAATTTGGATAAATATTAATGGATCATTTATAATTTTATATAAAAAGAAAAGCGGATTTATGGTGATACGCGCTTTATCTGGGAAAAAATTATTAGCGAGGCATTTTTCATTTAACAAGACAGAACAAAAATTTAATGCTGATTTTGCTTTTTCTTTTTTAACAAAACCGCAAATTAGTATAAATTATATTGATGATGTAATAAATGCGGATTTTCCTTTTTCACAAAAACTCCCCGCTTTTCGATCACCATTCAAGGCCTTATTCCTAGAACAAAGTTGCATTAAAGAGAATTTGAATCTTTCTCGGCATAAAGCTAATTAAACGAATGAATTTTAAATACCATAAGAGTCATCAGGGCCATTGATAAGTCACCAGAGACTTATTATTTTTGAAAACAAAACCTCCACAAAAAATGTCACCATAGAAGCAATTGCAATTAATAATATTCAATAAATTAGAAAACAATATATTCAATAAATTAGAAAACAAAATATATATGAGAAAGAAACAAAAAAAAATTAAAGAAAAATTATACCATCTAAAATAAGTGAAAATAATAAAGCCAATGGTTCCACCAAATCACATATTATTGCCATTCCCAGTGGTGATCCCTATGTGATTTGCCAAAAGCACAAATAATATTAATTTTTTCCTTACCTTGAGAAACATCAAAATCATCATTATCGCAATTATAATATCAGTAATCAAGTAAACCACCACTATGATCTACATTGAAACACAAAAAAAAACACTAATTAAATCAAACTATGATGAGAGAATCAAGAAAATAGATAAATAAAGAAAAATCCTTCAGCTTTCTCGAGAAAGGAAACAAGAAATAGAAAAACAGAAATATCTTACCAATTTGCATTAAAGAGAATTTGAATCTTTCTCAGCATAAAGCTAATTAAACGAATGAATTTTAAATACCATAAAAGTCATTAGTGCCATCAATCAAAAAGAGAAAGATGACAAATTGAAGTTTTTTGAGAAAGAGAGAGCCTAAATATCGTATTTTTATAAACTTTATGAATAGTGACGTTGTGGAAACAAAGTTATATAAGCGAACTGTAGTTTGTTTTGCGAAAATACGCTTTTCAATTTTTATATGTAGCCTTAGGGGTCGAATGGTAACAACGGATTTGGTTGTGCGGGACAAACTATTTGATAGTGCGGTACAGTTGAACTGCAGTACGTGCGGGACAAAAGTATTTGCGGGACATGTGCGGTTAATGCAAAATATGCATTACAAACTAATGTTTGATTGGTGAAAAAACGATTTGCGGTGCGGATTTCATATTATTTTATTCATAACTAATATAATTATAATATTATAAATAGATATTATAAATAACATTATAAGCAAATATATCATCAATTAAATTTTTTTCTTTATTGTCAATGAAATAGTAATTTCATCTATTATTTATAAACTTTAAAAACCAAAAATTCTTTTAATCATGTAAATTTGTGTTCATTAAAATAGTGAAGAAATACAATGTTTTAAACATAAATTTGTTCTAGAAGAAACAATAATTTCTTTTAAAAAAAAAAATTTAGTTAGTTATACATTATTAGTTTAATTTGTGATGATTAAAAATAATAAAATTTATTTAAACTAAAATTTAACTTTTATGTACATATTTTTATGCAAAACTAAAATATAAATATTTATAATTTATTAACTTTTTGGTATGTACAACATATGTAAATTATTCTTATTTATTTTGTTATTTGTAACATAATTATTTATTGCATAAGCATATTTTTTATACTTAAAACAATATATTAGTACCATAAACCTTCTTTTAACACAAATTTGGATAAACATTAATGGATCATTTATAATTTAAAAAAAAGGAAAGCGGATTTATGGTGATAAGCACTTTATCTGGGAAAAATTTATTAGCGTGGCATTTTTCATTTAACAAGACAGAACAAAAAATTAATGCGGTTTTTGCTTTTTCTTTTTTTACAAAACTGCAAATTAGTGTAAATTATATGAATGATGTAATAAATGCGGATTTTCCTTTTTCACAAAAAGTCCCGCTTTTCGATCACCATTTAAGGCCTTATTCGTAGACCAAAGTTGCAATGAAGAGAATTTGAATCTTTCTCGGCATAAAGCTAATTAAACGAATGAATTTTAAATACCATAATAGTCATCAGGGCCATTGATAAGTCACCAGAGACTTATTATTTTTGAAAACAAAACCTCCACAAAAAAGTCACCACAGAAGCAATTGCAAATAATAATATTCAATAAATTAGAAAATAATATATTCAATAAATTAGAAAACAAAATATATATGAGAAAGAAACAAAAAATAAAAAATTATACCATCTAAAATAAGTAAAAATAATGAAGTCCATGGTTCCACCAAATCACATATTATTGACATTCCCAATGGTGATCCCTACACACATTTGAAAGATTAATATGATACATATTAAAATTGACAAAAAAAATATAATTGCCAAAAGCACAAATAATATTAATTTCTTCCTTACCTTGAAAGACATCAAAATCATCATTATCACAATTATAATATCAGAAATCAAGTAAACCACCATTATGATATGCTTTAAAACACAAAAAAAAAAAAACTAATTAAATCAAACTATGATGAGAGAGTCAAGAAAATAGATAAATAAAGAAAAATCATTCAGCTTTCTCGAGAAAAGACACAAGAAAGTGAAAAAGAGAAGTATCTTCTTATCCTAGACCCTAGTTGCATTAAAGAGAATTTGAATCTTTCTCAGCATAAAGCTAATTAAAAGAATGAATTTTAAATACCATAAGAGTCATCAGTGTCATCGATAAATCATCAAAGAATTATTATATTTGAAAACGAAACCTCCACAAAAAATGTCACCATAGAAGCAATTGCAAATAATAATATTCAATAAATTAGAAAACAATATATTCAATAAATTAGAAAAAAATATATATATGAGAAAGAAAAAAAAATTAAAGAAAAATTATACCATCTAAAATAAGTAAAAATATGAAGCCAATGGTTATACCAAATCACATATTATTGTCATTCCCAATGGTGATCCCTACACACAGTTGAAAGATTAATATGATACATATTAAAATTGCCAAAAACACAAATAATATTAATTTCTTTCTTACCTTGAAAGACATCAAAATCATCATTATTGCAATTATAATATCAGAAATCAAGTAAACCTCCACTGTGATCTGCATTAAAATACAAATAAAAAAACTCTAATTAAATCAAACTATGATGAGAGAGCCAAGAAAATAGAAAAATAAAGAAAAATCTTTCAGCTTTCTCGAGAAAGGACACAAGAAAGTGAAAAAGAGAAGTATCTTCTTATCCTAGACCCAAGTTGCATTAAAGAGAATTTGAATCTTTCTCAGCATAAAGCTAATTAAACGAATGAATTTTAAATACTATAAGAGTCATCAGTGCCATCGATAAGCGATGACGATGATTGGATGCAGCCTTTTCCCCTTGTAAATGTCAAGAATATATCGTCAAGAATATTCTGGAAAGATTTCACAACACCCAAGTCCTTGTAAATGTTGTACAGGCCTGGGAGCTAGTGAGCAGACAAACAGAGAACGAGGAAAGTATAGCTCAGTTAGTAGTCATTTCACAAGGAGAGAAAAACATATACACCCATGGACTGAACATGGAGCACAAAAGCATCGAAGAGATGGCCAACCTGAATTAGCACTCTCACTGATTACAATCTCTACTAGCCAGTTGATCCCACTCGCTCATTTTTCTGCCACTTATAGATATTCATTATCCACACACGTACTTATTCATGTCGGTAGACATGTTAATTTTTACCAAAATTGAAATCTTGTTTTTTTTTTACGGCTACATTTAAATTTAAGAGGTACTGCAAAAATAGTAAATCTAACTAGATTAGGCCTGCTTATTAACGCGGATATAAGAAAAATATGTAAAATTTTAAGTTGTATTCAAAATATTAATTTTATTTCATTTGATTTTTTAAAAATACCGGATTTAGAGTTCACACATTCCATCTTGCAATACAATTTTTTATATATTATTACATGATAATAAAATTAGATTATAATTCTATGCACTCAATCCCAATGAGTAACATTTATAATTTTCATATAAAAAAAATGTGCATTGTATCAAATTTATGCCTTACTTAATATTTTATAAAAACTAAAAATTAATAAAACATAATTCTCAAAAAAAAACTGAAAACTAATTTTATCTCATATTTGAAAAAGTAACAATCTCTTAAATATATTTATTTCATATTTTGTAATCTCATAAGTAATAGTTTTACTACGTGTCCAACATTATCATAAATTAATCAAAAATTCAAAGAGGTTATTATGAGAAAATTATTTGTTTATGTAAAGGTGAGTATCTACAATCCTTTTTTCTTTTAGGATTAATAATTGACACTATAATTTATTTAATTATGGTATTATAGTAATTAATTGTATAATTTTCTTAATTCTTTTGCTTATAGAATTAGTAATTTAAATTAATATTAATATTATTTTTATATACATATATGAGCTATCTTTTTATATTTATTAAATCGTTTAAATTTTAGTTTCTTATAATTTACAAATATGTTAAAACAAAGTTTTTGTATAACACATGAAAAAATCTTTAATTGTTAAATTGACACTTGTCGTGATCACATGAGTTACTAACTTTGATAACCAAGATTTATATAATAACATAATATTGAATACGCTATCAAATCATTCACCGATTAAAAAACTTAATAAAATTACATGAATTTCTTATTTTGATTATCTTTTTTTCTACATTATGTTAATCACTAATTTTAACACATTAAACATTTTCATACTTTAATCATTTTTATGTATAAATTTATTTTTACTATATGATTATAATAAATAATAATTACAATTAAATTGTAAATATTTTCCTTATTAATTGCACATATTTTCCTATTGAAATTAGTAACTTAGTATATAGTTTTCCTATTAGAATTAGTGATATAATAGATTACTTTCAAGCTCCAATAGTCAGTTCATAAAAGCACAATATTCGTCCTAAATTCAAATACATAGCACCAAAAGGAATCGAAACTGAGATCGTTATTTACCACAAAATCCCTGAATCTCATTACTCTCCTCGAAATCCCTAAACATGGAATAGATTTGTCTGTTGCTCAAGCTCCACGTCCCCTGAGAAAAAAAAACCCCCATAACCTAATCAACAACCCAATTTCCATATTCGCGAGAAACAGAGAGAAGCTAATTCAGAAAAAAAAAATAAAAAAAATTGGACATTCCCTCATCCTCATATCTCAATTCTCTTACTCCAAAAAGAACTTGGCACCAAAACAAAACATAAAGTTTTCCTTACCTTAAACATTACAACAACAACAACAACAAAAAATCTTCTTCTCCTTCTCTCTCTTTCTGATGAAGCTAAGTGTTTTTTTTGTCAACAAAAGCTAAGTGTTTTTTTTTTTTTGGTCTCTGTTTTTTTTTCTTTGTTACGCATTTGTTTTATTTTAAGTAAAAATTGAGACAACCCTTAATAAATGTTTTTTAAAAAGTAGAAATAGTTTTTTTTAAAATCAAACCATAAAAAAAATCTAAAAAACTCAACATGAACCAAAATAATGTATTTTAGTAACTTTATGAATAGTAATGTTGTGAAAAAGTTATATAAGCGGAAATAGTAGTATTTTGATTTGAGAAAATACGCTTTTCATATTGAGCCTTAATTCTCAACGTCTATATTTTTACATATATACTAGGTTCGAACCCGCGGTACACCGCGGGTCAAATGTTTTATAATTTGTAAGTTATGATTTTTTATGTTTATTAGTAATACAATTTTATGAAAATATCAAATGATGCTACTTGTATATTTTATAAACTAATCCAAATATTTTTAACAATTTGGTTAAGGTGTAAAATTGGATTTGGATTCAGCTTTAGTTCTCATTATTTTACGTATATAATCAAGACATATATATTTTGGAACGCAAAATCCGTCCCATCCTGGGAAATCCGTCCCATCTTGTCTCGTCCCGTAACTATGGAAGTGTATGAACTTAGTAAAATGAATTATTGTAAAAACAAATCAGGTGAAATTTAGAAACTTCAAATATATGTAAAATCGTTTCTAAAACAATTATTATGCCATGAACCTTATGACCTTAATGCTTTATTGATTAAACGAATACCAACTTTCATAGTGTAGGACTTGTAGGTTTCTGTTTTCAACAATTTGTATTTGTATTAAACTCAATTACTAACGGGTTTGAATAAATAACGGATTTGTAAAAACACTTACTACTTAGACATTGACTTTGTTTTTTGCCTTAACTAACGAAACCCAATCTTAATTGGGCCTTGACTTGCTTCTGGCCCATCTGGCCTCTTCCTTTCTTCGTTGACACAAAACCACACTTTCGTCTTCCTCCTCTTCGTTGTTTCTTCTTCTTTCAATGATTTCTTTCTTCTGCAATTATTCTTACTAACTCTCTTCTTCTCATGCTTGATTCTCTTGCACATGACTGATCAAAGATGAGATTTCAACAGTTCATACTCCGAGCAACCTCTTATGAGGCCTGGATCTGTTGCTTCTCAAGATAAGTCTCAGGCTAGCACTATTGTACATGCTCAAGGTACTGCTTGTAATCCGAGCATACACAACCCTTGTTCGATTTTTATTTGTTATTGATCCTTCAGTTACATCTCTATCTCCCATTACTTTCTTCAGTTCAAAGATTCAAGTTTTAGCCTTTTCGTTTTCTACAGATTTGGATATTTCTATTTTTTTTTTTTAATTCAAGGGTTTATTGTAGTTTTGCTGAATTAAAATTTTTCGGTTTTGTTGTTTCACTGGAATTGTATGTGAGTATCTTCGTATTTGAAGTATTTTTGGCAACAAAGAACAAAAGTTTTTGAAACTTCGATATCCCTTTACATTAGCCTCTTGTAAATAAGTCAAGGCGAGTGAAACCTGATATTAGGCAAAATTCAGTTATTTAGCTTATAGACAATGACCAGATCACCAGAGAATATAAGATAGTATTAGAACCTGATCACCAGAGAAAATGGTAGTTGGTTTCACCATTTCAGCTGACATCAATGACTTCTTCTGCTAGAAGGCCATCCTTTAAAAGTACCTTCGAAATCATGTAGCAGTCCTTACCATCCCACAAATTTTCTTTTTCAACACACACCAACAAAAGATAGGTCTTTGCAATCAAATTTTTGTAAATTTTTGATTAGGAACTTATTTCAATTATTTAAAAAGATAAAACTTTAAATATAATAGGACCTTCATCAAGTGATTCGGCCTTGGTCTTTGTGATCATCACATCATCTTTCTCATCACTCTCATCCTGATTGATTTTATCATTAAGTTGCTTATTCTCCACTGTCCAGGAACAATAACTCTCTGAAACTTGCTGAGTTGTTGTTTCTTAACAGTAGCATGAATCAGGATTCCCTGCAAAGTACATATAAACAAACATATAAACTAATAACTAATGAAAAACAAATATGCTAAATAAAATAAACTACTAATATAAGCTTACCAAAGCATCGCACACATGCTTGAGAAATGGTTTTTGCTTGATGAGTTATGAATGTGTTTGATGTTGGATTATTTATAGTGGTCTAGTAGTTTAGGGTATCGTATAGGATCGGTCATTGATAAGAGTGGTTGATGATTGCGAGATTTTTGGTTATGATTAGATTAAATTATGATTCTGATTGAATTTGAAATCAATGTTGATTGATACGCAGGTAACTAAAGATTATGCAGAGAGATTTGAGGGCGGGATTGATATAGTTAATATTGTGTTTATCGTTACCAAAAATTCCTTTGGAATATTCTTCAGATTGATTGTCGAGCCTAATAATTTTGGGCTGATGGACAATTTAAAATTACTTTGGACGCTAATATGGCCTTCTTTGTATGTAAGTTGCCTAATAAAGGATGAAACCGGGTTACTCTAAAAAAGACGTGGATCCTTAGTGTAATGGGTCGGATTTTTTTTTTTTTTAAGATTTCGGACAAATTTGTCCTGATCAATTTATCGAATCAGGCTCCTTTTTAATGAATTCAGTGGCAATTGCTATAAATACTTTGATAATTTCAGTCATTTTTAAAAGCGTACTCCTCTTTTAATTATAAGAAGATATATATATATATATATATATATATATTTATATTTATATTTGTTTTATTCCTTTGTTTAGGCTAACGTAAATTCGGTGAAATAACACTTGATAACATTACTTAAATAATATGATAGAAAACTACGTGATGCAAAATGGAACCAATTATGATAATTCTATCAAAACCTACATGAAACAAAGTGTTCTAAGCTATGGCGAGAAAAGGTGGCAGAAAAAATTAGGCAAATGAACCAAAAAGACACGTAAAATTATAAATTATGAATGATTTGTAAATTCATATAGAATTGTAAATTATAAAAATCAAAATATATGGATTTTGAAATAACATGTTTTATCCTTGGATTTGAATCATTATATTTTTACTTTCAAATCCATTCAAATTTATTTAGAACATAATGTGGATTTTAAAATCTAAAAACAATCATTAAATAAATAACATGGGATTTTAACAAGTATTTATAAATCATAGAACTAAAATAACATATAATTTTGATAAGTATTTAAAAATCAATGATTGAATAACACATAATTGTGTTAAAAACAGAATTCATTCTCTCTCAGACGCGAATATCGAGACAACCTTTCCTCTTACCTTCTCCGACGTCGGTGTAGCTTCGGCTCGCCGACATCGGGAGACCTTTGTCCCATCTCTTCTCTATTTCAACCCTGTTTCTCTTCTTTCGTTCTCTTCCTTGAATTTTTTCCCCATCTTTTTAAACTTTTGGCAACTTTACAACATTATGCAAAACTCAGATCTGGCTTGTTTATCTTGCAAAGAACGATGTAGATCTCCGGCGGTTCCCATCATTCTTTTCTTATGCCCAGACTCTGCGGATGCGGATCAATTGTCCACTGCTCTGTACATGTCAAA
The DNA here is from genome assembly GCF_030686135.1 of Camelina sativa. Classification (NCBI taxonomy): domain Eukaryota; kingdom Viridiplantae; phylum Streptophyta; class Magnoliopsida; order Brassicales; family Brassicaceae; genus Camelina; species Camelina sativa. Next base: position 8,802,485 of record NC_141884.1, on the reverse strand, counting down.
AATCGGACTCCTATTCTCACCTGAAGATTTCTTCACCTTGGTTTTATTGATGGAAGAAGCTCAATCTTCTAAACCATCAGATGCGCCTTTCTGGGGGAAGACGTCGATGGCGCACGGCGAGCTTATCTTCAGGGTTACGGTTTTACCGATTGTCTGGACCTCCGCTTTAACCACTCGCCACCACCAAAGCTTGATAGGGTTGAATCTATGTTCTTCGGAGCTGCCCTTAACTACGCAAATCTTGTCGCTTACTCCGACCAGCCGCCGCACACCGAGAAGCTTGTGGTCACCAGATGAAAACCCTAGTGTTTTCTTGGTGGACCTGAATTATGAGGCCGGCCCATTAAAGATTCCCATATCTCAGCCCATTTATCAAAAAACCAGGTCCATCTACTACTACTCTTTAACAACTTCTAGCTCGTATCAAGGTCTATATCGCGAGTATATCCTCTTAGGCCAAAGACTCCTCTCGAGGAATACACCGGTTAGACTGCTAGGATTGTTCAATCAGTTAGTCAGATCACTGGTATCTGCTATGTATGTGGTAATAATATTTGCTCCCTTGGCTCTGAAGTTATGTGGCGATTCAGCTCTGAAATCCTATTGTCAACAGCCTGACTATGTCTTTGGTAGATCCTTAGCGAATAGTCACCCTTTGCCAATACTAGCTTGCGACTTCAGCCACCACCCAAAGGTTATCAAGGTCATCAATCTTATTTGCTTTGTCCTCCCGTTACCTTTAGCAACCAGCCCTCACCTTTCGCCATTATATTTGAGATATCAATTGCCTGTGTCTTTCCGGCTACAAACTTTGTGTGGAAGCCTTAATCTCCATAGCCATGGCTTTTATGTGAGAGAGACTCCTCCTGTTTTGTTATGGTCTGCCACTTATCTTTGGCGCATCCCTCTATTAGCTTCTTTGGTGAGTTCTTTTTCTCCCAGACATATGAAGCTCCCTGTTATGGCCCTTGTTCAACCTCAAGTAGCTCCCCTCACGCCGGTGAGAAGCTTAGTCATGACTACCTTTTCAACGTCTCCTAGTCATAGTTTGACAGGGACCACTTCACCTTCCATTGAACTCCTCTTGGAAGAGTTATCGACATACCTTGATCTCTCATGTGTTGTTTGCTTCCTAGCAAGTAATTCAAAGCTCTCTTGGATTAATGATCGATGTAATCTATGTTTATGTTTCTTTGTTTGGCATTGGGGAATGCCTCTGCTTGCTTCTGTTGTGTACTTTGGAATTCTGTATCCCTTCTTTGTACTTGAATTTAAGTGAATGAAATCAAGTTGTTTGACAAAAAAAAAGAATAACACATAATTTTGTTTGGATTTTCAAATCCACTAAAATTATAGAACTAATAACCCCCTCTAGTAACCTGCCTAATTATTTTGATATTTTGTGGCATTAAAGTTTTATTAAGCATAAATAAAGTAAAACTGAAAAAAGTGCAACCATGATTTTCAAATTCATCTCCTACCATAGCAACACTTAAGCCAAAAAAGGACCTTCCACAAAGCTATCTAACACATTTAATAAGATCATAAGACAAATGATAAGCATCATACGGTTCACACCAATAAAAATAAAATTTGACTTTCTTAAGCTATATTTCATCTAATCACAATAAAAATTATATATTTTCTATACGTTCGAGCTACAAAATCCCGCAGAGCAAAATCTTTAAAGCATTGAGAAATCACCGTCTTTATATTCTTTGCACACCGATCTGGCTCACTGCCGCCACCTAAAGGAGATAGTGCCCCAACCCATTGCATGAAATGTAGGTTGTACAAACCCCCATTGAATGAGGAACTATAATGGCCTCTCTTCCACCGTTGGTAGAAACAATTAACTAACTACTATAGATAATGATTTATTATTATAATTAAAAAATCAAAATATAACCATTTAAATTATATACCAAATTTTTGAAAGTCTAGTCATTTTTTTAATTCTAATTCATAAATATAAAACTCTAGACAAATAATGTAACTATTATATCTATACCCAAAACTAAAACCTAACAATCTTTTATATCAAAAATTTAAAATTTACAGATTTATAAATCAAGTCGATTTTAAATCTAAAATAATATCTTATACTTTATCAATCGTAAACCTCCAATATCCAAATTTTAACAAAAAAATAAAAAAAACAAGTGACAATGCCTCCCTTAACCTCCGGCCGCGATAGGACCCTTGAGGATAAAAGTAAGCTAGTTTTGGATCTACTAACACATACTCCCTCCGTTTCACAAAGAGTGTCACTCTGACACTTTTCACACAAATTAATAAAACACTGAAATATACATATATACCCTTATTTAATAAGTTTTTAATAGATTATTTTAGTTATAATTAAGGGTAAAACAAGGAAATCTAAGATAAAAGATGCATTGGAACTATAAAATAATGCATTGGAATTGTAAAGTGACAGTCTTTGTGAAACAAAGAAAAATCTCCAGAATGACACTCTTTGTGAAACGGAGGGAGTATTAGAGTTTCTAAACTGAGTTTCTATTTTTATTAAATCAAATAAAAATAATAATTAAAGTATATATATTACTAGTAGTCAAAATCGCAAGTTTAAAAATATCAAAATAATAACAAGGCACTTTGTTCATGTGGAATGAAAAAGACACTTTGATGGCCAATTCCAGCTCTTGAGATTTGAAAATCCGGTTAAATCATTTCTTTTGGAGCTATATATGCCTATAGAATGTTCTATTCTTAATTTTCAACTAACTGAAGTTTTCTATGAGCGGGTCGCAATCAAGAAAATGAAAAAGAAGTACTACTCATGGGACAAATGTATTAATTTGAGAGAAGTGAAGGTAGTGATTTGCCTTTGTTGAGATAATCTCTTTTTTTTGTTTGGTCTTGTTTACTGGAACTTATTACTACTTATTCGTGATATTAGTCGCTCAGGAGAATAATTATCCAAACATCGTGAAGCTGAAGGAAGTCATCCAGGAAAATGATATACTATACTTTTTCTGCTTGTACATGGTATCCTATAATATTCATTGCACTGAACGTATGTCATTCTTACTTGAACAGGAGTGCAATCTTTACCAGCTGATGAAGGATCGACCTAGAGATATGAGTACTTATATACCTAAAGATGGAAATATCAAAATAGTTAGGTAACTGACCGGGAGACAAAAGTTTGTGTTAGGCTCGCAGTCCCAAAACTATCCTCCCTCAGAAGTGAGGTCAAAACATTAGGAACAAGTCAAAAGAATGAAAACCTAAAGGTAAGGAAAACACATACTCCCTCTGTCCCGTTATATAAGAATTTTTGGATAAAAAACACAAAAGTTTAAAATCATTTAACAAAATTAAACCAATGGAACAAAAATACTGATTTGGAAATGAGTAATAACTCAAAAGCTTGTATTAGATCTAATTACAAGTTTGTAAGAAGCTGCAAAAGAAGAAGAAAAACATTTGAGCATGTTATCACAAACAAGTGAGATAACATTGCAAGTTAAAGACATGATTGAGAGAGTAAAAATGAATCCAACAAGCTTAGAATGATCTCAAGATCGAACATTCGCATCATTTGATGATGAACAAGGGGAAACAACAAGCATTAGAGCTATATGGGGATGGAAGTTTGCTGGACCTTAGCCATGATTGGGAAACAACAAGCATTAGAGCTGAAGATGGCTGGCGCCTCACTGCTCATCACCACAATCTTGATACTTCAAGGGAGTAATACCCAAACATCAGATCACTACCAGAGGTTATGAGTTATGGCCAATGTCTTGAAACTCTTGAGCATGAATCTGAAGCTGGAATCAACGTGTGTTCAATTCCTTCGACAGTTCCCTAATATAGTAATAATCATTGATTTGATAGATCCATAGATAAGAACAACAAACATGTTCTCAAGTGTTTTCATTTTACTCTGTTTTCTATTTGTAAAATCTTGAATCGATGAACTGTCTTGCAATGAAATCCATTCAAGTATACAATTTGATATATACTCGTCTGCACGTAAATGTTGATCTTCATGTTTCTTTTTTCTAAGAATCCTTTTGTGTGCTTACTTATCCTGTAATACTTGAAGTTACATGACTCATGTATAGTGTAGCGCAAACATCTACTCTCTTTGATTATTGTTTTAGCATATGGTGTTTCTTGTGCTGTTTATATATTTACAGGGCAATAAATCGTGTGTATTTTAGCTATCATGTTCGGCTTGCGGACGTCAAAGAGTCAGTGTGTGTGTGAGTTTGTGACTTCTTTCTTATATACAAAATCATTTGGCAGATTTGGGACAATGCTAGTTCTTGACGTATGCGACATTGAAGTATAAAACCTATCTATATATACCCTAAGAACCTATCATATCCGGTAAAAAGAGAACAAAAAAAAATGAAAAGAATTAAGAATATGGGTTTTGAGTTCTATGCAAGGTGCAATTTCCTTCTAGTTCCGTCTCCCTGCAAATTGCAAAACATAATCATAACCGGGTATGAGATACGCAGATACGTCAAGTTGAGAAGAACATTGATGACTTTGAGAAAAAACTTACTGTAGGTTGATTGTTCTTAGCAGACTTGCCATGTCTTGAGTCTACAGATTCTGGTCTCGTGGTTCGTCTGTGTAGTCTCTCCATAAAGTCTTGTATGTGATTATAAGTACTGCAAAGAGAAACCAGATCACAAAAATATAAGTTAGAACTACTCATATAAAAGAAGTGTAAACGTATGTGTAAATGTGTGTGGGATAATGCTTTACCTAAGCCGATGTCTGTTACAGGCAGCAAAGAAGGCCACAAAACCGTTCAATATACTCCTTACAGCACGAAAAACCTGAAAAATGCAGCAAAACAAACACATTTAGTAATGTATCGAATTAGTAAAAGATTCAGATACTTTTTGATTCTCTTCAAACTTTTTTCACTGACATGAGAAAAGAGGTCGTTCCAAAGTGTACGCCACATGGAGACTTCATAAGTCTTCACAGCTGCTTGAGAATCTGATGCAAGCTGAAGTATGCTGCTCATATACCTCCATAAATCTCCAAGAACATCGAATATGTATGAGAAAGATAAAGCTAAACAGTTGGCCAATGCAGCAACCACTCTGATTGGTGCATATATCACTTCCCATATGATCCAGAAAAGAGGCAGTAAAACAGTATTTGCTGTAGCATCCAAAAGAGAAAACAAAGAGATCAGTATTATGATTATTTTCTTAAAAGATAAGAGAATAGTAGTGGGCAAGGAGACGGTTAATGTACTTACTGACGTTCCAAACTAGTGAGACGATAAACCAAATGGGCAAAAGCACCAACTCTACCACATCACCAACAAGATTGCAACCAGACTCAATCACTATCCAAACTACTGAAACCAAACTCGCCACTGTTTCTGCCAATGAATTCCACAACGGTAGGAGCAAACCAAGAGCGTCTAAGAGAGGATTCACCAGAGGCATTATGAGTAAAGAAACAAATGGCTGCATTGCACGTGCCATTGTTAGAGCCCACCTGACAGCTTTCTGAAAATTGTGAAGAAACAACATCGTTCCCAAGTACTTTATCCGTGATACCATGTCCCAAGTTTCAATCCAATCAAAGAGTGGTCCGCATAACCGAGATGCAGTGGCTTTCAGAACAGGGACATTTTTGTAGAGGTCATAGAAACCAATCACAACGGTGACGACTGATATCATCACATATAATGCTCTGGCGAAAAGGCACATCCAGGGTCGATAAAGATGACAGAAACCGGGATAAGACTGCAGAAACAAGACCCATGAAGGGAGACCAGCTTCAAGTAAAGTAAGCAAGCGTATGTCCGCCATTATAACCTCTCGTAATTTGAATGGGAAATGACGATCACCACACCTAACAAGAACTAGAACATCCTTATATTGGGTTGCTTCAATGATGTTTTCACCATCATCAGGTACATGGCTTTCCCAGTGGTCAACCGAGTTATCTTTTCTTTTAGGTGTCTCCTCCATATAGTCAATATCAACTCCGGTACTGATTGCCTTAGTTACTCTTCTTCTCTTGTACGGTCCAGTCAGAGGCGGTGTGTGAGGCTCGTTTTCATCATAATCTGCGGCAGAATGATTAACGTTGAAGACACTTCTGGAGCAGCAAGGAGACTCATTTTCAGCAGAAAAATTATCGCTGTTGAGTATGTCATCATCATCAAAAGAAGAAGTTTTTGAGAATTCTGCTTCAGCATCATGAAAAACCTCTCCTGCAAGAGTTACATACAATACTATAAGCTTATTTAAGCTAGGGACTCATAAAGGTGCAAAGTTAAAGCATGCAGATGTATTATAATACCTATAGTTGAGTTGAGATACTCCCTCAAGCAAGACTTTTCAGCTTTTGATCCAGAGAACCACTGAGACATGCTTTTTACAGCTTGATCAATACTCTCAAACTCCCACCTTCGCATCAACTTAGCTTCTATAGCAAGAGACGTGTCTGTCTACATAAAGATATAGATCAAGTAAGAAACAAGAGAAACATACAATGCCAGACCAAAACAAACGGACAGTTGCAAGGGAGTACCAGTAGCTCATTCAAGTAGTTGACACCCCTGACGTTGGCCCATTCAACTTCGAACACGATGAAACCGTACAAGGTCTTGTGCAGCTGCTTGTTTAGAAACAAAGAGCTCTGCAGTTTATTTGCAGGTATCTTCTTCTTAGAAAAAGTTGTCGCATCTATCAATGAGAACCACTTCTTAAGCTTCTTCAATTTTCTATCGTCCGGCTGAGGCTGCTGAGCACACGTCTCTTTAGGCTTTTCTTCCTCATCCTGCTTTAGCTTTTTCTTCTCTTCCTCCTGCTTCTGAATTTTCTTCTCCCCTCGAGCTTTCGTGTTTGCAAAAGGGGAGAGTCTGGACTGCAAACAAAGATTAGATGGGTCACTAAGTCATATTTTTCCACCTGAACAACAAACAAGAAATAAGATTGAAGCAGCTTTTACAACCTTTGTAACCATTAGTTGCCAGAAATGAGCAGATCTGGTGCCAGGATTCAACCATGGCCGGTTGTCCACCAAGATGTAAATCTTTTTACTTTTGTTGCCCACGAATATACTGAGATCAGAAAGATACGACTGCAAGTCTCTGAAACAAAACAAAACAAATCTTAAACCAGATAAGCAGAGAACATCATGCAAGTAAAATGTGACAATGTAGTTTTAACTTTTTGAAACAAACACGCAAACTATTGTCACAACCACAAATATCATGGGAATTGCTGAAACAAATGCTTCAACTAATACTTGATTTCACAGGAAATGTTCAAAGACATTAACAAGAAGAACATATCTTCAGATTCAGGAAACGAATCTACGCCCTGCATTCGATTCAATTTGAATTCAAGAAAAAAAATTCAAAAGAAAAAATAGTAATAAAAGTGTCAAAAACCAAAAGCGATCTTTGTTTTGTCTGAAAGTACAAGATGATATATTCCCTTTAAAAGGTCCATTGACAAAGGCTTTCTATAATAATGATAGAAAAGCAAACCCCAGAACAGGAAACTATATATTTGTACTTCTAAACTGCAGAATCATTGATTTCTAAATATACAAAAATATTCAAGAACCCCTTGAATCATACTATAACATTACAAAAATTGAGAAGAATGAAAAAAAAAAAAACGCAATTGCGAGCAAAGAGATAAGATAAGGTACCCGATCTGAAGACTGGTCAAGGGGAAGACACATTTGGTTTCATCACCGTTCCCCATTGTCTCTATATATATTATATCTCAATTTCGCAATCTAATTCCCAATTAAACGTCGAATTGACCTCAAATTCGCTAAATATCACTGAAAGAAAAGACAAAAAAGAACGAAACATAGTTCAGGAGAATTCTTCATTATCATCCATAAGAACTGAAAATTTCTAGAAATAAACGGTGGAATGTAAGAAGATTACATAAATATAGGGAGATTTTTTGTGAAAAAATTGTGATTACTTAATAAAAAAAAAGGAAACTCTAAAATCGAAATAGAAATCGAACCCACCGGCGAACTACAACAATAGCCAGGCCGGGGGAAATTGAACCACAAACGGCGACAAACAGATCAGATAATAATCTAAAACCATTAATGTCCCCGCAAAGAAAAATATAAAAAAAAAAAAAAACAGAGCCGATGGTTTATGACCAGAGAAATCAATAATTTCAAATTTGAGAGAGAGAGAGAAAGAGAGAGAATTTGGGTTTACTTGGAATTGAAGAAGAAGAATATCTCCCAAAAAAAGACGTCTCAGGGGAGAGAGGAGAGAGAAGGGTAATACGGTAAATTTAATAGCCGAGGATGACGGAGGTTTGTGTTGTTATGGCTCACACTCGTCGGTTTGTGTTGTTATGGCTCACACTCGTCGGTTTGTATCTTCACCGGAGCACGTCGAAGAGAGAGAGAGACACGAAGACGAGACAGGGGAGAGAGCTCTTCTGGGAAGATACATATATATATATATCAACGCGTGGGATAAGGTCCTTCTTTGGGCAAGCAAGCGCGTGTATTCTTTCTTCTTTTTTTCTTTCTCAAATTTACATTACGGTCCTTTAAGATTTTATTTCTTCTGAAAATAAACCAGCAAAATCAAAATAATGGAATCTTTTCAATTAAATGAGCATTCAATGGTATTTATCACATCATTTGAAATTATCGGTATTGAATTAAAAAAAATAATATTTGCATGATGTGTCAAATAGTATTTTTGAAATTGTAGACTATGGATATATATGAATCTTTTTTGGTTGTATAGAATATTATTTTGGTACATTCGGATTTCTATTGTACTTGTCATTAATGTCAACAATTATTCAGATAAATTACCAAGTAAATGTCTCTTCTTTACAAAAAAACATGGATAAAATTGTTGGCAACAATTGTTGGCAACAATGAAAAAAATAAAAAGTGAAGCAAATAAATCGAAACTTTAAAGATATGAGAATAGGTGTCGAGTGGGGGTGGAATTGACGCATGGAGGAGTCATGGACAATGAAATGAAATGTGACATTTAAGTTTTATGTATTAGTTGAAGTGCTTTGAAAAGTGTATCATCGACATTTAAGTTGCGAGACACACGATTTTTCATCAACACCCTATGTCGACCACATACATAAATTGCTTTCAGATTTTATTAGTAGTATTCATTTAATTTAACTTCACGCATCCGGAATTTAATACTACTACAGTATATTCTTGAAAATTGATAAATTCCCAATAAATTATCTTATTTTTGGGAAAGAAAGTAATGTAAAATTGGGAAAATTGCTTTTGAGAAATTGGACGAATGCATTGAAACTACTCTTACTCAGTAGTTCAGTACTAGTATTAAAAACAATATCCAAGTATTTTTTTTATAAAAAAAAAAAAAAAAATTCCAGCTTTTTATAAAATTATTTATGTTCACTTGCTAAACCGAACGTACACACAACTGGACTTTTGGTCTGATATTTTTGAGTTTCTGATATGTTTCGTAAAAGGACACGCGCTGAGGTGCGTGATGATATGGAGTGGGCCAAGACCAAATCAAAATTTGGACGTATGTGATCGATTCTATTTTCGAATTACAAATAACCATTATAGAGTGAGTGAGAGATATAGCTCGAGCTCGTGGTAGGTCCTCCTATAACGCCGCTTTATAATTTTATCTAAGAGAGAAGCAGTTGCTACGTAATAATTGAGATAAACCAACGCAAGTGTTCTCTCTCAATTAACATCTATACTAGTATACGGTATGACGCATTATTGCAATTGCAAATCCACGTTACATGCATTATACGATATCATATAACAACAAAAAAAATGTGTGTTTCTCCTCAACTAGTTGATTTGATATCTATAGTAATAATTTTCGATCAAATCACCTCGAAGTGTTATAATATCCTTGGATGTGTGTATATTAACTTATCGTACATAGGCTAAATAATTTATTGGTACACACTCAAACTGGAAGTCTGAACATATTATAATGACACAAAATAAATTCTCCTTCTACAGAAATTTTGCTTCATCTTCAAAGGTCTTTCTCTGTACACTCAAACTTGAAAAGGTACAACAGAGTCACATATGAAAAAATCAAAAAATCCAAAAAGGGACATTTTTAAGAATATACCAAATTATATAAGAAATTTGAAAATTACACTTAATGTTATAATTATTTGATAACTACACTTTTTAAAACAAAATACCATTTTTCTTTCTTAACCATTATTTAAATAACTAACTAATAATAATTAGAAATTAAAAAAATAACCAAAATTCGTAATTAATTATTAAATTAATACAATTCATTAAAAACTATATGATTTAAACAATTAAATAAAATAAGTAAAAATATTAAAAAGAAACTTACCAAAAAATCGTAATTAATTATTTAATTAATAAGAAAATATATTTACTGTATTTAAAATAAGAAATATTTAATATTTGAATAAATAAAACTATTTGTTTATATGATTTAGATTTTATTCAAAAATAAGAAGTTCAAGATTATAGAATTTATTATAAATATATGTATCTTAATTTTTTTTACTTATTTCATTCAATGTTGATTTATCTCTAAAGTCGAATTTTTAACTATAGATTTATTTTTGAAAAAATTAGAATACATACCTCATTCTTAATAGGTAATTTGAACTCTATACTAAATCTTTTAAGTCTTTGAAATGTACCCTTATGGGCTGAACTAAATGACTATTTTGTCCTTGGTTACAAATTAAATTAAACTAAATACAATATAATTAAATTAATTTATTTGAAAATTTTATTTTTAAAAATAATATGTAAACTAGATATTCGGAATTTTCTGTATTGTTTTTTAAAAACTATGAATTAATTTATTATATATAATATTAATCAATAACTAAAAAATTAAATTAAGATAAAATAAATAACATATACCCTTAATTAATAATTAATTAAACATTAAAAATTAAACATAAAATAATTAAACTCATCATTGTTAGAAAATTATTTTTAAAAATAACTGTTTATATTTTAGATATTGAAATTTTTTTGATAATGATGAATGTAGTTTATTATGGAAAATATTAATCAATAAAAAAAATTAAAAAAGTTTTTTTTGATAATGATCATGAAGTAGTTTATTATGGAAAATAAATTAAAATTTTTAAAATTAAAATTATGGAAAATATTTTAGATATTAAAATTTTTTTTTGATAATGATGATGAAGTAGTTTAAAAAATAAATTAAATTTTTTTTGATAATGATGAAATAGTTTATTATGGAAAAAATTAATCAATAAAGAAAATTAAAAAAGAAAATTAAAGAAAATTAATCAATAGATAATATTATTTTTCATTTAACAAAAAAGTTTTGAAAAATAATTATATATTTTAATTTATTTTGAAAATTGTTAACTTTAATAAAATAATATATAAATTGTGAGATTTTAGAAAATAAAGCAACAGTTCAAAAAAATCGACTATGTAACAAATCAATTAATAAAAAAATAAATCGACTTTTTAATATAAGTCAACAAAGAAAAAAACATAAATCAGCAGAAATAAAATATAAGTCGACAGTTAAAAAAGTCAATCATATTAATAAGTCAACTTAAAATAAAATAAGTCTACTAAGACCAAACAAATCAACGGGAAAAAATATAAATCAACAAACAAAACAAATAAGTCAACATCATCAAAAGTCGACTTTGTAAAAAAACAATCAAACAAAAAAAAAAGTCGACAATTTTATAATAAATCGATGGAAAAATAAATAAGTCGACAAAAATTAAACTAAAGTCAACCATTCAAAATATCTTCCTTATTAATAAATCAATGTAGAATATAATAAGTCAACAATAAATAAACAAATCAACAGAAAACAAATATAAATCGATGAACAAAAAAATAAGTCAACAGTTAAAAAAATCGACTATGTTATAAATCCACTAGCCATAACATAAGTCAACTGTTCTAATATAAGTCGATGACACAGATAATTAAGTCAACAGAAGTAAAAAAAACAAAAGGATTGTTCAAAAAATCGACATTATAAAGAAATCAAACTTGATTAAAATAAGTCTAAAACATTTATATATATATATATATTATAAATTGTATAATCTTGAATTATTTATTTTTAAAGAAAATTAAATCTAAATAATATCAACAAAAATATTTAAATTCTTTTTCTTTAACCAAAATTTTAAGATAAAAAATTTATTCATGTAACCATTATTTAAAATACAATAAATAATTTTCGTTATAATTTTAAATTATTAAATAATTAATTCTGAATTTAACAATTTTAAAAAGTAATTTATTTTTAAAGTTGATTTATTTTTAAATATAAGTTAAGTTTTTATTGTTTTTATTTAATTGTTAAAATTATTTAGTAATAAGGGTATTTCTGTCCATTTTCATTCCAAAATGTGTAGTTTTCAAATAACTATAAGATTAAGTGTAATTTTCAAATTTCTTTTCAAATATAGTATAGTTTTCAAACTATCCCTTTATTTTTCTACTTATGTTAGGTTAGTTATCTTCTCCATCAACTTATCATACAACAGTAGACTTATGTTATGTCTAGTGAATTTATAACATAGTCGATCTTTTAAACTGTTGATTTATCTTTTTTAATCGATTTACATTTATTTTTGAATATTTGTTTATTCATGGTAAACTTATCACATTCTAAATTGACTTATTAATAAGGTTAATTTTTAAAAATGTGACTTAAATTTTTGTCGATTTATTTTAATTTCTTATGACTTATATTTTGTTTGATTGGTTTTTTGTTTAGTCGATATTTGATATTGTTGATTTACTTGTTTTGTTTGTTGATTTATATTTTTTTCGTCGATTTATTTGGTCTTAGTAGACTTTTTTAATTTTATGTTGACTTTTTAATTTCGTTGACGTTTTGAACTATTGATTTATATTTTATTTTTGTCAATTTATTTTTTTCTTTCCTGACTTATATTGAAAGTGTGAACTTATTATTTTCTTAATTAATTTGTTACATTGTCGACTTTTTGAACTATTTATTTTTAAACATTTGACTATTTTGATTATTTTATTTAAATTAATAATTTTAAAAATAATTTAAAATAATTTAACTTATATTCAAATCTTGCTTAAAATAATAGTATATTGAAAAGTATATATTTTCGAAATTTTCATTGAAATGAAAAAAAAATAGTGAGTTACATTTATTTAAAATTCGTATTTAATTTAAAATATATAGTGAAATAAATATTTTTGAAAAGCAAATCAAATTTAAATCATTTCTATAGAGCTGAAATTCATAGTTATTTAAATTTAGAGAATTTGTTAAAAAGGTTCCTTTTGATATACCCCTTTTCAAAAATACCTTCTTTTCTAGCCATTTTTATTTTTGCCCTCTTTTAATTTTTAATGACCATTTTACCCTTAGATGAAAATTATTTTATTCAATAAAAAGAAAAACAAAATTTTCCCGCCAAAAAATTTCCGACATATTTTCCCGCCAAAAATTTTTCGAAAAAAATTTCCGCAAAAAAATTTTGTTAAAAAATTTCGACAAAAATATTTTCACGCCAAAATTTTTCCCGCCAAAAAAAATTTACAAGGTTTTTAAAAGGTTTTATAAGGTTTCTACCTTATAAACACCTTGTAAAGGCTTTTACAAGATTTTTTAAAGAGTTTTAAAAGGTTTTTTAAACAACTTGTAAACGCTTTTACAAGATTTTTAAAAGGTTTTTAAAAGGTTTTAAAAGGTTTTTAAAAGGTTTTTATAAGGTTTTCAAATGGTTTTTAAAAAGATTTTTAAAAGGTTTTTAAACACCTTGTAAACGCTTTTACAATGATTTTAAAAACCTTGTAAAAGTTTTTATAAGATTTTTTAAAAGGTTTTTAAACACCTTGTAAATGCTTTTAAAAAGTTTTTAAAAGCGTTTATAAGGTGTTTAAAAACCTTTTAAAAGCATTTACAAGCTTTTTAAAAGCATTTACAAGCTTTTTAAAAGCATTTACAAGCTTTTTAAAAGCGTTTACAATGTGTTTAAAAACTTTTTAAAAACCTTGTAAACGCTTTTAAAAGATATAAATTTCAATATTTTTGGCGGGAAAAATTTTCGATTTTGGCGGGAAAATTTTTTTTTTTGGCGGGAAAAAATAATTTTTTCGGGAAAAATTTTTGATTTTGGCGGGAAAAAAAAATTTGGCGGGAAAATATTTTCGATTTTGATGACTGTACATTCTTGCTGTCACTAAAAAAGGGTAATTTGGTTATTTTGTATATAAAGAGGGGTAGTTTTAAAAATGGTCAACATGAAGTGGTATTTTAAAAAAGGGGTATGGAAAAAGGGGCATTTTTGAGAATACCCTTAAATTTATTAGTTTGTAACTTTATAATGAAATATGTAACTAACTTAAACAAAGTATAATCCTGTATTTAAACTAATATTATCTAAAATTTTAATTAACATAAATTCAGAAAAAAAATTCTAGCTAATTTTATTTTTATTTCATAAATTATATTTTAGTTAATAGTTAATGTTATCCATAGTAAATAAATTCATTATTTTCTGAAATTTATTTTAAAATTACAAGTATCTCATCTTAAAAAATAAATTATTAATTTATTTTGTTTTAAAAATATTTAATTGTTAATTAAGGGGAAAATTCATTTTGTGTATTAATTAAGATATTTTTCCAATACTTGAATAATTTAGTGTAGATTTAAAATTACTTATAAAAATTAAAACACAACTATCAAATTAATTTTAAAATCCAACACTTTTTGAAGTTTTCAAATGATCCAAAATGCGAGAATTTGAGTCAAAACTGACTAGACTATGAACTTGGAGGAAAAGACTATTTAGAGCAACAAAAATTAGTCTAACCACTCGAATATGTTGGAATGCACTCGATCATTACTTAAATCACATCCGATTGCTCCAGCAGCAACTCTCAACACATATTCAAGCATTTCAAAAGTTCCTATCATATCTACGTAGTCCCCACTCTTGGTTCCACGCCACCACTTAGGTCCAATGTGTACAAACTCCCTCACATAGACCTTCATGCTTGAAGGATTAAATCCTGCACTTATCAATGGCACGGTTCCATCGCCATCTACATAATATATTCCATCTCTTAGACAACTTTCTTCGTCATGCTCCGCAAGGGGATGCAAGTATCCTTAGATTCATACACATATACTCTTTTCATGTATGATTTAGCACACATAAAAATCTAATGTATAAATTCAATATAGTTCATTTGTGCATGTATGAAAAAGTCGATTCTCTTTAAGAGATTTTGTTTTTTTTTTTTCTTTTCGTTTATATCTCAAAAATATAAATGTCGTTTGAAAAGTAAAAAAATAAAATTCTATGAATATTATACCCCCTCTTTGTCATAAATGATGATTTCCTAAGATGTTCGCATAAATTTTAAAAAAATGTTTGATGTTTAGCTTAAATTCATTATTTATTTGTAATATTTCTCATAATTATTAATTAATAGTAATTCATCAAAAAAATTAAATTCTCAACTAATAATTTTTGAAATTTATAATTTTCTAGCATTAATTGATAAAAATTTACAGAAAAACAATCTTTTATCATCATAGAAAATGATATTTTCTTTAGTAATACTATTATATTTTGTTTTTGGAGGTCAACCTAACAAGATCTAAAAACTCTGCAAAAAACAATGTTCAGGCCTTTTAACGCCGTCCAAATGCACAACCCACCGCGACCAATGAACCTGATAATATATCTATATCAAACTAACTAGTAAATGATAAAAAAAAAAAATGGTTCATTATATTGTAACTTGACCAGCATATACGACTTGTTATTGCTGTAAAACAGAGTTACACACGTCCATTAAAAATTAAATTTGATCACATAAGCAATTGTCAAATAGGATTCAATAAAACAAAAGAAATATTTTTGAGAAAATATACTTTTTTAAGAAAATTAATGTAGTTATACCTTCTAAAATACGGTAGGTATCATATAACAACAACAAAATGTGTGTTCCTCAACTAGTTTATTTGATATCTATAGTAATAATTTTCGATCAATCACTTCGAATTGTTATAATAGCCTTGCATGTGTGTATATTAACTTATTGTACATAGGCTGAATAATTTATTGTGATACTTGCCTCTAATACTGTGATTGGTTTTGCTAAATTCACGATCTACTTTTAAAGACCAGACCGGGCTATGTGACTAGGTTGATGCTAAAAATATGATTAGGTGCGGTTCTCAATTAAAGTTGTCTTAAATTCATGGTCTACACACTCTACACTATTATTTAGAGTTTTAGACCATAGGAGTTAATAAGTGGAACAAATTGTACTTATGACTATAATTTAATTTATAGACCCCCATCTTAAAGTAGATTTAGCATTCTCGACTAAACCAATCCCGACGTCTATCTAATACTTCCTCCGTTTCATAATATAGGATGTTTAGAAAAGTATTTTTGTTTCATAATATATAATATAGGATGTTTCCAACTTTCTATGCAACTTTTAGATTAAATTTATATTTATATTTAGATTAAATATAGGTTAAACCTTTTAAAAGTAAATATTTTTTAATATGTGTGTTTTCACTAAAATATCCTATATTTTGAAACGGATGAAGTATTTAATTTTATGATAGCCATTAATAGCCCATGACACACTTCATAGTTCACACACCTCTCTCATTTCATGAATGTTGAAACCCAAACCATGACTTGCTTAGTAACAATATATATACTTGGAAACTCAAGGTTAACAAAATATACACATGTTATGTTTCACTCAAAGATTTTCAAATAGATTCAAATTCATAAGGACACTGATAAAAACAAAACACAAATCGATATCAAAAACCTTAAGCAAATGACTGGACAAATGCAACTGTTTTAAACGCTACTCTTTTTTACAGAAGGAGGCCAAGATAGTCTCCGGTTTGAATTGCTAGTACTATCCTCGTCTTCTTCTGCTTCAGTTTGATCATTGTTTTGTCTCCTTGTGGTCTGAAAAGCTAAGTCGTCGAAGCTTGACTCTATTCTCCCATGAGGTGGAGTCACACAATCTGAGTCCCTATGCGTCATTTCGTTAGCTCCTGGTGTTGTTGGTAAAGAAACTGCAGAGTTACCTACTCGAAGGTCTTGAAGAGTCGCAAATGATTCTCTCATCGCAGACATGGCCTCAAAGAATCTCGTGCATGACGCTAGTGCCACAGGTATTGGACGCAGCATTTCCTATGAATTTGAGGGGGGAAATAAAAGTAGAGAGATTGAGACTATAGCATTTCAAACCAAAAAATCAACTGTGATGCAACACATTCCATAAAGTGGCAATCTCTTTCTCTCTTATTGCAAACAGATTAGAAACACAGAAATCTAATTCAAGGCCCTGATGACACAATTGATCTATTTTTCTAAGTTGCAGTGAGAATTCTTCTGCAATGGTATACAATATACACTATGAACAACAAATTAGATTCCAACTGAGATGAGCAAACCAAGATATGTAATGTGGGTTATGTCTGAAAGATGTAAATAGTTAAACATGTAAAAGAGAGTAGAATCATACCCCCCAGACAGAAGGAGGTTCTTTAAAGTTCTGGCTCCATTGAAAATCAGACACTGATGCTGTTAAGGCGCCATAATCACTGGCGGCTTTCATTAGTAACTCTGAAAATTGTTTCTGAAAAACAAAGCAGAACATAGCCATTAGACATAGCATCTTCGTTTCCCAACTGTGCAACTTCAAATACGAATCAAGTTTAAAATAACTAGAGCTATAAGGTGTAGTAGGTCCTGAAAGTAGCAAATAATATCAAATAGCATGACTCACCTGATATTCTGCTTCAACTGGAATGCAATCTAGCGAATAAGGTTGTTGGAGACGAGCAATGATGCGATCCTGTTATGAAAACAAACAAATGATGTAAGAGACTGCAACTAGAGGTTCAAGAATCGCAGAAAAGATAAGACGGCCTTATGATGTCCTAAGGAGCTAGTGTTTCCAACACTTTTTAACCAAGAACTCCAGTCTCTCAATTTTCAGAACAATAAAGTAAGGTATCGAATAAAAGGGATATCGCCTAAATGCAGAAAAGAAACTAGAAACTGGAAAGATGCATAAATCCTTTTCCAGAAGAGAAAAAAAAAGATTTAGAGGTAAGTAAAAAGGAGAAATCCTCTTTCTCTACCTTGTTTTGGATAACATCTTTCAATATTTGAGTAATCCTTGATAGAGTCTCGATTTTCTTTTGCATTTCACTCACATGAGTCAAATGTGCCACATTTTTATCATCCTGCAAAACAAAGAAGTTATAGACAAAGCATTCAACAATAAAACCAATCAAGCAATGCAAATTTTATGATCGATATCTGTTTTTCCACTTTGAAAGAGAAACAAAACCCTGAAAATTGATATACCTTCCTCCCTTGAAGCTCGACCTGCAAGTCTGCAATTTTCCTTTGAACAGCAGATAACTCTCTTAAAACCCTTATTAAATCATCACCTCTTTCACCATTTGACAACGCCAAGCTTTGTAGCTCTTCCTACAATGGAAAATGATTGAGCTCATAAGCTCCATTCAATATCCCGTTACCGCATTGTAAAAGCAGATAAATTTAGCTGATTGATACGAATACGAATTTTCACAAAATGTAGCCAATCGAACAGATAAATTTCCACAAATCATTTCTCTAATTCAGGACAAAATCAGATTCAACATAGTAATATTCAGAGATCAAATTCTAGATCTCATACCGTTTCTTCTACAAGTCAAATCTAATAGCAACAACAACCAGAGTTGTAGACACTATTACTCAGCTAACGAAAGTAACCGAATACAATTTTCCCGATTCAGGTGAGACTCAAGTGGAGAAAGAGAAGCGATTGGTTAAAATTACCTGAGAAGGAGGAGGAGCGACGGCGAAACCGAGATCGGAGGCGATGGAGAGAGCATCAGACAATCCGCCGATGCGCCTGATCGGTTTCTTCCCTACCCACGTCGTATCGCTTCCCATCGACATCTCTCCACCAAAGCTTTCCGGTGACGGATCCACCACTGTTGCGAAAAAAAATAAATAATAACCAAATTCAAAATTCTTTTTTTACTTCATAACAAACTTTTTTGAAAAAAAATAAAAATAAACTTAACTTGCTATTGATTTAACAAAAGTAAAAGGGGAAAAACGCAGCGAATCAATTCGTTCTAAAAAGATATATGGGCCTAGTCCAAATATTTGTTGAAGATAGCCCAACATGTTATCCGGAAGAGAAGCAATAACCATTAAACCAATGAACAGTTTATATTGGTTTGAAATTGTTATTGGTATAGTTATGTGTCATCTTTTGAATTTAAAACTTATATGTTTTATAGGTGAGATGAAACTTAAAACTTTAAAAGTAGTAATGTATATAGTCGTCTTTAAGTCTAAGAGATATATTAGACTAATATATATACATCAATAATCAAGTTGGAAACCATTAACGTTTAATTTATTCGTCTCAGTTCATCAACATATATTTACAAGAGAGAAGAATAAGGTTAGTTTTGATGTGAGCAAACGATACCAAATTACAAAGTAATCAAAAAAGATTGCACAAAGCGACAAAACAAATTGAAGGAAACTTAACAGTTAAGAAGCCACATGCAATGCAATCTCGCGTGCTCACACTCCTTTTTTGCCTTGTGGAGTTTATACCCTTTAAATCAAAATAAACAAACACACTTTTTATTACTCAATTAGAGTTAGATGGCTTAGCTCTTTCTTTCGATTGATAAATTGCAAATTAAAATTATGCTTTCCAATAGATTAAACCATGTCGAAGCAATAAAGGTTTCATAACATTTGTTTATCGAAATCTTGTTGTGGCCGTTGATCAAAGAGCTCGTTAGAGTGGGTTTCGAAACATTTATATATCTCGTATCGTATCGTATTAGTACTTATATATAGATATATATAAGTACCAATTAAGAGATGGTCCGTGAGTCACGAATGAAAGCAATTTAAATGCCAATGCCATAATAGTAAATTATGAGAAGGTAGGAGGAACGTACTCGGTTTACAACAACTCGAACATTAAAGCTTAATGCTTACGGCACGTTTTTGATATGTGTAAGTCCCAAAAAAAAAATGTGGGACGTACCGTCGGTGGGAGATTATTAAAATATGGAACGTATAGAAAGATAATAATACATATTTCTATACAGTAAAGTTTTTCACTTTATACAAAGACTCTCTTTAGTGAGTTCTTTATACAAAGTACTTATTTAGTTATTAACTACAACACTGGGATTTGATTGTTACATTTATTAAATTAAATATATATTGCATTTAATATGCTGCATTATTATGGATCACCAATGATTCTGCATGAATTTAAAAGAAAGAGAGAGAACACCATAGAATTTTCATCAATTGACCTTGAGTTGTCATGTTATCATGATCACTCTGAAATGTTTAGGGGAACAAACAAAAGGTGTAAAAAAAACTATAGAGAGGAGTTTGACTACTTGGTCATCTAAAGAAGCTTAACCAATTACAAATGATAACGACTTATTTCCTGAACATATAGATGACCTGAATTTTGGAGGTTTAAGCAAAAACTAGAAGATTCTATTTTTTGAGGTAAAACAAATACGACATTACGAGAACAACGATTCATACGAATATCCTTTGAGATTCTAAAGTATGAATTAGAAAGCTCATAGAGTATACATACATGTTGTTAATAGTTTTTTTTCTTTCTCTCTTTTGATAATGATGGTATCACATTTGACATTTGGTAATTTGTTACATTCGAAAACCTAAACCATCATTTCCTAATGAAGATTTGAACTCATAAACAACAGAAACAAAAACTCAAGTCCTTCCCATAAGGGATATATTATAGTATTTACTATGAGGTTAAAAATAAAATCACTGTACCCATTACTTAATCAATAAAAAGTTAATTGATATGTTTATAGTTTCTTTATAGTATCGTAGTTGTAGTAGGGTAGAATAGTTTAGACTTTAGAGTGAGTTCGTCGGTGATGTGCTGGCGTGAAGAAAACACACGTGGCACCCAATCATTTGAGAAAATTTGAGTTATTTGGGAATGATGATAGGACCCATCAAAGAAGACAACATTATTAATTCCGTAGATTTGGAGTTAATTTGAGCGGGTTGGGTTGCACGAACCACACCACACACCAGAACCAGATGGTGAACAATACTGTATTTTAATTAGTTGTCTGTGTAAGCCAGAGAATTCATTCAAATTAGTTGTACACAAAAACACTCGAAACTAAACTCTGATTACCACAAAAAAAAAAAAAAACCATTTTAAATTTAAAGGAAGGATTGATTTGTAATGGAAAATATGAAATTTAACATCAAATTAAAAAAATACAGTATTTTAGTTTAGTTTGCCAACAAGAGCTGTCGTATATATTATATACGTAGTACATGATAAAGAAATGAACACATGTTCCCCGTTAACAACATATCAATTTTTACGTCTCCATGCTTACTTTTTTGGTTACCTAAGTCAAACTATATTGACCAAGTTGTCGGTCGAGAGTAACAAAACAAAATGGGCGAGGCCACACCTCAAAAAATCAAAATGTCGGTGCTCGGACATAAAAGAAAAGAAAAAGATAAACCGCTTAAACCGGCGATCATGAAACTCCGGAAAACCTGAATTACTGCGAAATTTATGGTTGTAGGAACTACAAGCACACGTGTAGGTGTCTCTTTGTGGCCATTGTCATACCCCTCAGTTTTTATTAGTGGTGGGCAACAAACCTCTATATTAATTAAGGAGATCCAGCTCGATCGATCTTTAAACCCGATTTCAGTTCATCATAAAAATTTAGAAACATTTGGAGTTTCGGTTAAGATAAGATCAGTAGAGCTAGGAAATCAATCAATACCATTCATGCTTCATAGCCACACTGATACAAAAATTTGGTATCGATAATTCATGATTCTTTTGAGAAAGAACTAATCAATTTATTTTAGTGTTGTATAAATGTATAATTTGTCACAATGCAGCCAATAAACAAAAGTTATTGAGAAATTAGGTTACTATTCACGAATATCTCATGTCTCTCTGCCAAACACACTTCCACATGAGCCTTACCTAACAGTAACGATTCTCTGCCTAGCAAGTTACACTGTACGTTTTCGAACAATCTTTTGTCTTCAATCATCCCACTTAATTAGTCTATTAATATTCATTAATTGATTGAAACCGTTTCATGGAAATTTGTAATAATATATACTACTAATAAACTCTCTGATTATATACGTTAGTCAGAGAAGCTAACTATGATACAAAATCTCTTTAAACTGTTACACTGTCGACACTATTGACTCCTCTCTCCTTATACCTTTTTAAAAATTCCACAATATCGCTAAATAAGTTGAAATTATTACCACCTTTTGTAACATTATTTTTAAAAAATCATTAGGAAAAGTCTCATAAAACACCTTCGCAATACAAATCCAAAATTCTAACGAGTGCGTTATATCTAAATTTACTTTATAAGAACTTTTTAATATAATTCGTCTACATTAGCACAACAAAAGCAATAACTAGCTGCATAAATTACGGCCATTACATTACACCACTATGTGGAATTTAAAAAGCAAAAGTCTACTACACATATTAATTTTCTCAAGTGAAATATTTCAGATTAAAAAAACAAAAAAGTTACAAACAAGAAAGTAGAAAAAAAAAAAAGTCACGTCATCTCTTTCTCTCTCTCTTCCACTACTCCACAGAGCTTTCAAATAAACACCTCTCCTGCGAGAGCAGAGAAAGAGAGAGAGACTTAGTGAGAGAAGAGTCCATCGCTTTCTCTCTCTCTCTCTATATCTCTCTTCATTCTCCAACAGAGACTAGAGAGAGAGATCTTCTATTAAAAAAATGACTGTCAGATATCACCGACACAAGCAATGTCGTCATTCTCTCCTCCTCCTTCTTCTGATCATTACTACCATCTTCTCCGCCGCGTTGGATAGCGTTTTGTCGGAGACAGACGTCGTAGGTTTCGACTATGGCGATGCATTGTCTAAAAGCTTACTCTACTTTGAAGCTCAGAGATCAGGTCGGCTTCCGTACAACCAGCGCGTCACGTGGCGTGATCACTCTGGTCTCACCGACGGTCTTGAGCAAGGGGTTTGTTTGTTTTCTCTATATATATTACAAACTCAAACCATTTTATTTTTATCACTTAGTTTTCTTTTGAAAATTCCTACTAATTTTACTTTACTACTATTATTAGTATGAACTTTGAAAAAGAGTGTTGAGAAAATCTCTAAATAAACAATTTTTTTAATAATTAATACATTAAAAGCTAATTAACATTGATATTTATTTTATAATTAATACTAAAATTAATTGTTGTTTTCCATTTTGAGAAATGATTCTCTAGTTGAAATGTTCTAACCAATTAAAATTGTAATACTATAGAGAATTTAATTATTGAAATTGATTATCGATTTTATATAGTGATGTGCCTTTAATTAATTTATTTTTTGGTTATAAAGGTGGACTTAGTGGGAGGATATCACGATGCCGGAGACCATGTTAAATTTGGACTTCCGATGGCTTTTACGGTGACCATGTTGTCTTGGAGTGTGATAGAGTACGGTGACTCACTGGCTTCCACCGGCGAGTTATCTCACGCGCTCGAAGCGATCAAGTGGGGAACAGATTACTTCATCAAGGCACACACAAGCCCAAATGTCTTATGGGCCGAAGTAGGCGACGGAGACACTGACCACTACTGTTGGCAAAGACCGGAGGACATGACGACTTCAAGGCGAGCTTTTAAGATCGACGAGAACAATCCGGGATCAGATATCGCCGGAGAAACTGCCGCGGCTATGGCAGCAGCTTCGATCGTGTTCCGTTCAACAAATCCACATTACTCTCACCTTCTCTTGCACCATGCCCAACAAGTAAGTAGATAAATACATATTTTTAATTTTAGTAGTGTTACAGTTGAAACCGACATTTTATTTAATTTTTAGTTGTAATGGTTATGGTTTAATTTGGTGTAGTTGTTTGAGTTTGGAGACAAGTACAGAGGAAAATATGATGAGAGTCTAAAAGTTGTGAAAAGTTATTATGCCTCGGTGAGTGGGTACATGGACGAGCTTTTATGGGGAGCCACGTGGCTTTATCGAGCCACCGACAACGAGCAATATATGACTTATGTGGTTGACATGGCTCACCAACTCGGTGGCCTGTCTTGGGCCATGTCCGAGTTTAGCTGGGACGTCAAGTTCGCCGGTGTTCAACTCCTCGCTTCCATGGTTAGTAACTTTTTACATACTATATTAGTATAAGAGAACTTTGTTTTAGTTGTTAAAGTAAAACATGCATAGCACTAGCCTCTTATTAGTCCAACTTAAGACTTAATATATAGAATCTATTATTGCCCTTATGTGAAGTGTCAAAGCTTTAAAATTATAATCTCTAACATTATGTGAAGTAAGGTATTTCCCACCCCCACGTTACATACAACAACTATTCAAATTTTATCTTTCTTTGTATGCAACAAATAAAATATACTCTACAACTAAATATTAGTAGCATTTTTTTTTCAATAAGAAAGTTAAGTATGAAGTAGAATCAGAACTAAAGGTCACGTGCTTCTGTTCCTCTAAGCGGGTACGTCACTTTAATTAAATGGTTCTGTTTTACGGCACGTGATTCTAAACCTACTTGCTAATTCACCAAAACAAAAAAGAGAGGGAATAGTATTTGCTGCTTTATAAGGCGTAAATCGTGTAAACCTAATTTTAAAAAATTAAGTTAGCTGGCTGAAGATTTCATAATATCAGTGCTAAGTGGAGTATTTGATTTGGATTTTTTTTTTTTAATTTGCTTGCTAATTACAAGTAACGATAAACAACAACAAAAATAAAAACTGACGTTAGTAACAAAGTCAGTAAAATTGCAAAACGTTGAAGTTGACATGTGTAGTGAATAACACTTGTCAATTTGGCTTTAAACGCCACAATATGGAGTAGGTGTTAATATTTTTATTAGCAAAACTACTTTTCCAAATGAACATTAATTACCTTGTTTTCCTTTGAAAATTATTTATCGTTTGATTTGTTGTCTCATTTGTCAGTTGCTAAAAGAAGAAAAGCACAAACAACATTCTAAAGTCTTACAACAATACAAATCAAAGGCGGATCATTACCTATGCTCAATCCTCAACAAGAACATCAACGGCACAAACGTCCAGCGAACTCCAGCCGGTTTACTCTACGTCCGACAATGGAACAATATGCAATACGTATCCACCGCATCTTTCCTCCTAACCGTATATTCCGACCATCTCCGAAAATCAAACACCGATCTCAAGTGTCACCAAGGAACCGTAACTCCTGAAGAGATGCTCGGGTTTGCGAAATCTCAAATCGATTACATTTTAGGTTCAAATCCAATGGAAACAAGTTATCTAGTAGGGTACGGTCCAAAATACCCTATTAGGGTTCACCATCGAGGCGCGTCTATAGCTTCTTTTAAAGAACACAAAGGGTTCATTGGATGTACACAAGGATATGATAATTGGTATGGACGGTCCGAACCTAATCCTAGTGTTTTAGTCGGGGCTTTGGTAGGAGGACCTGATCACCGAGATGAATTTGATGATCGGAGGGATAACTACGTACAAACCGAAGCTTGTACGTACAATACTGCTCCTTTGGTAGGTGTGTTTGCGAGACTTATAGAGCTTGAGGAGGAGCTGAAACTCGAAGAAGAAGATGTGAGCTTGGTTGCAACTTATAAAAGATAGTATTTTAGTTTTTTCTTTAAAAAATCATACAAAAAAAGAAAAGAAGAAAATATGGTTTTATTTTGCACCCATTTTTCCATTTATATATTCTTGGAGTTTTTATTCTCAACAGTTTTTTTTTTTGTTTTTAAATAAAAAAAGTGTGTATAAATATTAAATATTTAATATAAAGGGTTTCGTGGATATATATTTGCTTATATACGATGTCGACTGGCAACGAAACGACGTTGTTTTGTACAAGAAATATATCTTTCGTCTTCTTGGCAAAAAACTCAGGGGGAAAAGGAGAGTACAAGTCCCGCCCAAATTGGGGATGACGACGATGATGGTGGTTGATCCGGTGAAACGAATCTGCGATGAACTTGGAGTGTGTAATGAAGAAGCAATCTGTTACCTCGACGGATTCCAGTGGAATTTTGATTCGGCGATGGAGGCTTGCCGTAGCCAAACCTTGCCGGTCCCGTTACTCACGGTTCAATCTTTGCCGGTGAACGAGAAATCCGCTTCGAAGGCGACTTCTACACCGCCGATAATGATCGATTCACTTCGGAGTTCGAATCTTCCAGATGAACAGTCGAGAAATCAACTTATCAGACGAGTTTGCGAAGCGGCTGCTGGAGCGGAAGTAGAAGACGCATACGCTTACCTATCGCGCAGCAATTGGAATATAGATCTAGCCGTCGGCTATTTCTACGACCAGCGCCGTCCAACGCCTCCTCAGGGGAAACGTCGAAGATATATTTCAACACCGCAGTTTAAACAACTCAGAATCGGGAGCTCTTCTTCTGAGTATGGATTTGGGTTTCTCTCTGATTCGAATATCATGAATTTTAGGGTTTAGTGTATTCCTTTTTGAATGTGATTTCTTGGTTACAGTTCGATGGAGATTGACTCGACAGGAGGACATATCCCTGAAGCGAAGGTAGTATAATCTTCTTCTCTTTCTCTGAACTTATATGGCTAAGATCTTGAGATGTGTTTGCTAAAAAGCTAAGCTTAGTTTTTACAAATTAGACCTGGTAATGAAGAATGAGAATCTTAGTTTTACATATGGAGATATAAGCAACCTTGATGATCTGTCTGTGGCTTGGCCTTCTTTGTAACTCAATCTTGATGCATTTCTCCATTTTGATTCAAAATATCCAGGAAAGAGGTAGTGGTTGGCCACCGGTGGAGATTTGGATTGATCGAGCCTGCAGTGAACCCAATGTGTCTCGAGAAGAAGCACTCTTTTACCTTGAGGGATTCAATTGGAATTTTGGTCTGGCTGTGGAGGCTTGCCGCACCAAAACCTTGCCGGAGGTTTCAGTGAGGGAGGAATCTGCTGAGGCTCCGTCGAATTTTCCAGAGCAACCATCTCAGTTGAATGAAAAACTCATCTCCTCATTCTGCGATGCGGTTGGTGGAGCGACTAGAGAGAAAGCAATCTATATCCTTCAACTCTCCAACTGGAATATAGACCAAGCCGTCGGCTGTTACTTTGATGGGTTTGATATTGGCACCAGAGGTCTGCCTAGGTGATTTCCTTTTCTTTTTCTCTTTGTTAACTCTTCTTTACTTGGGATTTTGTCTCCAAAAAGTATGAAATAGTCCCGTAGATGTTGGTTTATGGAGTAGTATGCTTAGTAGGTACCTCTCTCCTGTCCTGTCAGGATCTATAAACTTCCATTTCTGAATCTTTTTTCCCCCATTCACTTGCTTGTACAGTTTGATGGACGTTGATCCGACCGAGCCAGAAAGGTTGCTCAAAGAGGCTGGTGAAGAAAGCGCCGCAGTAGCTATTCTTGGACTGGCGTCGTCTCAAGTGGATGTAAGTAACCCTCTCTTCCTCTGCATTTTCTTACTATGGTCTTGCTTCGAGCTGTGTTTGCTAAAAGCTAAGCTAAAAACGGAAGCAGGCAATGTGGATCTTAGTATTTCATAGGGAATTAACATTCTATCATGTCTTGATGGTCTTTGGCTTGGATTCACCTGTTTTCTTAAGATTTATGATAGTTAAACAACAAAAAGGGAACAAAACATTGATATATAGTACTGCTAGCATTTCTCAATCTTCTCTTCTTAGTATTTTGTTTTGTCTTAACTTTAAGGGTAAGGCTGTTGAGGAAGATTCAAGCACTGAGACATTCCCTGATCCTGTTGCCTTCCAAGACAGAATAGTTTTGGGGCCTCGAGCTGGGCGGACTACTATTACAATAACTATCATCTTGCCCGATGGTAGGTCCGTAAATATTCCTTTTAGATCCAACCAAATCGTCAGAGACATCCGCGATGCCATTGACGAGCTAACACCAGACAACGACAGAGACTACTTTTTGCAATCAATGGCTGGAGTAGATTATATGGACTCGAATATAACTGTACACGAGATTTCTGCGGGTCGGTCCACAACTCTCCTCCAGATCTACCTTAATCCGTAGCTTTGTTTTTGCACAGTTTCCATTGATTGATGAAAGAGAGTGGAGAGAGAGAGATGTATCATAGGACTAGGCTTTGGGAATGATTCTTGCCTTGTATAGAAAAGAAAATAATAGAGCAGAGCAAAGCAAAGCATACTTGTTTCTTTTTTTTTTGGTGAGCATATTTGTTTCTTATAGCTTCGATTAGCCAAACATAGAGAGATTAATGAAACATAGAGAGTTTTGAAACAGCCGTTGTTTCTTTTAAACTTTGCTAGGGATCATAACTGAGTCGCGTCTATCAATTCTTTTAGAGAATACAAACGGTTCATTAGATGTACGCAAGGATATGATAATTGGTACGGATGATCCGAGCTTAATCCGAGTGTTTTTAGTCGAGGTTTGGTCGGATCACCGGATGATTTTGGGGGACATGATGGATATTTTACGTGGAAACCGAGGCTTCCACACATACGAATGCTGTTCCTATGGTAGGTGTGTTTTCGAGACTTACAAAAAGTAAGAGCACAAACTTGAAGATGAGAGCTTGGTTGCAACTTTTAGAGATACAATATAATACTCTTAAAATTAATACTTCCAATATGGATCTCATTTCTAATCTTTAATTAAATTTTTTAATTATAAATTATATTTTCTTCCAGTATAAAAAATAACATAATTTGATAAAATAATAAGATAATATTTTTTTTTGGAAATTGAATGGAAATATATGGTTCCATCAGTATCATAAATTACTAATGATATAAACTATATATATATATATATATATGTATATATCGAAGAAAAATTTAGTGAAAAGACTATATTAATAAAATAAAATTAATATATTAATAAATTTCAAATCGTATCGAAAAATTGTGGAAAATACTATATTAATAAAATAAATATTTATTGTTATCTCATTTATAATCTTTCTCATTAATTTTTCAATTTTTTTTGAAAATTATGAAAACAAAAAGATCTTTTCATAAATATTATTTTATTAATATTCTTTTATAATAATTATTAATTATTAATTTATCGATAATTAAAACATCTATAAATTAATAAAATTCCATGGTCTCAATATTATTAATTTATAAAGGTTTTACTGTAGGTTAAAAAACTTAGATGGGTTAAAAAAATCAAAAATCAAAACAAAGAAAAATTGTGGTTTTATTTTACACCCATTTTTCAATTTCTAAACATATTTTTGTAATTCTCAACAAAACCATAATGTTTTTTTTTCTGATCATCAGTGTACACCCTTCATACTTTCCGTGGTGATGGAGTAGCCTGTCCAAAGTGGCAATACATTGGCGCAAGAAAATTTACACCAGCCTATAAACGCCTTAAACCAGTGAGACTATATTATTAGTATTTTTTATTTTTCCCTCAACTTATTTTTTATTTGGAGTTATTCCTCTATTATTTTTAATAGGAATCCATAAGAAAAAAAAATCCAAAATTTTAACATATAAATGCTTTGATTAAATATTTGACTGCATGAATGAAGAGTTATTCTCATTACTTTGGATTTATAGGAACATGAACCGATGGCCAGCTTATATTAAAAGTTGGAAATGACAGCGTATCTCACCACATCAGCTTTGGCATATGTATCATTCCGCTAGATTATCGACGCACAAAAGAAATATGGCTCCCAACTTCATCGAGTTGATTTCATGGAGATATTTTTCACATTCTTAGAAGACATCACTTCGATTGACCCGTTTATCTGCATTGCTTTGGCATATCGATATAGATGTGCAAGCAGTGTTCATTTGCATTAGGACCATATTAAATTTACATAAAAAGTAGTTTATTTTAAGGCCCAAAAAATGTTTTTTAAAAAATTGATATGAAATTAACACATATTTTTGAAAAATTGAACAGAGAATGTAGTTTTTTTGGCTGTTTATAAGCCGGTCTTGGCTGCAGCATATATATTTTCTTCAGCTTCTGTCAATCTTTTTGTTAAACGGATGACCTTTTCGATTGAATGATCGTCAAAGCTTCTCAGAAGCCTCAGTAGATCATCGTCGGGAGATTGGGTGGTTGAATTCGCAGTGGGTCTCACTCTTATGGGAACCGATGGCCAGCTTATGTCAAGAGTTGTAATGAGATGGTAGCGTTTCTCACCGCAGCAGCTTTGGCACATGTACCAATCCACTACATTATGGACGCACAAAAGAAATATGACTCCCAACTTCATGGAGTTGACTTCATGAAGATACTTTTCAGCTTGTTTGACGACTTCACTCCGATTGACCCATTTATCTGCATTGCTTTGGCATATGCTGCAGCATATATATTTCTACAGCTTCCGTGTGTCCTTTTGTGAAACGGATAGCTGAGGCGATATCTATTTTGTTCGGGTTTGGTATTGTTTTTTGGGTGATATTTTATATCTCACCATTAAATTGTTACCTAGGCTTTGGTATATTCAGCTTATCTATTGGAGTCCTCACATTCAGAGAATTCATAAAATTAAAAATTTTGAAGCAAAATTGTAATTATTTGTAAGAATTAGTAACAAATATACTCACTATTTACCATTGTAACTAATTTTGTAGTTATTATTTACTAATTATTATTATGGTAATAATCTACACATAAGTAACAACATTATTGTAACAAATATATCCACTATTGTAAATCGTAACTTAATTTATAATAATTAATTACTAATTATTTTTGTGATATTAGTACACTAAACTAAAGACAGTAACATAAGTGACGGTGTTGAATTTTTGTTTCTTAATTATGATTTTTTTTTTAGAAAAATAAATAGCAACATTTATTACAGAAATGATGCAAAATGTGTATAGTTAGCATCACATCTAAATTAGTGATGCCACATATTATAGCATGTTTATATATAAGTGATGCAAAATTTAACATTTTAGCATCGCTTATTTATAACTGCAAGAATCAATTTTTTTTTTTTTTGGGTGCTGCTCTAAGAGTAGACATTGTAAGTTCAATAGCATATATTTTTGTATTTTTTTTTCTCCCTTTTCTTTAATGGTTAAACGTCAAAATTATAAATCATCTTTCCCCTCCGTCTATTTTTGAACCCTAAAACTCCGATGAAACCCTAGCTAAGATAGTTTGTGATATACTTTTTACAGAATTATTATCACAAGACCCTTAAGTCAACCCTAAAATAAATTGAAATTAAACCCAAAATTCACCTTCCATTGATCCGCATATCTAAGCTAATTTTTTCCACAAATTAAAAGAAGCAATCTTAAATCAAAGTCGGAAGAAAGATAAGAGTTCATTAATATATAAATTAGGGAAAAAGAAATCAAATTTCTAAAAGTCACCGGAACGTGTTTGGGGACATCAGCAATCATAATGAGCAACGCAAGACGTGCAAGTCTTTGTTCTGAGATTTGATATATAAATAAAACTACGTATCAATATCATGCATATATATATATGTAGATAAATATTTAGATAACAAATCCAGACAGAAAAAAGAGTTGCCGAACCGACATAATTAATGGTATTCACTATGTTTGATATAGAGGATTCTATCTTATCAATAGTAAAAAATAAAATAGAAAGAATATATAGGCCAGGGTGCACAGAAAAAAAAAAGGAATGTAGAGGATTATTTAGGCTATTTTCATAATTATTTTGATATACTTAATCTTAATCACCACAATAATTGCATTTTATTAATTAAATCCTATTGTCCCCAATCATCTCCGATCATCAAAGAACCGTAACACCCGAAATGATCGGACGGAGCAGCTTCATACTTGTTTTTTAAAGTAGGAATAGGTAAGGAGAGAGTTCTTATTATAGCTTAGATTATATATGCACAGCTTCATACTTGAAACTAAAACAACTATTGTTCCTCTTTTTTTAGTCACTTTGCTCTGCTTTTCCCTCTCATCGCCTCTGTATCTTCATTATATACTTTACAAAAGAGAGCAAATTCTTAACTTTTTTGGGACCAGAGGAATTGGAGAAGACGCAATGGTAAATTAAACATTTCCAGATGCCATCATGATAAGATTTATCCAACTACCAAAAAGGTTCAGCATTCTTACTTTATTGTAAAGGAAATAGAACAAAGCTTCAGATGACGATAAAAAAGATAAGGAACCACTTCATTACAAAACCAGCTAACGTTTTGATATAGATCATATTTATACGTAAAACCCAAGTCATTCCTCTAACGGTGTTTGCGCTTTTCAGGACCAATAATCTTGCCATCTTGGCAAGCCATTCGGGCTTGTATGAGTTGTGCAATTGCCAATCCAAACAACACTCCAGGAGTAAATCCTATAGCCACTGCTTTCCAGTTCAACACCTCTCCTGCTTCTTCCTCTTGGTCTCCTTTTGAAAAATCTTAGTTGCGGATATCTCGTATATATGCGCATCCTTATCTGCCTACCTTGTATATATGCGCAATTTACTTGAGATAATATTTACACAACGTAAAGAAGAAGAAAATGTGTCCATCCCATGAGAAGCAAGTCTAGTTTATAAATTAAATATAATAGGGAAATATCCTTTTTAGCAATACGTTAAGCGCCTTTTGGCTATATGTTGTATCGTAAGCTACGTACGAAGAAGAAAGAAGATCAAAAATTCATTCAATCAAATAAACTAAACTTTTTCGACCCTAATTTTACTCTTCCTAACTCTTTTAGTATCTCGTTTCTTCTCCCAAAGAGAAAGTAATTGTGTCTCTCATCTATCAACCATGAACAACTTCTTCGGCATGTCAAAAGGAAAACATGTAAGATCTCTCTTCCTTGCTCGAAACCACTTGTATTGGGTATGTGAATATCTGCTGTTTCGTAGTCGTGTTTATTTATGCGTGCGTTCGCAGGCATCAGCTAGAGAGAATGAGTTATCATTGTACGGATTTGGAAATCATGGCTTAAAGATAAAGCAAGATCGTGTTAGAAGAATGGTTCGATGCGCCGGAATATGGCACAACACACAACTGTAAGCGACTTGTCCTTAACTTGTTCTTTA
The DNA here is from genome assembly GCF_030686135.1 of Camelina sativa. Lineage (NCBI taxonomy): Eukaryota > Viridiplantae > Streptophyta > Magnoliopsida > Brassicales > Brassicaceae > Camelina > Camelina sativa. The sequence goes on along the minus strand of NC_141884.1, from coordinate 8,769,290 downwards.
CTACTCTCTCTACTCTCCTCTTTTCTTTTACTTAAAGCATTAAAGTGAAGTAAAGAATTGATGCGAAGTAAGTAATGTGAAGTAAAGAATAAAGTTTGTGTATTAATATGAAGTAAAGTATAAAAAATAAAATATGTGAAGAAAGAAATATGCTATATATGTAATATTCCTTAAGAGATGTACTATAAATACGAAACCTTGGTGAAGATAAATCTTCATAAGTTTGAGTGTCTAAAATCAGTCCTTTGTAATCCTTTGAGTGTTTAATAAAATAAAGTTTCCACTAAATTTGAATCGATTCATTTGTTTTGTTTCGAACCCAATTCTTGAAGTTTCAGTTTTTTACTTTCAAATTCCTCTGTTCGGATCCAGTTATGGCCGTTTCGTTGTTGATTTGTTTCTCTCTTTCCCAAAAATTTTCGTTTTCTTCTTCTTTGTAAACGTCATCAATAAACACAAACACACACAAGCCTAGCTCCTATATTAACACATACAAATTTCTATATAATCACAAACACAAGTCTCTATACAGTATACATAAACACTAATACACAAGATGAACAACGCACAAGGGAAGTCAGTTTTGATTTTTTTTTGCTTCACATCCTAAAAACAAAAAAAAGTTATACCTTGTAAAAAAATTCCATAAAAGTATGTCCCTCTAATTTCTAATAATTTATATGTGAAATTAATTTCGTTTTTTTTTTTCTTTTCAAATGAAAGTATTTGGTTCCAAGACGCCATCTAATCATGCGATTAAAAAGTATAGAGTCACCATTGTTTGAGATTATGAGAATTTCTGAGTTGAGGAAACCGATAATCTACGTGAACTTCTTACTAATATTGGCGTTGCCTTAACAATACTAGTTCATCGTCTATTCATCCATGATAATCCAATAGGGTTCGACAAATGCAAAAAAAAGTAATTTTGAAGCTGTTAACATTCTGACTAATAGTGGATTTTGTTTAGGATACATATAAAAGGACATCCTCTTTTCATGTTGTTCCAAAACCATATACCATTTATCTATGTCTTAAGAAGGGACTTGATTCTCGCCTTCCATGATTTTCTTTCTAATCTCATAGATTTGAAGATTAAATCAAATATTTTCTTTCATGCTATAATCAAATCTTTTCTCAAGACATAGGGAAATGGTATATGGTTTTGGAACAACATGAAAATAGGATGTCCTTTTATAGGTAGTCCAAACAGAATCCACTCTTATTCATAATATTAATAGCTGCAAAATTACTTCTTTTGCATTTGCCGAATCCCATTAGAATACCATGGATGAACAGACGATGATCTAGTGTTTTTAAGGCAACACCAATATTAGTAAACAATTGATGTAGATTATCGGTTTCTTTGACCCAGAGATTCTCAAAATCCCAAAAAATGGTAATTCCATAATCTTTAATTGTATGATTAAGATAACGTCTTGGAACCATATGCTTTCATTTGAAGAGAGAAAAAAAAACGAAATTACTATCACAATAAATTATTAGAAATTAGAGGGACATAATTTTATGGACTTTTCTTACATGGTATAACTTCTTTTCTTACCTTGTGTGTTGTTCATCCTGTGCATTTGTGTTTTATGTATAGAGAGACTTGTGTTTATAAATATAGAAGCTAGGCTTGTGTCTGTTTGTGTTTCTCAATGACATTTATATAGAAGTAAAAAAAAAACTAAAAATTTTTGGAAAGAGAGAAACAAATCAAAATTAAAACGACCATAATTGAATTCAAAACTAGCAGCGGAGGGATTCAAAAGTAAAAACTGAAACGTCAAGAATTAGGTTTGAAACAAAACAAATGAATTGATTCAAATTTAGTGGAGAATCTCGTGCTCTCTTCCGGTGGACGAAATCATTTGGAGGCAAGCAATGAGAATAGGATTCCCTTGTCATATGTTGCACATTTTCACAAACAGTCACCCACGGTGTGTCGTGATTCATTGTGAAAATAATTGACTCGCTAGTGACTTGTATTGTTTATCACCAGTAAGACGTACATATATGTCTTTATTCAAGTTTCATGTTTAGTCGATCCATCTTGCTTTTAACAAGATCGACAAGATAGAATATGAATCTGTTTTAAGTAATATGAATCTGTGTAAGCCGAGACCTTCTAGTCATTATCAATGACATTCCGGTTTTAAGTAACCGAGAAAATTTGATGTTGGTAGAATTGTTGCCTGCCCGCTATTGGACTCTATCGACGTTAGTAAGTGTGGTTTTTGCTAATGTTGCATTTAAGATCTCTCAATGGCTGTTAAAGGTAGGCATATGGTTTGTACAACTAACTAAGGATTTTGTTTATTCTCCTCTCCGATTGTGTCTTTTGGAAGGGCTAGTAATGGCAATTAAAGCTTTGTGCAAGACAACACCTTCTCCAAGTGTCCTTTCAGGTTCTTGGTTTTCAAGACTCTTGTCTTGTCCAACGTGTAACCACCCTTTCCAGGGATCTTTGGCACACGTACGGAATCCAAACACCGCATTCTTTCTTTTACAACGTTTGCGGCAACGGTTATCACAGTGGCTGACTATGTGGCAGTGGTCGGTTATCCTTCACCTCGAGTGGCCTCACTTTGTTGGGCACCTCTTTATCTTTGGGACTTGTTGTCCCTTTTATTTATCTTATCACTTTTATGGTATCAAGTCAAGCCTTAAAGCTTGTTTGTTGTACTTCTCAACATTATTGTTTGTAGTTTATTTTGTCCTCCTGTATAAGTTTATTGGTGTATTTGGCTCCTCTTCAAAAGAAGCTTGTAAACCTTTAATCTAATATAATGGAGTGTTTGATGGAAAAAAAAAAAGAATATGAATCTGTTTAGAGAGCTTTTTCATATAGGATTGTTTTAGTGTGTGGAGACTTCAATAAAATGATAAATTCTTGCAACTAATTATTTGGGTTTAAAAAAAATCGGAAAAATTCAACATACTTAAATAGTAAATCTTAAAGCAATGTTTGGGTTAAGGAGTCGTCTTCCAAAAGAGCTGGAATACAAGTGGAATAAATAAAACGAAAACACACCAGAAAAATAATAATACTATTAGGAAACCAAAGGCCAAAGCCTCAACAGGATTTAATGTAACCACGTATGGGGAGAGCAACATACATCCCACCATATATGGCTGAGATGACCAAACATTGTGACACACATCCGGTCCTCAACAGACGCTCTCACTGCAATGTCTGCTAAGCTAATCATAAGGTAAATCTAAAGAGTTGTAACTCTTCACTCATCTAATGACACCACACTTAATGTATGAAATTAATAAATCTAAGTAAAAACATTACTAAGAAACTCAATTCTCTTCCAACAAGTCCCTTGTATAGAAAATATGAAATATTAGCAGAGTGAATGAGGTGATGAGCATATGCATCACTATTGACTAGACTCCCGAAGGCCGAAGTCATCCTGCCATCAGTGCCATGCATGCATTTACCCAAAATTAAGACGTGTATAAGAATCAAACGAAGCTTACTTCTAAACTTAAATATAAACAGAAGACACTCACTTGAGAATGAATCTTAGAGCATGGGCATTGGTGTATACTTGGTTTTGGTCTCCTAAATTTAATAATATTATTATGAGAGTTTGTTATTTTTAGTATGAGCATTGGTGTCCATTTGTATTTGGTCCCCCGAATAAATTAATAATATTTTCAAAGTTTAAATATTAATTATTTAAAGTTGGAAAAACAAAAATATACAATTTAGAAATTTTATTCAACTTAAAAACAAAAACAGAAATTTACTTACAAGTACATAGTACATCCTTAGTCACAATTCATAGTACATCCTTGGTGTCTTTACTTACAAGTACATAGTACATCCTTAGTCACAATTCAATTTATGTGACTAATACGCATGAACAATGAACAAACCACACAAAAATGTCACCAACCAAGAAATCATAATCAAGAATCAAGCATATCAATTAACAAGGCTATCTAACTACAGATTACTAGTCTCTTGCCCTAAACATTACACAGCTAGTTTGTATGAGTTACTACCATATCTTAATCTGAGGTAAAGGGATTCAACTTTTATGAGTTACAACTACTTTTGTTAAGTTACTACTGGAGAATAAATTTTTGCTAAATCGATAATCCTACACAAAAAGCTATGAACAAGCTACACACAAAGACTAACCCTGAAGCAAATCATAAATATTTCAAATTGGAGGAAGAAGACATACCTTAAATTTCGCACAATTGAACCGCCGGACAAGCTTCGGGAGACACAGAAGTTGGAGATCGTCTTGCAATTGGTGGAAAAGTGGAAGAAATCCACGAGAGAATTTCATCGCCGTTGAGATGGAAGGGAGGATTCAAAAACTTTCTCTCGAGATTTCGTCCGGTGTTAACCCTACCCAAAGACGCCGGACAAGCTACAGAGGACACAGAATTTGGAGATAGGCGTGAAATCGGTGGAAAAGAGGAAGAAATCCACGAGAGAATTTCGTCGCCGTCGAGATGGAAGGGAGAATTCGAAAACTTTCTCTCGAGATTTCGTCCTGTGTTAACCATACCCAAAGACGCCGTACAAGCTACGCGAGACACAAAAGTTGGAGATAGACTTGAAATCGGTGGAACAAAGGAAGAAATCCACGAGGGAATTTCTTCACCGTCGAGATAGAAGGGAGAACTCGAAAAATTTCTCTCCGGATTTTGTCGATTGTTAACTCTACCCAAAGACCAACGCCAATCACCACCTTCCACGTCTCCAAGTACACAGACGAAAAACGTCGCGTTTTAAGAGTCGTTTTTTTGGTATTTGACTTTTTTTTTTTAAACAATTGTCGGGGGACGGCTCAAACCAACGCCAATGCACATGGTCTTAGTCCACGTTTCCACATCTCTAGCTAGTCCTTTTTTTTTTAGCATGTCTCTTCCATCTACAATTAATGGTTTGTTGCCTCATTTCTTAGTTGCTAAAAGAAGAAAAACACAAGCAACATTCTTAAGTCTTACAAGTTACAACCATACAAATCAAAGCTATGGGTCAGAGGACAAACCCGGATCATTACGTTCAAACCTATCACCTATGCTTGAGCATGAAATAATATTCTCCTTTGGTCGGTATGTTTGCAAAACTTATACAAAGCTTGAGGAGCAGAGAGACTTGAATATATATCATCAAGACGTACGTGAGCTTGGGTGACAACAACTTATAAGAGATAGGATTTTGGAATTGAATTATCAATATCGACTTAATTAAGGGTGTATATAAATGAATTATCAATAAAGTGTTTATTATTCGTTGATGTTTTTTTTTTTGGTAGAATTATTAATATTATTCGTTGATGTAAACTGAGTTATTCTCCGGTGACATCCGTCCAACACCAGACTGTTCCGGTGGAAATCTTTTGTGTGTGTTTGGATCGGTTTTTGCTTTCGTCATCGACCGCTCTCTTTTGACGGTGATGGACGGCTTCGCTTCCAGCATGAATTGGCCTCCTCGGCGATTCATGTCCGGTTTTGACTCCGGCGTGCGTTGGCCTCTTCGGCGATGTCATGTCCGGCTTAGCTTCCGGCATGCGTTGGTCTCCACGGCAGCGGATGTTCGGCTTAAGTTTTTAGTTTTTTTATGTTGTTGTGTTTTCTTTTTTTGGGTTGGGTAGATCTACTCTTTTTTGAAGATTGATAGTTTTTATGAAGAAGAAGATTAGGATTTTTACATTTGATGGAGTCTTTTTCTCAGCAAATTGGAACTCGCCTTTTTCTGTAGGTGCAGATCGAGATACCTCTGTTGTTCGCCGGCGTTTTCGGCCGGAATAGACGTTTTCTGGCGATACTTCCCGATGTCGGTGACCGGAGACCTGTCGACTTCAGCCTCTTCGACTTTGCACGTGTCTTCTTTAGCGTTGGTGCCACGTGTTTAGGGATTCACATAATTAATCTTCAATGAAGGGTTTCTATCTTGGGCTTAGGCCTTTATGTTTGGTTTCTTTATTTCGACTTCTGTATTTTGCTTGTTGTTGGGCTTTGGTAGATTGTAATATTGGCTTGGCCTGTTTCCTTTGGCTTTATATTATAAATAAAGACAGTTGTGACCAAAAAAAAAAAAAAAAAAAACTGAGTTATTCTTATTTCTTAATTATTTGTTAAAAAGCTCTTCTTGTTATTTACTATTTTACCCCTCGGGTTAAGTTGATGTAAGCTACGACGTCGTTTGGAATGAACTATAAACAGTAAAAACGATCGCAGTATTTGTTTGTTATCAAGAAAATAATCAAAATTCTTCAGTCAAAGATTCTGAGAAAGAAGGAAAAGTTGGAAAGTCCCGCCCAAAATTGTTGACGACGACGATGGCTGATCCGGAGGAATCTAACAAAACCTGCAATGAATCTTCGCCGGAGGTTTCAGTAACAGAGAAATCCACGGCGGCGGAGTCTTCATCTACTCGAGAAACAACAACGATCAACAATCCACCTTGTGTTTTGAATCAGGTTGATCCGTCAACACCGTTCGATTCAAGATCGAACCAGAATCCGTCGACAGCAACAATAAGAACCATCGATGCTTCTGGGGCTGGGAGTTCGAATCTGGCGACGACGGAGATATCTTTTGCAGAGAAGAAACAACGCTTCGAACTATTCCGAGAAGTGGCTCCTGGAAATGGAATGTCTCTGCAAGAAATCTTCAATTTCCTCGAACGCTTTGATTGGGATGTAAACGTAGCCGTAAACCACTTATTGTATCCCCAGCAAGCTCCTCCACCACAGTCTTCGTATTCTTTTGACGAGGATTATGATCACGATGATGTTGATGATGATGATGATTATCAGGTGATGATTGATCAGTCGGTTTCACTGGAGCGGCTTTCTCAGGCTTATATCCCGGTGACTGCGGGAGATGATATAGCGGCTGCTTTTGCTGCAGAGACGATGAGTCACAGAGATCCTCCTCTTCCACCGTTACATTTACCGTCATCACTATCTTCACTTGGCAACTATCAATTCGGGAGCTCTTCTTCATCTTCTCGGTAATTTTCATTTGTTTTATCTTCTTGTTATTTCTTGATTTAGGGTTTAGTTGTGATTTCTTGATTTAGGGTTTTTAATTTTCATACCCCTTTTGTCTACTTGTACAGTTTGATGGGCGATGACGTGCATGACACGGGAGAGTTACACGATGTACCTATAACGTCTTCATCTCAAGTGCAGGTACTAATCTTCTCTTTCTCTGCCTTACTGTGCTGTATTCTCAAAAACAGAACATTTTAGTGCAGAGTTTGAATCTTAGTTTAATCTTTGGCTTTGTTGTTTACTCTGTTTTCTTAAAGATCGTTTTATAAAGTAGGGAACTCTACGTAGATGCACACAGATTTGTGTTTGCTTTATGATGAAGGAACTGTTTACATTTTTCTCCATTCAGATTCAGGAAAGTAGCAGGAGGAGTTCAGCTCAAATCAGGGAAGACCCTCCTCCGCCATATAAGGTTGATAAAATCTGCAATGAAATTGGAGTGTGTCGTTCTGAAGCACTCTATTACCTCCAAGGATTCGATTGGGATTTGGCTTCTGCGATGGAGGCTTGCCGGAAACAAACATTGCCTCCCCCTAAGTCTTTGCCAGGAGTTTCTGTGAATGAGGTATCCGTGGCGGCGGTGGAGCCAACATCGAGGCCAGTGGTGATGAGCTCACGTCGGATTTCGAATGCGTTGCGGATTCAGACAGAGCAACTTCCGCCATTGGAAAATGAAACAAATGATGAAAAGATCAAAAATGTCTGCCATGTCACTGGAGCGCCTCCATCAGTCGCAGAGGCTTACCTCAATCACTACAAATGGCATGTACAAAAAGCCGTCAACTCTTTAATGGACGAGTGCTTTGAAGATTCGAATCCGCAGCTTATCTCAGAGGATGATCATTCGACTACACAGTTTCAGGCTTCCGGGAGCTCTTCTTCCAGGTGACTTCCCGTACATACTTACTTAGTACGAGTCTCTCTCTTTGCTGAACATCCATATCTGAGAATCTTTTTATTTTTCCGCCATTCACTTAGTTTCATGAACGTTGTTGACCCGACCGAGACAGAAGAGTCACTCAAAAAAGCTAGTGATGAAGGTGTCCCCGTAGCTATTCCTCCATTGGCATCGTCTCAAGTGGATGTAACTTTTCTTCTCTTCCTCTGCACTAGTTTACTATAGTCTTTGCTACTTTCTCCTATTCTGTTAGCCTGCAAGCTTAGCTTAAACAATAGAACCTGGAAATGAAAGCATAGAGATGTTAGTTTTATCACCTGGTGTTACTTTGTCTGTTATCTCCATTTCCTCTTCTGAGCAATAGAGTTTTTGTCATCATGATATTGTCAGGAAAAATTGAAGGGTAAGGCTGACGAGGAAGATTCAAGCACGGAGAAAATTATGATAACTATCATATTTCACGATAAGAAAGAGGCAACTATTCCTTTTAGACCAGACCAAACCGTCAGAGACATCCACTATGAGATTGAAGTGCGAAGACCATATGACAGGAGCGACTTCACTCTCATGTCTACAAATTTCGACGACTGCAAGGATTTGGATACAACGATCGAAAAAGTTTCTAAAGGTTCTACGACTTTCATTCAGGTCTACCGTGACTAGCTTTGGTTTTATACAATTTACAGAGAGATATGGAGGGGGAGAGAGAGAAATAGATGTATATGACTTTACAGAAGATTCTTGCCTTGTGTAGAAAGGAAAGAGAAAAAAACAGAACAGAGCAGCTTCATACTTGGTTTTTTTAAATAGGAATGGATAAGGAGGGAGTTCTTATAGCTTTGGTTTATGTACAGTTGTTACTGCGATATATGAAAACATAGAGACAACTGAAACAACTGATTGTTCTTTTTTTTTTCAACCTTTAATTCCTATTTGTCTAATCTCACGAGTCTTTTTGCCTTTTCTAGTTTTCTACATCACAATCTTCTCTTTTCACTATGTAACTTATCCATCAAAAGTTAAATCATGACTCTTATTTAGTATTCTCTACTACTATAGTACTATATCAAGTTTGAGTTTCATATTTACTATCTCTGTGATTTGGCATTAACATACATGTTCATTGTTTCATCCTCTGCTAGTCCTCATCTCTTTTATTTCACTTATGTTTTTAGTTCTAAGTCGTTGATTGACAAATGACAACAATAAAATTCAGCATTCTTTCGGGTTGTAATTACTGGAAATTGTCTTCTGAACATTAGGGAAGGCCATTTAATGGTTGAGGGTGTTCTTAAATGATTCTTAAGTTATATTTTTTGGTTTTTAGTTTTTGGCTTTTGATTTTTTAGATTTTTAGTTTTATTGTAATAGAATTTGATTTGATTTACAGAAGGAGATAGAAAAAAAATAGGTATCGTGATGAGTTTTGAATGAAGAAAATATCGGTTTTAAAAAAACAAAATCTAAAAACTATGCTAGAATCTACTACTGTATAATTCAAAGTCTAATTATTAATTTTATTAAATAAAAAAGGGAAAAACATTAATTATGAAAGTATTTATATTGATTTTATTCGTCAGACGCAAATAAAACGGTCTCTTCTTGCTTTTGGCACTGTTATTTTACCCTTCCAGCCTTCGTGTTTGTGAATGTAACCTAACCGATGTCGTTTTAGATTTTATCTCTTATAACAAAACGACGAAGTCGCGTCAAGAGAACTAATAGTTATTCACCATTTTGCCCCTCACTTTTAGTCGATATTTACACGACGTCGTTTGTGACTGCACTAAAACGAAGCAGTGTTTACTTCTTTGGAAAAAAAAAAAAAGATTCTGATTGTAAAGTGCCGCCCAAATCGGTGACGACGATGGCTGCTGATACGGCGGAATTGAACCGAATCTGCGATGAACTTGGAGTCCCTCGAGAAGAAGCACTCTATTACTTAGAAGGATTAGACTGGGATTTTTCTTCGGCGTTGGAAGCTTGCCGCGTCAAAACCCTGCCTTCCTTCAGGGCTAAATCTTCTCCGACGACGACGACGGAGTCTTTAGTAACCGCGAAATCCACGGCGGCGGTGTCTTCATCTCCTCGATTAACAACAACGATCAACAATCCACCTTGTGTTTTGAATCAGCAGGTTCCGTTTCCTTCAACACAGCCAAGATCGTTCTTCGATTCGCCTCGGAGTTCGAATCCGCCGGCGACGGGAGTATCGCCTGAAATTAAAAAAGAACTAATCGAGCGGTTCCGAGATGTGGCTTATGGACTGTCTCTGGAAGAAATCTTCGCTTATCTTGAACGGTTCAATTGGAATATCGACGCAGCCGTAAACCATTACTGGGTACAACGAGAATCGGTGGAGACTCCGTATTCGTCAGGCTCAGTGACGATGTTGATGATGATCGCGATCTTCATGAGATGATTGATGAGTCGTGTTTGCAGCGGATTCCAGAAGCTTATAATATTCCGACTCTTGAAGGGTTTTCGAAAGATGAAACATCGGTGGCGTTGGCTGCTGAGATGATGGAGCGTAGAGGTCCGCCTCTTCCTTCGTTACATTTACCGTCATCACTATCTTCAGTTGGCTATCAAGTCGGGAGCTCTTCTTCTTCTTTTGGGTAACTTTTTCATTTTCTTGTGATTTCTTGATTTAGGGTTTTAAGTTGAGAAAGAATCTTACTTTTTGTTCTACTTGTATAGTTTGATGGACTTTGATATGCCTGAGTTACACGATGTGCCTATAACGTCTTCGTCTCAAGTTCAGGTACTAATCTGATGTGTTCTCAAATTGTGTTTGGTAGGCTTTGGTTTTATCTGTTTTCTTAAGATCGTTTTGTATTTTATCCATTCAGATTCAGGGAAGTAGCAGTTCTGCTCAGATAAAGGAAGACCACCCTCCGCCATATAAGGTTGATACAATCTGCAACGAAATTGGAGTGTGTCGTTCTGAAGCACTCTATTACCTCCAAGGATTCGATTGGGATTTGGCTTCTGCGATGGAGGCTTGCCGCAAAGAAACATTGCCTCCCCTAAAGGCTAAGTCTTTGCCAGTGGTTTCTTTGAATGAGGTATCCGTGGCGCCAACATCGGGGCCAGTGGTGATGAACTCACGTCGGATTTCGAATACGTTGCGGATTCAGCCAGAGCAACTTCCGCCTAAGGAAGATGAACTGTTGTCTGATACGAAGGCTGAAAGTATCAAGCAATTTTGCGAGTTCACTCGAGTGGCTCCAGGTTTCGCAGTATCTTACCTCGAAAGCTGCAAATGGAATGTACAAAATGCCATCATCTCTTTCATGGAAGAGCCGGAGCGTATCATCCCCTCAGAGACGGTAACATCCAAGGCATTACCTTCACAATCACAGTTTCAGACTTCTGGGAGCTCTTCTTCTAGGTGACTTCCCCGTATATACTTTTACTTTGTATGAGTCTTTCTGTTGTTATTTCAAGATCTCTGAACATCAATATCTGATTCACCTATTTGTACAGTTTCATAAACGTTGATCCGACCGAGACAGAAGCTTCACTCGAAGAAGCTAGCGATGAAAGTGTCCCCGTAGCTATTTCTCCATTGGCATCGTCACAAGTGGATGTAACTTTCCTTCTCTTCCTCTGCACTATTATGTCTTGCTACTTTCTCCAATTGTGTTAGCCTGAAAGCTTAGCTTAAAATAGAACTTGGCAATGAAGAATAGAGATCTTGGTTTTTATAAATGTATATCTCCTGATGGTGTTACTTTGGATTGACCTTGTCTGTTTTCTCCATTTTCCATTCCGAGCATTGAGTTTTGTCATCATAATATTTTCAGGGAAATTTGAAGGGTAGTGCTGTCGAGGAAGATTCAAGCACGGAGGCCGTACTAGCTGCGCCGGATACTATTACAACGACGATCATACTTCTCGATGGGATAGAGGCAAAGATACCTTTTAGATTCGATCAAACCGTCAGAGACATCCGCAATGCCATTGACGCGCTAAGACCAGATGCCAGCAAAAACTATGATCTCATGTCTGCAGATAGCATCGAGGATTTGAATACAACGGTCAAAAAACTTTCTAAAGGTTCTACAAGTTTGGTGCAGGTCCAACGTGACTAGCTTTGGTTTTATACATTTCCATTAATAGAGATATGGAGGGAAAGAGAGCGAGATGTATATGATATGACTTTAGAAAGGCTTGCCTTGTGTAGAAAGGTAAATAGAATAGAGCAGCTTCATACTTGCTCTTTTTGAAATAGGAATGGGTAAGGAGAGAGTTCTTATAGCTTTGGTTTATGTACAGTTGTTACTTCGATATATGAAACAGAGACAACTGAAACAACTGTTGTTCCTTTTTATCACTTCCCTCTGCTTTGCTCTCTCATTTCCTCTGTTTCTTCATTATACTTTACAAAACACAGCAAATTCTTACTTTTTTTTTGGGATAGAGTAATTGGACAAGAAGCAATGGTGAATCATACCTTTCCAGATGCCATAATTATAAAATTAATCTAACTACCAAAAGTTCAGCATTCTTACTTTATTGACTAGGAAATAGAACAAAGCTTCACATGACGATACAAAAAACATAAGGAACCACTAACCAGCAACGTTTTGATATAGACATTTTGGGAAGACATTCTGGCTTGTATGAAGCAATGAGTTGTACAATTGCCAATCCAAACAACACTCCAGGAGCAAATCCTATAGCCGCTGCTTTCCAGTTCAACACCTCTTCTTCTTCTTCTTCTTCTTCTTCTTCTTCTTCTTCTTCTTCTTCTTCTTCTTCTTCTTTATGTAGGCCAAAAACGAGAGGCTCCCTAGTCCATTAGGAATAGTCCCTGAGAGTTTGTTTCTTGAAAGGTCTAATGATTCGAGCTCCGTAAGATTTTCCAAAGACAGAGGAATATGGCCTGTAAATGCGTTGTTCGACAAGTTGAGCGCAATCAATCCCTTCAAGAGACCAACAGATTCAGGAATTTGTCCTTCAAATCTGTTTCCTGAATAATCAATGGCGCCATAGAGAGTGAGCACTTTCACTTGCTCCATAAATAGACCTTTGTTTTGCAAATCTATAACATCTTCATATATATAGTAAACATTCTTGTAAGCTTCCTTGTTGTATACCATATATAAACTCCCATCTTCAGTCATCTTGTGAGATAATTCTTCCCAATTCATAAAGTAGTTTGGTGGCAAACTTCCACTAAAATTGTTATGTGATATATCAAGTATCCGCAGCTCGGGAAACCCTAGAGGTCCTTGATCATAAGGAGACATAGGACCATATAATTTGTTTGAACTGAGGGTAAGAACTTGCAAATTCGGTAACACCTTGAGCCAAAAAGGAAATGTGTCTTTGATAATGTTGTTGTCAACGCTTAGAAACTGAAGACGAGAGCAATTTACTAGAGACCTTGGAAGCTTTCCGGTTAGTTGATTGTAGCCAATGTCAAGTGTCTGCATAGAGGCACCAACATAGAACATGTCCGGGATACTTCCTTCCAAGTTGTTCTTCCGGAGTTTCACTATCCTAAAGTTACATAGGCATTGAGGAATTTGACCGGTGAAGTTGTTATAAGATAGAATAAGAAGCGTGAAAGGGCTGCGGTTGCATGTTGAAAGTGGTATATTCCCAGTGAAACTATTGTTTCGTGCGTTCAAGAGGTTGATAAAGGGTGGTGGATCAGGAAATGGTCCCTTAAAGTTATTTGATGCCAAGCTTAATATCTGCACCGATGAGTTTACTAAAACCTCTGCTGAAGAACCTTCGAAACCGTTGAGAGAATTGTTAGCAAGCCTCACCACGAGCAGATGCGGAAGGGTCCAGAACCACTTAGGGACTTTCCCTTTGATTTTATTGTGAGAAATGTCAATAAGCTCCAAGTTATGAAGGGTCTTCAAGAAATTTGGGAATTGGCCTATGTCGCAACCTGACAAGACTAATCTCTCCATGTTCAGTGGGAAATGTGAATATGAACGTAAACTAGTTTGGCTTCAGAAAGTTAAAACCATCTTCGTCAATAAATGGTGAGTAGTGTCTTCAGCTTTTTAAATGATGATTCTTCTATGTTCTGATAACAATGAAAACTTTACTATTGTCTCTAAACTACATGCAACTGAAAACAAATGTACACATCAAACTGCAAAATTCAATGTTATATATAAACAGAAGAAAAACACACTCCAGTTGAACCATAGAAAGAGAAATTGTGACTACACTAGTCTAATTTACCAAAAGAATAAACAACCAAAGTTGTCAAGTTGCAAGTCTACTAATATCTTTGACCCTTGTCTTTTGCTACTTGAGTTTTACACACATATCAGTGTTGTTGATCCTTAATGTTCTGTCTCCAACAGTGAAGAAGCGCTGATGCAGAATTGCAGATCTTTCTATCTTTGTGTTTTGTGAGACTCTCAAGCCTTAGCATGATCCGTCTTGTTTCAGGAGCTGTTGCGCTGATGGAAAAATCCTTGAGTAATGAGAGAGTGTCTACGCAGATTGATGCCTCTGCTTTAGCGGCCAGAAGTCCTTTTGCGTTAGCCACATCTGCAGATTTTTTGGCGATATCAAACAACTCCAACATCTCCGTCGAGTTCTTCTTCAAGGCTGGACATTGTTTAAGGTTTTGAGAATCTTTCAAAGGTGCCTGCTTCTTCTTCATCTGGAGAGTTGGTAAAACAGAGTTGAAAACTCGAGGCTTGTGCTTAATCTTTCCCGTTTCATGAGCCTTGGTGGATCTAGGGTTTTCAGAAAGTTTCATCGGTAGAGACCTTGCTGCAACAGACTTGGAATTTTCTTCAGGCTTGTGCTTAATCATTCCCGTTTCATGAGCCTTGGATCTAGATGGAGCTTTGTTGCAAGTAGAAGAGTTGTGTCCGCTTGAGTAAAAAAGACTCTTCATCCATGAGTTGAAGAGGAGATTAGCTTCAATTCTCAACTTTGGATTTTGATGATCTCTGAGACTCGCCAACGGAGGGATCGCATTGGAATCACAAAGATCTTTGACAGACGGACTCAAACTCTGCTTCATGAGTCGTAGAATATCAAAACAGCGATCATCCTCATGGGAATTCGCAGCTTTAATTGCAGAATATGCCAAACGGTGAAGATCAGATGATCTCTCTTCCATTGCAATCGCAATCTTCATCATCATCTTCTTCAAAATTCAAGTGTTTCCTCTGTTGAACGCTCCAAAACGTTGTAAGCTAGCTAGGGTTAAAAAAACACACACACAAGTTTGGATATCGGATTGAGGAAAGATAGAGAGAGAGAGGCTGGCTTTAAGCGTGTATCTGATTGATACCCTATTTATATAGACTGTAAGAGAAGAAGAGACTTCAGAAAAGGAAATTAAAGGAAGTAGCTTCCTTTGATCCCAAGGAATTCACGGATGAAACAAAGTCTCAGGTAGAGCTAAACCGACATCGTGTTGAGACAATATTTCCTTTCCTTCTTCCTGAGGGTAAATTCGTCAGAACAAGTATTTTAACGTTAACAAGATCTTAATCAGATTAGGAGTACATACACAAAGATCTTCCTTGTTGCTTCATTAATTGCGTTTGTTACGTTGCCAGTTGTCAAGTTAATTTCCAATTTTTAAAAATTGGGTTACATTGTATTTTTATAAAACTTTGGGGAGATTTTAGAATTTAGTAGAAACACATGGGTATCATCTGAAAAATGATGAAGCTTGCTTCTTCGTTGCGTTGTCTTCGTTGTTGTTGTTGGAGAGAGAGAGAGATACACTGAAAAAATCTGTGGACTTTGATCAATGGGCGAGTCAATTCGATTTTTCTCAATTCAATGGCGGATACTGCCACCGATCATCATCGCTTTACTTTTATATATTCCGATTATTGTCTCGGGAAGTTTCTTTAAACCGTTCAACGTCAGTTACGACCACCGGGCTCTAATCATCGCTGGCAAGAGGCGTATGCTCGTCTCCGCTGGAATTCACTACCCTCGAGCCACTCCTGAAGTAACTAATCTCTTTCACGGAACTTTCTAATTTCAGTAGCTCGACAATTTCTGATTTTTGTTCCTTTTTTTAATGCTTTGCTATTTGATATTGGTTGGATTGTTAAATGATCTTGAAATTGGGTTTTTCAGATGTGGTCTGATCTCATTGAAAAGAGTAAAGAAGGTGGAGCTGATGTGATTCAAACTTATGTGTTTTGGAACGGGCATGAGCCTGTCAAGGGTCAGGTTAGCTTAATTTTTTTTTTATTACTCTTTGTGTATGGTGTCTTGATTTTTTTTGGTAGCTCTCAGTGTTTTGATGATTTAATTTTCTATGGCTTGTTGTTTCAGTATAACTTTGAAGGAAGATATGACCTTGTCAAATTTGTGAAGCTTATTGGATCAAGTGGTCTTTATCTCCATCTACGCATAGGTCCTTATGTTTGTGCTGAGTGCAACTTTGGGTAATTTCTTCTTCTTCTTCTCTACCATTGGTGTCTCTCTTAGTTTTCTTTGTTATTCAGCTTTCTCTTTATTCCTTTTTTGCTTCAATTCTTCGTTAGGGGGTTCCCAGTGTGGCTGCGTGATGTTCCTGGCATAGAGTTTCGAACAGATAATGAACCTTTTAAGGTACACTTTTTACCTGGAATGCTCATTTCACTGTTTCTTTGTTATTGTAAATGTTTTAACTTTTTTTTAGCTTTGTTTAGACAATCATAGGTTTTCTGGTTGTTATTTTCTAGAAAGAGATGCAGAAGTTTGTAACGAAGATTGTGGATTTGATGAGAGAAGCAAAGCTGTTTTGTTGGCGATGACGGAAGATTGTGGATTTGATAACTAGCAGATGCGGAAGGGTCCAGAACCACTTAGGGACTTTCCCTTTAATTTTATTGTGAGAAATGTCAATAAGCTCCAAGTTATGAAGGGTCTTCAAGAAATTTGGGAATTGGTCTATGTCGCAACCTGACAAGACTAATCTCTCCATGTTCAGTGGGAAATATGAATATGAACGTAAACTAGCTGGTGATATACTATTACCAGAAAGATCAACGTTCAACAAAGATTCAAGAGAAGAGAATAGGTTTAAGTCTATTGGGTTACTTATATTTAGGAAAGAAAGATCAAGATCTTTGAGGGTGATGAACTTTGAGACGGCCTCTAAGATTTGTCCATCAAAATGGTTAAGCCCAAGGTATAGGGTTTCAAGCCTTGATGAAGAAGTGGAGTTTTGAACTTCAACTGAACCGGTGAAATGGTTTTCACTCAATTCAAGATATGACAAAAATGGCATGGAGAGCAGAGAAGAAGGGATGGTTCCGGTGAAGTGATTATGAGAAAGGTCCAGAACTGAGAGCTTAGTTAGATTCCATACATGTGGGAAACTACCGATGAGATCGTTATGGGAAGTGTTCAAATAGGTTAGCATGCTTAGGTTACTAATTTCGGAAGGGACTTGACCGATGAAGCCATTAGAGGAAAGGGACAAGACCTTTAATTTGTTGAGATTGCCGAATCCGGAAGGAAGTGAAGAGGAGGTGAAGTTGTTGTGAGAGAGATCAAGCGAACGGAGCTGATGCAGTCCAAAGAGGCTACTGTTGGCTTTGAGGATTCCATTGAGACAGCCACTAGGTAGCTGTAGCTTCGTGAGTGCACCTGTCGTGTTATCGCACCGGACTCCGTTGAAGTATTCACTATGGTTGCAACCGCGGGAATCAAACTCGTTCTTGAACTGCATAAGTGCTTGAATCTGGTCAGGGTGACAAGCATCAAGTCCAACAACAAGAGCATCAATCATTAAGATGCTTGAAGCAAAGGAAAAACAAAGTAAGAGTACAGAGAGAAAATGGAAACGAAGACATGACATGGTCATCCTGTATATTTTTGTTTTACAAATAGACAAAGAAGATGGTTAGATGGGTCTATTAAAAAATGATGTCTAAAGATCCAATCAACGAGATCAATGACGTAAAATCTCTAAACGTATAATTTTTGTTATGTTTAGATTTTTGAACCATATATCACACTCAGTAGCGTTACAGTTAAAAAATGGCATTAATCTGTTTACGGATTGAAGAAGACTTGGTCAAGTTTGGATTGTTAGGATTGTTCCGGTTTAGTCGGGTGATCTTTGAATGTTGTTTCTCAAGTAGTTGATTTGTTATGTAGTGACGCAGTTCCTTGTGTTTTTATCTTATGTTTTGTTCTATAATCCATGTGTGGGAGAATCAATATGTTTCCGTTTATGTTTTCACTCTCAAACCTTCAATCGTTTTTTTTAAGGCCCTTCACTTCAAAAAGAATGTGTCACACTCTTCGCCACATCACCACTTTGAAATTTGAATAATGTCTTTTTCTTCCAAACAACAGTCCACGCCCATATCCTATAACCACTGCTTTCCAGCTCAACACTTGTTCATCTTCCTCTTCGTCTTCTTCCTCAGACTGTTGTGTTGGTGACACATTACTCTCAAAGCAAGTTTCCTTCAAAGGAAGACCACAAAGCCCTGCATTCCCTTTAAAGGAGGATTCAGGTTGTCCAGTAATCTGTGTTCCTTGCGGTATTTCACCCTTGAGTTGATTGTGAGACACATTTATGTACGCCAAAAACGAGAGTGTCTTGAGTCCACCAGGAATAGTCCCTGATAGTTTGTTGTTTGACAAGTCTAGTGACTCGAGTTTCATAAGATTGGCGAAAGACAGAGGAATAGGGCCTGTGAAGGCGTTATTGGATAAGTTGAGTGCAATCAGTGCCTTCAAGAGACCAATGGATTCAGGAATCTGTCCTTCAAGTCTATTACTAGAGAAATCAATGGCTGCATAAGAAGTAAGAACCCTTTCTTGCTCCATACGTTGACCTTTGTATTGCAAATCTATAACATTCATATATCTATAACCGATTTCGTCGTATGGCTTCTCCTCATATACCATATATAAACCCCCATCTTCATTCATTGTGAGTGATGATGCTTTCCAGTTCATAAAGTAACTTGGTGACAAGCTTCCATCAAATTTATTACCAGATGTCTCAAGTATCCGAAGCATAGGAAACCCGAGAGGACCTTGATCCGGAGGAGATATTGAGCCGTAAAATTTGTTTGAACGAAGGGTAAGGACTTGCAAGTTCGGTAAAGCCTTGAGCCAGAAAGGAAACCTGTCTTTGATTCTGTTGTTGTCAACGCTAAGAAACTCTAACGATGAGCAGTTCAGAAGAGACCTTGGAAGCTTTTTGGTTAGTCGATTGTAGCCAACGTCTAATGTCCGTAGAGAGGCACCAACATAGAACCCATCAGGAATGCTTCCTTCAAAGTTGTTCTTCCAGAGCTTCACAAACTTGAAGTTACTTATGAAGAAACAGAGGATCTGTATGAGTTACAAGCTATCGCAGAATGTACCTGAAGGACTTTAGACGAAGCGGGAAAGTGTCAAGTTGTCTTTGCCAGCACAACACCTTGAAGACAGTGCGGTGCATCGAGCGTGGAGTTGTTGAGCATGGGCGAAAAAGGTGTCAGCCTAAAAGGTGTCCGTTGGAAGCTACAAGCAAGTGGAGTGTTAAAGTCAACATAATGATGAGGGTTCACCTATGACACATTGGACAAAGAGAGGTTCTTGAAGGACATGGTGCATAGGATGACTTGCTGGATAAAAAAGAGTATGGTGAAGAGTGTTGCTGTCTATAAAAGAGAAGTATTTCACATCTTTGTGCGTTACCACTTTTAGAGAGAGAAAAGTGTGTGTGTTTAGATCTAAGTAGAAGAACAATATTTCTTGAGAGTTTCATTGGTGAGTGAATAAAGAGTGAGCATAGCTGTTGCTGTGCAGGTAAGATTGGGTAGATTAGGATTGGTTCAGTGGCAAACCAACTGTTGTGGTGTTGCATAAAACTGATCAAACAAGCTTGTAATATAGTTGTTTGAGAAAGTCTTAATAAAGCTCAGTTTACTGTTTTCCTGGTGTTCTTGTAGCAGTATTCACGGTTCTAGTTATTTCAATTGGTATCAGAGCGGGAAACCGATCTGAGACTGTCGTCTCTACACATGTTAGATCCTAAGTTATGGAACCAAATACTGATGGTACAGGTACAAGTAAGAACATCATGCTGGATACTAAGAGATATGGATATTGGAAAGTTCGAATGACACAACTCATCAGAGGCCAAGGAGAAGATGCATGGACAGCTGTTGAAGAAGAATGGGAACCTCCGTTTGATACAACAGAAGATGGAGTTAAAATTCCAAAACCTAAAGCCAGATGGACGATTGACGAGAAGAATCTGTCAAAATTCAATTCAAGAGCCATGAATGCCATTTTCTCTGGTGTGGATGAAGATGAGTTCAAACTCATTCAAGGATGCAAGTCTGCAAAACAAGCCTGGGATATTCTCCAACAATCTCATGAAGGAACGTCAAGTGTTAAGAGAACGAGACTTGATATGTTAGCTACTCAGTTTGAGTGTCTGAAAATGGCTCCAGATGAAACAATAGTGAAGTTTAGCTCAAAGCTCAGTGCCATAGCGAATGAAGCTGAAGTGCTTGGAAAGACCTACAAGGATCAAAAACTGGTGAAGAAACTGTTGAGGTGTCTTGCAGCCAAATTTGCTGCTCACAAGGCTGTAATGAGGGTAGCTGGGAACACTGAGTCAATGACTTTTGCTGAACTGGTCGAGTTACTAAAATCTGAAGAAATGGAAGCTGATGAAGACAAAGTCAAACCATCTAAAAGCATTGCTTTTCAGGCCGATCAAAAACCTGATCAGTTTCAAGAAATCAAAGATAGCATGTCCTTGTTGGCCAGAAATTTTGGTAAAACTTTAAAAAAGGTTGAGAGAAACAACAACAGAGACACACGGCGTTGGAGTAATACAGAAGGAGACAAACCAGGTGGTAGAGCATCAAAACCAGATGCTGACTATTCTGGTAAGAGAAAGGAGATCCAGTGCTATGAGTGTGGAGGCTATGGGCATATCAAACCTGAATGTCCTGTAACCAAACGGAATGAGTTGAAGTGCTTTGAGTGCAAAGGCATGAAACACACAAAGTTTGAATGTCCTAACAAAACCAAGTCAAAGGAAAAATCCTTGTTGAGTTTCAGTGACTCTGAGTCTGATGAGGAAGGGGAAGAACTGCTCAACTTTGTTGCTTTTATAGTCAGTGGAGATAATGCTCAAACAGGTGATGGGTCTGATTCAGAGAGTGACGAAGAAATCAATCCCAAGGAGGAATACAGAATTCTGTATGACAGTTGGATACAACTAAGCAAGGATAAGCTCAAGCTTATTCAAGAAAAGCTTACTCTGGAATCTAAACTTGAATCAGCCTATGAGGATGCAACGGAAAAGGTTAATCATACTTCACTCAAGGCTGTTGATCAAACAACTGAAGCACTTCTTCAGAAACTGAGCAACCTTCAAGAAGAGTACTACAAAGAAAAAGGAAGAGCAATAGTACTTGAAAAGGAGTTGAATGAGAAACACAAGCAGATCAGGATGTTGAATAGTGGAACTAAGGATCTAGACAAGATTTTGTCCATGGGAAGAATAGATGCCACACACAGAGGTCTAGGGTATCAAGGAAATACTGGAACCTCAAGTGATCTGACCGTCCAACCTGTGAACTTCGTGAGTGCCAGTCACCTTGAAAAGGAAGCAGATATATCTACTAACTTGAAGAAAGAAATGCCGGTTGTAACGAGATCAGAGAAAAGTCAGAATCATTCTTTGAAGGATCATCACAAGAGGGTCATTAGGAGAAGAACTTATGGGTGTGATCACTGTGGTGATAATCATCAAAGAGAACACTGCTACAGTTTCAGGAAGAAGATCAATCTGTTGTGGAATCTCAGTAAATGCTACTTGGAACCAACTAAGTTCTGTTCTGTGTGGATCTCGAAGAAAGACTTGTACAGTGATCTGTTCACGGAAAGATCAAATTTCAACCTAATGAAGATGTATGAAGAGGATAATGAGATCAACACTAGATGCAATCTCAAGGCTTTCATTGCTGTCTCTGGAGAAGATACAACTGAGAATATCAGCTTAAGCTGTAATCTAAGCTTGATAGAACTTGAAGAGGATGACGAAGAAGCCAATGTAGCATATACATCTGCAGGTTCATCTGAAGTCAACTCTTGGTATTTTGATAGTGGTTGCTCAAGACATATGACAGGAGATCAATCATCATTGGACGAATTTACACCTATTCTAGGTGGAAAAGTCACTTTTGGTGATGGGGGAAAAGGTCAAATCAAAGGCAAGGGGATGATTGATAGAACCAACCAACCTCAACTGGCAAACGTGTATTTTGTCGATGGACTTCGTGCAAATCTAATCAGCATAAGCCAGTTATGTGATGATGGACTTAAAGTCACATTCACCAAAACAGAATGCGGTGCATATGATGAAAATGGAAACAAAGTTCTAGCTGGAGTTCGTTCAGGAAACAATTGTTATATGTGGAAAGAGTCAGAGATGTGTCTATCCGCTACAGTCTCTAAACTTGATCTATGGCATCGACGGCTTGGTCACGTCAACACTCAGAGTTTAGTCAAGATAGTAAAGGCTAACGTTGTCAGAGGTATACCAAAGCTCGATGGGAAATCTGATGCAGTATGCGATGCTTGCAGCAAAGGAAAGCAAATCAAAGTACAACACAAGAAAGTTGCTGATATTGGGTCAAAAAGGATTCTTGAGTTGATACACATGGACCTTATGGGACCAGTACAAACTGAGAGTTTGAATGGAAAAAGGTACACCTTTGTACTTGTTGATGATTTTTCTAGATTCACTTGGGTCAGATTCTTAAGAGAGAAATCAGAAGCTGTTGAGAGCTTCAAGATACTGGCTCTACAACTTCAGACTGAAAAGGGACCTATAGTTCAAATCAGAAGTGACCACGGTGGTGAGTTCCAGAATGAAGAATTTGAGAAATTCTGCAACTCCCAAGGGATACGACATCAATACTCTGCACCAAGGACTCCACAACAAAATGGGATTGTTGAAAGAAAGAACAGAACTCTCCAAGAAATGGCAAGAGCCATGATTCACGGCAACAATGTGTCACCAAGGTTTTGGGCTGAAGCAATAAACACTGCTTGTTACATCATAAATCGTGTCTATGTGAGACCGAACACCAACACCACTCCTTATGAAATTTGGAAAGGGAAAACTCCAAATTTGTGCTACTTCCACACGTTTGGGTGTATCTGCTACATCTTGAATGATAAAGATCACCTAGGTAAGTTTGACTCACGGAGTGATGAAGGTATTTTTCTAGGATATGCTACAAACAGTATGGCTTACAGGGTTTACAACAAACGTCTCAAGAGAGTGGAAGAATCTGTTAACGTTGTATTTGATGATAGATCACCTACTAAAGAATTCCCTGTAGCTCCGGATGATGAAGATCTGCCAATCCTTGATCTAGAGAAAGTCGAGAAGGATCAAGAAGAAGAAACAAAGGTTACTCAAGGACCAGCTGTGGATACAAGGTTAACACCTTTGCAAGTTCCTAAGAATCACTCAGAATCGGATGTGATTGGCAACCTAGAAGGTCAAAGAAAAACAAGAGGAGTTCAGATCAACTTCAGAGAAATGCTACAACATTCTTGTTTTGTCTCAACACTGGAACCATCTGACATCTTTGCAGCCTTAGAAGATGAGTTTTGGTTTGTTGCGTGTCATGAAGAGATCAATCAGTTTGTTAGGCATGATGTGTGGGAACTTGTTCCAAGACCACTGCAAGTAAATGTTGTTGGTACTAAGTGGATTTTCAAGAACAAGATTGATGAGGATGGAAATGTTACACGAAATCGAGCACGGTTGGTTGCTCAAGGTTACTCTCAAGTTGAAGGAGTTGACTATGATGAAACCTTCGCTCCTGTAGCACGTCTTGAATCCATACGTTTACTTCTGGGGATGGCATGTCTTCTGAACATCAAGATGTTTCAAATGGATGTGAAAAGTGCATTTCTAAATGGGATCATTCAAGAAGAAGTTTATGTCACTCAGCCAAAGGGTTTTGAAGACCCACAATTTCCGAATCATGTGTACAAACTCAAGAAGGCTCTATATGGATTGAAGCAAGCACCACGAGCATGGTATGAACGTCTCACTCTGTTCCTTCTTGAGAATGGGTTTAAAAGAGGCAGTGTAGACAATACTCTGTTCATCTATGAAGAAGGTTCAAACATCCTCATTGTTCAGATCTATGTGGATGATATTGTGTTTGGAAGCACTAACCCAAAACTTGTGAAGACCTTTGTCACAGAAATGACTAAGGAATTTGAGATGAGCATGGTTGGCGAGATGAACTACTTTCTGGGATTACAAATCAATCAAAGTGATAGTGGAATTCACATCTCTCAATCAACATATGCAAAGAGCTTAATTCAGAGATTTGGAATGCAAACGAGCAAGTCAGCCAGAACCCCTATGAGCTCGACAACAAAACTTTCAAAGGACTCGACTGGTCAAAAGGTTGATGAAAAACTCTACTGAGCTATGATTGGCAGTCTTCTTTACCTCACTGCCACTCGACCAAATATGTGCTTCAGTGTGGGTGTATGTGCTCGATATCAAGCTGATCCACGGATATCTCATTTGAATGCTGTCAAAAGGATCATCAAATATGTCAAGGGAACAACTGATCGAGGTTTGTACTATTCTAAGCAAACGAATTCAAATCTTGCAGGTTTCTGTGACTCCGATTGGGCAGGAAATCTTGATGATCGGCGAAGTACATCTGGAGGATGTTTCTTTTTTGGTAACAACCTCATCGCCTGGCATAGCAAGAAGCAAAGTTGTGTGACTATGTCTACTGCAGAGGCTGAATATATTGCCATGGGGAGCTGCTGCACCCAGCTCATGTGGATGAAACAAATGCTATCTGACTATGGTATTGTATCTTCAACCCTCTTAGTCTATTGTGATAATGAAAGTGCTATCAATATTTCAAAGAATCCTGTTCAACACTCTCGCACTAAGCACATAGATATTAGGCATCACTTTATCCGTGAACTTGTTGAAAACAAGGTAATTGAGATCTCTCATGTGTCCTCAGATAAACAACTTGCTGATATTTTTACCAAGCCTTTGGATTTAAACACTTTTTCACATCTTCAAACTTCAACTGGGTTGTGTGATCACTAATGTGTTTCTATCACTGAGACTCATTCTGTAGGTTCCCTGTACAGGTTTGCACAGCTGCTTGCTCTTTTTACCTATGTATAATTAAAACCTCTGTTTTGGCAAGTCTTTTCAGAAAATCAGCTGCTCATCATGCTCTTCCTACAACATCTCCAAAAAGGATAGCTGAAGTAAAAAAAAAAAAAAAAAAAAAAAAAAAAAACTCAAAAGAGTATGAGTCGGCAGGAAAGGGGTTGATGTTCTTTCTCTCTTCTTGTTTGAAATTTAAAAAAAAAAAAAAAAAAAAAACAATCATGTATATCAGTCTCTAAGTCTATTCTTTATTACACTTTTCCATCAACCCCCCTCACCTTGAATTTGGCTTCACATTATGAGGAGTAGTTCTGGTTGAGTATGATGAGTGTAGCCCTAGTCTGTTAAGATCATTGAGTATGTTATTGACATCTCCTTGAGCTAAACAGCTGCTATTTTCCTCCACTACTTTCGAAAACAGCTGTGTGATCCTCTACTTTGGAATCTGTCTCTCTGACCTCAGACATAGTACTCAGACGTGGAATCTTCATACTCTTGTACATATGTGGTATTTTTTTCCTTTCTTTTCAGAAGTTTATCATATCTATGCTTATATATAATTAAAAAAAAAAACTTGTTTTGTCTGAGGATACTTTGATGAGCTTTCACATTCCTTGTTATCACAATTCTCCATGTTAAACACTGATAGAAATAAGTGTGGTTCTTTCTTATTAAAGTTTGTGTATAAGCACTTGTTCTTTGTTGGGTTTCGGTGTGCTGACTGGGCCGCACCTGGGTTTGTCTTGAAATTTGTTTTAGGCCCATGAATAAATCTCACCTGTGTGTTAAGTGTCGCAGGTCACTATATATATTGGAGTATGCCCTAACCCTGGTTCATGTCTCCTTGTGCCGCTTTTGTCTCTTTGCAATCCACATCTCACGTTTGGTCTTAAAACCTTCTTCACACCCAGATCTTGCCTTTAATTGACTATGGACCACAACATTTCTTCCACGGATCTCGGTGCTGAAGATCTCACTCCGACTGCTGACAATTCTTCCGCTGCTCCTGTTCCTCCTTCAGCAGATCCGGTCGTTCCAAAAACCGAACCTCGAGTCTCTCGTTCTAAGAAGACCAAGCGTCAACCTCCTGCTCTTCCTCCATCCAAACGCTCGTGCTCCCGTGCCTCCGGTTCCAAGGGGAAGACTAAACCTCCGTCAGCTCCCACTCGTCGTTTGCCTCGTCGTAGTTCCACTCGCTCATCTCTTCGTGATGATCTTGAAGATGTCACTGACGTTTCGACTCAGCCTAAGTCTGATTTTACTTCGGAGGACGTTCCTGAAGTTCCTCCACCTACGTTTCTCTCTCGTTATGTTGCCAACCGTCGTCTCACTGCCATTCGTGATCGCAACTACCCTGAATTGAAACTCCCATCCTCCGACTCCTACTCATCTCAGTTCATCTCTGAAGTTTCCATGCGTCGCTTTCAGACAATCTCGGATCGCTCATTCAATGAAATGGGGTTTCTCGCTCCGGATGCTCCCCACGGTGGTGACGCTTACAAAATCCTGTCTGATTTTGGTCTCCTGCCCACGGTTACTGAAGTTGACTCGTTCGTTGGTAATATTGTGAAGGAGTTCTATGCGAATCTAGCTGAAGCTGAAACAGAAGAGATTGACACCCTCAAGGTCTTTGTTCGTGGATCCATGTATGAATTCTCTCCGTCTATCATCAATGCCATGTATCAGCTTCCCAATGATCCCTATGTTCTGAATGCGACTCAGATCCAAGTTCCTGATAGCCTTGATGACATTGTCACTCTCCTCACTGATGGTCGAGTTCGTTCTTGGGATCTTCGCAGCAAAAAGGAGATGGGAGATACTGTGGCCATGCTTCAGAAGATTTGCTGCCAGAACTGGATACCAACCAAGAACCCAAGCTCTATGTCTGCTGAACGGTCTACAATTCTGTTCATGATTCTCAAAGGCCATAAGTTTAACTTTGGAAAGTTAATCTTTGATGAAATATGTGCCTGTAGCTCTGTCGCTGCGAATGCATCTTCCAATGCTTGCCTCATCCTTCCCAATCTCATCGATCAGCTTCTGCGTTTCCAACGAATTGTTCCTGCTCTCCCCGGTGATGTTACCTCTGCTGCACCGGCTAAGTTCAAGATTGAACCGAAGGAGCTTCTGCCCTCTCAGGCCCCACTCACACTCCTGTCGGACATTCGTCACCTGCATGACTTCACCAAACTCATGATGGTGCGTCTTGCAGGTAAGTCTCTCTTCTCATCTACTCTCCTTGCTGATTTACCCTTAGTTTTTATATGAGTTTGTGTGCTCAAGCAGGGGGAGATTACCTTGATATCGCATATTCTGAGGGTGAGAGTGATCCACAAGATGAGGAAGACTGTGATGAAACCGAGAATGGCTGAAGAAGTTAGTGTATGCTCGTATGTAGGGGGAGTAATATAAGTAGGAGTTTGACTTAGTAATTGTTTTTAGTCTGAAACTCTCTAACGGTTATGTATTACATCTACAATTGCAGAACTTTTCTCGTTTTAGTTCTACTCGGCTATGTACTGAACCTTTGAACCTTTTGTTACTCTGAAGTATTTCCATTATCCTAATGCTTCTTGGTTTAGTGTTTCCTTTGTCTGCACACTAACTTGTTACAGGAAGCTTGAGGCACACACTCAGATAAAAAGGGGGAGATTGAAGAAACAGAGGATCTGTATGAGTTACAAGCTATCGCAGAATGTACCTGAAGGACTTCAGACGAAGCGGGAAAGTGTCAAGTTGTCTTTTCCAGCACAACACCTTGAAGACAGTGCGGTGCATCGAGCGTGGAGTTGTTGAGCATGGGCAAAAAATGTGTCAGCCTAAAAGGTGTCTGTTGGAAGCTACAAGCAAGTGGAGTGTTAAAGTCAACATAATGATGAGGGTTCGCCTATGACACATTGGACAAAGAGAGGTTCTTGAAGGACATGGTGCATAGGATGACTTGCTGGATAAAGAAGAGTATGGTGAAGAGTGTTGCTGTCTAGAAAAGAGAAGTATTTCACATCTTTGTGCGTTACCACTTTTAGAGAGAGAAAAGTGTGTGTGTTTAGATCTAAGTAGAAGAACAATATTTCTTGAGAGTTTCATTGGTGAGTGAATAAAGAGTGAGCATAGCTGTTGCTGTGCAGGTAAGATTGGGTAGATTAGGATTGGTTCAGTGGCAAACCAACTGTTGTGGTGTTGCATAAAACTGATCAAACAAGCTTGTAATATAGTTGTTTGAGAAAGTCTTAATAAAGCTCAGTTGACTGTTTGCCTGGTGTTCTTGTAGCAGTATTCACGGTTCTAGTTATTTCAACAATAACATTGAGGAATTGGATCGGTGAAGTTGTTGTGAGATAGATCAAGAACAACGAGGGAGCTTCGGTTGCATATTGAAAGAGGTACCTTCCCTGTGAAACCATTAGTACCCACAGAGAAGAATTTGATAGAGAGTGGTGGACTAGGAAGTGCTCCTTCAAAATTGTTTGAATCCAGAAACAATAACCTCAATGATGTATTTAATAAAACTTCTGCTGAACCTTCGAAATCGTTGAAAGAATTATTTACAACATTCACTGAGCTCAGACGAGGAAGGGTCCATAACCACTTGGGGATTTTACCTTTGATTCTGTTTTCAGATATGTTTATAAGCTCCAAGTTTTGGAGGGTCTTTAAGACGTTTGGGAACTCGCTAATGCCGCAACTCTCTAGGAACAACTTCTGAAGGGTCAATGGGATGTATGAATTGGAACTTAAACTTTCTGGAGATATACTATTACCTGAAACATCAAGGTACGACAAAGATTTCATAGAAGAGAAGAGGTTTAAGTCAATGGCGTAGCTTGTGTTTAGGAAAGAAAGGTCAAGCTCCTTGAGGTTGATGAGCTTTGAGATAGGCTCTAGGATATTTCCTTCAAAATGGTTAAGCCCAAGGTACATGTTCTCGAGCTTAGATGATGTAGAAGAGTTATGAACTTCAATAGAACCGGTGAGATTGCTTCCACGCAAAGAAAGGTATGATAAGAAAGGCATAGTGAGGAGAGAAGAAGGAATAGTTCCAGTGAAGTGATTATGAGAAAGTACTAAAGCAGAGAGCTTGGTTAGATTTTGTACAGGTGGGAAACTACCAGTGAGCTGGTTATTGGAAGAGTAAAACTCTGTTAACCTGGTTAGGTTACTGAATGTGGGAGGAACTTGACCAAAAAAGCCATTAGAAGAAAGAGACAAGATTTCTAGTCTATGTAGATTGCTAAAACTGGAAGGGAATGAGGAACTGAAGTTGTTGAAAGAGAGACTTAGGTAGCGGAGGTGGTGCAACTCAAACAGGCTACTGTTGGGACTAAGGGTTCCAGACAAGTGATTTTGAGAAAGCTCTACAACAGTGAGCTTGCTTAGATTTCGCAAAAGTGGAAAACTACCAGTGAGCTCGTTATAGGAAAGGTCTAAATAGAAAAGTTGGGTTAGGTTACCAAATGAGGAAGGAATTTGGCCAAGAAAGCCATTTGAGGGAAGAGACAAGACCTCTAATCTATTGAGATTTCCAAACTCGGAAGGGAGTGAAGAGGAGGTGAAATTGTTGTAAGAGAGATCAAGGGAACGGAGCTGATGCAGTCTAAAGAGGCTACTGTTGGGCTGCAGAGTTCCACTGAGACAGGCCGTGAGCTGTAGCTTTGTGACTGCACCCGTCGAGTTATCACACCAGACTCCGTTAGAATAGTCACTATGGTTGCAACCACGAGTATCAAACTCGTTCTTGAACAGCGTAAAGGCTTGAATCTGGCGGGGACGACAAGCAACAAGACCAACAACATGATTTTTTATAGTAAAAGTGCTTGGCCCGGAGACACAACAGAGTAAGTTCACCAAGAGAAAACCCAAAAGCAGATGCAAACGCCACATCACGGCTGTTAAACCCTTTTAAGATGAAAATTATTCGCGAAGCAAAGTAAAAAAGAAGATTAGAATAGATATAGTTTTGGCAATGGAGCTGTCACTAATCTTATAGATAGAGGTGTGCACCATATAAGTCATTATTAAATCTTACCGTCTTGGTACTGGCGTTTACTAAAAGTCTTTAGTGATACCCTAACTTGGAAAAATTACTTGAAAGTTTTCGTAGTGGGGATATGGTGGAAAAACAAATGCCGGTCACATGACGTTGATATATCTTATGTAAAAAAAATTGGATTGGAACACAAGCTTAAAATTTCTCACTTTTATGTTCAAAATCCACTTAAGTATATGACGACAGAGAAAAGTGTGTAGACTTTCAAGCTTCTAGAGAACAGTAGCAGCAGCATTGAGTTTTGTTTGATTTGTTTAGCGGTTGGAGAAGACATCAGTCGAATTTCAAACCTGTCGAAATGGCAAAGTGATCACCTTACTGTTAATATCTATAAAAGATAGGGTGTTTCATTAAAAAAAAAACACTGCAAATTCTGGGGGAAGCGAAATTTAATCAGAACAAAATGTGAATGCAATTATTAGTAATCCTGCTGGAAATTACAGTATCCCTTCAGAGTGTGAATGTTTATTATAAAACCGTTGAGCAAAGATTGGTGGTCTCAACATGAAGCCAGCAAAGGAAACTGATTCAGTATCCCTTCAGAGTCTAAACACACTCTTCTTCAATGTATAGATATTCAAACTCAGATCAAAGCAAAATAAGGAAGCAACAAGGATTGGTCTATTTAGCGGCTTCAAGTGCAGATGCTCCAGAGATAATCTCGATAAGCTCTGTTGTAATGGAAGCTTGACGAGTCCTGTTGTATGTGAGGGTGAGACGGTCAAGCATTTCTCCTGCGTTTCTGCTGGAGCTGTCCATGGCAGACATTCTTGCTCCCATCTCACTACACGCATTCTCCAAAACCGCATTGAACATCACCTGGTAGAGTTCATGTAAACAGCCAAGATGTTATGTTTCTATCTTTGCTGAAATGCCATACACAAATTACGCTCTTGGTTTACTTACACAAGAGAACTGGAACTCGGCTAGATTCTGCAATATTTCTCCCTTTGTTTCACCACCTTCAATCTCATATGAGTCGAGGTCACCAAGCTTTCCTCCAATTTCAGACTCCTTCTCAATGATCTTTCAATGCAAAAAAACACGCATATTTAATTTCGTTTATAGTTAAAGCAGAATGTGAACTACTACAAATCATAGTCCTGAGACATTTGCCAGTTGTAACTTACCTCTGGGGACAAAACAGTGGACACAGTTGGTAGAAATGCGACGACAGAATGGAACTTGTTGTAGACAATGCGCAAAGCATCAAATTCAACGTTCTTCAGGATGTCATCTGCTAGAACTGAGACCTGAAAGAAGCAAGTAAACATAAGGAACACTAAAGACGACAATTACATAGCTCGAGAACAAATGTACTGGGGAGAGCAAGTTATACTCCTAACTATGGCCTACCTGAGCATAATTGAGTGGGTTCTTATTCAGCTCTGTCACAGAGAGGACAATGTCGTTCTTTGAGTCACGAAACATTATAGCCTTTGCTTTCTCTCCGACAATAACAAACTGAACTTCCTTTTCAGGGCCTGCAATGATACAAGAATTAATTTCAGATACGGCAATTTAGAAAAACGAAACTACGGAACCATCAACAGTGTTTGCAAAACATACCAGAATTCAACTTGTACAGAGCCCTGCTCACTTTAACAACAGTGGAGTTAATTCCACCACAGAGACCCTTGTCAGAAGAGAGAGTAACCACCACACTCTTCTTTACATCAATGCCTGGTTTTACCATCAAGTAGCGCTAGAAATCAGAAAGATCTCAAAAAGAACAAAACAGAGATAGCAAGAGGATGGGTATCCAAGGATATAGTAAGAGCAAAAAATTGTTCGTCATCATCAATATTCAATACCAAAGCAAGCCATGGGAAGATCATTGACACTAAGTATAAAGTGAATAAAAAAGAACTACTCTTAATTGACAACCATACTGGGATTATCTCCTAGAAGTGCAGTAAATGGCTGCCAAAGTCCACGAGAGTTCTCAGCTCTGCCTTGAACTGCTCTAAGCTTAGAAGCAGCAACCATCTTCATTGCCTTTGTGATCTTTTGGATGTTCTTAACACTCTTCATACGGTTACGCACTACACAGAGAAATACATGAACATCAGCAATTCATAGTGATTAGAACATCTTACATTCTAACAACAATCAAAACTAGGCAAAACAAATCTCCAATGATCAGCTGAGACTTACCCACTTGAGTAGAGATAGATCGAAGTCCAAGAAGTCCTTCCTCCCTACAAATCAAATAAAGGTTAAGTCCTCATCATCCAATATCACATCAAATCAACACACAAAAACAAGATTAAACTGGGTAGATGTTGGCAAAATCAAACGTCAACAGGTGGACAAGGTTACGCAAATAAAGAAATCGAGCTATAATACTAGAGCTACCGAATCAAACAAACCAATTCGATTGTTTCTCGTCTATTCGAAATTCAAAGAAATGAAAAATGCTCTAACCCTAAAACGGATCATTTCATCAAAACTAACCAAAAAAAATATCAACGACTCAAATCAAACCAAACGGATTTCAAATTCAGAAGACTATCAACGAAGAACATCGAAATGCTTGTGCTTATACGCAAGGATAAGAACGAAGGAGAGGAAAAAAGAGATCTCACTGGTCAGAAGAGAGAGGAGATCGGGTTGCAGCGATTGGGCGTGGAGCGATTGGGCGAGCAGCGATTGAAGGGAGGAGACGCCTCCCTTCGCGACGGAAAACAGCCATTGCCATTGATTAAAAAGGATTTGATCGACAAAACCTAGCTCCGGCGAAACTTCTCAGATCGGATTATAGATGGGATTCGAGAGAAATGACTGCTATTGCCGAATCCAAGGGCTTCTTCTTTATTTCTCCACAGACTCCAGTGTTTCTCACGACGTCGTTTTGTCTTTTTTTTACCAAAATTTCCCCTGAAATTAGTTGGGCCTCATAGAGGCTGACACTCATATTTCTATGCCCCATTTTAAGGCCCAAAAATTGAGTCGGCTTTGCATCACCACCAATTTCTTATGTTTTTTTGTTCATCTGAAGATTTTGAGTTTTTGACTATGTCTTCTTCTCTAATCTATACACCCCACAAATAAATGCGAGTTGTTTTGGTAACGGGAGAAACTGATAAATGTAATTACATACTTTAAAATTCAAAGATAAGGTAAAGTTTTGACCAAACTATTAATTATTGAAAGGCCCACTTATTTTATTTTAGTATAGTATTATTTTGTATCTAGCTAGTAATGTAACCAAAAAAATCATCAAGTAGTCGACAAGATATTATACAGAACCATGTCATCATCATATTGAATATGCGTCCGTTTGATCCAATGTGATGTGAGTTGATTTCTCTTGTTGCTAAATTAGTATGAACACACTTGTAAAAATGTCAAACTGTTATAAATGTATCAAAATGTCTTCAAAAAAACAGCCATAGAGTCATTCATTAGACATTTCTACGTGGTGGCCTTTACTTCATGAACACGTAGGCATCCACGTGGCATTTAAAACCCTCACGTCTTTCTTTTATTTGTTCGTTGCTTGATATGTCTCTCTGTTTGAAATAATAATTTCGTCAACTTGTTCAAAAATCTCTCAATCAACATGTCGCGATCTCTACTCTTACACTATTGTATCATCTTCGCTTCAAGCTTCTTCTTGATGATCAATGCTCTTACTTGTCGTCAAGACCAGATCCAAGCCTTGATGGAATTCAAGAACGAGTTTGAATCCGACGGTTGCAACAGCAGTGCCTATTTAAACGGAGTCCAGTGTGATAATGCGACTGGTGCGGTCACGAAGCTTCAGCTCCCAAGTAGTTGCTTCACTGGAACTCTCAAACCCAACAGTAGTCTCTTTGGGTTGCATCAGCTTCGTTACCTCAATCTCTCTCACAACAACTTCACTTCCTCTTCACTCCCTTCTGAATTCAGCAATCTCAGCAGATTAGAGGTTTTGTCTCTTGCCTCTAATGGCTTTACTGGTCAAGTTCCTTCCGAAATTAGTAACCTAGTCCTTCTTACCCATTTAAACCTTTCCCATAATGAGCTCACTGGTAGTTTCCCACTTGTTAAAAACCTATCAAAGCTCTCTTTTTTAGACTTCTCTTACAATCATTTCTCAGGACCCATACCTTCTGATTTACTACCCAGTTTGCCTTTCTTGTCTTATCTTGATCTGAAAAAGAATCGGCTCACTGGTTCTATCGATGTTCCCAACGCTTCTTCTAGGCTAGTGCATTTGTCCCTTGGGTATAACCAATTTGAAGGACAAATCCTAGAGCCTATCTCAAAGCTCACCAACCTCAACTATCTTGAACTTTCCTCCTTAAACACAAGTTACCCAATTGACTTACGCGTCTTCTCTCTTCTCAAATCTTTGTTGGTCCTTGATCTTCGTGAAAATAGGTTATTACCAGCCAGTTTAAGTTCAGAGTCAGACATTCCATTGAGCTTAAAAAGCTTGTTTTTGGTGGGATGCGACATTATCGAGTTTCCAAACATCTTAAAGACACTTCAAAATTTGGAGGTTATACACATTTCCAACAATCTAATCAAAGGAAAAATACCTGAGTGGTTATGGAAGCTTCCTCGTCTTAGCTTAGTGAACCTTGTTAACAACTCTTTTACCGGGTTTGAAGGTTCTTCAGAAGTTTTAGTTAACTCATCACTGCGGATAATGGATTTTGCCTATAACTCCATGACAGGAGAGTTTCCTGTTCCACCACTCAATTCTGTCTACTTGTCTGCGTGGAACAATAGTTTCACAGGGAACATACCTCTCTCAGTTTGCAACCGAAGCTCTCTCATCGTCCTTGATCTATCCTACAACAACTTCACCGGTCCGATTCCTCAATGTCTGAATAACTTAAAAATAGTGAATCTCAGGAAGAACAGCTTGGAAGGAAGTATACCTGACGAGTTCTATAGCAATGCTTCGATACAGACACTTGACGTTGGCTACAACCGACTAACCGGGAAGCTTCCAAGATCGCTATTAAATTGCTCCTTTCTGAAGTTTCTGAGTGTTGACAACAACAGAATTGAAGACACGTTTCCTTTCTGGCTGAAGGCTCTACCCAATTTACATGTCTTTACTCTCCGTTCAAACAGATTCTTCGGCCATCTCTCTCCTCCTGATCAAGGTCCTCTCGCGTTTCCCGAGCTGCGGATACTTGAACTGTCGGATAACAGCTTTACCGGAAGCCTGCCACCAAGTTACTTTGTTAACTGGAAAGCATCATCACTCAATAGAAATGGAGATGGGCGTATCTACATGGGAGACTACAAGAATTCTTATTACATCTATGAAGATACATTGGATTTGCAATACAAAGGTCTATTCATGGAGCAAAGGAAAGTCCTTACTTCCTACAGCACCATTGATTTCTCTGGAAACAAACTTGAAGGACAGATTCCTGAGTCCATTGGTCTCTTGAAGGAATTGATTGCGCTCAACCTATCAAACAACGCCTTCACGGGTCATATTCCTCTGTCTTTGGCAAATGTTACGGAGCTCGAGTCACTAGACCTGTCAAGAAACCAACTTACAGGGAATATTCCTAGAGGACTCGGGAGCCTCTCGTTTCTGGCGTACATAAGTGTGGCTCATAACCAACTCAAAGGTGAAATACCAGAAGGACCACAGTTTAGTGGACAAGCTGAAGCATCATTTGAAGGGAATGCAGGTCTATGTGGTCTTCCTCTGCAAGGAAGTTGCTTTGCGCCACCAGCACAACAGCCTAAAGAAGAAGACAAAGAAGAAGAAGAGGACGAAGTGTTAAACTGGAAAGCAGTGGTTATAGGGTATTGGCCTGGACTCTTGTTTGGACTGGTAATAGCACACGTTATTGCTTCATACAAGCCAAAGTGGTTTGCCAAGATAGTTGGTCCAGATAAGGGCAAGGAAGCAGATCCAGTTAGATTGTTTATGAACCTGGATTCAAGATGGGACAGCTTTAACAATAAGGATAGTGTAGAAACAAGAAAGTAATATTAAAAATATAGTATGTGGATATGTTGCTACCTGATTGTAAGAAATGGTTTTGCTAGTTTCTGTAACTTTTGGTTTTCTTTATTTAAGATCTCTCTCTTAGCTGATAATATCCTTCTGACATACATACTGCTTTGGTTCTTCTCTGATTCTTAAATTAACTCGAGCCGATGTTTCTTAATGCACGAAAGAAAGCCCCTGTTTCAGCTTCCAAACTGGATCAAGTGAACATAAGAGAGTCAGAGCTTCTAAGATTCTACAGGTCTCTAGAATTCAATCACAGAGCCGACACTAACGAGATCGCATTTTAAATGTTTCAGCTACCACTCATCACTGATACAAATCAGTTAAACGTAAAAAAAAAAAAAAAAAAATTATATATCATAAGAGGACTTGTTAAATATAACAATTTGCTGGCACTTTGAACTAATATTCTCAGAGAACAGAGAGAGAGAGAGTAGTGGAAGATATAAAAATGGTAAGTACTCACAAATCTGTCATGTATAAAGAAACAACCAACGTTGTCAGTCACAAGTTTCCCTCCTAAGTCACCAGCCCAACTGGTGATCCTTTAGTGAAGCCTTGACTGAAACTTGGACCTGAGATGATCTGCCTAAACTTGGACCTCCAATGCTGAAAAAGTGCTGAAGCGTAAGTGCAGATTCTACAGTTCCTTGTGCTCAAACCACTCCATGAGCTGCCTTCTTGTTTCTGTAGCTGTTGGACTGGTAGAGAAACTCATGAGTCTACACTACACATAGAGATATAATTTGCTAAATCTGTAAAGATATCGTTCAGAGAAAGGTAAAACCCTAAAATATCAATCCAAGAGTTGCTAAACCCCTAAATCTTAGAATCAAAGTCAATTGGTTAATCTAATCTCATTCAATCACGATTAGAAACAAAAAGTACAAATGAAGATATAATTGTGCTCAAACCACTCCATGAGCTGCCTTCTTGTTTCTGTAGAGAAACTCATGAGTCTACACTAGACATAGAGATATAATTTGCTAAATCTGTAAAGATATCGTTCAGAGAAAGGTAAAACCCTAAAATATCAATTCAAGAGAGTTGCTAAACCCCTAAATCTTAGAATCAAATTCAATTGATTAATCTCATTCCATAATTGTATCATTATTGATTAATGCAATCACGATTAAAGAAAAAAAAAAAGTACAAATGAGAAGATCACCTGGAGCTCCTTGATTAAGGAAGCCACCACCAAAACGTCGACGAGAGTGACGGTGATCGCAATCGCTCCGCCGTCGTCGCATCATAAAAATGATCTCCATCTCGATTTGTCTAATAAGAAAGAGGAGTTGTACCGGAATATAAAATTTGGTTCACTAAATTATGTTTTCCCGGTTCGAGTGTAAACCGATATGTTGTTTTGGTCTAAATTTGTTTACTTATTCACACACATAAGAGAAAATTTTATGTTTTCACAATCTCTCTTGCAGAAGATTATGTAAATTTTTCTTCTATTAATTCATAAAGCTCAAGCACTAACCTCGCAGTTATAATTCTTTTTTCAACAGTTCAACTGATAACACAAAGAGATGATGTCTCACTTAAAAAAACTCATGGGAGGTTGATGATGATGATGTTGGTTCTGAGGATGAGTTGTGTGAATAGTAGTCAAATATAGTCTTTAACCTGATTCTTTTACTTTGTGAACCATTGAATGTTACACCATTTTATACATATTCCAAAAGAAAGTAAGAGCTTTTCAAGAGATATAAACAAGAACACCAAAATTGAAACAACAAATGTCAATAAAAAAGATGGTTGTTTATAACTCATCTGAAAATTAAGTTCTTACATACACTCTCTGCAAACAGAAAAAGGAGAAAATCTATTGGACAGATGAATCAATAACTTCTTTAGTTAGTGTTTCATCTGACGACATTTACAACAAGTGTCATCAATCTCAAAACCCCTAATAGCCAAAGACGAAAAAACACTAAAGTTCTCCAATAAAAATTGCATCTTTAAGCCAAACAAAATCGAGAATTGCCAGAAAAATGTAGATCCTTTATGTACGTGTGGCGAGCATGATCAGAGAATCGGCTAAAGAAGAGCATCCATAGATACATTCACCGGAAGTAAAAAACACTAAAGGTCGCCGCCGTGGCTAGCTTTCGTAGGAGGGACAAGAGCAAAACAGAGTTTACCACTTCTTCCAGATCGGAAAGACCAAAGAGGAAAGAAGTCGTCAACCTGAAACCCATTAGCAGAAACCACATCGTTCCAACCAACAACAAAGACATAATTCCAGTTTCCACTCATCTTCCACTTCCTCAATTCAAGGGCATGTTTTTCATCTGAGGATCAACCAAATCAACACTCACACCTTCCTTACGAAGCTTCCTCGCTTGTTCATCCACTACAACAAATATGTACATTGATAGCAGACGGATATAGCTCATTTTCCGTCACTGCTATGAAAGATGAGATTTTTTTTCGCTTACTTTTTAATAGCATCTTATTAACGCTATGATAGGAAAATTATGTAGCGGGAAACAAAAGTGACTTTTGTCCGCCAATACTTAGTGAAATTATTCACTTAATCGCCAAATAAAAAAAAAACCCAAAAACTCGACACACTCTCTCTCTCTCTCTCGTTACAACCTAAGCTCAACCTAAGAAGATTTCTTCTTCTAAATTCTCTGTGTGTGCTCAAATTCTTCTAAATTTCTTATCAATTCTTCAGTTTTATCGCCGTTTGTGAAAAGCCCCAATTTCGCCGTTTGTGAAAAGCCCCAATTTCGCCCTAAATCTCCATATCCATCGCAATTGATAGCTCGAATCCATTTTTGAGGCATGTCTTTCTTCTTCCTCCTAATTTCGTTATTTGTTTCGATTATTTGTGATTTCAAACAGCTTTTGATTTCGATAAGGGTCAGATTTAGTTATCTGTTTTGTTAGGGTTCGATTTATCTAGATTTATTTCGTTATCTGTTTTTTAGGGTTCGATTATTTACAGATTTTGAGAATGTGGAGTTTCGAATCCATCTGTTTTGTTAGGGTTCGATTATTTACAGATTTGACTCAAAAATAGCTTTTGGATTTGAGTATTTGCGCCTTCATAAACTGAACGATTTTTTTTTTTTCCCAAGTGTTGGTGATTGAAATGTTGGGGAACTGAAGCTTCTCATTTCTCTGTACTCACACAACAGGTTAGTATCACTCAACCAATAGTTAAACATTATTATTACACACGAATATTGGTGATTGCTATGTTTTGTCCTTTGAGTCTGATTCGTATAAATAGTGATTAGATTAGTGAGATTTTACACAGTTAGATATTGGTTTAAGAGCATCTGTATGTGTCTGAAGTAGTGCAGTATTGTCTGAATTGTTGCTTAATGTGAGCTTTGTATAATATGTATCTCTATTTTATCTATAAAGGTTAAAATTTATATTATAACATATAATGTTGGACAAGGCATGGGTGCATCTATGCAGGTAAGGAATTATATTTCATAATTAGGTTTTATTTTGGGTTTGGATACTTTAAGATGTTCTTTTAGTTATGATTTTTTTCTTTAATTATCCATTGAAGAGCTGATCCTGGTTATAAAAGTGGAGCTTGGAAATTTGTAAGGGATGTGTCTGCGGCTTTAGGTGACATAGAAATGATAATATGTCCTTGTAAAGACTGTCGTAATGTAGTACGACAGTTAAACAGTGTTGTGGTTGAGCATCTTGTAATAAGAGGGATGGATGAGGCATACAAGGTGCATAGTGATTGGTATCATCATGGAGATGTGAAGTCAGTAGATGAATTTCAAAGTAAACCAACTCAGTGGATTCTTTCTTCTGATCCGGATGACATAGTGAATGACTGTCGTCTTGGCCCTTATGATCTCAAAGTGTTAGTTGAAGCTGCATATAAACCAGATGCATTTCTATGGAGACCTGCACAAAAGATCTTTCATATGAAAGAAGCTGTTGGACATATAATCGCATGGCCAACTGATAAGTGTAGACTGGTAGACAACAACATCCAAATGGAAGACATTGCCCCTATGGTATTTATAATTTCTAGCAATGTGTTAGCAATGTATTACCCCTGTCTATAATGCTAATTAATTATATTGGATTTGTTTACTGATTGTGTTTAACAGGGTATACAAGGAAACAAATGTAAACTATTGGATTTGTCTAAGGGTGACGTCATTGTTGCTGAGGGGCGTTGGGAGACACAAGAACCAAGTGCGTTGGTTAACGGAATTCCTCTTGGACCAAAAGCAGTTAAAGTATTTGTGGATTCAGTAAAGCAGCCTGATACATCACTATGGAGACCTACAGCTGAAATGTCATTTCTTGAGGACTGTTTGATGGCTTACGTATCTTGGCCCCTGAGTAAGGTTGATTTTGAAAATCCCTCAACTCCAACTGGTCAGAATGCTACATCACATGCTTCTTTGTCTGCATCAAAGGCCAAGTCTGCAGCCACAGCTTCTAAGTCTGCTACAGAGTCCAAAACTTCAGCAACAGCTTCAAAGGCTGCATCGCAGGCCAAATCTGCATCTATGTCTTCTAAGTCTGCATCTGGTTCTGAGTCTCCTGTTGATGATGCAACGGGTCCAATATCACCAATAAAGAATACTTTACCATCACAGTCTCCTCTCAGGAAGTCTCCAGTAAGTGTTTTCATATGTTATGAAGTTGTTTTTGTTAATTATATGATGACTGATGGTTTATATTGTAAACATGGCAGCGCATTAATAAAGTTATTTCCAAGGAGAATAAGAAGTGCAAGTTGATGGATTTAACTGAAAAGAATAGGGTTGTGGCTGAAGGACGATGGGGAACAAATGATCCAGAACATAAGGTTCACTTTACTCGCTTGGGTTCTAATGCAGTTAAAGTGTGGATAGATGTTGTGAAGGTGAAAAATGTAAAAGTTTGGAGGCCATCCGATGAAATAGAGATTATTGAAGATGCACTTAGCTCCTGCATTGCTTGGCCAGAGAACAAGGTCATTATGTCTTAAACTGATGGTTTTATTGTGTAATGTTAAGTACTTGAGATTGCTTGTTTATTTTGGATGTTCTTGAGACTTTGATGGTAAACTGATGTTCTTGAGACTTTTGTTATGTATTTTGGATCTGAGACGTTTATTAATCAGATTTTATGAGATTTTATAAAACAGGTTATGTGTGCTATAATCACATATCAGAAAATGCTATAAAAGTACAGGTAAACGTTATGATAAAAGAATATACCATAGCACAGTAAACAAGATAAAACAGCATTTCGCAACAGCTATATTAGATATGTATAACATAGCACGAAAAATTAAATATTGTATAAATTTTTGCAAAATTATAATCTTGATAATACAGCAGTTTATTAGAGCTATGCTATAAAACTATAACATAGCACGAAAAAACAAATGTTGTATAAATTTTTTCAAAATTATGATCTTGATAATATAGCAATTTCTTAAAGCTATGTTATATTTTTATAACATAGCATACGTAATAAGTGCTATTGTATATGGGGTACATATAATAACAGTGCCCTAAAACAGCGCTCATGAAAACGCTATCAAAAACCTATGATAGCGTTTTTCTCTGGTTAACAATGTGCATATTTGTTGTAGTGATCTATGATCCTTGTCTCTTCCTCTGTCAAAAAGTCTGGATTTTTAACTTGCTTGAAAGGAACTAAGAGACGTCCTTGAATTCTACCGAGATCAGTCTTGTACAGTTTCCTCGTTGAGATCAGCTTCGGATTGTATGCGTTCTCTTCTCTCCTCATCACTCTCAAAAGCCAATCCGGTGGACTCGTTTGAATTGGTTCCGCC
Source organism: Camelina sativa (assembly GCF_030686135.1). Lineage (NCBI taxonomy): Eukaryota > Viridiplantae > Streptophyta > Magnoliopsida > Brassicales > Brassicaceae > Camelina > Camelina sativa. Next base: position 8,727,382 of record NC_141884.1, on the reverse strand, counting down.
TCTAGAGGATGAAAGATTCTGAGTTTCTTGCGACTTACGATCTCTTCCGTATTGATCTGATGATCGTCATGACGAGGTTTCTTGAACTGGGTGACGCAAGAAGAAGACGAAGGTTCCGATTCTGATGCATTAGGGTTTTGTAGTACCGATCTCTGTTGTTCGATCACACGCGTCCATGGTGTTGTTACAGTCTTGCGAGAAGAAGGTGATCGGTGAACTCTGTTCTTTCTCGGTACTTTATCCCCAAAGATTCTTGCTTCCATCTCTGTTTCTTTTTCGCCAATGGTCTTTGATTTGTCGTCCCCGAACTCTTGATCGTAAACCATGGCAGCGACATACAACAATATGTCGAGTTTGGACTGTGAACTAACCCTAGGATCATCGGAGTTATCCATATTGTCTTTCGATTCTCTGGAAGTCAAAGACGAAATTTTGAAAAGAGAAGCGTTGTGTGCAAGGAAGAATGAGAGAGAGAGAGAGAGCGAGAATGAGAGCGTAAAAAGGAAAAGAGAAGCGTTGTGTGCAAGGAAGAACGAGAGAGAGAGAGAGAGAGAGAGAGAGAGAGAGAGAGAGAGAGAGAGAGAGAGAGGAGAGAGAGAGAGAGAGAGAAAGAGAGAGAGCGTAAAAAAGGAAAAGAGAAGCGTTGTGTGGTTGGATATTTATGACGTCATCTTCAAAGATCACACTAAATCTACTAAAGATCTTCTGAATGTTCTCTGAGACTCTGACCCATGGACGTGTGTGATCTATATGACCGTTGTGTGATTTTGTTAAAACTTTAATCATGTGGCATTGTGTGGCTAGTCTAAGAAAAAATTACCAATGTATATATGTATTAGTAATTTTCTTTATATTACTTTGTTAATTTGTGACATTTAACTTTATTTCTGTTGATTAATATTTTTAATTATGGTGTACTACTGTATTTAGATATTAGTATTAAACACAATTCATTTTATTTACATCATTTTGAGTAAACTATATAAAAAAAAATTAATTTTTTTTAGTAAATTCAAATTTTAGAAATCTATATAATAATAGCAATCTGAATAAATGCGAAGAACAGTTGCGTTTTTTCATGTTATTTTTTATTAAAAAGTTTTTTTGACAAAAAAAAATATACAGTAACGTCTCTTTAGAAAATTGCGTCCGTTGAATATAAAATTGTATCTCTTACAAATAGTTGTGCTTTTTCTATATAATAATAGTAATCTTAATAAATGCGACGAACAATCACATCTTTCTGTTGTACCTTTATATAACATTTTTTATATTTTTTTTCTTGACAGCATATTTTAATGGTTGCGTCTTTCTAAAAATTTGTGTCTGTTGAATGTAGAGTTGTGTCTCTTATAAACAGTTGTAACTATTCAAATGTTCACATCTTTAGAAAACTATATATTTGTACTTCTTTTGAGAAATCTCAAACCTTCTTTTCAATTGAAATATACACATCTTTAGAAATCTATATATAAACTAGATATTCACCCGCGGTACACCGCAGGGCTATATTTTTTTGTTTAGAAATGCAAAATAAAATTTATTTATTATATTAACTATATATGTATATAATATATTTTGTATTTTTTAATTCTACTATTGTTTTCAATATATTATATAGTGTATAATTTCCATTGTCTACATGTAGTGGTTTATTATATAGTTAGGATATCTTTATTGTTCATTAAATTTAATTTAGTCAACAAATATACTTTTTGTGAATTTTCTTTTTCATTTACAATGTAGAGATAATAGTATTACATAATATGTTCTATTTTTATAATTATATGAGTATACTATAATTTGACTTTGTAATTTTGATTGTTGTATCTCTATATCATTTAACACTTTTGTATTTATAGTTGTGCAAGTCGATTAAAATGGTGGAGTATCTTTTTGTAAAGTTTGATTTATATCAATTGTTTCTTATTAGTATGGACCAAAAATCTATATATTAATTTATTGACACTTCAGTGAAGAAGTAATTTTTATAAATAATTTGTGTCAGTTCAGGCTCCAATTTAAAAAAAAAATTAAAGTTATTATCAACAGTTTAATCACTTGGCTTTTAAACACATGAAAATAAGTTATTATCAACAGTTTTTTAGAGAATGAATTAATTAAATATAAAATATTTAATGTTAATGGGTGTTGGTCTGATACTTTTGGAAATTTCAATAGAAGAAAATCTTCTTCAGTTAGACTCCAAATTTGATATTATTTAAGGTAAAAATTAATTGTAAAATTAATATTAATGGCATGATTGTAAATAGGTTCCAACTCCAGAATTTATTTGCTAAATGTCTCCAAAAATGTATATATAGATGACTTCTCATCATTGTATTCAAATTTTCTTTATATTTGTATTTGTTAAAATGACGTCTCATCGCTGTGAGAGATATATTGCAATTTTGATATCAAAAATTAGGGAAAATTGAGAATCGATTGGGAAAATTGAGAATTGATTTCTTAATTTGGGAGTTTTAGGGTGTTATAAACAGCGTCATTTTGCTATTAACGGATCTCGTTAACAGATAATTAACCCCGTTTAATTTTTCTGTTTGACCACTTAATGTTGTGCCTCAAAAGGCTAGGTCAACAAGAGTTTGCGATTTATTTGGAAGTCAACAAATAATTGGTGTTTTTTTCCTCCAAAAGCAGAGTTCGGGATTTAAATCAACGAAAATGTAGACTTGGAGAGTTTAATGACATTTTTCCCATTGTTTATCACAAAAATTTTAAAGATCAAACTCCAATTTCATTGATTCTCAGAAACAGAAGATAAACACACACTGAACTTGAACAACACAAGAACACATTGAGAAAAATCCGTGCTACAACATATTCACAACTGACAACATTACTTACTGTAGTTTTTGAGTTTCTAATTTATAAAAAGAATAAGCAACCAACGTAGTCAAGTCACAAGCCTACTAATAATTTCCTTCCCTTGTTTGTTGTTAGATTCTCTGGTGCCACCCTAGCCTTGTCGAGACTCTCTGAGTTCTTGATCTCTGATACTCTGCCTCCAACAGTGAAGAAGTGCTGATGCAGAGTTGCAGATTTTTCGATTTTTGTGCTTTGTGAGATGCTCAAGCCTCGCCATGATCCTCTTTGTTTCAGAAGCTGCTGAGCAGATGGGGAATTCCATGAGTAACGCGAGGCTGTCTACGCAGATTGAAGTCTCTGCTTCAGCAGCGAGAATTCCTTTTGCGTTAGCCACGTCAGCAGATTTCTTGGCTATTTCAAAGAGTTCCAAAGTCTCTGTTGCGTTCTTCTTCAAAAGTGGACAACTTTTAGGGTTTTCAGATACTTTCGCAGGCGGCTGCTTCTTCAACTTGATTGTCAACTTGAGCGGCCTCGATGTTTCTGGAACAGACTTGCAAACGTCGTCAGGGTTCCGCTTCTTCAAGTTTTGCTTAATCTCTCCCGTTCCATGAACCCCAGATCTATGGTTTTTAGAAACTTTCATAGGTATAGCCGACTGCTTCGTCTTTTGGGTAGTCCTCGCTGGAGCAAAAGACTTGCGCTCATCAATTTGTTTAGTCTCTGCCGTGATATCATGAGAGATCTGATGTTTTCTCCTCTTCGACTCCGGACATGGTGGTTCAACAGCCTTACGTTTATTCAGATTCAAGGAAAGCGCTTTGTTGTTGCAAATAGAATGGTCTCTTACGGTGGAAGAGGAGGAGTTGAACGAAACGTGGGATTCCATTCCTATTCTTATTAGGGTTTCACTCTCTCAACTTTAGATATCGAATTATGGAAAGATGGAAAAAGAGTCTCAGGTATTAATATAGAGCGTCGAAGAGTAACAAAAAAAAGAAACAAAAGGAAGCTTCCTTAACTCCCACTCAACGAAACAACGTCGTATGAAAACTAATTTCCATTTTCTTGTCAAGTTCCGCGAGGGGCATATCCGTCAGATCATGTATTTTCAACATAAATTTACACAAACCAAAATTACTTTTACAAAACAAAAATATAGTAAAAATTCCTCTCACTCTGATATAAATTTACACAGAGAATTCTCCTCCACCGCTGCCTGAAAGATCATCTGGAGGACTGATGGTGATCCAAAGCAGCGACACGGTAATGGACACAAGCCCTGACCAAACATAAACAATCGTTGGAACCTTTCCTCTTCGTCCCATCAGTCCTTTAGCAAACGGATACATATGAGTCAACACCCATAAACTAAAGAACGTTCCTCCCAGCAACTTGCCCCATTGCGGAATCACGCTGTATATAGTCCTCGAAGCTCCTATCACGATAGCAACAAGGTTTACTACGATGATCGTAAGCGGCATGATGAACAAGCCAGTCCATTTCACAATGTAAAGATCCGCAAAGATGTCGTCTTCGTCTTCTCCTCCGGATTTGGATGTAAGCGTGAAGGAGATTTCTATTCCGGCTATTACTTTAAGCAAACCTTGGACAACTGCTGCAAGATGAGCACTTGTGCCTCCGATTAACCAAAACTGTTCATTTCTCCACCATTCTTCCAGTCCTATTCCCGACCATTTGACCTCAAGGAGTGAGATCAGGGTTAGGGTTATAGTGATGCAGAGAAGGTAGGAGAGGAAGTGGATATCGAGGCTCTGGACAATGAATTTTCCACTGAAGAGACAGAGAGCAGGGAGGAAGCAATAGACAACCAAGAAGATTGAGGTGAAAGGGTATATCCCGACGTTGAGGTAAGCGACTCGCTGGAGGAACTTGAGCCGTCTGGTGGCGAACATGGCGTTGTTCTTGGAGAAGAAGATTTCTACAGAGCCTGTGGCCCAACGGAGAACTTGATGGAGACGGTCAGTGAGATTGATCGGCGCTGTGCCACGGAAAGCGTCACGTTTTGTGATGCAGTAAACAGACCGCCAACCACGGTTATGCATACGATAACCTGTCACCACGTCTTCAGTGACAGACCCGTAAATCCATCCGATTCTATCTCCCCATTCAGTATTGTCTTCATACCTGAGAGGTCACATACGGGTTTAATAACTACATAACCATTTATACTAACAGAGCATATCTACTGTTTTAGAAACAATACCAGCAAGAAATGACAGCGATGGCTTCTGCCACGGTTGGAGCATCAAGGGGAGGTCGTGGCAGGAGCAAAGCACCAGGTGGTCTTCCGTTTTTAACCGACATGTGATCTGCTAAAGGCCGTCCTTGGTACTCTGCAACCGGAATAGTGTCTGTGAACATGGTCGAATTACCAAACTTTTTGGGCAGACCAAGATCTGGATCATCGTGAAGGGGCTGTGTATCAGACTCTAAATCAGACGCTTGGGAAGTTTGGGATGCTTGGGACTGAGTCCGGACATGCAGAGCTGGAGCCTTTTCCTGACCAAACACCCCTGTGTACTCATTGGCTCGAGGTGGGTTGAATCCATAGAGAGCATACCTTCTGAACATACACCCTGTTCCGACATAAACTGGACCTTGTAACCCATCTAGTGCTCTCATGTTACCTGTTTCAGAACCGAACAATGTTTTAAGCTATGGTGCCTTGTGCATAAGCATTACACAATCTTGCTGTAACTTAATTCAACAACTCACCGTCGAAGAAAACAGTATTGTGATTTGCATATCGATCTGATGGGTCGATTCCTTCAAACCGTTGCGGAAACTGAATGTAACAGATCCTGTCACCACCTCGGTCCATCATGAAACACATTCCTTCTTTGATAGCTTTGGAGTTGTAGATGTAGTGATCACAGTCCAGATTGAGGATGAACGCGCCATTGGAAAGTATAGCTGAAGCTCTGACCATACCATTCATGGCACCGGCTTTCTTGTTGTGGTCAAAACCAGGGCGTTTCTCACGTGAGACATATGCAAACATAGGTACGCGAATATCAATCCCTGTGAAATCTAGCGCGCCTTCATTTGGTCCGCCCATCACTGGTTCAAGCTCAGGCACTTTGCTCATGATCTACAAAAGTAAGTCAAGTTTGACAAAGTTTTTATGGTTTTATTAGAAATAACTGTAAGTTGAAGGTTCATACCTGTAGTATTCCGGCGTGGTCTCCTTTTGAATGATCAGGTTTAGGTTCAAACCATGTGCCTGGCCAATGCGTACCATCAGCCATCCACGTTGCTTTCACCACATCAACCCCATCTGGAGGCAATACGCCACCATTTTTCTCTCGGACAACCCTCTTTTCCTTGAGCTCTTCTCTCAAGTTGAATTGCTCAGCTCTTTTCTTGATTTGTTCTGGAAGGCCATTGATCCTGACCTTGAATTCGTCATACTCACGCTTGATCCAACGGCGATCTTTGACGAAATCTTGCTTTTTCTTGTTTTTTGTCGGGTCCTTTTTTATGTTAAAGTAACTATCCGGGTTCCTCGGCTCTATATCATGTTTTCTGCAAAATGGCACCCAATACTGCAAACAAAATTCAAAAAAGCCATATCAAACTTTTGCCATCATCTATTATGTTAGTTTAAAGAAAGGGAGAGAAAGTGATAATGAAACCTCAGCAAAACGAACAGCTTCAGCCATGGCTTCAAAGGTGAGAATTGCACCACCATCGTCTGAAATGTAGGCAGAAAGCTTCTCGATTGGATAATCTACAGCAAGGATTGAGAGAAGGGTGTTTGCGGTGACTAAAGGCGGTTCTTTTTCAGGGTCAGCCGTGGAAACAAACACATCAACACCGGGAAGATCAGAACGACCAGTGGGATTTGAAGGAGAAGGCTGCTCAAACTTGTCATGCAAGGCAGCAAGGTCTGTGGCTCTGTTTATAGGGTTTAGCTTCGGAAGAATGTCAAGAATCCAAGAGAAAGCGAACCAAATCTCACACACTATCGATAGTCCCCATAGCCACATTGCATCCTCATTAGGATTCGTAATACGCCACCAAAGGAAGAAGAAGACAATCACAAGACGAATCAAAATTAGTAACCTGAAACAAAAGGACAAAAAACTGTAAGATTTAGATGTTCCATTATAGAGATTAAAAGAAGAAGAAGAAGAAGAAGAAAACAAACAATCACCTGTATGGACTAAGAACTTTGGCAGGGACATTGACCTTCCTCGTGAGAGGCTTCCATGGCTTGTCTAAGAAATCAGACTTGCTAACGCCACCATCATAGGTATCATCTTCTTCTGACCAAAACGCGTTTCCAATTCCGTATTTTCCTTTAGATTCAAACAACCACCTATTATGATCAAAATCCCCCGTTTGGCTCCTCAACAACATTGATTTGTTATTTGATTTCATAACAGATAACCTCCTCTCAAGCTTATTCCCCATCTTAGGCCCGTCTGCTCCTCCTCCTCCACCACGGTTTGCATCACCTTTTGACTCAGAAGTAGACCCGGAGGAGCCAGCAGGTTGGTTGTCAGGTGTTGGAGGCATGAGGACGGTGTAGTTGATATAGTCATTTTGGCCTGAGTAATCGCCAGAGACGTCCATGTCATCGTCACGGGAGAGGCTAACAATGCGACCACTGGACGTCCGGCGACCAAACTTAACGGCTTGTGGAGGCCGGCTTACGGAGGAAGATTGTGAATTTAAGGTCTTCTTTGGTGGACTTGAAGCCATTACAATTAGGGAATGTTCTTGTTTTGGGTCGTTTGGTTTCTTCAGCGAGAAACTGAACCCATTTCTTTTTGACAAACCTGATTTAGGAAAAATAGAAAGATTATTACAAAAAGAAAGAAAAAAACAGAGGAATGTGTTAAGAGGGAAAATGTAAACAAGTTTTTAGAATTTTAATGGTTGATAAATCCTTTTCTATTATAAGAAAACTTAAAAAACTGAAAAATCTTTTGAATTCTGAAATCTCCTTTCTTTGTGCTTTGCCTCTCTCTATTTCAGTGAAGGTTGGTATATCAATGGCTAAAAAGATTCTGTATGACATTATGAGCAAACTAGAGAGATCAAATCAGCAAAAAGATTGACAACTAAGATAAACAAAAACCTCTTCTATCTCGAGAACATAACCAAACTCTAGAATCAAGTGTCTAGCTTTATGCAACCATTGTAATTTCAAAAAGGAGGGATCACAATACCATAGCAGGGTTACAGTTCACAGGTTTTGATTTAAATCACCGCCGTCTTCTTCCTTAACAATGCATCGCAGCTATGCGTTGAACCCCGATACAAGAATTGGAAAACCGAAACTGCTGCCTTGTGAATTGAAGAACAACCATGGATTAGACGCCAAATCATCTCCCGACCTCAAACCTTTGGGCCGCCGTCGTCGGAGATTTTCCGACATAACAACCGCGGAATCAGCCGGAGGTGGCTCCGCAAGTCGTTTCGATTTCAGTAGTGGAAACCTTAAGTGCGTCGTCTTCAACATCGAAAACACTCGATGATTTCGAAATTGGGGAAGCAGAAGGGAAAGGGTTTTGAGTAATTTCGAAGTTGCAGACAAATTGTAAATGGTAAAACCCTCAATGAACTAAACCGGTTAAACCAAACCGAATCAAATATATAGACCTCAACCCCAATTCCTACGAACCGGCTAGACTATGTTGAACAATATCATCATTATCATCGTCACTGCAATTTTTGTAAGCACAGCCTCTTAAACAACAGTGAACAGACCAAAGTATGAGATTTACTAATTACCAAAATCTGGTCCAAATATTGGTTCGCAAGAATTAGTGTCAGTACCAACAAGGGCAATATTGCAAATTTTAACGAATATTCATACATATATGTATATATGGCCTATACAAAACCAATTTCAAGAAGTACAATCTAATAAGAAGAAACATTGCACGAGAATTTAGAAACCACAAAAAAAGAAAGCAGCACAAAGAACTGAATGAGGACGATGTTCTCAGAGATCTTGGAAGCACAATTGGAAGCACAAAAGGTGGTAGATAACCCTGGTAAGAGAAGCTCCAGACTTATTTGCCACAGTTGAATCCCCCGCAAACCGAGAGGACGATGATGAGAATCAAGGCAATGATGATTGCAAGAACAATCAGTTTTATCTTCATGTTCTGAAACCACATCTTTCTTCTCATTTGAGTTCCTTGTGTTCTGAAATCTTGCGCCTGTAACAGTTTCAGAGTTCAATTATAAGTTTGAAACCCAAGATAATAACAACAGTGAGAGAGAGCTGCAACTCAAGCATGTTTGTATGGAACTTGGGACCATTGGCCTAAGAGGACTAACCTGTGAGCGAAGGTTTTCGGTTTTGTCCACCAAAAGCTCAATTTTCTCACCACGGTCAAGAACCTGCAAATGATTGAGTTCCACAATGCATAAACGGTTTAACAGCATAAACATGTCTTTACAACATCGAATCCGACATTCCCATGTACAGTTAGAACATAAAATAATTCCGGCAAAAGAACAAGGGTCAGAGAATCAAACCTTCTCAATGTTTTCCATCATGACACCTTTAACTTCAGAAACTTGAGCTTTCACCTTAGCAAGCTTGCTAATCTCATCAGGATGATCCATACAATACTGCATGTGCTCTTTCAGTTTCGACCTTTAAAGCAGCCAACAAAAAGTAGTAAATGACTAATGCCCCATGATTAATATAAAAACTTCTCAAATACCAATCAAGGAGAAATAAAATAATAAGTACCCAAATTCTTTATTCAAGCTGTTAGCTTGAGCAGTAGCAGCCTTTCCACCACCATATCTCTTGTTAAAATCCTCCTTAACTCGTTCCAAGAAAGCCATAGGAATCTGCCTCCCAGCAGAATCAACTGCAACCACACAATAGGCTGCACAAAACAAAACCATTATCACTTGTAAGAGTGTTCACAGTATACTAAAAGAGTACATATCCATCATCAACATCACCCAAAACCCAACCATGTATATAGTAAAACAGAGTTACACAAGGAATACACCAATACACACAAATTACATCCTCATAAATCCCAAAAGATAATTGAAACAGCCAAATACACCATGAAATCAAATCATAGATCCAGAACAAGTATTGCAATTACTCACTAACAGATCCACCAAACACATGACAGACTAGATCTAACATCAATAAATTATCACAACGCCATACCAAACATAAGAACTATGCTCAATTAGGAAAAAAATCCAAACAATGAAATAAATCGCACTACTCCACCCAAAACTAGACAAATCGGAAAACAAGTAACGGAGATAGATCGAGAGATAAATAGACTTACTGAATCCATTTTCGACGAGGTAATTGAAGGTATGACCATCGCAGTTGTAGGTAAACTTGTTGTTGGAAGAAGGAAGCTTCTGAAGGCACTGAGCAGCGATGGATGTGAAATTGCCTTTGAAATCTGTGAACTCAACGAGGATTACCGTACCTCGAGCCACGAAACTGTAGATCAACGATTGCTGCGCCATTTTTTTCTTTTTTTAAAAAAAATCTCCCCTTAAGATAAAAATAAAAACGAGGCGAATCCGATTCGATTGTACGGAGACGATCTCGGAGATTTTATAACGGCGTGCGAGCAGAACGAAGAAGCTTAGACGGAGATCTAGAAGACTTAACGCTGAAACGCGTAGAGATTCGAGGACTAAGTGGAGAGAGAGAGAGAGAGAGAGAGAGAGAGAGAGAGAGAGAGAGAATAAAAAGGGAAGACGGTGAGAAAAAAAGAAAAGCGTAAAACGTAATTGAACAAGAAAAATATCAAAAATCAAAACCCTTGAATTTATAAGGACTAAAAAGGTAAATTACAGGAAAAGGAAGGACATAATAGAAATTTTTGAAAATTATAATCAACTCGTGGGGTTTCTTTAAAGTTGGTAATTGTTGGTGTTAGCTCTGAGACCTAATATCCGGGATCCGCTATCCGATCCGGTATCCGTCTCTATCCGCTTCGAAAACCGGATATCCGGGTAGACCGGATCCGGATTCGGATAGTAAAATAGTGAATCCGGCCGGATCCGGATATTAAAATTTTTAAAACCGGATATCCGGTTTATGCATATCTTACATCTATATATAGTAATTGGGCTGTATAAATACTTATATTTTAGGCCTATTATTTTAAAGCCCAGTCCACTTATTCTTTTCTGGATATTAGGGTTTAGCCAGCTAAACACATCTTCACGTCCACAAATCCTCAAGCCGCCGTTCTTTCTTAATTTTATTTTCTTTTGTTTTCTTTTGGCCGTTAATAACGACTACGGCCGTGAAGATCGAAGATGGAAAAAAGTTGGGGGGACTTCGATGGCCGGCCGTTCCACCGCCGTCGTTATTGTTACGCCCTCCTACGATTCCATTTTTGGCGGTGACAGTGTCGTTCTCTGATTCCGTTTTGCCGGTGAAGACGCCGTTTAATTATTCTGTCTTAGGCAATGATGACTCCGTTAAGCATAACATTGGTTCAGCTCCGATCTAAACGTATGAGAGATCTGGATTTCTTTTTTCTGGGGAATTGAACAAAGAAAAACAAAAAAAGAAGGCCGGATCCGGATATCCGCGAATATCCGGATTTTTGGACGGATATTCGAAACCCGGATATCCGAGGTGGCCGGAGCCGGATTCGGATGACAGAACTCCATATCCGCCGGATACGGATCCGGATCCGGATACCTCCAAAAACACCGGATATCCGGATCCGTCTCAGGGGCTAGTTGGTGTAATGGTATTTTGATAGTTCCAAGTTTCAACGTATAATATTTGAATTTAGTATTGGATAAGCTAAGTTTGAACTTTGACCTTTGAATAATTGGGATGTAGTAGTTCCCATATTATCTAAAATAGTAGTGTATGTCAAAGATTTAAAACTAATCATTTTAAAAAGGTCATAATATCACAACTTCATCATATGGAATTTGGGTTTAGACAACAATTTTTAGAAATTTTATACAAAATTTTGTATATTTGGATTTCTCAAGTACTTTAAGGAGATGAAGTCGATATTTTCAAAGTTGTGAGAAAGTTTGAAATGTCAGTCATAATTAAATGATAATCTCTATACATGCATCCCATGTCCACTCCTATTTATACAAATTTATTGTTTTTGGTTGACTAATATACCGGAATTTTAGCATGTACATCCATATATACAGCTCGAACTTTTGAAGTAATTTTTCATATTTATTATAACACGACTAAATCATTTTTATTATAAAAAAAAAAGTCCTTTACGTTCTCCAGGTGTACATCTGTTTTTATTTTTCTTTTTAAATTTGCCAATTTCTTATATATGCACATCACATAGTATATTACCATAAGGTATTTGAACAATTTGTTTGAATATGACCGTAAAAACACTTAATGAGGTTTATTCCAACTCTCTAGGAGATGTGAGTCTCATACTCTTCTCATGCCCCTGAAGGCTTACATATATTGTAAAATAATAATGGGAATTGTGAATGTGAATGAAAAAACTAAATTAAAAATAAATAAAAGACATCGAAGTGAAACCAAAGAGAAACAAAAATTAAAACAATGAGAATTTTTTTTTTGCTAAGCAAAACAATGAGAATTGAGAATGAAGAACAAAGAGTGAGAGAGGGGTTTTATGTTTAATCGGTAAAACGGTAGCATCCTGTAGCGGCAGTGCAACCTCGCTTGTATCTGTTATCAGGTTGATCAGGTTTACCATTTGCTCTAGCTGGTCTGTTGTGCTTCAATGCATCGTAGTTTATATATCTCGACGCTCGAAGAATCCTATGGCTCATCATCATATCCAAACCTGCTCTCATGATCTTCATGATCCTTTCTTTTCCACCGTCAACGCAATTATCACATTTCACCGGGCGAGATCCCACCACCAACGCTGGAGACAAAGCCGACGAGATGATCACGACGATGATCAATAGCTTCATGTAATTCATCATCGAGATTTTGAAGAGAGTAATTATTTATTTGTTTACGATTCAGTGGTTTGTGATTATAAACACTTGGTTAATCTACATTTTTATAATAGTTTCAACTTTTTGTAGGTTCATCGAATATTTGACCAGATTCTTACTCGAAAAAGAAAATCAAAATTACCTTGTAAGTAAGAAATGAATACAGTGCCATAAAAGATGAACCTACAGCATATAAATGATTCATTGGACTTGCTTCGCTCCATAGTCAATGCGCATATATACTTTATTGGTCAAAAACTCAATAATGATTTCCATAGTATTGATGATGATTAGAAAGAAAGAAAGAAAAAACTAAGAGGACTGTATTAATTAAGTATACCAGTACATGTATAACAAAATCGAGGGGGTGCACTGAAACATGATTAATTTAAATTAACAAATGATATTGATGATTTGTGAAGATTTTTCTATTATGGTGACATGAGAACTTACTGCTGTTTATTGTCTCTCTTAACTCTTAAATTGAAGGTACGACTGTATGTAATGTTATAGAGAAAAGGGGAAAAAATTAATGGGGTGAGTGAGGCTCGAACTCTCGACCTCAGGATCACTCAGTAGCTATGAGACCTACGCGCTAGCCAACTGCGCCACCACCCCATTTGCTATTTAGATTTATCGTTTTACCTTCAATATACCGAAAGAATCAAACACCAACAAAAGTCGGAACTCGGAACTCCTGATTTTGTTAAGGTTTGACATAATCCATTGAAATCAAAAAAGTTGTTGATGAAGGTGAATCATGTAGTTTGGGCCACAAACAGGTCCAACAACCAGTCCAGCAAGTCGAAGGTCCATATCTACAATCCAGTCAACATCATCATATGAAGACAAAGACTGTACCTGCAAAAGCTCTCCTACATAACCGTTACGATGCTCTCACTGATAAGGATGATGACTAGCTAAGACTACAGCTGTATACATGAGTCACCAATATTCTAGATTGTTCTCTATGTCACTATATAAGACATTGTAGCTCCCTCATGTAAACTAGGTTTGAGATTATAATAAAAGAGTAAAACTTTCAGTCGCATCTCTCTCTGTTTACATAGTATCAGAGCTATTGTAAAACCTTCACAGGTGTTTCAATGGCTACTGCATATCCTTTTCCTGATAACATTCATGTTACCAGTACTGTCACTATCAAGCTCAACAACTCAAACTATCTTCTTTGGAAAACTCAGTTTGAGTCTCTTCTATCATGTCAAAAACTCATTGGGTTCATCAATGGTGCTGTCACAGCTCCTCCGTGTACCATCTCGTCAACAACTGGAGATACCGTCACTGAAATCCCTAATCTGCAGTATGAATCCTGGTTCTTCACAGACCAGTTCATCCGTTCGTGGCTCTTTGGAACTCTGTCAGAAGAGGTACTCGGGTATGTTCACAATCTCTCTACCTCTAGAGACATCTGGATGTCGTTAGCTGAGAACTTTAACAAGAGTAGCATAGCTAGAGAGTTTACTCTTCGCCGTAGTTTGTGGGTTCTAGAGAAAAAAGACTTGACATTTGCGGCTTACTGTCGAGAGTTCATAGCTATTTGTGATGCTCTAAGTTCCATTGGGAAACCTATTGATGAGTCCTTAAAGATTTTTGGCTTTCTGAATGGTTTAGGTCGTGATTATGACCTAATCACGACTGTGGTTCAAAGCTCTTTAAGCAAGGCCTCTCCTCCAAGCTTTGGTGATGTTGTTGCTGAAGTTGAAAATTTTGACACCAAGCTTCGATCGTACAATGCTCCTGAGTCCATTACGCCTCATCTTGCCTTTCCAGCTCAACACACTGGTTATGGGAATCAATCTCGTGGAGGTCACCGTGGCAGAGGAAGGTCTTCAGGCCAAAACAGAGGGCGTGGTGGATACTCTTCCAGGGGCAGAGGTTTCCCCTAACATCAATCTAATCCTCGAGCTTCCGGAGAGCGTCCTATCTGTCAGATTTGTGGACGTGTTGGTCATATTGCGTCTGACTGTTGGAACAGATTCGATGAGAACTACCAGCGCCCTGATATTGCTCAGGTGTTTTCCTCGCTGCAAGTTTCTGATGGTAGTGACTGGGTCACAGACTCTGGTGCTACCGCACATGTCACTCCTTCTGCAACTAATCTCCAATCTGCAACCACTTACACTGGTAATGACACGGTTATGGTTGGAGATGGCACCTACCTTCCTATAACACATGTTGGATCCACCACCATCTCATCTTCGGCAGGTAAAATATCTCTAAACAATGTTTTAGTCTGTCCGGAAATGAAAAAATCTCTTGTTTCAGTCTCGAAACTGTGTGATGATCTACCGTGTGGTGTTTGGTTTGATGCTAATAAAGTCTGTGTTGTTGATATACCCACTCAGAAGGTGGTGGCAAAGGGTCCTCGAAGTAGTGGCTTCTATATGTTGGAGAACCAAGAATTTGTTGCTCTCTTTTCTAATCGACAATGTGCAGCTTCAGAAGATACTTGGCATCATAGACTTGGGCACTCAAACTCACAAGTTCTCCAACAGCTAAAGAACAGCAAGGAAATCAGTCTAAATAAGAGCAGCACCACCTCCATTTGTGAACCTTGCCAGATGGGGAAGAACAGTAGACTTCAATTTTTTTCTTCAGATTCTAAAGTGTTATGTCCTCTTGATAGGATACATTGTGACCTTTGGGGGCCTTCTCCTGTTGTATCCAACTAGGGTTTTAAATATTATGCTGTCTTTGTGGATGATTTCTCTAGATTCACCTGGTTCTATCCCATGCGTACAAAGTCTGAGTTCCTTTCAGTATTCAAAATATTTCAGAAACAAGTTGAGAATCAATTCAAGTCTAAGATCAAAGTGTTTCAGAGTGATGGAGGAGGGGAGTTTACAAGCAACAGTCTGAAACAACATTTGTGTGAAAATGGAATTATACACAGAATTTCTTGTCCTTACACCCCTCAACAAAATGGGGTTGCAGAAAGGAAACACAGACATATTGTGGAGCTTGGCTTGACAATGCTGTTCCATAGTCATACTCCTCTTCATCACTGGGTTGAAGCCTTCTTCACAGCAAGCTTCATCACCAACTTGCTCCCTACCACAACTCTGAAAAATCTCAGCCCATATGAAGTTCTTTTCAAGCAAAAGCCAACTTATTCGATGTTAAGAGTGTTCGGGTCTGCCTGTTACCCTTGCCTTCGTCCTATGGCCACTCATAAATTTGATCCGAGATCTTTACAGTGTGTTTTCCTTGGCTACCATACGCAATACAAAGGTTATAGATGTCTCTATCCACCTACTGGGAAAGTTTACATTTCACGTCATGTTGTCTTGTCTTTGATGAAGATTGCTTCCCTTTTCAGCATCAGTACAAGTCCTTAATCCCATTGTATCAGACTCCTCTTCTTAAGGCTTGGCAAGCTGCTTCAGTGCATCAGGAGCCGCTATCTTCTGCAACAGAGATTGCTTCAGCACCACCAGTTACTTCCAGTCAAGAAAAAACTCTTGAGAGTGTTCCTGTTGCAGTAACTGATCAAGAAAACACACAGCCTCCTAGTGATTCTGATCAAGAAAACACACAGTCTCCTAGTGATTCTGAGGCTGACACTTCCTCAAGTATCGAGACTGACAACTCTGCTATTGAAAATAATCACGAAGACCAAATTGCAGAGGATCATAATCACGCAGATCAAATTGCAGAGGATCAGGTGAACAACAGTCATCCGATGACTACTCGAGCTAAAGATGGCATCCATAAGCCAAATCCCAGATATGTGCTCCTCACTTCACGGTTTGTTCCTGAAGAACCTAAAGATATCTTTACTGCCCTACAACATCCAGGGTGGAATGATGCAGCTCATGATGAAATTAGTATAATTCACATGCTGCACACTTGGGATCTTGTGGAACCTACAGAGGATATGAATGTCTTGGGATGCAAGTGGGTCTTTAAAACAAAACTCAAACCAGACGGATCAGTAGACAAACTAAAAGCTCGTCTAGTGGCTAAGGGTTTTTATCAAGAAGAGGGGCTGGATTATCTCGAAACTTTCAGTCCTGTTGTCAGAACTGCAACAATACGGATGGTCCTTGATATAGCAACATCAAGAAACTGGGAAATCAAACAGCTAGATGTCTCTAATGCGTTTTTACATGGCGAGTTGCAGGAACCAGTTTTTATGCTACAACCTCCTGGTTTTGTTGATTCACAGCGACCATCTCACGTTTGTAGACTCACCAAAGCCCTTTATGGTCTGAAACAAGCTCCCAGAGCCTGGTTCGATACTTTCAGCAAGTATTTGATAGAATTTGGCTTCACCTGCAGCAAATCTGATCCTTCATTATTCACATATCACAAGAATGGTAAATCTCTAGTTCTTCTAATGTATGTTGATGATATGCTGCTTACAGGGAACGATTCTGATCTGCTACAAGCTCTCCTCGTGTCCCTGAACAAACGGTTCTCCATGAAAGACCTTGGTGAACCTAGCTATTTCCTTGGTGTTGACATTCAGAAGTGCTCCACGGGATTCTTTCTTCATCAGACAGCTTATGCTAAAGAGATTTTACATCAAGCTGCTATGACAAATTGCAATTCGATGCCCAGTCCGCTTCCACAGAATCTGGATAAACTAAATCCAGAACTATTCTCGGAGCCAACTTACTTCAGAAGCCTTGCAGGGAAGCTTCAATACCTCACCATCACCAGGCCTGATATTCAATTTGCGGTGAACTTCGTGTGTCAAAGAATGCATGAACCAACTGTTTCAGACTTTGGACTGCTCAAAAGGATATTACGATACATCAAAGGGACTCTGCACATGGGACTGTATCTTCGAAAAAGCTCCAACTTATCGTTATCAGCTTTTTGTGACAGCGACCACGCAGGCTGCAAGAAGACTCGACGATCCACCACAGGTTTTTGTATCTTTCTTGGTCCCAATCTCATCAGTTGGTCAGCCAGACGACAAGAAACAGTCTCCAACTCATCAACTGAAGCAGAATATACAGCTCTTACAGCCACTGCTCAAGAAATAACTTGGATTTCCTTTCTGCTTCGTGATCTAGGAGTCTCCCAACAATATCCTACTGTGCTCAGGTGTGATAATCTCTCTGCAGTCTACCTAAGTGCTAATCCTGCTTTGCATAAACGCTCCAAACACTTTGATACTGATTACCACTACATACGAGAGCAAGTGGCGCTAGGACACATTGAAACACAACACATTCCAGCACAGTTTCAGATAGCTGACATCCTGACAAAATCTCTTCCAAAACGAGAGTTCGAAGGTCTCAGAGACAAACTCGGTGTTGGTGCTTCACCCACCACGAGTTTGAGGGGGAATGAAGGTGAATCATGTAGTTTGGGCCACAAACAGGTCCAACAACCAGTCCAGCAAGTCGAAGGCCCATATCTACAATCCAGTCAACATCATCATATGAAGACAAAGACTGTACCTGCAAAAGATCTCCTACATAATCGTTACGATGCTCTCACTGATAAGGATGATGACTAGCTAAGACTACAGCTGTATACATGAGTCACCAATATTCTAGATTGTTCTCTATGTCACTATATAAGACATTGTAGCTCCCTCATGTAAACTAGGTTTGAGATTATAATAAAAGAGTAAAACTTTCAGTCGCATCTCTCTCTGTTTACAGTTGACAGCCCAAAAATTCTATAATTTCTAGAAGCAACAACTGATATTCAAGAAGAAGACCAATATTCTTAATACATACTATAAAGATTTAAAGATTATATCCCCCTTCACGTAGAAAAAAAATACTAAAAAACACATGACCTGGTCAAGAAGAACACAAGACTCTCAGGCAAACATTTGTTGTGTGCTTTATTCAAAACTATAATAATATCTGATGAAGAAAGGGAAATGAGGACCAGAAGAGCGAGGATGAGATCAAATATGCGGAGAGTGAATAGGTTTTTGCTACATCGTCATCTTTAGCGAGCATCCTTGGACAAAAGGCCTTGTGCTTCCACTTTCCTTGCGTTGCGAAGCTCATCAACTCCATCTCCTCTCTCAAACACAGCCGCTGCACCCATTCCCGTCCCTGCCAGAATTTTTACCCAATCAGCCAAAATCCCCAAAAATCATATTCAGACTCTAGATTCAAGATAAAAATAATTCAAGTAAGAACCATACCAATGCACATTGACACTACACCAAAACGGCAGTCTTTTCCACGGCGTTTCATTTCGTGCAACAAAGTAGCAACACAACGTGCTCCTGCAAAAAAAATAACAAGCATTAGGCTTTATGAGCGTTTTATAGTCATATGGACACAATGGAGGGATTAATAAACAATGGAGCTACAGGTCTACTCTATCTAGCCTAGGGCCGACTGCAGCAAATTACAGCTGTTGTGAGTTGGTTATAGAGCCGTTAGTGATGAGATATATCTCTCTGCTGTGGATTTCCTAAGGTTTGGTTGAGAGTCTCTCTCATTAATCAGTCTCTATTGTTTGGTGAAGTGGAAAAATAATAACAGTTTTACAGTCTTATCAAATTATACCTGTAGCGCCCAAAGGATGTCCTATGGCCAGTGCGCCTCCATTGACATTGATTTTCTCTGCGTCAAGTCCCAATTTGTTACGGCAATAAACAAACTGAGATGCAAATGCCTGAACACACAAGGATTCAAAGTTCAAACCCACACGGTTATTATCAGATTGTGCGAGAAGAAACATGTAGAAAGAAGATCGTGGAAGCGTTTGCTATTTACCTCGTTGATCTCAAACAAGTCGATGTCATCTAGTTCTAAACCAGCCGCCTTAACTGCAGCAGGAATGGCAACTGCTGGACCAATACCCATGATTGCTGGGTCAACACCAACTGCGGCAAATGTCCTACAAGGTGTCCAATAGTGTCCTACTTAGGAAAAGCCAGAATGACTAGAAATACAGCTTCTACGCATATATGTCAAAGAAAATTCACAAGGATCTGCAGCATTCGGTTTTGAGACTTCTACCACTATAAAATTTATCAGGAACCTACCTGAAGACACCAAGAACGGGAAGTCCTTTTTGCATTGCAACACTTCTCTTCATAAGGAGAACGGCTCCTGCACCATCACTTACTTGGCTGGAATTTCCTGTTTGAGACAGAATAAATGAAGCAATGGATTCATATTTCTGATCAACGAAACTGGGTTCTTAGAAATGAAACAATTTATTCCGGAAGTACCAGCAGTTGTGGTGCCATCCTTCTTAAACACTGGCTTCAGCTTTCCAAGAGTAGCAAGGGTTGTGCTTGCTCGGATTCCATCATCAACAGAAACAGTAATAGGTTTCTCATCACCAGTCTTTGGGTCAACAAGCTGAAAATATAAAAGGCAAGTTATTGACTAATTTTAGAACACAAATGAAGTTCCGTGACGAATGCACCAGGATCTGGAAAATACCTTGGTCTTAACAGGAATGATCTCATCCTTGAATTTACCAGCAGCAGTAGCTGCAGCTGCCTTTCTGTGCGAGTCAACCTAGCAATATGACTCGGTACTTAGCATCAGGAGATCAAAGTTACAGGTTATTAAATTAATAACACACTGAAAAAAGTTCAGTTGGCTTACAGCAGCTTGATCTTGCTCCTGCCTAGTGACACCAAAGCGTTGAGCTACATTTTCTGAAGTCACACCCATAGGAAGAAGACAATTCTGTGCTTGTACAAACTGCTTCACCTGCAATAGCATAATATGTTATATAAGGCGCCATAAACTTAAACAGAGCCAGTCAAAGACTCCAGAGAAGAGAGAATTTAAGAGACAGTACCGCTGGGTTGACTGAACCTTCCCATGCCATTGGATTGGTAGTCATGGACTCCAAACCAGCCCCGATACCTGCATCCAATATATCGTCAGCTCAGTTCTCTATGTTAAAAAGAGAGAGGAAAACGGTGTAATCAAAGTCGTTATTCACTAACCGATGTCATAAAATCCAGCTTTAATGGCAGCGGCTACATCAGCAACAGCCTGAAGCCCAGAAGAGCACTGTCTATTCACAGTTCTGACGGCCACGGTTTCTGTCAAAGGCCAGAACAGGATGAGTATAAAGCAACTAGAAACAAAGATTTTCTCAATCACAGTATGGTACATAGAAGAAGAAGCATACCAGGGAAACCAGCATAGAAGGCAGACATCCTGCATTCACTGGCTCTCTGAGATCCAGGTGCCAAAACAGTACCCACCACAATGTCACCTACTTCACTTGGGTTTATATTTGTCTTCTCTATCAATGCCTATGCCACGGAAGAACAAGAAATAAACAGAAGTAGAAAGTAAATAAGAAGAAACAACAAAATAGAAGAAGATAGCAGACAGACCCTCAAAACAGGTGCAAGCAAATCATCCGGATACGTATCCTTGAAGTTGCCACGTTTGGCCTTGCATAGTGGAGTCCTATGTGCCCTGCAATGGATCAAAAAGCGTGAACATTTTAATAACAAGAAGTCTTCTTCACAAGCTGTTGAAAAAACCCAAAAGAGCAAAAGGCAAAAGGGATAAGAGATAGGACTTCTTACGCGACAATGACAACATCATCACCATAGAGAGAGGTCCTCTGATAAGCAGCACTGTCCCCAGCCAAGCAAGCAGAAGCCTGATCAGAAATTGTAAAGGAACACGTCACAAAGATGATACGTTTAAGATTTTGACTTTTATTCAAGACATCATTGGAATTTGCAAACTTTTTAACAGAACACTGGATAATATCAACCCGATCGAACATGCATATCAATCAACAAAACCAACCAATCCAAATCCAAGTCTTACAAATTCAATCTCAATCGAGCTGAAGCTTTAATCATTTCAGCTCAGAGGTATACATCGAATCAAATTATAACTCAGTACCAAAAATTAAAAAAGAGAATCCGAAATCCAATACAAAGAGTCCAGATCAAGAACGATCCGGAATCCCCTAGACGACTACAAACAAAAGAGAAAGGACAAAACCAAGAGATCGCGAGAAATCGAGAGAGAGAGAGAGCTTACGGAGAGAGAAGCCTCGAAACTGTGAGAAGAAGAAGAACAAGGACGGAGATGTTCAAGAAGAACCCGTTGTCTCTCGATTGCTTTCTCCATTTTTTTTTCCTCCGATGGATATAAAATCTACGATCTGTTTTCTCAGAAATGGATGTGTTGTTGTTGTTGTTGTTGTACACGAAAACTACACTGGTATGATCATTATATATAAGGAAGATGGCTCTCACCGCTTTGCTCGTTCCTGTAAAAAGTAATAATAACCAAATTAAGCAATAAATATTTTTCCTTAATTTATTTTTATTTGCTTTAGAGGACCAACATTATAATTTGTACACTAATTCTTATCATTTTCTTTTTTTACAGTGACACAAGTTCTAGTAATTTTTATAAAATTTAGCCTTCGCCTTAAAGATCTTTATTAATGTCGTCTTTGATAACAAAAATTGTGGTTTGGTGATTGTTAATCATAATAATATATGCGAAATAATAATTGATGATGATAGATAGAGATAAGCTGATGAGAGAAAGAAGAAGATAAGATTAGGCGTGACGTTTGCCCCCGCCCCGTCCTGGGGCCTTGAACTGCGTGCCGTGTTTACATTTCAATCTTCTTCTTCTTCTTCTAGATCTTAACCTTCTTACTATTTATCATGGCCACCCCCCAACTCTTTCTGATAATTTATATTTACTCCTTAAAGTTTTAATTGAATATTAAACAACCCTCTTGATTCTTGATCGCCATTTTCCGTTTTAATTTATTTTTTTCTTCGTTTTCTCCAACGCAAAGCTTAAGTGGAAATGTGATATGGTTAAGTTCACAATCTCCTTTTCTTGTTTTTTTGTTTTACTTCATCAAACATAGTTTTTTTTTTGTGGTTAGGAGAAAACTAATCAAACCCTAGATGATATGAATTTTATAAGAGTTATAGTTTTAGATTATACACTCGATCTCAGCATTTTCTAACAACAATGATGACCCCAATCGATATATTTTACGTACTCATTTACAAAAAAAATTATAATAATCGACAAAAGCCATCCTTCAATCTTACAGCTTTCATTTAATTCGTGAAGTGGGTTTAGTTTCATCGCTTGGGTTGCAATGCAGCTGACGATGACCCAAGAGCCAATCAACAATCTCCGTAAACGATAGCCGTATCGCCATATCAAACGACCAACATTGCGTCGTTATCTAACTTCTCCACCCATGATCACGTTGTTTTAACACCGAAAGGTATCAACGTATTGTTCACAATTCTATTTTTTATCTAACAACCATCAAAGATGAGAAAACAAGCACGGTGGATATAGAATTTGCTTCTGTATGAAATATATAATTAAAGTGCCGCCAATGATGGCAGAATGGCACAGTAATGAATACGAAATGATAAAAATCAACCTGCACATAACAGAAGAGATTAAGGCTCTTTCTATACTCAGTTGAATTAGTTTTTGATAAGTTTTTTACACTAAAAAAATTTGATCAAACTATATTGAACATGTGATGTTGGGATTTGTAGTTTTGCTATGTGTGTGACGAGAAATGATCTCTAACACAATCTCGTTACGACTTAGGAGGGTCACTTAAAATGACAATGGAGAGATTTACTTTGAACAACGACAAACAAAAGCGTAAGTGAGCGTTACATGCATTGTGCTTGTCTAGTGGTTGTGACTTAAAACTTGGCGTTCGTACATCTAGTTGCCATTTGTCAACTTAGATATTGGTTCTTAGTTCTTACATATGATTAAGACGTCATTATTTTTTAGCAGATAAGGGATTATTTTATCTTAAACATCTATCAAGTTTTCTAATTAATTATTTAAAACAATATCTTAACAATTTTTTTTCTCAATTTTATCTTTCTTTTTATCTAATAAAAGTTGTGTTGGCAAGAGAATCTATACAAACACACTAGAAAAGTTAATAAAAAAGTTAATTGTCTTGGTCAACTTACAATAGTAAAGAAAATAGATTAACTAATTTTAAATCATATATGTTTTTAACTTATTTTTAACTTTATATATTATGACATTTTGCCACATTACATCATATTTTTTTTTTGTCCCAACTCAAGTTAGATTAGATTAAAAAAAAAAATCCCATCTTCTTTCAATTGGGACATACAGTATATATACTTTCTTATCTTATTCTGCCATATTGAATTTTTAATAATACATACACATTTAAAGTATATATTTATTTTCTATGTGCAATCCAACACTTAATTTAAAATCTATACTAGTATTTTTGCAGCAGTTTTTGCCTAAAAATATTTTTTGAAAAGTTTTTACATTTAATGTCATTTAATGCTTATATTCATATCCAAACAAGTTTAGCTCTCTCTACTATCCTTATAACCAAACACAATTAAAATATTTTAAATATTTATATATATAATATTCTTTAATTAATATAGATATTTAGAAAATTTATTTCAGATTAAAAAAAAATTATTCTTCTATCATCACTTTTTGATTTTAAATTTTAAATGTAGTGAATCATCATATAATACATAAAGTTAATAAAAAAAAATATTTTTCGTGCATATGTTATGATTTGAATTTTTTTTAAAACAAACATATATTACTCAATTAATATAAAAATTTTGTATTCAACATACATATATAGTAAATTTTTTGTATATAATAAATTATAAAACTTTAAGAAGTTTATAATTTATAACTGATATATCTAAACTTAATAAAAAAGTTTAAAATTATTAACATTTAAACATATTAAATTTTCAAAATAACATGACGGGTTATATGACATTACAGGATTGAACTGATAATACTAAAAAATAAACTATCATTAATATGATATCTCAATACGGGTTAAATCTTCATCTTACTATTTTAATAACACCAATATCAAAAATGTCGAATCAAACTGATTTAATTAAAATTGTATTAAACAAAAATTATTGTGCGGTATACCACGGATTATATACTAAATACTACAATTAACAAAAAAAATATATTAACAAAATTAGTATTAAAAAAATAAATTAACAAAAAAAAAATTACTCTGCGGTGTACCGCAGGTCATAATCTAGTAAATCGTTAAAACACCACGTGTAACTGTAGACTATGATGTAATGTGGCAAAATGTCATAATTTAAATTATACTATAACTAACAGTCATCATATTCCAACTGAGGTCTTTAAATTCAAGCCGATATGAAAATCAAGTGGTAGATGGAAAGAAAGAATCCTACATTTATTTCTCTACTTAATTCTCCTAAAACAATGAAAAATTAATCTTATTCCATCTTAAAAGGATCCTTGCATATTCTTTTTAATAAAGTACTTTCCATGTGGATTAATTAGAGTAAAGATTGAGTTTCCCATTTTTGTTGAATAAATAAATACATATATTCTTATCTTTGTAACCCTATGTATAAATAAGAAGCCTAATCGCTTTCTCTTCCCTTCATCCCACAAAAAAAAAAGCCAAAGAAGAGAAAATGGCGTCTAGGTTTCTGACTCTTTTTGTGTTGTCTCTCTTCTTCGTCCTCGCCGCTTCGATGAACCAAGAAAAAGTCTTTGACGTCAGAAACTACGGTGCTTACGCCGACGGCAAAAGAGACAATAGTTTGGCGTTTACAAAGGCGTGGAACGACGCTTGCCAGTGGAGTAGCGGGAGATCAACGGTCTATATTGCTCCCGGAGTATTCTATCTCCGTCAAGTAACGTTCGCTGGTCCTTGCAAAAACTCTATTACTTTTTTGGTCAAAGGAACATTATTAGCTCCTCAGAATCCTAACTTCATCAACCAAGAAGAATGGATACTTTTCGAGTACGTCGATAGCCTCACCGTCACTGGCGGCGGGTTACTTGACGGCCAAGGGTCTTATTCTTGGCCACTCAATGATTGTAACAAGAACAGTAATTGTCGTCCACTAGCTATGAACATTGGTTTTGCCTTCGTTACTCACTCGAGGATTGACGGCATAAGATCCATCAACAGCAAAATGGGACATTTCAACCTATACGGTGTCAGTGATTTTAACATTTCAGGCGTTACCATCACTGCTCCTGGAGATAGCCCTAACACCGACGGAATCAAGATCGGGAGATCTAGCAATATGCATATCCGCGACGTCACTATTGGAACCGGTGACGATTGTATCGCAATCCTTGATGGAACCACCAATTTGGATATCTCTCGTGTCAGGTAACTGAAACTCTAACCCAATCTCTCACTAGCTGAAACATTTTTACATTGAAATTAACGAAAGAGATATAGATGAAGATTTTGATTTTGATTTTATTTTCTTTCTAAGATTATTTTTTAATAATTAGTTTATTTGTTTCCCTAGCTATTTAATTAGTGCAAGATTTTTTTCAAACTTTTCTTCTTTGTTAGTCATTTGTTTATTTATATATTTCTTTTACAAAAAATCAATAAGTGCAACCATATGCAACCTTAATCAATCTAAGCCTCATAATATAAACTTCACTAACTACAAAAATAACAAAAGACAAACTCGTTAGATAAATGACATTTTATTACTTACGTAAACTATAAAATATGATAATATTCTTGAAACTTTTTTTTTTCCTAACGTTAATCCAATATTTGATATCTTCCAAAAACAGGTGCGGACCAGGGCACGGGATTAGTGTTGGGAGCCTCGGGAGATACAAAGAGGAGAAAAACGTGCAGGGCTTAACCGTCAGAGACTCGGTTTTCATCGGCACAACCGACGGTTTACGCATCAAAACATGGGCTAAGTCGGTCTCGGAGATCTCGGTTTCGAATTTCTTGTACGAGAATATCCAAATGATCAATGTTGGAAACCCTATCATCATTGATCAGCAGTATTGTCCAAACGGACTATGCGACAGTTCTGGAAAGTATGCGTCTCATGTTCAGATCAAAAATGTGAAGTACAACCAAATTTGGGGAACTTCGACGACCAAAGAGGCTTTGAATATGCAATGTAGTAGAGCGTTTCCTTGTCAAGGCGTTGAGCTCTCAAACATCAACTTGAAGTACGTTGGAAGCGACGGTCTAGTCACGGCTTTGTGTCAGAACGTTGGTGGTTCCATTCGTGGCACAATTGTACCGGGAAATTGCCTGATTTGATCTTTTATTCGAACATTGGTTATTGGATGTTTTATATTTTTTTAGGACTATAGGTTTTGTTTCGATGCAATACTGGAAGCTACTAAAAACCTACTTAAACATCCAAATAAATTTTGGGATGTGAATGGTTTGCTACGGTATATAAACGCATCATATGTAGGAAAAGATAAAAAAGAGTTGGTCCTAATATAGATCTCGGTCGACCTTTTTATTCATTTCTACAATTATATTTACTAGGATTTAACCCACGGTACACCGCAGGATAATATTTTTAATTTTAAAAATTTTAAAACTTATATTATACTTATTTGTTATTTTATTATTGTTTTATTAATTTAAAAAAAAAATTACAGGTATTTGATTTCAAATTTCAAATCAAACAATAATAAAATTTAAGTATATAATTTTTGTAGTGTTTTCAAGGTTTTAACTTGTGTGGTATATGTATAGTCTAGTAATACATTTATCTCATGGTAAACATCTAAAAGTGTTTAAAAAAAACAATTCCACTTAACTCCCTATATGGGATTAATGCCAAACCATCTCACCAAAATCAAAATAAGTTTTCGCGTAAAAAAAAATCAAAATAAGTTTTTTTTTTATCAAGTTTAATTATGTTAATTGTTTTACCAAATTAGCATATTTTTATAGTTTATAATTTTCCATATCAATATATGTAGTTTATGATAATTAATAGAATTTTATTTTTTTTGGTAATTCCTCAAAAATAAAAACTAAACCAAATTATATGAGGGGCTTTCAACATATTTAATGTGACATTTTATAATTGGATTTTCGATTTAGAAAATTTATTAATGTTAATACAATTATGGATATTGTAAACATTTGTTATGGAAAATCTGTTGTGTATCATTTAAATTTGAGAAATTCTAATATTCATAAAAATAGTTTTGAAGATTTAATGGGTTAAAACTTTAATGGGTAGAGTTGTTTTTGGAAAATCGGAATATATAGATATTGTTAAGATTTTTATGGCAATAAATGTGAGAAATGTTGGCCAGTTTAAGAAAGTTTAGTATTTGAATTCTTCTGCAATGTTATTTATGGAATTGTTTTAGGGGTTAATGTTGTAAAATAAAAAATAAATAAGTAAAACTGAAAGGGATTAAACCAAAATATACTTCAAAAATATTAATATAGATAAATAAAGTCATTGTTTATGCAGCCCACTGTTACCTTTGACCTTTTTATTGTTATACTATTCCTCACATTTTTACAAGATTGATGAGTTTTTTTTCTTTCTTTTTCTAATTCGTTTGGAGTTTATAAATTGTATTACTAGTATTCCTGGTTATACCGTGATTTTCGAACTTTGGTGTAGGCTTTTTTCAGTCTATCTTGTTTATAGTGGTTTACAAAAAAAAATACTCCCTCCGTTTCATAATATAGTATGTTTAGAGAAGTATTTTTGTCTCATAATATAGGATATTTTCAAGTTTTAATGTGTGACAACCCGTCCCGCGGACCCCACTAGCCCACCGCTAGCTGCCCCAACGGACCGTCCGTGGACCCTGCTAGCCCTCCTAACGGACCGTAAGCTGGCCCTGCAGGGCATCGATCCTAACCCATCACTGTGGATATCCTAATCCACCAGTAGGTTATTGGTGCGCCAGGCGTTCCTCGAACCATGGTCCCCACTCTTTAACAACCTTCCCACAGGACAAGTTGCCACCAATTGACCTGGATTTGGATGAATAGTTCTATTTGCCCAATGAGGGGTTAGGATGGTTTTTATGTGACAACCCGTCCCGCGGACCCCACTAGCCCACCGCTAGCTGCCCCAACGGACCGTTCGTGGACCCTACTAGCCCACTGCTAGCCGTCCCAACGGACCGTAAGCTGGCCCTGCAGGGCATCGATCCTAACCCATCACTGTGGATATCCTAATCCACTAGTAGGTTATTGGTGCGCCAGGCGTTCCTCGAACCCTTGTCCCCACCCTTTAACAACCTTCCCACAGGACAAGTTGCCACCAATTGACCTGCAGATCAATTGGTGACAGCTTGTCCTGTGGGAAGGTTGTTGATATGAAACCACTATATGATGGTACTTTCCTTATCGACGAGCATAAGAGCCGCGTCGTGGTTTTTGATCGATATCTAGATGCAACGAACGCACCTAGTCGCTACAAAGCTTACATCATTGGAGAAAAGGGATACTTCAGAGAAGTGGATCTCGGGAAAATTGTCGAACCATATAGTAATTTGCCTAACGTGCTCTCTTATGTTCCAAGTGCAGTGTGTTCTTTTGACTCTTGGATCTGATGGGACTAAAATTTTACACTTATATTATATACCTAATCAGATCCACGATTCACTATAATCTCTTCAGAACAGAGCTTGCTTGATTGCTCTTGTTCGGTATCTCTGTGGTAATCTTGTAAAAGTTAGTACTTAGTAAGCTTCACTCATTATATTGGATTCAAGAATGTTGCAAATTGTACATTTAAAAGTAAATGACATGATTTTGATTAATTGGTTGTTTAGTACATATCATTGATATATAAAAAAAACAAAACAAAACAAAACGATTTGAATTATAAGGATTTGATTTTAGATATTATCCATTAATTGTATATTTAGTTTTTTTTTTTTTTTTTGAACAACCTTCTTAAACAATTGACATATATATATCTTTACAAAAAAAACAATCAAAATATATATATATATATATATTTTTTTTGTCAACCATTGGGCCACAACTGGCCGGCCCATTAGCCAAATTCCTACATTCGTAGGAACCAGGACTTGATCCCGGGTGTGATGGTGCCTTCTACAAATGGACTTACCTCCTGCCACTGTACCAAGGTCACTTCAAAATATATTTTCAATTGAAAACAAATATTAAGTAAGTAGATTTTGTGCTTACATATTTTTCTAATTAATGGAATCTAGTAAACACTGGGCGTTAGCATTGCCCAATGCGCAGGCGGCAGGACAGAGCTGGCTTCTTGTTCCCTGGATTGCTCTTGTTGGGTATCTCTGCGGCAATCTTGTAAAAGTTAGCATGTTAATAAGCTTCACTAGAGCTCATTAAATTGGATTCAAGAATGTTGCAAATTATGCCAATTATTATTTTTAACAGTTGGCCTTTTGGGGGCTAGGAAAATGCCAATGGGGTGATTCATTTTGTTTTGTATAAGCTACTGGCTATATTATTAAGCATTGCACGTAGATACAAATTAAGTCTTGTTTGATGAACTCAAGTTCCTTGACAAGTTGAAGCACACACATGCTCATTCTTGTTGGTTTGTATTCCCTTAAGAGCATGCGTCATTTAAAGAATGTTTCCTTCTCTTCCTATGTTTAAATATTATTTCAAGCAGGAAAAAAAGTAAAACTGTAGATACAATCACCTTAATTATTGTATTTTCCTAGAAAAAAGAAAATTAAAAAACATAACGAAGTCGATTATGTCCCTGAGACGTTAAGAAGAAATTAAACCCTAATTTCTATTCCATCGATCCTTGAAACAAAAATTAACAATGGCAAAGATGTCGGATCTTCCACGAGAATTGGTAGAGGCGATAGTCTCTAGGGTTCCAGTGAAATCGATGAGAGAAGTCCGATTGACTTGCAAAACGTGGAACAGTTTATCGAAGCACATTGGTAAAGCAGCAGTTGCAAGGGACGGGGAGTTTATGGGGATCATGTTGCTAAATTATAGAGTTTTTCTAATAAGCCTTAATCTCCATGGAATTCACAACGACACTGATCATCCATTTATAAAGCTTACAAGTAAACTTATTAGCCTAAACGATCATGATGATGTACTTATATATCAAATATATCACTGCGAGGGTTTATTGTTATGCACTACGGAAGAAAACACACGGCTCGTGGTATGGAACCCTTATACAGGGAAAACTCGGTTTATTTGCGTCGAACACAGATCTCTTGAGGGATACGCCCACGTTATCGGATATGACAAGAGCGAATCGTGTCGCGCCTATAAAATTTTGAGATTTGGTACTTCTCCCAGGATGAATGGATGTGAGAACGAGATCTACGATTTCAAGTCTAATTCATGGAGGGTTCTTGATGTTACTCCTAGCCGGGATATAGAGCTTTTATTAGGGGGCGTGTCTGTGAAGGGAAATACGTACTGGCGTGCTATAGCTGACGACGACGTACCTGATTTCTTACTCTGTTTTGATTTTACTAAAGAGAGATTTGGACCTCATCTGCCTCTACCGTCTGAGTCTTATTATGATACTGTGACTCTATCTTCATTTGGAGATGAGCAGCTTGCTGTGTTATTCCAGCCTTTGAATAGTTATGGGATGGAGATTTGGGTGACTACTAAGATAGAGCCCAGTGCCGTGTCGTGGAGCAAGTTCTTAGCCGTTGATGATATGAGACCACTAGATGATGGGAGTTTCCTTATCGACGAGCACAAGAGCCGCGTCGTGGTTTTTGATGGAGTTGGAACGAACCCCACTCGCTACAAAGCTTACATCATTGGAGAAAAGGGATTCTTCAGAAAAGTGGATCTCAGGAAAATTACCAAACCACATGGTAAATTGGCTACGTGCTCTTATGTTCCAAGTGCAGTGTGTTCTTTCGACTCTTGGATCTGATGGGATTAAAATTTTACACTTTTAAATCAACTCTACTTATATCTACCTAATCAGATCCACGATTCACTTAATCTCCTTTGTAAGACCTGGCAAGTGATCTGCACACCACTCAGCCAGTTTTTACTCTTAGCGACACCATTTTCTTTTTGCTATTTTGAAGTCTTCCGGTGAATTATACACTAGATTCGGACCCGCACGTACGTGCGGAGTTGATTTCAAAACTAAATTTTCTTTAAATTTTATAAAATATTATATATGTACGATGTTATATTTATTTGTATAATTATTGTTTATCAGTGTTTGAAATAATAAAAGTTTCACATAAATTTGAATTTCACACGACGATAGATCCGAAAAGAATGTGAAACGGATTAGTAACTGGTCAGATTTGTATGAGCTATAAAAATGGATTAAAAAATTGTCAAAAAGTCTAAAACTTCCAAAACCGAATGATCTAAATTTTCAAGCGGGTCAAACCCCTCACGATAGGCATGCATTTGAACCGGATTAGTAATGTGTTAAACTTGTATTAATATTATATATTATATAATATAAATCTGAAAATTAGGTATTTAATTATATATTTTGTTTATTTCCAAAAGTTTGCAAATAACCTAAAAATATGTGGCTGTTAAACCTTAAAATTTTTAAAAAATCATAAAAACCTGATTGGCAAATAAAATACTTTTAAGTCTTTTAAATGCTTTTATTTAAAGCCTTAAAAGCCTTCAACAATCAGGGGTTATGTGAATTTGATGACTGCACCCAAGCTGTTTTAAAATGGTTTCGTCCTTGCTTCTTGTGTGATCCTTGTTTTATATTGAGTTGGATTTTTACATAATTTTCAGGTTTGGTAGTGATTTAATCTTTGTTTAACCATAAAGTAACATAATTTAACTACATAATGTAAATGACTAAATGGCTAATAAATTAGAAATGAATAACCAATTGTTACAAAAACATAAGATATCTATTTTATTGTTGTGTCAATAACCTTTACACTTATAACTTGTATTTAGAAGGCTGTGACGACCATTTAAATATTTATTGGAAAATTTCTATTATATTTTTTAAAATATAAAAATTTATTAACATGAGATTGAGATTATAAGACAGTTCTGTAGAATTCTCGACTATGTTGACCTTGAACCCTGCATAAACACACCCTAATTATTAGCTAATTTAAATAAGACATAACAAATACCAAATAATTAGATTCTTAATGTTAATGTATGCGTAAAACATACCTATGACTTTGATTTCTGAGTCAAATATATCGATCCAAAGTTTGCCATCTACAAAAACAAAGCACACAAATTAATAAAACACAAAAATCACCTTTAAAAAGTCAAGAAAAATTACAGAATTTAACATTATAATCTCGCAAAAATGTTAAACTTTAGGAATTTTTAGTTGTTTGTATAAATTTATATCACCAACTATTATTTTGAAGAACTTCTAAACAAATCCAAAGAATCAATCTCTACACTACTTATCTGTCCAAATCTTCCCTGCACAATCAAACCACAATATGTTGTGACCTACCCAAATCCTCCCTGAAATAGCATCCCCCAACATCAAAACACTACATCCGCCAAATAATTTTTTTTGTTGACATATTAATAAAGAATTTATAAGTGTGAAGATTGATTGGTGTAAATCATAATAGGAAGCAAAAAAAGATAAGCATATGCATGCTCATGCCATTTTATACAAATAGAGGTGAGAAATATTAATTCTCTTAACTTCTCATCTGCTTTATAAATTGAACAGAAACTATTTAATCAAATAACAGAAACAGAATAATATAGAAAAATGATAACTCATACAGATTTTGGAATACTTTCAGAATTCATTGTCATATTCAAAAATAATCCATCTCTTCATGCTCTTAAACCTATACTTAGAAAATTGAGACCACCCTGAAAATTAGCATATGTTATAATCTTTGTATACAAAAGTTTAAACTTGTGACCTTAAATTAGGAGACGGCTCCTTAGGCTTCTCAAGCTATGTTTACTCTAAAATCTACATTAACACATTGTAGTTGTTAGCTTATTTAAATAAAATCTAACAAAGAACAAATAATTATAAATAAAAAGAGAGACATAGATTAAACGGAACATGTTAACATGCATATAACAATCTGGAAAAAAATAGACTTAAGAGTTTTTGTTAAGTTGAAAATGATTTAATTACTACATTATTTATACAACAACAAAAAAGTTGTTTAAAATGTAAGTTGCTAAGATTTTGTAAATTAGAATATTTCTAATTCCGAAATTTTGGTATAAATTGTCAAATATGTTTTTTTTAATTAATCACATATATATTTTTGTAGAAGATATTATAAGATTGAATTTTCCTAATATTAGCAATATAATTTTAATGTTATAAGGAAAGAAATAAAGTATGATGTGCTAATTACGTGGGTTGATTTTCTTTTCTTTAAGTGTAGTACCTAATTTATGTGGATAGAGTTGTTTGGATTTAATGGCATGTACAAACGAATATTGTGTTACCATATTTTTTATTTCCAATTTTTATGTATTAATAATCATTTAATATTTGTTTGACTAGTACACTTAAATATCAATCTGTTTGGTTCTGATTTTGTGGCTAAACATATCACATATAATATTTGTTTGGTTTTATAGTTTCCTCATTAATTATTTATGTTTGGATTCAAGGATTACACATATCCTTATTCTTATTTGAATGGCATTTCATTGTAATAATCTCTAACTCTATGTCTACTTATTAAAAATGCTTCCCTTTTAATAGTATAGATTTTTTCAAAGTCTATTCTTGTTTTTTTTTTTTTTTCCTCCTGCCATTAAACCAACAAAACTTGAATGAATATAAAGTTGTTGGTGGTCTACAAGAGGTTTCTAATATAAAGTTGTTCAATGTTATCAAGAACAATTACACTTTGGTTCTCAAAGACTTTATAACAAGTTACAACGATTTTCTCTTCATCATTCCATAAGACAAATTGTTTCTTAAATACACAAGAAAGATGTTCAGTAATTAACTGCCAACCAAATAAATACAGAACGTCAATGAGTGGGAGACAATTCCAATAATATGGGAGAACACACAATGTCATATCTCATTCAATCTTGACCAAGTCAATCTCGGTTTACTCTGGTTATCTGATGAGAAACATTCTTAAAATTTGTTACACTTTGGCATCAACTATGCTTGCTTTCCTAGCCAGATCCAAGACTCTCATTTCACCTCCTTCGTAGAAGACCAATTAGATAGATGGAAAGTGGTCGGCAACATCACTCAACCAGCTACTTTGAGATGCTGTGTATCATCATTCTTCTCATGGCAATACCATTTGTTTTGCTATTTAATTTGAAGTGTTTCCAATGAAATATGAAGTTTTTGCTAATCAGATACTTTGATACAAAGTAAGAATTCTTTTGTATTCTTTCCTACCTTTAAACAAATAATTAAACCTGTGGAGTTGGTGATCAACAAAATGGTTCTAATGGAATCTAGTAGATAAGTGTCTGTGGAGTTGAAAATCAGAAGGCATAAATACATGAACTCGAAGTCAGTGATGTTACCTAATCTGTTGGAAATAACAAGCGGGTTCCTCTGGCGTCCCTTCTACTACAATCAGTCCAGAACAAGTTAATTTTGCGGTTGAAGCGTTCATTACCAAGAGAAAATCCAAAATCTTTTTCAGTGATCAGGGATGAACTATACAAACCGGCCAGCCTCTAAATCCCAAA
Source organism: Camelina sativa (assembly GCF_030686135.1). NCBI lineage: Eukaryota > Viridiplantae > Streptophyta > Magnoliopsida > Brassicales > Brassicaceae > Camelina > Camelina sativa. Next base: position 8,692,177 of record NC_141884.1, on the reverse strand, counting down.
CTTCTCATCCCCTGAAGGGAAATCAGTTATGTATCATTTGCAAGTTCATATCGTACGGATGTAGACTAAATATGATCTGACGAAATAAAACAGAGGCAGACTCAACCTTTAAAACAAAGTTTTGTGGGAAACATACCCAGAAAAAAATTTGCAGCTACCAAGAGCCAATATCTCAACCGGTAAAGATCTCTGGCAAAAGCCTATAAGTCACTAGTTCGAGTGGAGGTTGGTACTAGACCATATAGCATGCCCTGCTCTCAGAGCAGGTGTATGGTAAATATTGTGTATGTTATTATTTCAATAAAGCATCAAATAAGATTATATATATCTTTATTTAATATGTATGGATTTAACTTATTTTTTGTAATTTGTTGTATGTTTTTAAAAATTCTAGATTTGAATCTGTGGTTTGTTTTTTTTTTTTGAAATTTTTAAGGAGATGATAGAGATTTTTTGTATATAAAAAAAGAAGTCAATTGCATATTTATGATATTTTGTTAATGTTAGAAACCTCATTAATTTGGTAAAGAGATTTAAAGCGATTTTATTTTATGTGAATAAACTTATTTGATTTGATCAATTTAGTATATTTTACTTATTGAGTTTTATAAAATTTTGTAGGGACATTACTATTACTACTAGGATGTCGGCCCGTGCGAAATGATTAACATTGTTAATTTCACATTTCGAGTGAAAATGTTTTGGTAATTTTTTAACTGTATAATATAAAAGTCATAAATAATGACTAAGATGAATTAATCAAATTAGTTAAATAAAATATTTGTTATATAAATAAAAATAAAAAATCAATTCAGTGACGATAAGAGAATAATGTTAAAGATATATAAATCTAAGTTTACTGAATCATATTCAAATAATCAATTTTGAAAGATATTCACATAGAATAAAATTTAAATTATTATTCTATCAAAATTTATAAAAAATAATAAGAGAATCAGAGAGAAAGAGCTCATAGCTGCAACTGCAACCAACCAAATTGACTAAAAAGATAAATCTAGGAAAAAATAGAAATCATAATTAATTACCTAAATTAATACTTGAAAGAGATGATCAATACAGTTAGGTGGAAAACGATACCAAACAAAAGCTAGATGAATAAATCAGTAAATAAAACAATCCAAATTTTTTAACAAAGATGAGTGAATTAATGTTGATTAATAAATTGAAAGAAAATAATACTCAGAATTTTTAAATTTGGAAGTATTAAACAATAGTCAAATAACAAAAACTCTTTTTAGGGTCCATAAAAATATAAATATATATAAACAAAGAGGTGTGAAACAAAAATGTGCGAAAACTAACAAATGTGAACATTGAAAGCTGGGAGTACGACGAAGAAACACAATCGTTGGATCAAAATAGTGCAACTTTTAGGATCATTAACAAATCTAAACAGTTAGATGAGATAATAAAAATAATTTTTATTAACTTGACCCCTAAAAGTGAGTTTGCTATAATATATAAACATATAAATCTATGATTTTATTTAATAACTTGTAAGTTTAAAAAATACTCAGAAAACAATAAGTTTGAAACTTGTTTTTGTATTCCATTAAAGTTTATATATAATAAACAAAGAGGTGTAAAATATAAAGGAGTAAAACATAGAGGTGTGAAAAAATTAATAGGTGCAATTTTTGAAAGATGGGGGTACGACGAAGAGATGCAAAAATATGAAAATAAAGACGTGTGAAACAAAAATGTGTGAAACAAAAAGATACAAAAACTAACAAGTGCAAACATTGAAATCAAGGGGTAGGACGAAGAAACATAATTATTGGATCAAAATACTGCAACTTTATATAAACAAAGAGGTGTAAAACAAAAAAGTGTGAAAACTAACGGGTGCCTACATGGAAAGTTGGGGGTGCAACGAAGAAACACAATTGTTGGATAGAGTCTTTGAAACTTTTGAGATCATTAACAAAAGGTGAGATCATTAATAATAATACTTAAATAACAAAAACTCTTTTCAAAATTTATAAAAATTTGTACATATATAAAAACAAAAATGTGCAAAAACAAATAAGTGTGAAACAAAGGTGTGAAACAAAGGTGTGAAACAAAAAGGTGCGAAAACTAACAAGTGCAACCATTGAAAGCTAGGGGTACGACGAAGAAACACAATTGTTGGATCAAAATATTGCAACTTTATATAAACAAAGAGGTGTAAAACAAAAGGGTGTGAAACTAACGGGTGCCAACATAGAAAGCCGAAGAAACACAATTGTTGAACCGAAACTTTGCAACTTTTGAGATCATTAACAAAGGGTGAGATCATTAATCATACTCAAAGAACAAAAACTATTTTCAAAGTCCATAAAAATCTGTATGTATATAAAAACAAAGAGTGTGAAAACAAAAAGGTGTGAAACAAAAAGGTGTGAAACAAAAACGTGCGAAAACTAACAAGTGCAACCATTGAAAGCTAGGAGTACAACGAAGAAACACAATTGTTCGATCAAAACATTGCAACTTAATATAAACAAAGAGGTGTAAAACAAAAGGGTGTGAAAACTAACAGGTGCCAACATGGAAAGCAGGGGGTGCAACGAAGAAACACAATTGTTGGACCAAAACTTTGCAACTTTGAGATTATTAACAAAGGGTGAGATCACTTGTAACACTCAAAGAACAAAAACTCTTCCAAAGTCCATAAAAATCTGTATATATATATATATATATATATATATATATATAAATAAAAAGTGTGAAAACAAAGAGGTGTGAAACAAAAAGGTGCGAAAACTAACAAGTGCAACCATTGAAAGCTAGGGGTACGACGAAGAAACACAATTGTTGGATCAAAACATTGCAACTTTATATAAACAAAGAGGTGCAAAACAAAAAGGTGTGAAAACTAACGGGTGCCAACATGGAAAGCTGGAGGGGGGGGGGGGGGGGGGCAGGGTGCAACGAAGAAACACAATTGTTTGATCAAAACATTGCACCTTTATATAAACAAAGAGGTGTAAAACAAAAGGGTGTGAAAACTAACGGGTGCCAACATGGAAAGTTGGGTGGGGGGGGGGGGGGGGGTGCAACGAATAAACACAATTGTTGGACCGAAACATTGCAACTTTTGAGATCGTTAACAAAGGGTTTAATAGGTGCGATTTTTAAAAGATGGGGGTACGACGAAGAAACACGATTATTGGAAAAATAAAACTTGCAACTGTTGGGATCATTAATAATTTTAAACCATTAGATGAGATAATAGAAACAGTCTCACCTGTTTGATTAAAGTTGACCTCCAAAAGTGGGTTTGCTATTATATATAGATTAGTAATATGTATTTTCCGTTTTAATGAAAAACAAACCTTGTAAATTAAACAATTATTTTTTTTTTAATTTTTTTTTTTGACAACAAAGAACAAGATTGGCTCAGATAAGCCAATTTGTTGGAATATTATTTACAAAGGTAGCTAGATGCGGTAATGTGCGAACGCGTTGCGCAAGATTGTCCGCTTTACCATTCTGAAAGCGAGGGACGTAGACCAAAGAAAAAGAAGCGAACTCCTCCTTATTTGTCTGTATGTCCTCCAAATAAGGCAGAAAGGCTGGCCACTCGGAAGACGAAGACACCATCTTCACTAAGTCGGAGCAGTCGGTAAGAAAAACAACAGATTGATTGTCCGCTCCAATCATACAACGCATAGCCCAAACAAGGGCCTTGATCTCGGCATGAAGAGGAGAAAGGCTACGACGATGATTGGCGGCACCCATAGTTGGGGATTCACCCCAAGGCGATGTACAAAACCATCCTCTACCCGCAAAGCAATCTGTTGCTTTCCAAGAGCCATCTACAAAACAAATATAACTGGATAGGGATCTTGGGACCCCTGATCCCCCCGTTCCCGTTGCCCTGAAGTAGCGGGAGCATCCAGAACTGATACCAGTTCATCCACTTGAGCTAAAGCCCATGCTCGCGCCTCATCTTCCGCTAACCACAAAATGGCTAGGGGATTAGAATCCAGATTACCAAAGAGTTTATCATTACGCGTTTTCCATATATACCACAAGATCCAAGGGAAACATTCATAGTTCGGTATTTTGGTGAAACGCCAAAAAAGATAATCCATATTTGTGAAAACAGACCCCGAAGGGAAAAATTATGGAGCTGTCGGGAAAGCCGACAAAGCCCAAACTTGTCTAGCCGGCGGGCATTCAAAAAGAGTATGATTAATCGTCTCCTCCTGAATTCCACAAAGACCACACATAGCATCACAACTCAAACCACATTTGCGAAGGTTTGCCGTAACAGCTACACAACCGGAAAGCACTTGCCACATGAAGTGACGTAGCTTTGGTGGACATCTGATTTTCCATACAAAAGCCTGAAGAGGTACGATATCTGGTCCAAATACCTTCGATTCAGAGGGAATCGTTGTATCTGAGCGAATAGTATGATATCCTGACTTTACCGAATATTTACCACACTTAGTAAAATGCCAGCCCAAGAGATCCAGAGAATCCGGTTGTCGCAACGGCAAGGCAGAAATTATAGCAACATCTTTCGGAACAAAAGTTGCCGTAAGTTGAGCCATATCCCAGGAGTTAGAGCTCCTGTCAATAAAATTTGTAACTCGAAGCAAAGGGTCCGAAGGTGTCCCTGTGCATAGTACTAGTCTCGGGGATTGAGCAGGGATCCAGGGGTCCGTCCATACCGAGATGGAGGCGCCAGATCCTACCTGTTTAATGAGTCATTTATTAACCAGAGAGCGAGCATAAATCATACTCCACCACCCATAGGAGGGGGAGTAAGATTTAATTGGATCCAAAGGATCTGAATGACGATAGTAACGTCCTTTAAAAACCTGTGCAAATAGTGAATCCGGTACTGTGATCAACCGCCAAAGCTGTTTTGCCAGCAAGGCAGTGTTATAATCATCTAAACATCGAAAACCCAAACCTCCTGCGTCTTTACCATGGCAAAGTTTGTCCCACGCCACCCAGTGTAGCCCTCGTGATTGTCCAGATGAACTCCACCAAAAATTGGAAATTGCACTAGTCAATTTCCTCGTAACCGTCTTAGGCAGCCGAAAGCAGGACATAACGAAAGTAGGAACCGCCGTGGCAACAGACTTGACCATTACCTCTTTTCCGCCTTTGGACAAAAGTCTAGCCAGCCACCCACTGGCCCTAGCTTGCAACCTATCTTGTACAAAGGAAAAGATTTTCGTCTTCGCACCGCCCAGACTTTCCGGAATACCTAAGTAAGATCCCATACCACCCAAATTTGTAATTCCTAGGACCCTTTTCAGCTCCTCCTGACGATCGTTGTCCACCGTATGCCCAAACTGGACCGAGGACTTTTGAAAATTAATTTGTTGGCCCGAGACCCTTTCATACTCCTTTAGGATTCCTAGGACCACCTCACATTGCTCCTTCGTAGCCCGGCAGAAGAAAAGACTGTCATCCGCAAATAACAGATGGGATATGGCAGGACTAGCAGTCGAAACCTTAATCCCAGTAATAAGTTTTAGCCGCTCTACCTTACGGAAATGAGCGATAAGCATCTCTGTGCAAAGAATAAAAAGGTAGGGCGACAAAGGATCCCCCTGACACAGCCTCCGACAAGGAGTAATGGAGCCATGAGCCTGGCCATTAATCAGAACCTTGTACTGAACTGATGTTACACAATACATAATCCAGGATATCCATTTATCGCAGAAACCGAATTGCCTGAGCAGATGTTCGACGAAAGACCACTCCACTCGGTCATATGCCTTACTCATATCCGTCTTAATTGCCATAACCTTCCTTTGCAAGAATGATTGGTTCGTAAACCGTGGAACATTTCCTGAGCGATCAATATGTTATCTGAAATTAAACGGCCTTCAACAAATGCGGATTGTGTTTCCGAAATAAGGGATGGTAAGATAGTGCGAAGCCGCTGGCACAAAACCTTAGATATAACTTTGTAACCAACATTACAAAGACTAATGGGCCGTAACTCCGTCATCCTCGTCGGTTTTTCCACCTTGGGAATCAAACATATATTTGTCATATTTAGTCTGTCATCAAAATCTCCGTCCCTCATGAAAGAATTGACCATCAGAACTAGATCAGATTTAACCGTAGCCCAGGCCTTCTGATAAAAGAGGGCCGTCATACCATCCGGTCCCGAGACCTTATCAGGGTGCATCATAAAAACCGCTTGTTTGACTTCCTGTTCGGTGACCTCGCGGGTCAAGAAATCATTTGTCTCTGTTGTGATAGCTGGGGAAACCTCATCTAACATCTCCTGAATATCCGACAGATCCGATGAAGTAAATAAATCTTGAAAATAAGAGACCGCAATATTTTGAATACCACTCTCCTCTGTCGTCCAAACTCCATGCTGGTCATGAAGACCGATTATACGAGATAATGTAAATTCACCAATTATTATAATTATTTTTATTTTATTTTCATGGTGGATTTCACGAGATATTAAACTCTTATAATATATCAATAGATATTAAAATTTGAATCCTCCATTTTTTATATCATTTTGTGTTACTAAGAACAAGATTTTATCGTAGAATGATTTATATATGTATGCTCTTTTCCTCAGATGATCTCTTTCTTTCTATGATGACTATACAAATCATATTAATTCTATACACAACCAATTTCGCTAAAAATAATAAGTAACTTAAGAAAAAGACTCTTTTCACGGCGGCGCAGGTGGAGGTAAGTCGCCGCACGTGGTGGACACGATTACTTTTCCGGCACGTTCTCCAGACTCTATAAGCATCAACACTACTTCTCTCATCGTCGGCCGATCCGAAGGCGAAGATTTGGTACAGAGGACTGCAATCTTCGTCACTGTGATCATGTGATTGAGAATCACATCGTCCTCTACCTTTGTTAGATAAGGATCGAGTATTTCAGATGTTAACGAATGATCTCTGATATGGTTTCTTGTCCACGTAGCAAGATCTCCACCTTGCTCCAGCGGCTGAACCGGAGCTTTTCCGGTTAACAATTCAAGAAGAACAACTCCGAAGCTGTAGATGTCGCATTTCTCTGTTACTTTCATAGTGTATGCATACTCTGCAAACAAACAAAACGGTAAGTTTAAGTTCGGTAAACTCAGTATGTAGCGGCGGTTTTTTTAAACATACCAGGGGCGATGTAACCGTAAGATCCAGCGACGGCTGAGACGGATTTAGACTGTGGCATGTCAATGACTTTAGCCAACCCGAAATCTCCAACATGAGCTTCGAAATTCTCATCGAGGAGAATGTTATTAGACTTGATGTCGCGGTGAATGATTCTTGGTTTACAATCATGATGCAAGTAAGCAAGACCTTCTGCTGCACCGAGTGCAATAGCAAAACGAGTAGGCCAATCCATGCTATGCGATTTCCCGCCGTGAAGCAACTCGCCGAGGCTTCCCCTAGACATGTATTCGTAGAGCAAGAGGTTCGAGTTTGATCCTTGATGGTAACAGAAACTGAAGAGCCTGACGATGTTTCTGTGACGGATTTTGCCTAGCGTTAGAATCTCGGCGCGAAAACTGTTATCCGTATTGTTGTTGTTGTTGCCTTCTCTGTTGGATTCGAGTTTTTTAACTGCTATGGTTTTACCTGAAGGCATAACCGCTTTGTAAACCGTTCCACAGGCGCCTTTACCGATGATGTAGCTATCATGGAAGCCTTTGGTTGCTTCCAAAATGTCTTTGACGGTAAATCGTTCTTTCGGGACAAAGTAAATGTCGGATTCTTGAAAAAAGGGTTCCTTGTCGTGCACATAAGGAGCCGTTTCCACAGGAAATCGTAGGAAATGAACAACAATAACTATGAGTAGAAGAGAGATACCGCCTATGACTGAAGACACGATGATGATGATTCTCCCCCGGCGAGAAGAACCAGCTTTTAGAGATGTAAGGTTAGGCCAAGAGGACTGGTTACGGTCACAGCTTCTCAAATGGCCGCCACAGAGTCCTTTGTTTCCGAGAAAACTGGTCAGAGTCATGTTTTGAAAGAGCTGCGAATGCGGAATTGGTCCGGTGAAGTTGTTGTAGGAAAAGTTGCAGCCGAGTAAACTGGACAAGTTCTCAAATGTGGTAGGGATTTCGCCGCTCAGATGGTTGTTGTTCAGAGAAAGGTACATTAGCAGATAAAGATTTCCGAGCTCCGGAGGGATGTCACCACTGAAATTATTGTAGCTCAGATTCATTGCAATCTGCAGACTTGAGAGTAAACCGAGTTGAGGCGGTATAGTCCCTGAAAACAAGTTTCCTCCCATCTGTAGCTCAGTTAGATGCGTCAGGTTTCCAATGGTAAACGGTATGTTGCCAGAGAATCTATTTTCTGAGAGTCTGAGGATCTCAAGCTGATGAAGGCTCCCAAGCTCACAAGGTAAAGAACCAATGAAACTGTTCCGGCTCAAGTCGAGTCGTTGAAGCATTTTGCAGTTGGCTATTTCAGAGGGGATCGGTCCGGTGAGAGAGTTTTTGGAAACGTTAAATGTTACCAGGTTGGAGAGTTTACCAATTTCTTTAGGCAGATTTGAGGAAAACTGATTAGCTGCAAGATGAAGTCTTTGCAGCTTCTGGCAAGTGCCTATTTCAGGAGGTACAGGTCCACTAAAACGGTTTTGATCCAACTCTATAGCAGAAAGGTTGACAAGCTTGCATAACTCGGTCGGGAACTGACCAGTGAGTCGGTTTCCAACAACACGAAGCTGCAGCAGCGACTTGCATCTCAACACACCTGGTGGAATGTTTCCAAATATCCTGTTAGACCCGAGATTCAACAGAATGAGATTAGACTGTTGACAGATGAAAGGCGGTATTTTCCCTGAAAGTTGGTTCTCTGAGAAGTCAACAACCCATAGAGGACTATATAAACCAAGACCTTGAGGGATTACACCGCTGAGGGAGTTGTGGAAAAGCTGAAGTTGGCGCATAGACGTAAGATTCTGGAAACCAGGTGGAATAGGACCGGTTAAAGAATTGATGGAGAGATCAAGTTTCGCTAAATTCTTCAGCCTACTGAGCTCATTTGGTATGATTCCAGTTAACTTGTTCTGAAACAAATACAATAGCCTCAACTCACTGATCTTGCTCAGCTCAACTGGAATCTCACCGGTCAACATATTCTCCGAGAAATCTATTTCCATTACATTGGAAAGATTTCCTAGCTCCTTTGGGATTGTCCCATTCAACTGGTTTTGGTACAGATAGAGCTTCTTCAAGGACTTCATGTTACCAATCTCTGATGGTATAGGTCCAACCAATGAGTTACCGTATAAAGCCAGAATCTCAAGACGTGTTAACTGTCCAATCTCTTTAGGAATTGACCCTGAAAACTTGTTCTGCCACAGTATCACCTCCTGAAGTTTAACTAGCATCCCGATCTCTTTAGGAAGCTCTCCAGAAATGAGATTCTGCGCAAGACCGAGCAACTTCAGGTTAATGCATTTACCGATTTCCGCAGGTATGTTCCCAGAGAAATCGTTCTGTCCCGCTCGAAATGTCGTCAAGTTGATGAGGTTTCCTATAGATCGAGGTAAGGGACCTGACAAGTTGTTGGTATAAGCCACAAGCTCTTCCAAGTTGTATAAATCACCAACTTCTTCAGGCAAAGGACCCGAAAGCTTGTTATTGCATATGTTGAAGCTTCTCAGTTGCGATAACTTCCGAATCTCAACCGGTATAGAACCACCGAACTGGTTGTTATTCAAAAACATAACCTCCAGCTTCGAACAGTTTCCAATCTCCCGAGGAATATCTCCAGTTAACCCGTTATAGGCGAGATTAAGATAGACCAAGTTTACTAAACCGCCAATGCTGGGGCTTAATATCCCAGAGAGATTCATAGAACTCAAATCAAGAGACGTCACCACCAGATTACTATTACTACTACTACCCTGTGAGCTGCAGTTAACACCTATCCAACTACACGGCGTCTCATCAATGTTGTTCCAATTGTGCAAACGGTTCAACGGATCATGAAATCCTCTGTTCTTCAACTCCAAGAGAAACTGACCATCGCTGTTTAAACTCTCTGAAGTCCAAACCAATAGTGTCAAGAGAAACAAAACTCCAACTAACATAGAATTTGATTCTGTCTTAAACTCAGAGATCCACCAACCCATTGATCCTCTCAACCTCATTCTTGTGTTTATAATATAGTAATTCTCAACACCTGCAGTTACAGAGATTCACATTTCTTACACACCAAAGCGAAAAAAGAAATCAAAGACGCTATAATGCAAAAACTCAAAGCTTTTTGAGCAACAAGGACTTAAAACCCTAGCCATAGATCTATGATTGGTTATGAACATAGATCTGAAGAAAGTACCAATACGTTTGAAAGTATTCAAATTTACCAGCTCAAAAAACCAAAACTTTCAGTAAATTTAAACGAATACGAGAAGCATACCAATGTGAATCCATAGACAAAACCACCAAGCAGAAGCAGGAGGTCCAAAACCGGTAGAACGTTCTCCACAGTTTAAAGCTGCGAGAAACAAAGATGGAACCTTTACGAACCTTCCAAAAACAATCAGCAAATGATAGTGATTGTCAAAGCTTTTAAGATTTCTTACTTTGTGCACTTGGAGAGAACAAAATGAGAGTATCACAAAAACTTTCTCTTTTCGATTCCTCAAACAGAATGAAAAAAAAAATTATACTGTTCAGGGATCAAGAAAGATCATAACTTTGATCTGGATTGGAATCAAGCAGAATCAGGAACCCAAAAGGTTTTTTTAAAAAGGGAACTTTAAAACATCCACACACAACAATCCCGAGAATTTAAAAAAGGGGAGAAACTCAGAAAAGGAAAGAAAAAGTGAAGAGAAAGAGAGAGAGATAGTGAAGAGAATCAATTTAGTGTACACTCCAATAAGGATTTGATTTTGAGTATGGGAAAAAGGATAAGTAAGGTTTTTTTTTTTTGCTTTGGTTTGAAGTTCTAATGGCCGACAAGGCATGCCTTCTCTCTCTACTGTGTGTGGGTTTCTCTTTCTTTATAGTGAGATGAAGCTTTGTGTGGTTATTTTTCATCTTTTTTTTCTTTCTTTTTTGGTTTTGGCCATTTTCTTCAGTGCCAAGAACATCAATTTTCTAATTGAAAAGGAAGTTGTGGAAGAAAAAAGGTAGAAGAAAGTGGCAAACTACTTTTTTTTTTTAGGCCAAGGGGGAAAAAGTTAGAGAATTTTTATTTCACGGCAAAATCAGGAATTGCTTTTGGAGATTTACCGATTGAGACAGCCTAGGTTCTGATTATTTAGACCGGATAATAGATCATAATTATATAAAATTAATAATATATATAAAATGTAAGGGTCATTGCGTATATGAGCCGTTAAAAATGTAAAGTTCTTAACTTTGTTTTGAATTATCAAAATTTCAGTTTTTTGCAAACACTTTTTATTTTATATTTTAACAGCCCTAAAAGTTTTAAATAAAATCTCTAACTCCAAATAGTCATATTTATTTTTTTTCCTCTCTAAAGTCTAGAACCAATATTATAATAGTCTTAACTTTTTTTTGAAAGTCTAATGCGTATTTTCGAAATTTCTGCTATAGTTTTTTTTGAAACAAAAATCTACATTCACAAAGTCAGTGAAAAAAACATTCTTTCTGCTTTAGGTCATTAGCCAAATGTTCAGAATTGAAAGCCAATCTATCAACTTCTAGTGCTAAATTTTCTATCCCCAATTTGGCGAATCCCCACTGTTTTCATCACAAACGCACCAACCTCTCTATGTGTCACGTCTCATGTGGATATGTAGAAGAACAAAAAAAACGTCATGGTTTTTTTTTTTTTTTTACAGGAAGATAAAATAAACTATAAATAACGATTTTAAAAAGAACATAAAACAAGCTTTAAAGCTTGACTTGAAACCATAGAAGTGACAAGATACATAAAGAGGACGACAAGTCCTAAGGGTAGAGAGTTGCCGCACACAATGAGACCGCTCATGGTGAAAGATGACCGACCACTGCCACATAGTCAACCACCATGATAACCATTGTGGGTCCATTGCTTACGGCCCATTTGCATAACCGGGGGACCCTACCTATGGGATGCCGTTCCCCAGAGAGATTAGTCTCAGACCCCTCCATAGGTCTGGGGATTTACTCTTTGAGTTAACAAAAAGAAAAAAAAAATATCTACATTTTTCATAGATTCCAAAACAAAATACATTTTTACGTAGAATTGCACCTTTGGATTTTTGTATCATAATAATATCATCCAACAGCTGATTCATCACACATAAAAATTTAATAAGAAATTTTTATCTCTTTAATTAACTGCAACGTGAGAATAGTTAGGGAATCTATATACTTATTTAATCAACCCTTTAAACAAATAACCCTACTTCATATAAAATATTACACAAAATGCCAGTATATTTTAATACAAAATATAACAACAGAATTTTAATATTAATTTGTTGTACATGAAAATGATTATCCAAAAAAATAGTAATTATTAATTTATTAGATTACAAGAAATCATTAATCAAATAATTTCGAAATTATTTAATAAAATAATAATAAAATTATTTCGAAATTATGTAATAAAATAATTAAACATATTCTATTTATTGTTTCAGAAATTTTAGGAAACAATAACAAACTATTTAGAAAATTATAAAACTTAAATTATTTATAAAACTAAGATTAAATATTTATATATCTAAATCATTTAATAATAACAAATATATATTAAAATTAGGATACATCATTGTTTATATTTTTAAGATATATCTATATACTTATTTAAGCTACGTTGTTAAAAATTTAACCAGTTCTGATGTGACATATTACGAAAATGCTATTATATTTTAATTATTCTAATAACTAACAAAAAAAAAGTTTAGATTTGTTTACAAAATAACAAAACTCTATTTATTGTTTCATAAATCTTAGGAAATAATAACAAACTATTTAATTGGCTAAAACTTAATTGTTTATATACAATATTCACTATGTATACAATACTAAGTGTATAATATTGATAATATACATAACCTAATTGTAATTTTCACCTATAAAATTAATATACAACATGTTATACCAATAACTTCAATTTGTAAATTTGGTATATTAAGATCTCTAAACACGATCACATCAATTTGTAATACCAAATCATGGGTCAATACATGTTTTGTTGGATTTTTTTGGCTTTACCACCAAACCAAAATAGTAGTACCAACTACGGGTCAAAATCAGAGTATGACCTTAAATAAATTAAATATATAATTTTATAAAATGTATAGAATTAATAAATTTTCTACTATTATTTTGTAACAAACAAATTCAAATATACATAAATATTTTTTCACGCTGGTAACATTATTCCACAAAATATTAACGTGTATTTATGAGTCGGGTAATAAAACGGGTAATGAGACGGGTAACGAGACACTCAAAAATTAAATTAATATCCGATACTCGATCATTATTCACGGATAATATAATTATTATACCCTTCACTCGACCCTAAAGCTGCGGGTACCTTTTTTCGGGACAGATACAAACCGAAAAACGGGTCCAATAAGGGTATCGATAGTAGTTTCTAGGCCTACCTATTAGTAGTTTAATATGAATCCATATAGTACTATATTATATAACATGTAAATGAATGATACAACATAAACATAATATTAACAAATAACAAAAAAACAAAAAAAAATTCCCGCGCTACCAGCGCGGGTTATTATCTAGTCTAGGTTTTATTAGATTTTTAGTAGTTTTCAAAGAAAACCAAAATCAGCTGCAGGATGCAAATTTTTAGGAAAATTAGATTTCCTAAAAATCCAGGTTTTATTCGTTTTTCGAATGAAATTTTAGGAAATGAAAAATTAGTAAAACATAGATTTTGGTTTTTCTTTGAAAATTACCAAAAACCAATAAAATATGGATTCCCTAATTTTTAGGAAATCTAATTTACTAGTTTTCATTTTTAAGCATGACTTGAATTTTTTTTCTGTGTTTTTTTTTAAATAAATTTTTAACACAGAATCTAAAAACCATTAACCAAAATCTAAAATCTAAAAACTAAAAACTAGAATTCAAAAACCACTTAAAAACTTGTAAACATTCATTGCCAAAATAGTTTGATCTGAAGTAGGGGGTTTGGGTGTTAAATGCCCACCCGAACTAAATGTAAAAATATGAATTTTATGGGATTTGAACCCATAACCTTGAGCATTTAAGGGTGCATCTATAACCATTTTGGCATTTTAGTTTTTCTGTCCTAAAATGAAATGTTAAATATTTATATATATAAAAGTTTTCTAAAATTCATAAAAAAATAAAAGTTAGTTTTTTTTTGTTCATGGCTTGACTGAGTTCGGATATACTCGAATTACCCGAATGGGTAATATCCGAACCCGACCCAAAAATATAAAAAACCCGAACAGATTCTATATGTCTAAACCCAAAAACCCGAAGGAACCTGAATGCCCAGGACTACTCCACAGTAAAGAAATGGTATTTCAGGTCCGCTTTGGCTCCTGATCTTGAGCTCGCTGGCCTCAGACCTGGCATTGCCTTGTGTTAAAATATTTATGAAAACTATATATTGACCCAAATATATTTGCTTTAAATTCGAAAATTCTCCATTAATTGTTTGACTAGGTAGTAAGCCGTGCTACAGCACGGGCCAAAATATTTATTATAACTTGAAATTAATAATACTGTCTCTGTTTTTTCAGATTATTTCGCCGTTTTCAATCATTGTGAAATTAGTATGTACTTATTTATTACATTTGATTGCAGTGAGCACGATATTGATTCTGACACAATCTACCTTCCATTCCTTTATTACCATACCTCTGGCCTTTATCCTCTCTTCGGGAGACTCTTCACCCTTTGGTACTGTAATCCAAAAACCCGAAGGAACCTGAATGCCCAGGACTACTCCACAGTAAAGAAATGGTATTTCAGAACATTGCCTTATGTTAAAATATTTATGAAAACTATATATTGACCCAAATATATTTGCTTTAAATTCGAAAATTCTCCATTAATTGTTTGATAGGCTACCATATTAACTATTAAGGACACTATGATTGTGACCGGGGAATATGGGGTCCAACAGGACGATCGTGGGTAGAAACTGTTCAACGAAAGAGACTAGATCATCAGATAATCACCGTCTGATGTGGAATCACTTAACTTTTTCTTTTGTCAACGGAAGCACTGAACTACACATATTTACTTCTTCTCTTTTTTTTTTTACAATTTTCTCTGATCACTAACCATGCTTAAATATGAAATTACATGAAGCTTTTGTTTGTTTTAATTCTAACTTTAGAACGTGATAAACACTAAATAATATAATATAAACACATTATGAGGTTCATGTTGCTTGACACGCAATGATTAAATTATAAGAACAGAAAAGGGCCTTTACTCCCCGGGGTCCCCAAAAATACTTTTTTGTTCATTAACATTTTGGTATAAGTAAATAACATTTTACATCATAGTTGTTAGATATTTCCCCCACTGGTAAAGGCGGCAAATTTAAAAATGAAATATGAAACATTTAACAAAACCAAGTGGGTACTTTAACATTTGCATAATAGTTTGGATGTATTGGTAGAAAGGTCCAAAGAATCTTCCAAGTAAGTATGTTTCATGTGGACTTAATATATCACTGTGACAATCGAAGACTTCAATTTAGTAGTGATCCTTCCGAAAAAGAATTTCGACAAATCTAACTCATAAACAACATTATTGTATATATACAAATATTAGTCCAAAACGGATGAAGGATTTGTGTTTTCTCGCAAAAAAATATTTTCTTTTGTTAATTGTCATGTGACATTAGATTACCTCTTTTGTGAGTTGGTCCATAGCCACTATATGGCTATATGTATATCCAATAAAGTCAGTTAGGTGATATTTGACGTTATAAAATGTTAGGCAAAAATGAGAAGATAAGCACTAGGAAGCTAGCTACTCTCCACGCTACATTTGGTCACGCTTCCCTTACTCTTCTCCTCTCTTTTTCACTTAATGAATTATAAAATCAAAATATTATGTTTCTTTTCAATTGAATTGGCCACTTCGACAAGTTAGGATTATACTATTTTGATGAAAAATCATTTGCTTTTCCTAAAAAATCTTAGCAACAAACATTTATATTATTATATATATATATATATCGGTTGAGATATGAGATATCTATGAAAACGTATACTTATCAAAAGAAGACTTTTAATACGACCCGTGATTACTTGTCATCGATCGTCGTTCGATCGAAGAAACTCATGGAACTGATTTTAGCAATCAGTTAAATCTTGCACACAATACAAAATGTCCTTATAGTTAATAAATACTAACACTTTGTGTAAACAAATATACAAAATGTCCTTATAGTTGTTGTGTAGTGTTAGTTTATTAAATTACTCGATGCTAACATGAGTCCGGCTCTCCGCAACATTTATGTAGAAGTCGAAGCAGCCGGAGTCTTTATTCTCGTGAACCTAAAAAAGAAAAACGCGTCGTATTTTTACAAGATCGAGTGAATTTTTCTTTTTATATTTTTGAGAAATTTGTTTTGTAGAATAACTCTTATACGTAATAACTTGTAACGGAATCATACGTTTTAAGCATTAAAGTGATAAAATTAGTCACAATTAAGCATCAATCCCAAGATAACACTTTAAATGTTATCGAATCTCAAGCAATAAAAACTCATTAAACAAAACTTGTTTACACTACAACAGTCCAACGATTACGCAGCGCTGTATTTAAATAGGAATATAATACAATAATAATAACCATGATATTAAAACTGACAATAATTTATGTTAAATGTTAGTTAGAAGAAGCAATATATATATGACTAATCAAGTTATTGGGAGTTATCTTAGAACATATTTAGTCGAAGTTGCTCAGAAGCTCTGGGAGATTTAGATCTGCCAAGCTTTGACTCAACAGGCGTCAATAAGTTAAGGTTTTAATTGTTTTATTATTATCTATACATTTTTTTAATGAGCGCATCGCCCACTTGTTTTTCTTATTACACTTCATATGTACACATATTGACATATATACAAAAACAAGTAGTGGTTTTCTAGTAAACTTAAGAAAAACTTGTATAAATTGTTGAGATATGATGTATGTAATCAACGCGAATCTTAAGTATGCAATATATAATCCATCATATAAAATATTATCTTTGGAAAGAACGATTATTATAGCTATATCATCAATAAACGGATATGCATTTCTCTCTTTGATTGTATTCGAAAAATATCTAATGGTTGATCCATCATCCATACATGCATGATGCATCTAATATATATATACCACCATGAATTGTGCATTATTTTAAATTTTTAATACAAATTCTTGTTAGGTTGCCTTGCTCCATTCTTTTATTCGCAAAGTCATTCGCAGTGTAAGGCTTTGAATGACCATGTGTGAAGCAAGACGAATTGATGATGAAAGACGGACGAATATATAATGTACGTATGTATATACTTACATACAAAAACAATTAAACATATACGAACTCACACGTTTCATGTATACACGTACATACGTATTCGTACGTCTCTCTGTAAGACCCACAAGCGTGTGAAACGATACATATGGTGGATAATGCAACCCCACACATGTCCATGTCACCTCAAATCCCATTTTTCCACTATGCCATTTGTAACCATGTGACTTGTCAAATACTCTTTATCATCATTCAATGACACTGTATTTGTTGTATCTATATAGTAGAGATCTTTTTTTTTCCCTTTTCTTTTGGAATGATATCTAGTAGAGATCTTTTTCACCATTCTTTTATTTCTCGGTTCTGTATGACTTTGTGTGAGAGGGATGACCAAACAAAAAGAAATGTAATTTATCAAATACTAAAAACTGTAAAATGATTGCATGACCTTATGGGCTTTTTAACAATTACTGAGAAGCCCATACTATTTCGTAGTCCTTAAGCCCATGTATTTATAGATTTCGACTGAAGTGAAAAGGAGCGGTGAGGTTTCGCCACGTCACCATCAACATTATCAGAAACCACATAAGTCCTTTACTAGTTTAGGCAGATTTTTTGCGGTACTGAGTGGCCATGGGACTGGTGGCTCTTCCGATCAACCACCGTACGGCTCCGCCGGATTTTTCACCACACAAAACGGTGAATTCAGTGTTTAACAGTATCGGACTTGCTGTACGGTTCAATAATGTTAAAACGAGAAAGCCTGTGTATTTAGGAACGATCTTAACGGAGAAATCAAGAGCAAGAACACTAACGACGGCGGAAGCAGTTTCCGGCGGCGGAGTTTCGCTTCCACCACTGGATTTGACGGAGGATAATATCCATCTGGTATTATCCGAAGCTCGCATCGAGGTAAGCTCGCTTTTTTTTTTCTAACCGGTTTTGCCCAATTCTAGATTGGTATGGTTCAGAACCGGTATTCAATTTAACCGGATTGCACCAACCTTTCTGGTTTGGTTTATTTCGTGCTCGGAAAAAAACAGAGCATTGTTGTTGCTTGTAGAGGAAGTAAACTTTGTTTTCCGGGTTTTAATAGAACTAAACTAAAGTTTTGTTTCCTATTTATAGTTCCCAATTTATGAATCTTTGATCGAGAATAATGTTTTGGTTTACGTACGGCAGCTTGCACAACTGTTTGACTCATCGGTTGGGATAACAGGACAAGTAGAGTTAGTGGAACTAGACGGACCATTCGTGAAGATAAGTTTAAGAGGCAAGTTTTGGCACACACGTGCAATGGTTCTAGCTCGAATTGGGAACTACATGAAACAGAGGATCCCTGAGATTTTGGAGGTTGAGATTGAAGATGAGAAGCAACTCGATGACAGTCCTGCGAATTTCTAAAACTTTTTTCCATCTCTTCTTCGCTTAATGTGACTTGATGATGCTTGTGAGGACCCCTGCTTATGAGTTGTTGAAAGTAACTCTGTGTGAGTAATCTAAAATCGATTTGTAGCATAGTATACTGTATACATCTTTTCTAGAAGCCTAGACTAGCCTAGGTAGGGCTGGGCATTCGGGTTACCCGTTTGGGTTCGGGTATTACCCGTTCGGGTTCGAGTTCGGGTTAATGGGTAATGGAAAATAGAACCCATTCGGGTATTTTACTATTTTGGGTTCGGTTCGGTTCGGGTAGTACCGGGTTCGGGTCGGTTTGGGTTACAATTTTCAGAACCCAATTAGTACCCGAACTACCGGGTACCCGAAAAAATATAATTAAAATTAATAAAATTTAAATAAATTTAGTTTTATATCAATCAATGTTTTATAACCGCAAGAAACAACAGACAAAAGCCGTTTTATGGGTGGACGAGAAAACCAAAACGTACCTTGTCGTCTGGTCGATAGGTTTCTTCTACATGATGTTCACCAAGAGTGGATTTAAATTCTGGAGAGAGATACCTACAAGAGAAGGTCGTGATGAGAGTAGCCCTGGATGTCTTGACCTTGTCTACAAAGTCAACAAGGTATACGTTTTATGTCGACAAAAACAAATCAGAATCTTGTATTTTTTCTCAAAAAGTCCCTAGAGTGGAATCGGGTAATGTTTATAAAATTCCTTTTACAAATTATGCAAAAAGGACCGTTCGGAGGATCATCGGTGTTACTGTCTCTGGAGATGTTTTGATGGTTGAGAGTCGGATGAGGAAGATTTTCAAATTTTTTAGGATGTGTTTACAAGGGACAAGATGGGAACCTATGGTGTCATTAGTGGATGAGTCTTGGATTATGGATCTTGGTGTGACTATACCAGCTGCAGTTATTGGCACCCAGCCAAACTCGACTTATTACTCTAGTAACAAGTATGTTTATCGTGGCCATGTTCCTACTCGATCGTTGGTGATCCAAAACGATTTCAATTGTCAAAATTATGGTTCCGTGAGGTTGTTTTTTCCTAGTCTACAATAGTTTTGAATGGTGGGACTACAGCTACAAATTTGATTCCATTGTGTTGCTTAGATTGGTTATTTATTTATTTTATTAATAAAATCCTTTTTATCACTTTTTTCTTGTTTTAGTATTGGTTTGGTTTGTTCGGATATGACCGAAATATCCGAATTGGTGATTCGTTTTATTCACACGAGAAAAAACAAAAAACCCTAAAATGTAATAAGTCGCACGCCTCCAGAAAATGCTACACGAAAAATGTCTAGAGATGACAATGGTTGGTCAAAGCTTTATCCTGATCTTTTGCGACCGATCTTCGAAAGCTTAAGTTGCTTAGATTTTCATCGAGCAAGAACAGTTTGCTCAAACTGGTATGCCGTATCTCAGACATGTCCTCTGTATCCATGGCGAATCGTATTCCGAGGTAATAACTCTGTCTTGTTTGATCCATTACAAGACAAGATCTACACGAAAAATCTTCTTGGAATCGACTTATCCAAATTCCATTGTCTCGCTAGTTATGGGAATTGGATACTAATCGTAGATCCATGTCTAGATTTTTATCTTTTGAACGTGTTTACTCGCGAGGCGATCAAACTTCCTTCACTAGAATCATCGCTTCATGGTGATCGTCCTTTTAGGTTCATACGAAATGAAGAGTTTGAATACTTCCTTGAGCTCTACGGCACCAAGTTTCTCTTGACGTGGAACGACTTTAGGTTTGAGAAAACAGCTATTCTGTGGGTAAACGGGAGGACTGGAGATTACGTCGTTGCTTGGACTATCAAACAGTTCTATATCGTCTCATACAAGAATATAGGAAACGATGATGATGGTGATGACAAGGGCTGGAGTATTACATGTACACAGTGTGAGGACATGGCTTATAGAGAAAACAAGCTCTATGTGTATACTTTTGATCATTACATCAACATACTTGATTTTTCTGGAGATATCCCTAAAGAAACCAAGGAAGAGAACCATTATCTTAGTCATCCGTTTCGCTTCGTAGATACGATCTATAAGTTGAGACTTGCGGTCACAAGAAAAGGAGAGGTTCTAATCGTTCTGAGTTTAGAAGGGTTAGATGATAGAAAGTTTTGCATCTTCAAGCTGAATCTTCAGATTGGTGATTGGGAAAGAGTAAAGTCCTTGGGAGATGAAATGTTGATATTTGGTCATGGGGTCACAATAAGAGCACCGGACAAAGATATTAGTGGCGGAGGACTCAAGAGTGATTCAATCTGCTTCCTTGATGATGACCATTTGTTTGATAACACAATGAAGAGACAACAACCAAGTTGCGGTGTGTTCGATCTTGCCACAAGCACAATCACATGGCATACAAGATTAGAAGATCTGTCTTCCAAGATTTGCTGGTTTGTCCCAGGATATGCTAATTAGTCTTCATAAGATTGAGTTAGAAACTCTTCCTTAGTCTCTGATTTGGGTTTTTCAAGTATTTTGATTGTAATAACATGCTTAAAAGTGATTTCACTTGATACCGTGTGATATAAGTAACCTAATAACGATTGTTTTTAGTTCGTGCGCTTTGGTTGTTTAATATGGGCTTAGGCCCATTAATCCTTTGGTTCAGAAACCCTAAACCCATTTAATCGTCGTCGATACATACTCTGTTTTGTGTGAGTCTCGGAATGATCTGAAAGAGACGACAATGTCGCGATCGAGAACTTGTTATGATTGGTCAAAGCTTTGTCACGATCTTTTGCCATCGATACTAGAAAGATTACACTACAAGGACTATCACAGAGCGAGAACCGTTTGCTCAAACTGGTACACAGTTTCCACAACTTGTAAGCGACCTCTGTATCCATGGCGAGTCGTCTTCAACGAGAGCTCTGCTTTAATTTTCGATCCCGGAGAAGAACAAACCCACGAAATACAACATCCAGGAGCCGATTTTTCAGAAAGGTACGTACTTGCTAGCTGTAGCAATTGGTTCTTGATGGTTGATTCTTGTTTAGGGTTTTATCTCGTAAACGTGTTCACTCGTGAGAGAATCAATCTCCCATCGATGGAGTCATCGATTCTCGGGAAAGAGAGAGTTGATCAAGAAGTTGAGTGGAAACATTACATCAAGCGTACGGACATGGTTTCTATCAAGAAACAGGCTTGTCTTTGGATAAATGAGAGAACAGGGGATTACGTTGTAGCTTGGAGTGTCAAACAACATTACTTGTTCACATACAAGAGAGGAGATGATTCATGGTCTAATCTTCAAGGCGCAAAGTGTGTTTCTATGGTGTTTGATAAGGAGTACAAGCTTTATGTGTATACTGCTGATAACTACATCAAGATTTTTGATTTATCTGGTGATTTGCCTGAGGAGATTGTGGGAATGAATCCGTATCGTAACCATATGTTTAGCTTTCGCTCTGTTTCCAAACGTGGGGAACATATTTGGAAGCAGAGAGTAGCGGTTACTAACTCTGGAGAGGTTTTGATGATCGTGAGCTTGAAAGGGTTAGAAGATAAACGTTTGTTTTACATCTATAAGATGAATTTGGGGAGTTGTAAATGGGAAAGGGTAGATTCTCTTGGTGGTGAGATGTTGATATTTGGTCATGGGGTCACAGTAAGAGCACCAATCAAGGATATTAATGGTTTGGGAATCAAGAGTGATTCAATCTGTTTACGGGATGGTGATCTTTGGCCAGTTAGTTTTTATTTTGATATAGTACAATTGCCTAATTTCGGTGTGTTCGATCTTGCGACAAGCACAATCACAAGTCCTAAATCATTAGATGTTTCGTTCAAGAAGAGTTTCTGGTTTGTTCCAGGATATGCTTAAAGGATTTTGTTTTAAGAGATTGGTTTCTCATTTGGTCTAAGTCTTGATTCAGAGGGATTCAGCAGCTGAAGCAGAGCCAACTTGCCAAGTTGTTTGTTTTGGCTACTTTTTTTTTTTCTTTGGATTTGTTCAAGTATTGTGATGGTTGTAAGCTTTATTTTGCGGATGAAGCTTTTATGGTTTATCTTTATTTTGCGGATTAATACAATGTTTCTAGGGAATTGCGGTTTAATGAATCTTTGGTTGAGAAAAGTTCTTATATAAATCTTATAACTGATCCCCTCTCAAATGCGTGTATGGAACCGAACTATCATTATTGCATTTCAAAACTTAAAACTTTCAAAATTGTAGTGTACTCTTCACGTTTGGTTAATTAAAAGAGGTACGTCGAAGAGGGAGAAAGTGATTACAAAATGTGGAGATGTTATGGGCCATTCAGAATTTAGGAATTAGGATGGTACAAGAAAGGGAAGTTTTGTTTCGAATTCTTTAAGATGGATCTTGAGAGTAGGGGGAAGCGGAAAAGAGTAGATTCTCTTGGAAAAAATGAGATGGTTACCTTTGGTCTTGGAGTCGCACTAAGAACACTTGACATGAGATGAGATGGTTACCTTTGGTCTGGAGTCACACTAAGAACATATATCAATGGTGGTTCCATCTTTTTTTTTTGTTGAAGATGATCTTTGGCCAGGTCAAAAGAAATGCGATGTGATCAATCTTGCGACAAGTACAATCACATTGGCTAAAGCAGTAAAGCGTAGGTCATAGTCTTTTGGAGACTCGGCGATGGTTTTTTTTGCTAGACTATTTTATTTATTAATTTTTGTTACAAAACTAAAATCCCAATCCCACTCAACATACAATTATAAAAATATTTTATTCCGCTTCACAATTAAAAAAAAAAAAAAGAGTAAATTATTTACTATACTACCAAAAAATAATAGAAAAAGTAAATTATTACTATACTACCAAAAAAGAAATAGGAAAAGTAAAATTATTAGAATAGATAAAAGGTAGGCTTAACCTAACTTGGTAGACAAGGAACCTTAAGAGTTAGAGAATCAGAGAGAAGAAGAGATGACATCTCCAGGAGACGTCGACTGGTCGGAGATGTGTCCCGATGCCATGCAATTGATTATCGAAAGCTTAAGCTGTTCAGATTTTCATCGAGCAAGAACCGTTTGTTCAAAGTGGTACTCTGTTTCGAAATCATGCGTGGCAGGATTATGGAATAGGTATCCATGGCTGATACTTTTCCGGGAATCTTCCGTCTCGAAACCGCCCACGAAGCTGTTCACTAAGTTTTCTGACACAAATTCTTGTAAGCTGTTCGATCTTCGAGAAGGAAAGATTTACAGGAAAAGATGTCTCGGAGACAAATTATCCGAGAGCCGTTGCCTTGCGAGTTACGGTAATTGGATACTGATGATGAATCCGAGTCTCGATTTCTACGTCTTGAACGTGTTTACCTGCGAGAGAATCGATCTTCCGTCACTATCACTCCCAGGTGAAGTGAGATTCCCAAGAAAAGACGATGCTAGGTTCCTCGAACAGTCTTGGTCTTGCTTAGATCGTGAGATGGCTGTTTTGTGGATTGATGAGAAAACGAAACATTTTGTCGTTTCCTTGATTTGCGATGATAAGTACTTGTTCTCATACAAGAAAGGAGATGATTCTTGGTGGCGCCTTGAAGGAACAGAGTGTTTAGCTATGGCTCACAAGGACCAAAAGCTCTGTGTTTATACCTCTGACCATCTCATCAAGATTCTTGATTACTCTGGTGATATCCCGGTAGAGATCATCGAAGAAAACCCTTATTTGAATCATCCGTTTTACTATGATCCGAAACCGTGGGAATACATTTGGAAGAGGAGATTAGCGATCACGACTTCAGGAGATGTTCTAATCATTCTGAGCTTAAAAGGAGTCCTTGAGTACCAAGAGAAAATTTTGTTCTACATCTTTAAAATGAATCTACAAGGCAAGGAATGGGAACGAGTAGATTCTCTGGGCAATGAGATATTGGTTTTTGGTGATGGGATCACATTGGCAGTAGCATCAGGTAAAGAAGAGATTCGTGGAGGAGTCATCTATTTCGCTCCTGATGATGTTTGGCCTCAGGCCAACTTTCCAAGTAGTCCCGGTGTTTTTGATCTTGCAACAACCAAAATAAGATGGAGTCCACCTCGACTAATTTACAGGCCGCCCAGCATTCGCTTTCGCTGGATTGTTCCACGGATCTGATAAGAATGTATATCAACCTGCGGTTTCTTTTTAGTGTCCAATTTTATTTCTATTTATTTATTTCATTACTCTTTGATGTCTTGCTTACATACATCTACAACTTTAATTAGTAAAGCAGAGTTTTCAAGAATCATAGTACCTATGTGATCACTTTTGCATTTCTTTAGTTTTCAAGAATCATAGTTTTTGTGTTAGATCATTATAAATATATATATTCCTGCGGCAAATCATTCATCTACTAACCTCAGCCATGTGCTCAAGTTTGTTGCAGTCTAGGGCAGAGCCTTTTCAATATTCGAAAGACACAAATATTAATGGATTCAATACTATGTTTTAAAAATTTAAATGATTTGATTTTGATGATTTTAGAGAACTTGTTATGATTTTATTGTATTGTAGAAAAAATCCAAATCTCATTTTTTTTTGTTTTGGTGTGAAAAGGGGAGACTAGGCCTCCCATTTATTAATAAAGAAAAAAAACAATTACACAGGAACATGACGAGGTTGCGCACAACCCATGACGTCCTCTAACAAAATAGACCGGACAGGCTCCGGACAAACAGCAAAGGAAGAAAAACCTAGAGGCAACGTAAACACATAGTTCGCTAATCCATCGGCAAGACGATTAGCTTCCCTATACACATGACTAATACGGACTATCCAGTCCCTCGATATGAAGCCATAGCACAGACGTACTAGGAAGGACAGCGGATGGGAATCCCCAATCCCTGTCGTAAGAAAGCCCACCACCATCTCTGAATCCACCTCTAACTCAACCCGCGTAACACCCTTCTCCCAAGCAGTATATAGGCCATAATAAACTCCCCAAAGTTCCGCTAACGGGGCCGAGCACATGCCTATATTCAAGACGAAACCACCAAGCCAATCCCCATTACCATCTCGCAAAACACCAGCTGCAGTAGCTAACCCCGGATTGCCATGAGAAGCCCCGTCTGTGTTCAATTTAACCCATCCCACACTCGGCAACAACCACTTAATCCATCTCACCTCGCGTGCCACCCTCTGTACTTCACCCCTCTCTACTTGGTAAGCTGCATAAACCTCCCCCGCCAAATCCTTAAGAAACTGTACCCGATCCCGGAATCTTCGCGCACTCCCAAAGATATCCCCTCATCTCCATTTCCAACTCCACCAAACTGCTACCGCAAATAACGTAGCCCATGAGTAGTTCTCTCGCTCAACGTTTTCACATAAATTCCCATAGAGCCATTCGAGTAGAGAAGCATTAAAGAATGCATAGACTTTCCCTTGGGGCACTAACCTCCGCCACACACCCTCCATCGCAGGACAGTCTCGTAACACATGTAAGATGGTCTCCTCGGCGCTCCCGCAAACAGAGCAGATATTCGTATCACACAAATGGCGCCGAAACCTCTCCACATTTGTCATTATTGCTTGATTCACAACTAGCCAGAGAAAGCAGCGAACTCGCTCAGAACCCTTCACCCTCCATACACACGCAAATAATTTCTCCATATCCTGTCGTGGCGTGTCATCCTGTGTCACAAAATCATATGCGGATTTCACTGTAAATCTACCATATGCCGTTCCAGACCAAGATAACCTATCTTGAGCACCTGTAACTGTATCCACCACGATCGCACTAAGCTTCAACCGTGTAGTCAGAGGTATATGGCAAAATATTGGCAAGATGCCACCCCGTACCATTTCTCCATAAGTCTCGGACCCGAATGTCCTCAAAACCTAGTGGTAAACCTCCAATCTCCGCATGAATGGGACCAGTATTAGGGAGCCATTTATCACTCCAAAACCTAACCGCCTTGCCATCTCCTAGAACCCAACCCAATCCTGGTATAACCACCTCTCTCAACCCGACGCTTACACTACGCCAGGTAGATGACCACGTGCCCTTCACCACCAGCCACGATGCATCATGAACATCACCAACTTTGTATTTTGATCTTAAAACCTTTGCCCATAGGCTCTCTTTGTCCTGAAGGAGACGCCATCCCAACTTACCAAGAAGTGCCTTATTCATCTCTTGAGAAGACCGAATCCCCAACCCCCCTTCCTTCTTTGGTTTACAAACCCTATGCCAAGAAATAAGGTGTTGCTTTCTTTTGTCCACTGTACCACCCCACAGAAAGGTTCTCGATAATTGATCTAGCTTTGCCAGTGTGGACCGTGGTAAGTAGATGGTGCTCATGGAATGGACCGGGATCGACGACAGTACCGCCTTAGTTAAGGTTAACCTTCCTGCAAAGCTCAGGAAGTGTCCCTTCCAACCTGAAAGCTTTGACGAAACCCTTTGGAGTATCTCCCCAAACGTCTCCTTATTAAGTCTTTTATGGAGAACTGGCATTCCAAGATATTTGCCCAGATCCCTTGTTGACTTGATTCCACTTTCATCACTGATTAATTTCTCCAAATCTCGGCTCACATTATTGGAGAAGAAGATCTTCGACTTCTCCAAGCTCACCTTCTGACCCGATGCCGCACAAAACGGTTCCAAAACTTTTCGAATAACCCGTACTTGAGCCACCGAAGCTTCAGCAAAAAGGATGAGGTCATCCGCAAAACAAATGTGAGACAATTTAGGCCCCCCTCGAGATATACTAATGGGCTTCCAATCCTTTGAGTCCACCGCCATTTCAATGAGATGACATAAACGTTCAAGACACATCACAAACAAATATGGGGACAAAGGGTCACCCTGACGCAACCCCCTAGCTGGTGTAAATGGCTCAGTCTTCTCCCCATTCCAAAGTACTGTCATCGATGGGCCAGTCACACACTGCATGATCCACCTCCGCCAATTTTCTGACAAACCAGCCACCATGAGAGTGTCCTCCAGATAGTCCCACCTTATGCGATCATAAGCTTTCTCAAGATCAAGCTTAAGTAGCATCCATCCTTTACGCCCCTTCTTGCGTCTCATAGAGTGTATCGCTTCCTGAACCACCACAATGTTGTCTGTACTTAGCCTACCCGGTATAAAGCTCGCTTGCGCTGGACCAATTAGCTTAGGCATCACCTTCTGCAGCCGCATCACCATTGTTTTAGTAATAGTCTTGAACAAGACATTGCACAAACTTATAGGTCGAAACTGAGACATCCTCTCCGACTTAAGCACTTTAGCAATCAACACCACTAAAGCATCATTAGTTTCTTTAGGCAACACGCCTGTTTCAAAAAAATCTAACACGAACCGAATAAGCGATGGACCAACAACCTCCCAGCATTGCTGATAGAAGACCGGTTGATATCCATCAGGCCCGGCGCCTTATATCTCCCCATGCTTCTCACCGACCACTCAATCTCAGCAGCTGTAAACGGCTTATTCAAAGCTAAAGTTTCTGCGTGTGATAACTGAAGAAACCCTGTTGGTGGTAAACTGCTCACCTCCTGCTCAACATCATCCATCGAATAAAGCCGCTTGTAAAAAGCAGTAGCCACTACAAGAAAACAGCTTAGATCTGACAGGCATATCTGTCAGATAGCCGTCGGAAATACGCATTACCGACCAAAAACCGACAGAAACATCCGTCGGATCTAGATTGTCGGAAAAATTATTCTGTCAGAAATCCGTCAGAAATTACTGACGGATTTCCGACAAAAGTTTAACCGACGGATTTCTGACAGAAATTCTACCAACGGATTTCTGACAGTCGTTTTACTGACGAATTTCTGACGGCTAACGATTCGTAAATTTCTCATTATACCGACGGAATTACCGACGGATTATATATATAATATTAAAAAAAATTAAAATTTTAGAAAAATAAAATTAGCATAATTATACAATTTTAATTAAATACTAAAAATATTTATTATCTAAATGCTTAAATATTTAAATTCAGAAGTTTAAAACTTTGAGAAAATATATTCTAAAAACTCAAAACAAGAAATTGTTAAAAAACACTAAAAAATGTTCCAAAAAATAACAATATATACTTAACAATATTAAAAATTCATAATATACAATATATACTTAACTGAAAATAAATAAAATGTATAAAATAAATACTAACAATATTAGAAACCATTGTAAAAAACAAACAAAATATATCAAAAATTATAAAATGTATAAAAATCTTATACCCATCCCTAAAAAAACTAAACAAATTCATCAAATCCAATTAATCAAAACCAAATCATCAGATCCAATAAAACCCAATTCTAACAAATCTAACACACATCTCTTACAAACCAATTCATCAAATCAATAACACCCAAATAGAACAAACTATCAAACCTAACAAATCTATCTTATTCCTAAGAAATCTAAGAGAACTAAGCAAAATTTTTAAACACATAAAAAGAGAACTTATCTTATAAGAAGTTGGAGAGAGTGGTAGGAGAGACTAGCCATATTGGAAGGAAGTAATCTATGGAGGTCAGCCATGGAGAGACAATTTGAGAAAGATTTTTGGAAAAATAAAAACAATATGGGGAGAAGAAGATGAAGTGCTTTGGTAATATCGACGGTACTGACGGAATAACTGACGGATGTCTTAATTTTTTCATTTCCCGCGTCCCAAAAATTTGACTTTATTTAGCTCGCGGGCAAAAAATTTGATATCCGTCGGTTTTCCGTCAGTTATTTCCGACAGATTACCGACAGATACCAAAATTTTGTCAATATTATATTTGTCGGATTACTGACAGATTACTGACAGATTTAAGATTAAAACTCTTAATTTCATAATTTTTATTGACAAATATGTATATAATATGTATTATATACTAACCACGAAATCATTTGTGAAAATAAACATCTATATGATTAAATTAGAGAGAAAAAATAATTTCAAAGACAAATGGCAAATACTTACCCATAATCCCCATAATATGTAATACCACACCATAAATCTTTTAAGTAAACAACTTATTTTTTTATAAAAACACAAATTTTGAAGAATGTTGTTTAAAACAAGATTAGTTAGGCATTGAAAACTCATCTTTTATACATTGCTTATAAAATAATGCATTATGGAGCTAAGTTAGAAAGATTTTACATTATCCACATATAAACCGTCAGTAATCCGTCGGTTATTACCGACGGATCCAAAAAAACAGACCAAATTTTGACACACCCGACGAAAAGTTAATATCCGTCAGTTTTCCATTGGTTATTTCTGACAGATTACCGACAGATCAAAAATCACCGACTCAAATTTGACACACGCAAAGAAAATTATATATCCGTCAGTAATCCGTCAGAAAAACTAACGGATTACCGACGGATTTTGTCCGTCAGTAAATTTCTGACGAACAACCGACAAACTAATCTCCTGTCAGATATTCGTCAGTAAGCCGTCGGTAATTACCGACAGATTAGTGCCGTTAGTAATTTCCATCAGTAATCGCCTTGTTTTCTTGTAGTGAGCTAAACTCTCCAGATCCTGCATATCTGACACCCACCGACCTTCCTCATCCCTCAACATATCAATGCGGTTCTGTCGTCTCCGAATTATAGTTGATGTGTGGAAAAACTTGGTATTTCGATCCCCCAGAGTGATGACTTTCTCTCGAGATTTTTGATACCACACCATCTCCTCCTGTTCCAACACAACCTCAAGCTCCTATAATAGATCTTGTTCCCTTTGTAACAAAGCATCTGATTGCCGACCCTCTAACTGATCTTGGACCATCTTAATCTTGTTGAACAACCCCTCCTTTCTTTTTTGAATGTCTCCAAACACCTCTCTGTTCCACTGCTTAAGTTTAACTCTTAACCTGTCCAAAGCAACCGGAGTAGAGACGGTGCTATCCCACGAATTAGACAACAGCTCTTGAAAACCATTATGCTTCATCCAAGCAGCCTCAAAGCGAAAAGGTCTTCGCTGTGGATTCCCGCAAACTTCAGGTTGTAACTGAACATATAAAGGCGTATGATCAGAAGCCATGAATGGAAGATGCGTGACCACTACCTCATGCCATTGTAAACGCGCTTGGGGACAGCACAAGACCCTGTCCAACCGCTTAGAAATGTAAGTATTCACCACACGCCCTCGCCTCCAGGTGAACTTACTGCCCTTAAACCCCATGTCAATGAGTGATGCATCATTAATCCAATCACCAAACTCAATAGAATCAGAGGACAAGCGACCATTTCCCCCTATTCTCTCATCTAGCCTGACGATAGTATTGAAGTCACCCCCTATGAGCAAAGGTTCATTGACTCCACGTACCACCTCCGCCAGCTTTGCCCACAGCCCACTTCTACGATTAGGTGTGGGAGCCGCATACACAGCCACCACATGAACTACCATCTCTCCATTCGTAACTTTTGCATGAATGAATTGATCTGAAGACTCTACAATGCTCACTTCACCCACCTCCGATCGCCATAGCAACCATAGTCCACCACTCTGCCCTACTGCTTCTACCCGAAACGAATTAGCAAACCCCAAGCCATAACAGATACTACTAGCTCGATCCCCACTCGCATGTGTTTCAAACAATGCTAACATATCTGTATGAAACTTCTTCATCATATACCGGATCGATCTCCGGAAGTTAGGTTTATTTGCCCCCCGGCAATTCCATAGCAATACATTCATCATTAACTTACAATACAGGTAGCGAACCACCGGGGACCAACTTTAGACAGCCAGAGGGATCTCCGCCTCCGCTGGCAATCCTGCTCTATCCACAATCTCCATACCATTGAGCTCCGTCGCCAACAGTTGTGTACCCGCCAATCCTCTCGCATCATTTGGTCCCGGATCCACGACCACCGGAATCTCCACCAGAGCTCGATTAAGGTCTTCTCCCGATCTCCCCATAACACTGCTCTCCATTCGTAACCTCTTCCCCGATTCAGACAGCTCTACTTCCCCTTTTGTTGGGCCGAATACTAACCCCCTAGCAGGCCTGTTAGTATTAGCCTGCTTACCTGTAGCTACACGTGGATCCAATTTCTTCCTTCCTGAGGCCCGTTTTTCCTTCACACCACCTTTTGGGCCTAATTTCCCTTTCTCAGCAAAGCCCACTGGTTTGCCACCCCTTGCCAAAACCAGACTCCCTTCCTTACGTGTATCATTCCCATAATACACATTTTCCTTATTTGCATCCCCTGAAATCCCGACCTCAGTCATATCCGCAGAGATATTCTCATCTCCCAAACTTCCAAAAGGATTAGATACCGTAATATTCGCCATTTGTTGATTTTCCGGGATTCCCTTGGTCCTACTTTCCAAAACCGGGCGTGAGCCCCCCGCCGTGAACATCACCGCCTTATTCACTTGCTCCGACCGTGTCCCCTGCCGCCGAACCACCGTGAACCCATCCCCTCCATCCTTAGGTACACTAACTTCTGTTCCCACAGTAGCTCCCGGTGCCACCACCGGCTCCGTTGTCCTTCCCCGGGGACATGCGTGAACCAGGTGCCCATAGAGACCACATTGAGAACAAATAGCGGATAGCCCTTCATACGAGACAAAATATCTCTCTCCATTGATTAGCACCGTTCCCTTTAATGGCCTCTTAAGATTCACCTCGACACACACACGGGCAAAACGAGCCCTCTCAAACTGCAACGTCGTCACATCCACCTTGATTGGTCTTCCCAAACCCCGTGCAATGCTCATGAGGACATTTTTGTGATAGTAACTAAACGGAATATCCGACAACCGAACCCATACCGGAGTAGTTACTATCTCATCCTTGAGCGGACATTTTTTAAATCACTAGTTTAATAACATTAAATTTCTTAGGATTCTTTAAAATATATGATTTAATAACATGGAATTTAATTTGTTATGTTTATCCTCTAATAGTTCTTTCGTCTCTCCAAACCAAACCCTAAATTATTTTACATTCATATGAATTCTTTTTCTTTTACGTGCCACGACAATTTCTGAAAATCATGATTGGTCAAATCTTTGTCCGGATCTCTTGCGATCGATCTTCAAAATCTTAAACAATAAGGATTTTCATCGAACAATTTCTAAATATGCATCATACTCATTTTGTTAGTTTTATAGGATGTGAAAATATAACAATTGAGGTAATTAATCTATGTATAAGTGAGTTTATTTATAACATTTGTAATTTATTAACAAATTTTTTTTCCAAATTTTAAAAATTCATTTCAAACTATAACATTTATGATATATAAAAGACAAATATTATTTTTGTAAAATTATCCGAATTTAAATTTTCAAAAGAATTTTAGCAATTAAAGATACCACCGTAAATTAATTATTAATTTACACTGTAAAATAATAAATATTAATTAATATCACTACAAAATTAAAAAAGTATATAGATCCCAACATTATTAATTTATTAGATCCGATAAAAAAGTATAGGCTTAATCCAATTTCGGAGTCCTCTTTTAATTTGCTTAACCTAACTTGGTAGACAAGGAACCTAAGAGTTAGAGAATCAGAGAGAGGAAGAGATGACATCTCCAGGAGACGTCGACTGGTCGGAGACTCAATGGCGGACATGTAGTGATGGGAGGTCAGCTGACCTGCCCAAATTTTGGGAAAAAAAAATTCTTCACAAGTTTTAGATTTTGCTTTAACTAGTTTTATGAGTCCAGCCTAATTTACTTTAACCTGCCCAATCAACTTTTTCTAAAGTTAATTTTTTTAAAAAATTATATTTAATTTTAGGCTTAAACTAAACCACATTCTACAAAAAAAAAAAAACACTGAAAGATATGATGCTTAAAGTAGTTCTGAACTTTGTGGACAAAGATGTATTCAAAACTATTATAAATAAAAACGTGATAAAACTTTTGTAGGACTTTTTTATAACATTGTAAAATGTATTATATTTATATTAAGTGTAAATTTTTTTTTTAATGTTTTGACCTGGATAAAAAAAATTCCTGGGTCCGCCATTCGGAGATGTGTTCCGATGCCATGCAATTGATTTTCGAATGCTTAAGCTGTTCAGATTTTCATCGAGCAAGAACCGTTTGTTCAAAGTGGTACTCTGCTTCGAAATCATGCGTTGCAGCATCATGGAATAGGTATCCATGGATGATACTTTTCCCGGAAAAATCTTCCGTCTTGAATCCTTTCAAGGGTCTGTTCACTAAGTTGTCTGACACAAATTCTTGTAAGCTGTTCGATCCTCGAGAAGAAAAGACTTACATGACAAGATCATATCTCGGAGACAAATTGTCCGAGAGCCGTAGCCTCGCGAGTCATGGTAATTGGATACTGATGATGAATCCGAGTCTCGATTTCTACGTCTTGAACGTGTTTACCTGCGAGAGAATCTATCTTCCGTCTCTATCACTCCGAGGTCAAGTGAGATTCCAAAGAAAAGACGGTGGTGGGTTATTCCTCGAACACTCTTGGTTAAATCGTGAGACGATCATCAACAGGTATATCGAGACGGCTGTTTTGTGGATCGATGAGAAGACAAAAGATTTTGTCGTTTGTTGGATTTACAATGATCAGTACTTGTTCTCATACAAGAAAGGAGATGATTCTTGGTGGCACCTTGAAGGAACAAAGTGTTTACATATGGCTTACAAGGATCAAAAGCTCTGTGTTTATACCTCTGACCATCTCATCAAGATTCTTGATTACTCTGGTGATATCCCGGTAGAGATCATCGAAGAAAACCCTTATTTGAATCATCCTTTTTACTATGATCCGAAACCGTGGGAATACATTTGGAAGAGGAGATTAGCGATCACGACTTCAGGAGATGTTCTAATCATTCTGAGCTTAAAAGGAGTCCTTGAGTACCAAGAGAAAATTTTGTTCTACATCTTTAAGTTGAATCTTCAAGCCGGCCAGGAATGGGAACGAGTAGATTCTCTGGGCAATGAGATATTGGTTTTTGGTAAAGAAGAGATTCTTGGAGGAGTCATCTATTTCGTTCCTGATGATGTTTGGCCGGAGGCGGCCAATAATGACCTTCAAATATATACCGGTGCCTTTGATCTTTCAACAACCAAAATAATATGGACTCTACCTCAACTTTATTATTACGTGTACAACATTCGCTATCGCTGGATTGTTCCAGGGATCTGTTAAGAATGTATCAACCGCGGTTCCTTTTTAGTTTCCAATTTTATTTCTATTTATTTATTTCACTAGGACTCAGACCCTCCGCGAGAGGAAGTATTTTAGAAAAAAAGTAATTTAAATTTAAAATTTAGAATTATACATTATGAAATTATTTGAATGTAACATAATAGACACAAATATTATTTAGAATAGACGCAAATTTGCAAAACATATTGTTTAAAGTATTATAAATATAAAATATTTTTATGAAAAATTATGGTAAAGAGCTACAATTTAAAAAAAAAATTATTATGACAAAGTAATTCTTACTGAAAATATTAAACTAATGGTTATAATGAGTAGTGTAATTTTCTATTAAATAACTATAATTAAAAATATATTTAATAATGAGTGAAACAGTATCAACGGATAATTAAAATTAAAATACACAACTCAAAAGAACAAAATAAAATAAATTTTAAATGTTAAAATAGTTTTTAACAAAAAGTTACGATAAATAGACACAACTGTAAATTCTATATTAAGTTTTATTAAATTTTTATATTACTATAATCATTTCTAAAATTTTAGTTAGATGATAGAATAACATTGAATATTAGATATAAAAAATAAAAAATAATTTTCAAATTATTTAGATTTAACATAAAATGAAAAATTTGTTTCAACGAAGAATGATTTGTTAGTTATTGATGAAGAGTCAAATATATAGAGAGTTCAAAAGATATGACTATTTAAATAGACACACCTATTAGAACGAAAAATTGTGATAAAAAAATATGAATAAAATATAGTGAAAAGATACAACTCTACAATGAACAAATACAATTGTTTGAGTTTTTTAAAAAGAACAAATAAAATCAGTCTTTTTACAAAAATGTACTACGAAAAGTCGCAACTGTTGTTCTCATTTATTCAGATTGTTATTTTTTTAAAAAAATATTAAAATATTTTTTTAATGGAAAGTTAAGATAAATAGACACAACTGTAAATTAAATATTAAGTTGTATAAAATTTTTCTACTGCTATAATCATTTCTAAAATTTTAGTTAGATTATAGAATATATTCAATTATCTAGACTCAACATAAAATGGAAAATTTGTTTCAACGAACATGTTAGTTAGTGATGAAGAGACAAATATAAAGAGAGTTCAAAAAGCATGACTATTTAAATAGACACACCTATTAGAACGAAAAGTTGTGATGAAAAATTATAAATAAAATATAGTGAAAAGACACAACTCTACAATGAACAGATACAACCGTTTGAATAAAAAAACAAATAAAACATTTTTTTACAAAAAGGTACTACAAAAAATTGCAACTGTTGTGTCTGCACTTGATTATACCTGCAAACTGCTTCTAAATAGAAGGCATCTTTATTACCATATTCAAAAGTCAAATCCAAAAGATCATTATATAATCCATCTAACTCTTGGAAAAAGACTCTAGGTATAAAATTAACTAAAAGTTGTAAATTAGATTCATCATTCCAAAAATCTTTTGTTAAATCAAGAATTGGAGGAATCTCTTTACATTCAAAAGAATGAATGCTAGAGAATAATTTAGAGAGCTGTAAAAACCGTTGAGATTGAAACTTTATATTATTTGTTGTCATGGCAAAAAAAAAATGAAAACAGTTCAAACAGAAAAATATATATAGATTTCAAAAGATACGAATATTCGAATAGACACAAATCTACATTGAATAGTTGCAACTTTACAAAAAAGCCGTTACACTGAACAATCGCAACTTTGTGTAAAACACAATTTAAATTTTCTACAGATTTTTTTGGAAAGTTATCCAAAAAGTATGATTGAAAAAACACAACTTTTGGTGGCATTTATTCGGATTGCTATTATATATAGGTACTTTCATTAATTTTTTTTATATAAAACTAACTAAAAGTTGTAAATTAGATTCATCATTCCAAAAATATTTTGTTAAATCAAGAATTGGAGAAATTTCTTACTTTTAAAAGAAAGAATGCTAGAGAATAATTTAGAGAGTTGTAAAAGTCGTTGAGATTGAAATTTTATATTATTTCGTGTCATTGCAAAAAAAAAAAACAGTTCAAAAAGACAAATATATATATTTCAAAAGATACAAATATTCGAATAGACACAACTCTACAATGAACAATTGCAACTTTACAAAAAAATCGTTACAATGAACAATCGCAACTTTGTGTAAAACACACAATTTAAAATTTCTAAGGATTTTTTTGAAAAATTATCCAAAAAGTACGATTGAAAAAACACAAGTTTTGGTGGCATTTATTTGAGATAGATTCATCATTCCAAAAATTGTTTGTTAAATCAATAATTAGAGGAATTTCTTGATTTTTAAAAGAATGAATGCTAGAAAATAATTTAGAAAAATAAATAAACTGTTGAGATTGAAGTTTTAGTTGATTTTGTGTCATGACAAAAAAATAAAAACAGTTCAAACAGACAAATATATATAGATTTCAAAAGATACAAATGTTCCAATCAATACAACTTTACAGTGAACAGTTGTAACTTTTCATAAATAACCGTTTTAATGATCCATCACGATTTTTCAAAAAATATCTAAAATGTACGATTGAAAAAACACAACTGTTGGTCGCATTTATTCGGTTTGTTATTATTATATAGATTACTCTTTGGTGACTAATGTGACTTAACTAGTTAAGCAGAGTTTTCAAGAATCATAGTATATATGTGACTTTTGCATTTCTATAGTTTTCAAGAATCATAATTTTTGTGTTACATCATTATATATATTCCTGCGGCAAATCATTCATCTATTAACCTCAGCCATGTGCTTGTTTACCCAACATCAGTTCTCAATCTGTAAGGATACAGTTTCATAGTCATGATCTGAAGTGTGTTGCAGTCTATGGCAGAGCCGTTTCAATATTCGAAAGACACAAATATTAATGGATTCAATATTATGTTTTAAAATTTAAATGATTTGATTTGGATGATTTTAGAGAACTTGTTATGATTTTATTATAGGGAGATTCTCATAAATAGCACAGTTTTAAGTTTTTCTTCCAATATTAGCACACACTATTGAATGTTCCAAAACTAGCACAAAATTATAAATCTTTAATTCTGGGAAATCTAATCATTAAATATAATTGTCTTTTTATCTCATCGACGATTACAAATATGAAATTTTCATCCTCCGTGAGATTCGAGATTGGGTCAAAGATATGGCGGAGACTCACAATGGTGGTGGTAGATGTCCATTTATTTTCTTTTTGTTTGGTGCTTTTGTTGTTTGATCGCAACTCGAAAATTATGAGGTTGTGAATTGATATAGTGGCGTGGTTGGTAGCTCTCAAGTTGACGTCTCTCGTCGATTTTGGATTGGCTTCTCCTCTACCGTTCCTGCTTTACTCTGGTCTCTGCATCTCCAGTTCTCTCTCTCTCTCTCTCTCTCTCTCTCTCTCTATGCTGAGAAGCTCTCTCTCTCTCTCTATGCTGAGAAGAGATAATTTACAAACTGTTATTTCTTTTGCATGCTTTTTTCTGATTGGTACTCTGGTTTTTCTTGTAAGGTTTCAAATTGGTAGATTTGGGACTAATATTTTGAGATATAAGCTTATACAGATGTCCACATTGATGAATTTGCAGGAAGGATTGTTGAGAATTCAAGAAAATAAAAGGTTTGTTCGTATTTTTGAAATTCAGGAAGCACAGTTGAGAATTCAGGAAGACTTTCCTCAAACATATTTCTAGATTTCAATTTTTATTGCAAAAACTAGGATTGAAGATTTCTCCAAGCTACTTACGAAACAAGATGCAAGTGTGATTTGGATATATTTAAAGAGAGTGTGTTGACATTTCATAGGATTATATTCTTTTATCCAGTTTTACTTTATCTGTTTTTAGACATGTATGATGCTTGTGAAACATTTTTGGATTGTTTTTGTACTTTTGTGTTTATGCGTCATGACTGTGTCATATGTTTATGTGTTAGCACTTAGTTTTAGCAGTGATTGAACTTCAAGAACGATTCTATAAAAATTTGGGAATAATTCTATGAAATTCAAGAAAGATTCTATGAAATTGAGGAAGGCTTACTTGAACTTCAAGACGACCTTCATAATTTTTTTTGGATTTTCTAACATCAAGATGTGCATAAAAAAAAGTTATTACCACTTACTAATGGAGTAATCTACTAATATTTGACACATTGAAGCAAAACAAAAAGAAAATCATTTAGAAATACATTTATTTAAAATTTAGGAAAGATACAACAATACTCAGGAATGACTCCTTGCAATTCAGGATCGTTTTCATAAAAAAATGATTGAAATATCATATGAGATTACATCTTTTAAAGATGTTTCCTGTATAAACCTCATAATGTTTGAAAAACAATTAATGCATAAAACTCATCATATTGGAGTAATCTATGATACATTAAAGCACCACAAAAAAAAAAAAAGATTCAAAAATTATTCATGAAGGATTGAGTGATGATGTTTAGGAAGGATCCTTTAAATTCATGATGGCTTTCATAAAAAGATAAAAAGCTGAGCTCTTTGGCAACTACCATGATTTGAATCTTAAACGTGCAAAAATCAAGCACCTTTTTCACGCTCTTCATTCCCGATCTTGGGATCGAAATACTCTCTCTGCTCCCACTCTTTCTTCGCTCGTTCTGCCTTGTTCAGTCTCTCCAATGTATCAGAGTTTCGATGCTCTGTAAGAGCTTTTTGAAAAGCTTCAATTGCAGGTTCATAATCTTTCGAGCAATTCACCATCTTGGTCAAAGTAGTCCCTTTCCTAGTCAAAGCTTTAGGTACCATCTTGTAATCTGAACTAAGCTCTCTACCCCTTTCCACTGCCTTGTCACAATCCTTAATGCACTCATCGTACTGAAATCAAAACACATTGACATTTTAAAAACTAATCACCATTGTCCCTCAAAACCAATCAAAATCATCATTGTAGCCTATCATCA
Organism: Camelina sativa; assembly: GCF_030686135.1. NCBI lineage: Eukaryota > Viridiplantae > Streptophyta > Magnoliopsida > Brassicales > Brassicaceae > Camelina > Camelina sativa. The sequence goes on along the minus strand of NC_141884.1, from coordinate 8,652,294 downwards.
AAACCACGACCAGAAAAAGTGTCGTTTTAGACTCATCACCTTCCCTCAACTCAATCGCGTCGCAACATCCCTTTTTTTTAGACTCATCACAAACTCTAACTTCTGAATCCAGTGGATAAATCTCACCGTAGCCACAAAGTTTTTGAAAAAGATTATAGCGTAAGACTGAGCCACCACTACTTTAGATCCCCACCACACCAAAACAAATCGAAGTTCATGAGACAGTCCACATCCAAAGTTTTCACCGCCGATGATGATCGAGTACTTGGTCTTCTTCTCACCCAAATGAAAGAATCACTCCTTGTGAGCAGCTGGGAGACCAACTAATTGGTTCAAAATTGAGACAAGTGGTAATCGGATTGGACTGGATCGAGATTTTGTTTGGAGTCGCAGACAAAGTTCCTTTATTATATTGTAGAAAAAATCCAAATCTTATTTGAAATCATTATATTTAGACTTAACTAAGAAATTCTCTAAAATATAAAGTTTTTTAAAATCAAATTTAAAATCACTAGTTTAATAACATTAAATTTCTTAGGATTCTTTAAAATCTATGATTTTGATAACATAGAATTTGTTATGTTTATCCTCTAATAGTTCTCTCGTATCTCCAAACCAAACCCTAAATTATTTTACATTCATATGAATTCTTTTTCTTTTACGTGCCACGACAATTTCTGAAAATCATGATTGGTCAAATCTTTGTCCGGATCTCTTGCGATCGATCTTCAAAATCTTAAACAATAAGGATTTTCATCGAACAAGGACCGTTTGCTTAAACTGGTACGTCGTGTCCGCAACATGTAAGCGAACTCTGTATCCATGGCGAATTCTATTGAGAAAGAACTCTAGTTTGTTGTACGATCCCGAAGATGACGACAAGATCCGAGAATTCGAACATCCCGAACTCGACTTGTCAGACTATTCCACAACCAAAACCTACTGTATCGCTGTCTCCAGCAACTGGCTCCTGGTGGCAGATCTTCGTCTAAATTTCAATCTTTTGAACGTGTTTACTCGGGACAAGATTCACCTCCCGCCTCTAGAGTTATCGTTTTTTGGGATTGAACAAGATGATGACTACTTAGAGGAGTGGGAGTACTACTTCGATCGTGGGGACATGGTATCAGGATTAGCTGTTGTGTGGATTAACGAGAGAACAAGGGATTATGTAGTCGCTTGGGCTTGCAAACGAAACTTCTTGTTCATGTTCAAGAAAGGCGATGAAGCATGGCGAAAGAATCTTCAAGGCACAAAGTGTAAAGATGTGGCGTTTAAGGATAACAAGCTTTATGTGTTTACTCTTGATAACTACATCAAGATTCTTGATTTCTCTGGAGATTTCCCGAGAGAGTCCCTCGAAAACCCGTATCTTAATCATCGGTTCACCTTCGAGATGGCACGAACAGAAAGCATTTGGAAAAGGAGATTACTGGTCACGAACAAGGGAGAGGTTATGGTCATTCAGAGCTCTAAAGTGTGCAAAGAAAAGTATGTGTTTCAAATCTTTAAGATGGATTTTGAGAGTGGGAAATGGGAAAGAGTAGACTCTCTTGGAGATGAGATGTTGATTTTTGGTCATGGAGTCACTGTAAGAACATCTGTCGATGATGGTGGTTCCATCTTTTTCGTTGGAGATGATCTTTGGCTAGATCAAAAACATTGCGGTGTGTTCCATCTTGCGACAAGTACAGTCACATGGTCTGAACAAATAGGTGATGCTTACTCGGAGATTCCGCGGTGGTTTTTTCCTGGATATGCTTAAAGGACGTTGAAGGAACCGAATGGGAAAGAGTATATTCTTTAGATGAGATGTTGTTGGCTTTTGGTAATGGGTTCATCAACAGCAACAATTCTATCTATTTCGTTTCTGCTGATGTTTGGCCGCCTGTGTCTAATCCAACCTTTCAAAGTAGTACCGGTGTTTATGATCTTGCTAAGACCAAAATAAGCTGGTCTCGGTTCGCTTTTTGCTTTGTCCAACGTTCGCTGATTTGTTCCAGGATCTGATAAGAAAATATGATTAACCTCGGATTCATTCCTTTCTCTTTTCTAGTATTTTCTTCCCTCTTACTCTTTCATGTTCTGTTTACATACATCCACATTTGCGATTAAGCACAGTTTCAAGAATCAGAGAATCTAATCTATTTGAACAACTCAAGAACCTTTTTCTTTTGCTCTGACTTCATCATAGGATGTACATTGGATTATGTTTAATGAATGAACTTGATAATAACCAAGTTTATAAATAATCAATGACCTCAATGATTCTGAATTTAACTTCAAAACTTCTAGCAATAATGTGATCAGATCATTTTCACTTCATCTATATATCTGTCCACTTCTGCTGCTGTTGGATGAGGTTGTTCATGAACTCTAGGCTGTCTCACAATAGGAGGAATCAACTTCCACACTGTATAGAAAAACCATAAGAAAAAACCCAAACTCATCACTAAGCCAATATGGCATTCACTTACCTAATTGGTATAAGGATTTTGTAACTTAATCTCTCTCATTTAAAGCATCTGTTAGATCAAGAGCTGAAACCATTTAGTAAGTACATTTAGGTTATCTCTTTAATTGTAATATTACAGCTTTCAGTTTATCCCCATAAACGAAAGAAAAATTTAACGTTGATCACATTTACAAACATTTGTTGAAAAAGTAGTAGTATTTTTAGTAGAATTGATTTGGACCGACTGTTTCCCACTACGGCTTTAATTTCATTCGATGAGAATAACGTAACCATTGGGATTAGCCCTGCGAGTTCGGGTATACGGGTCGGGTCGGGTCGGTGGGTTTTCAAAAAATCCACTGAACATAACCGAACAAAAAATCGTTTCGGGTCGGGTCGGGTCGGATGAGAATTGGTCTTGGGTTTATCCGGTTTAAATCTTAAAATCGATTGAAATCCGTACAAATCCAGTTTAAACCGGTTAAATTACGTATAATTTTTTTGTTTTTATTAAAAAATAAAACAAATCGGGTTTCGGGTCGGGTACCGAACTAGATTTTCAATCCCTCCGAATAAAACCAAACCCTAAATTTGGTTGAACCGAAACCCGAAATTTTCGGGTCGGGTCGGATCGAATCGGGTCGGGTCGGGTTAAAGTCGCAGGCCGAATTGGGATCATGGACTAGTACTCAAACCTTGTCGGCCGGACCAGAGAATATTTTACAAGCTTAAACATAAAGAAGAGAAATATACAGAAGATCACCAGAAAAGAAAGGAAGTAGGAGTCTCTCCACGAGCAACTATTAAGAGAAACAAATTAAGACTTACACTCAGCTTTAAATATCTCTATATACTTGTTTAAACAATGTTGTAGAAGTTTAATCCTACTATCATGTGATATATTATTAAAAATGTCATTCCATTTTAATTAATTTAATCATATACATAAAAGTAAGGTTTCACTCACTACTTATTGGTCAATTTCCTCTTTAATATTTCTTTTTTAATTAAACTTAAAATTCAACACATCTAATCATAAACATAAACTTCTACTTTAAATTTACTATTTACTACTAAATTGTAACTTAAATTACATAAATTGTGAATTGACTATTGTTTCCCTCCATTCATTTTCAATTAAACACACTATCAATTATAATTGTAACTCCTCTAATTAAATTATTTTAAAAATATAAACTCCTATCACTTCAAATCTTATAAATAACCATTTCTATATCCTCCTCCACCATATCACAAATTCTAAATATTTTCTTTGTTTTGTTTATATTTTAGCATGGGTTGAAAACTCATTGTAAGTGTTTAATTATACTTTTTGTTGGATATATCTTATATTGTGTTTTCAATTTTATTTCTTTGTTTTATGTATTGCTTCCTTCCTTATTTGTTTTCTTATTATTTTTAATTTTAAATTACATATGTATAATAAAAATTTGATCGCTATACAAAAAACATTATCATGCAAATTCAAAAAAATATTGATTTATCATTGCACAGTAAGATAATCAAGCTAAACAAATCATCTTTATTTTTTTATCTAAAAATCCAAAATACCCGATGCAAACCCTAATGCCCAGGTTTAACGGATTTTGTTTTATATTCTAGATTTTACAAAATTTACATAATTTACGGGTTTAGTCATTGTATCATGTATTGAAGACGGGTTGAAATCAAAGTATGAAACTAAGTAAATTAAATGTAAAAGATTATAAAATGTATAGAGTAAATCAAATAAAACTTCTACTATTATTTTATAACTAACAAATTACAGTAAATTTTACGCAAACATTTTCGCATGACTATCTAGTTCATTCATAAATTACTAAAATGAAAGCAAAATCCATATAACCTCTTTTTGCAATGATGTTTAGATCTTTCCATGTCTTGGGATGTTTCATTCGGTAGTCCATTATCCTTTCCAATCGGTTAAACATTCAGGAAAATAAGGCAATGTTTCTTCTGATAACGAGGATGAAATTATTAATGATCTGGGTTCTAGCACTAGTCTGACCAACATATTGAGATCATGTGTGTCTGAAAATGATTTTCAAACAGCGCTTGTACGTTCGTTCTCTCAGGCAACCGTTGTTTGAAAATCATCTTTCAACATTAAGAGAGAGGCATATTTTTATTAGAATTAATTGTATCATTACATATTAAACTATAAATTTTATTATTTTTAAAATGTAATGATATGTAATGATGTGTCAAGGTTCAACTTCAACAGTCTTCAATGTCAATGTTTATATTATCTATTTAAATTAGAATTAAGTGTATCATTACATATTATTATTCATTCAAAACCAAATACACCATTATTTATTTTCATTATATTTAATTATATCACTACATATTAAAATATATAAGAAAGACATATTTTTTTACAGTTTATTTGTGATACCTATCATCATTTAAAGTACAAAATTAAGATTAGACTATTTGATACTAGAATAATTTTAAGATATAATTTCAATCTTCTGAGCGAATTAATTTTTTTTTAACTTTTAGTGTTTATGGTTTAGATATCCAATATTATATGAGAAATTCTACGAATGTCATTTGAGTTCGTATTTTATGTCACCAAAAGGGATAGGATTAATCTATCAAAAGTTAAAGAGATGCTAATAATGCAATAACCAATTATAAAAGGGCAGTGCAAGTAATGTTCAATTGTATTATGCATATTTTGAAATGGAATGAATATCTCAAGCGATCAAGCCGCACGCCAAGCTCAAACAGCCCTCCCGCCATATGTCTTTCAACAATTATCTTATTGGATACTCGGCGATGGTTTTTTTTGCTAGACTATTTTTATTTATTTATTTTTGTTGTAAAATTAAAATCCCAATCCCACCCAACATACAATTATACAAATACTAGATGAGGACCTGTCCGATGTGCGGCTTTAAAGTTTTATAAATTAAATTAAATTAAACAAATATATATTAAAATTTGTTGTATGTTATTTATAAATTTTATTTCTGTTATAATACACTGATTTATATTTATTTACAAATCTTTTATGTATGTTACTATTAAAAGTATATTTTTTTACACCTAAATATAATATATATTACAAATATATTCTTTATTACCACCTAGAAAATGTCTATATGAACACATTAAGCTAACTATTTTACTTTCACTTCTGCATAGTTTTTTAATTACTAAAAGTGTTGGCTCAAAAAAGATTTTGAATAAAAAATATATTACATAATATACTAATCAGTGATGTATCATCACAATAATGCATGACCACCATGGAGAAAACCTCGGCTCCGTCCTCATCCCTTATGGAGAGAACCTTGCATCCAACCTCCTCTACCATGGAGAGAACCTTGGCTCCGCCTTCCTTCCTTGGGGAGATAACCTTGCGTCCAACCTCCTCCACCTTCCTCCCTTGGGGAGATAACCTTGTGTCCAACCTTCTCCACCATAGAGAAAACCTTGGCTCTGCCCTCCTCCTGTGTGGAGAGAAAATGTTTACGTCTTTTTGCTATCTCAAAATGGCTTGCTCCGACAACCAATGAAAGGAAAAACATTTTTCTAACGTCACAAATTTTTTTGATAGTAACTAAAGTTAAATTTCCCGATGCATTTGTGGAAGTGTCTTTGACACACCATGATGTAGCCTCTGTCTCTGTAATGCCTCAACCGCCACCTTGCTTAGTGAGTCCATGTCCACTCTCAGTCCATGGGCCCACCTTCCTAATCGGGTCCTAAATCTATTCCTGGCCCGTGGACCCACCCATATTTGATTGCCGGTTTGTTAAATCTGGTTGGCTTTAAAAACTTGTTTACCGACCCTAAAAATCAACAAATGATCTTTTCCTGTGTTTTGTCCTCATTCGCAATATATTACATAATATATTAATCATTAAAGTATCATCACAATAATGCATGACCACCATGGAGAAAACCTCGGCTCCGTCCTCATCCCTTATGGAGAGAACCTTGCGTCCAACCTCCTCTACCATGGAGAGAACCTTAGCTCCGCCTTCCTTCCTTGGAGAGATAACCTTGCGTCCAACCTCCTCCACCTTCCTCCTTTGGGGAGATAACCTTGTGTCCAACCTTTTCCACCATAGAGAAAACCTCGACTCTGCTCTCCTCCTATGTGGAGAGAAAATGTTCACATCTTTTTGCTATCTCAAAATGGCTTACTCCAACAACCAATGAAAATAAAAACCTTTTTTTAACGTCACAAATTTTTTTGATAGTAACTAATGTTAAATTTCCCGATGCATTTGTGGAAGTGTCTTTGACACACCATGATGTAGCATCTGTCTCTGTAACGCCTCAACCGCCACCTTGTTTAGTGAGCTCATGTCCACTCTCAGACCATGGGTCCGCCTTCCTAAGTGGGTCCTACATTTATTCTTGGTCGGTGGACCCACCCATATTTGATGGCTGGTTTGTTACGTCTAGGAGGCTTTAAAAACTTGTTTACCGACCCTAAAAATCAACAAATGATATTTTCCTGTGTTTTGTCCTCACTCGCACAGTTCCGATAATCACTTCCAGGAAGGTCACCCAACATGAAGTTCTCTCAGGACCCTTGACCGAAAAAATAAGTACATTTTGGTGACATATGTGGTCAAATCAATTTTTTAAACCTTTCTACAAACCAGGGTGTTAGAGTCTTTGAGCTCTTATGGATCTATCAACAACAATTTATGTTTTCCAATCTATATATCTATGTTTGTTGTAAGCTTGTGTTTTGTTAGCTTATTTTATCCATCCATTAGGTTGATGAGCTTCTACTCGTTATCTCCATTTAGGATTGAATGAATAATTGTAACAATTATGTTTGCAAAAAAAAAGAATGACCAACCAATAATGGTTGAGAAATTAGAAGAAAAATAATTTGGCAAAATTAAAGAAACAACAGAAAATTATAAGTATGGTAATGTATGAATCCCAAATAATTCAAAAATAAAATATTGCTTCCCATTAAATTTTTTTTTCCAATTAAACACAGTTGAAAGCAGTGTTTTTGAATAAATTATTTAAATATGAGACGATCTATGTTTATATAGAAGTGAGTATTTACAAAATTTTGAATTAATAATTAACTGTATATTTTTCTTAATCCCTTTTTCTATTTTTTTTGTAGATAACTTAAAATTACAAATAAGTAAATAATATTATCATTTCGAATTTTATGAAATATATATATATATAATCTCCTTATAATTGTTTTCAAAAACTTTGTTTTTATAAATTCTGTAATTTTTGATAATTATCCTTTTATATTATTAATATTTTTTTAAACAAAATATTTTATTTTTTTTGTAATCAAATTATTCTTATTAAAAATTAATTTTTACATATGTCAAAATATGAGATTGATAACTTGACACATGTTAAAATCTTGTCAATGGCTAATTTTCAAAATCCAACTTTATATAATAAGATTTTATTCCGCTTCACCAAAGAAAAAGTAAATTATTACTACCAAAAAAATAGAAAAAGTAAATTATTACTACCAAAAAAAATAGAAAAAGTAAATTATTAGAATAGATAAAAAGGTAGGCTTAACCTAACTTGGTAGACAAGGAACAGAGTTAGAGAATCAGAGAGAGAAGAAGAGATGACATCTCCAGGAGACGTCGACTGGTCGGAGATGTGTCCCGATGCCATGCAACTGATTCTCGAAAGCTTAAGCTGTTCAGATTTTCATCGAGCAAGAATCGTTTGTTCAAAGTGGTACTCTGTTTCGAAATCATGCGTTGCAGGATTATGGAATAGGTATCCATGGCTGATACTTTTCCCGCAAAAAATTTCCGACTCGAAACCTTTCAAGGATTATTTTAGGCTGTTCGATCCTCGAGAAGGAAAGACTTACATGATAAGATATCTCGGGGACAAATTGTTCGAGAGCCGTAGCCTCGCGAGTCATGGTAATTGGATACTGATGATGAATCCGAGTCTCGATTTCTACGTCTTGAACGTGTTTACCTGCGAGAGAATCGATCTTCCGTCTCTATCACTCCGAGGTCAAGTCAGATTCCAAAGAAAAGACGGTGGTGGGATTTTCCTCGAACACCCTAGGTTTAATCGTGAGACGATCATCAACAGGCATATCGAGACGGCTGTTTTGTGGATTGATGAGAAAGCGAAAGATTTTGTCGTTAGTTGGATTTACAATGCTCAGTACTTGTTCTCATACAAGAAAGGAGATGATTCTTGGTGGCACCTTGAAGGAGCAAAGTGTTTACATATGGCTTACAAGGACCAGAAGCTCTGTGTTTATACCTCTGATCATCTCATCAAGATTTTTGATTACTCTGGTGATATCCCGGTAGAGATCATCGAAGAAAACCCTTATTTGAATCATCCGTTTTACTATGATCCGAAACCGTGGGAATACATTTGGAAGAGGAGATTAACGATCACGACTTCAGGAGATGTTCTAATCATTCTGAGCTTAAAAGGAGTCCTTGAGTACCAAGAGAAACCTTTGTTCTACATCTTTAAGATGAATCTAAAAGGCAAGGAATGGGAACGAGTAGATTCTCTGGGCAATGAGATATTGGTTTTTGGTGATGGGATCACATTGGCAGTAGCATCAGGTAAAGAAGAGATTCGTGGAGGAGTCATCTATTTCGTTCCTGATGATGTTTGGCCGGAGGCGGCCAATAATGACCGCTGCCTTTGATCTTGCAACAACCAAAATAAGATGGACTCTACCTCTACGTTATTATTACGTGTCCAACATTCGCTATCGCTGGATTGTTCCAGGGATCTGTTAAGAATGTATCAACCGCGATTCCTTTTTTAGTTTCCAATTTTATTTCTATTTATTTATTTCATTACTCTTTGGTGACTAATGTGACTCAACTAGTCCCTCTGGGTTAAATGGCTTGACCATATTTGCTCAAAGGCAAATCTTTCTGGCTCTGCAAGGAGGTTGCGGCTGCAGGATCATGGATATGGAGGAAACTACTTAAGTATAGGGCATTGGCTGCATCTTTTTGTAAAGTTGAAGTATGCAACGGCAAGCATTATTCTTTTTGGTATGATAACTGGTCTCCATTGGATCCATTGATTGACATTACGGGAGATAGAGGGCTCATTGACTTAGGGATCACTCGGCACATGACCTTGGACCAAGCATGGTCTACCCGACATCGACGTCGACACCGACTAAACAATCCAAATCTGATCGAAGACGCCTTACACTCGCAATATCAGACTAGAACGTCACCTTCGGGGACATCTGATAAAATTGGAACGATACAGAGAAGATTAGCATGGCCCCTGCGCAAGGATGACACGCATAAATCAAGAAACGGTCCAAATTTTTGAACCACTCATAGGTGGGCCAGTGGTAGGATGGATTTCGGGTTGAGGGTGAGATTCCCAATACTCCCGGGTTTGAATTCCCACGGCTGCAAACACCTTAAGTGGCCACCGCAGAAAAATTTAACATTGGGCTATGCGGCCTCCAGGAACCACTCTTGCTGCCTTCGGGACGCACGCCAAGCCTTCGGGCTAGTGGGCTAGTTAGGGCCCACTAGACTTTGGATACCTGGATTATCAAAAATATATATATATATATATATATATATATATCAGACTAGAACAGAACAGCCTGACCTCGTACTATGGCGAGGGAAGAATGATACGTACAAGGCTACATTTTCTACCACTGATACTTGGAACCATATACGTCCTCCTTCTCCCATCGTCCCGTGGCACCATAGCATATGGTACAAGCATGCGACCCCTAAGTATGCCTTTTGCCTCTGGTTAGCGATCCAAAATCGATTATCCACTAGCGAGAGAATGAGCCGCTGGACCAGAGGAGACTCTGGCAACTGTGTTCTGTGTCTGAACTGCTTAGAAACTAGAGATCACCCCTCTTTTTTTCCTGCAGCTACTCTTCTAAAGTTTGGGCAGCTCTGGCCAAGGGGGTGTTCAAGGGTAACTATTCCACGACTTGGCAAACGATACTTAATTTAACTTCAGGAATTCAACAGGACCGCCAACATGGTTTCCTCTCTCGGTATATTCTTTAACTTGCGGTTCACTCGATATGGCGGGAACGAAATGGTCGTAGGCATGGCGAACCTCCGCTAAATGCAGAGCAACTAGTATGACGGCTTGATAAACAAATTCGAAACCAGTTACTACGATGGGTGATCGACGTTATGATGACGGTTTACTAATTACTACTATGGCTGAGTTCTAGAAGCTGATCTTGTTTTCTTTAACTTTCAGTTTCTTTTATGCTCCATTTATATAGTTTGTTAGGCTAAACATTCAATCACACGATGCACTATTTGTACCAACGTTTTTATCCTTTTGAATATAATTTAACATTACATTAAAAAAAAAAAAAAAGACTTAACTAGTTAAGCAGAGTTTTCAAGAATCATAGTATCTAGTTTTTGTGTTACATCATTATAAATATATATATTCCTGCGGCAAATCATTCATCTACTAACCTCAGCCATGTGCTTGTTTACCCCACATCAGTTCTCAATCTGTAAGGATACAGTTTCATAGTCATGATCTGAAGTTTGTTGCAGTCAGAGCCGTCTCTAAGTTAATAAAAGCCATAATCAAATTAAAATAAAAGGGTTGTTTTGCTAATAAAAGGGCTGTTTTGCTAATAATAAAAGGGCACTCATTCCCACTAACATAAACAAATGCCACTAGACTAAACACATTTTTTGGAAAACAAGACCAAATGTTGTATATAAAATACACCGCATAAAATAAGGTCACAAGCTCATGCTTTATGAGCTTGGCCTTTGGGCCGGCTCTGGTTGCAGTCTAGGGCAGAGCCTTTTCAATATTCAAAAGACACAAATATTAATGGATTCAATACTATGTTTTTAAAATTGTTATGATTTTATTATATTGTAGAAAAAATCCAAATCTCATTTGAAACCATTATATTTAGACTTAACTAAGAAATTCTCTAGAGGGGAGTATTGAACTTGTATTTGGTAGGATTTTAATATTTTAGAATTTTGAAAGATTTGATTGAGTTTTTAGGAGATTTGATTATTTTTTTAAAGTTTTTCTATTTAAAAAACAAGAAAATGAATGTGATTCTATGAGATTTTGTTATTAAACTTTGGATGATTTTAGAATATTTATAGCAAAGATAAATTTACTTTTTGTTAATAAAAGGCACGACTACAGATTTTATGCACAAAAAGCATGAAGGAGTAGAGTGAGCTCTACGACCAGCTTCCGTGTGATAGAAGCTCATCAAGTCGATGTAATCAAAGGGTTTGAAGACTCGTGGATGCTTCTCGTCAATAAGTTCTTTTGGTGAATCTATGGTATAACCTGCTTTTGGAATCATGAACAATCATGCTGAGTATCTCGTCTTCTTTTTCTCCGTTACCCTAACTCGGTGATACGGAGGAGGGATTCTACCATTCCTAAGAGCATGGGCATTGGTGTATACTTGGTTTTGGTCCCCCAAGTATAATAATATTATTTTGAGAGTTTCTTATTTTTGGTATGAGCATTGGTGTATACTTGTATTTGGTCCCCCGATTAAATTAATAATATTTTCAAAATTTAGAAATTTTATTTAACTTAAAAAAACAAATACAGAAAACATAAAACATAAAACATAAAACATAAAAAGGAAAACAAACATTTTATTCAAGTCATAGAAATTTTAAAATTAATCTTCATTATCTTGAAGATGTCAAAATTTAGTCCAAATATGCTCAATCAAATCCTGTTTTAGTTGGTCATGGGCTTGTTTATCCCGAAGTCTTGTTTAACGAGTAATCGTAGTGCTGATATTTGAACCCACACCGGCGGCACTAACGGTATATGTTTGATCCACATGTTCTCCTTGTTGAAATTCAGAAACAATGTTTCGGTAACTGTATGCATGGCGTTCATCTTCGACAATCATATTATGGAGTATTATGCATGATCTTATAACATTTGCCATTTTGTATTTATCCCATAACGAGATGGATTTTTAATAACGGCAAATCTAGCTTGCAAGACTCCAAATGCACGCTCAACATCTTTCCGCACAGCTTCTTGTTTTTTAGAAAAGAGAGATTTTTTCATACCTTGTGGAAGTCGGATAGATTGAATAAAAGTGGCCCAATTTGGATAAATCCCATCAGTGAGATAGTACGCCAAATTGTACTCCCTTCCGTTGACAACGTAGTTGACTTCCGGAGCTTGACCGGTTATTATGTCATCAAAAACATTAGATCGATCAAGAATATTAAGATCGTTCATAGTACCTGGAGCTCCAAAAAAGGCATGCCATATCCAGAGGTCATACGAAGCTACCGCTTCCAACACGATTGTAGGTTTTCCGGTTGACCGTGAATACATGCCTTTCCTAGCAGTGGGACAATTCTTCCACTCCCAATGCATACAGTCAATGCTCCCAATCATCCCGGGAAATCCACGCTGTTCATTCTGATAGAGTAGTCTTTCTAGGTCCTCCGGCGTTGGACGTCTTAGGTATTCATCTCCAAACACTTGGATGATGCCGGCAGTAAACTTGTGCAAACATTTCCGAGCTGTTGAAGCACCAATTCGTACATACTCGTCAACACTGTCAGACGAAGTACCATATGCCAATTGACGAATTGCTGCAGTACATTTTTGTATAGGTGATAGACTAGCCCGTCCGGTAGCATCTTGGGTTTGGCGGAAATATTCGATTTCGGTAGAGAGACGTTCCATAATACGCATGAACAATGGCTTGTGCATGTGAAACCGACGCCGGAATAAATATTCTGGAAATGTTGGAGTGTCACTGAAATAATCATTCCAAAGATTATTGTGGCCTTCTTCCCGGTTTCGCTCGATAAGTATCCTCTCGTTTGGCTGGTTTGGTTCCGGAATAATATGCGAAGCATCATAAATATTTTCTAAATAAGCATCAAAATTATCACCATCATCTCCTTGGTAGTGATAATGAACATCATCTCCTTGGTAGTGATAATGGTTTGAAGATGATCCCATATTAAAGAAAAAATTATTGGAAAGAGTAAACTTGTGTTTAAGAGAAAGAGAGAGCTTGTAAAGAGAAAAGAATGAGATAGTGTGAATGTTTTTTGGCAAATTGATCTGAACGCATATATATAATGAAAGGCAAATTGATCTTCTATGTGCACCCCGTGATTGCATTTTTGTTTGGTGTTGCATTTTGCTCTGATTGAGCTAACAATCCCGTGATTGAAATGTACATCCTTTACGTGTTTAACAGGTACATAATGCCAAGCAATCACAACCCGTGAGTTATATAACTTTTACAAGTATCAGAACCCAAGTCATTACAAAACAGGATTGATATACACACATCCGAGTAGTACAATCCGTGAGTTATTACATGTCTGTGAGTTATACAACTCTTACACATCCGTGAGTTATACAACTCTTACACATCCGAGTTATTACATGAACAATATACCAAACAGACATAAAACAATAGCCATTACACCAACAACCAGGACATCAATTACATTTCTAAACCTATTCTCTTTACGTAGCTCAGAGAGCATTTTCCAACATTACCAGCTTCTGTTCTGTGGCATAACTCTGATCCCTAACATGATTGATATCTGATTCATAGTCATTGAATAATGTTAAATAATCTACCTTCTGCGACATCACTTCATATCTTCTATCCGCATCTCTCATCTCCTCCATTACAGCGACATCCCACCACTTATGAATATGCATCTCTCCATCATCAACATTTGGGCATGTGAAGAACCTACAAAATGTCAACCAGAATACGCGTGAACAATGAACAAACCAAGTTATTACGCATAAACTTGGATCATACAAAAGCCAAGTAAACTCATATATGAAATCATACCTTCTGTTGTAGCTGTTGGACAAAATAGGATGAGCTCCACAGTAACAAACTTTGGGGAATCCATGCTCCACCTCGGGTTGAGGTGGGTATTGACTCGACTCAACCGTGAACCTCAACGCACTCTCTGCTTGATCCTGTAGAATCAAAGCCTCTATTTCTCGATCCGCGGTATCCTCTGAGTACCTACCATACTCATATGATGAGTCAGGCTGAGAGTAGCTATAGTCTTGGCCCATTTCTCAAGAACCCTGAAGATAAAAGAAACAAGCAATGTAATTAATTGACTTAATACTTTGGTTAATACTTTCATTACTACTTACGCATAAACTTATATCATACAAAAGCCATGTTATTACGCATAAACTTATATCATACAAACCAAGTTATTACGCATAAACTTATATCATACAAAAGTCAAGTAAACTTGTGCAAACATCACTTTAAAACATAGAATACAAAAGCCAAGTAACTAAAACACGAAATACAAATCAAACAGGACATACAAATGCATAGAAACTTTAGCAGGAAGTACAAACAACAAACACATATCTAGTTTCTCAGAAATACTGAGACACTATCTTGTTCATAATAATTTCTTCACTCGCATTCAAGGGTTCTTTTTTGGCTAAGAGAGTGTCTAGGATGGCCAGCTTTTGTAGTTTCTCCTTCTCAGCCAATTCCTCTTTCTTGACATCCCACATGCTCTTATACTCAGCAAGACTCTTCGTGTTTGTGGACTGAGAATTGTTTCTTTTCACCTTTGCAGCTTTGACCCCTTCTGGCCTATCCTCACAGTTCTCAACATTGCAGCTTGATGATTGTGAACCTTCGGCAGCTGGTTTTCTCTTTGTTGCAGGCAGAGATGGAGGCGTGTTAATAGCATTAAGGCTTAGCCATTTCTGCTCATTCTTTAACAGACACCAACAATGTTCAAGGTTGAACCTCTTGTTATGCTCAGTGAAGTAGATTTCATGTGCATTCTTTAGGATATCAATTTCCGAATGCCCAGAACTGTTCAGTCTCTCTGCAGTAGCCATTGCCGCACAAAACTTGTTAGTTTGGTCATTTATCTTGTGCCAACGCTGCTTGCAATGTGTCACCAGCATCTGTTCCCCACTATTTCTAGCATGAGGAGTGTCAGCATAGTACCGGCTAATCCTCGTCCAGAAGCTTCCTCCCTTTTGTTGATTAGACACAATGGGATCCTTTGAAGTGTTGAACCATGCAGAGATCAGTACTTCATCATCAGCAGGTGCCCATGTATTTCTCTCCTTGCGCTCCACTCGTGTATCTTGAGAAAGAGGTGGCGCCTCAGAAGGTTGGGAGCTGAAAGCAGGCATTTGTGAGCTGTTCTGTCCAGAAGGTTGATAACTTTCAAAACGAAAGTTTTCATCTCTACCAACGGATTCTTGACTGTTAAGCAAGTTTAAGTAAGAAGAAGACTGATAATATGGATTCGTAGAATCCATATGAAAATACTTAGAGAATGAGTATATAGTAGAAGGAATTAGCTAAGAGAATGAGTATGGAATAGAAGGGATTAGCTAAGAGAATGAGTATAGAAAAGAAGGGATTAGCTAAGAGAATGAGTATAGAAGATAATTAGAGAATGAGAGAGATTTATAATGGAAATAGTGAGAAGTTGGTTGGGGTTTAATAAGTAAAAAGGTAACTTGCAATAAGTTACAACACATAATGAGCTAACAACCACAGTCTAATCACAATTTATGACAAGTACAATTCAAAAACAGCTATGAAGTACTCGTTAATGGCTCATTCAATTTAAAGATGGCAAAAACGGATATGAAGTTGGTATTACTATCTACACGGTTGGTGTCTTTAATTACAAGTACATAGTACATGAACAATACGCATGACAATGAACAAACCACACAAAAATGCTAATGAACAATGAACAAATACGCATGAACAATGAACAAACCACACATAAATGCTAATGAACAATGAACAAATACGCATGAACAATGAACAAACCACACAAAAATACGCATGAACAATGAACAAATACGCATGCACAATGAACACACCACACAAAAATGTCACCCAACAAGAAACCATAATCAAGAATCAAGCATACCAATTAACAATTGCTTTAGCAATTACTAGTTAGACCAAGCTATACACAAAGACTACCAATTAACCAAACTTTAGCTACCAATTACTAGTTAGAACAAGCTATACACAAAGACTACCAATTAACCAAACTTTAGCAATTAACCAAACTTTAGCTACCAATTAACATAACTTTAGCTAAATCGATAATCCTACACAAAAAGCTATAAACAAGCTATACACAAAGACTAACCCTGAAGCAAATCATATATATCTCAAATTGGAGGAAGAAAACATACCTTAAATTTCGCACAATTGAACCGCCGGAGAAGCTTCGGGAGACACAGAATTTGGAGATCGTCTTGCAATTGGTGGTCCTTCGTCGCTGTCGAGATGGAAGGGAGGATTTGAAAACTTGCTCTCGAGATTTCGTCCGGTCTTAACCCTACCCAAAGACGCCGGACAAGCTACGGAGGACAGAGAATTTGGAGATAGGCGTGAAATCGGTGGAAAAGCCCTCTCGAGATTTCGTCCCGTGAAATCAGTGGAAAGCCCTCTGGACAAGCCGTCGCCGTCGAGATGGAAGGGAGAATTCGAAAAGCCCTCTCGAGATTTCATCCCGTCTAAAGACGCCGGACAAGCTACGGGAGACACAGAAGGTGGAGATAGGCTTGAAATTGGTGAAATCGGTGGAACAGAGGAAGACATCCACGAGGGAATTCCGTCGCCATCGAGAAATGAGAGAGAAATCGAAAATAAATCTCTCCATCCTTCGTCGATTGTTAACCCTACCAATAGACCAACGCCAATCACAAGCTTCCACGTCTCCAAGTCGACGATAGAAAAACGTCGCGTTTTAAGAATCGTTTTTTGGGTTTTTGGCTTTTTTTAATTTTTTTTTTTAAAAAAAAATTAGGGGACGGTTGAAGAATACACCGATACACATGCTCTAAGTGCCTGCAACATCACCAGGAACATGAAGCTATTCCTTCTTTTTTTTCTTTTGTAACATGACGATATCATGTAAAAGCAAACAAAAACAGAACAACCAATCATGATAGAAGAAAGAGAAACCTTAAGTGAGAGAGGGCCGGGGTGAAAGTGATTGGAGCAAATGAAATTAACCGAGGTTAGTGTTGAGATTAACCTGCAACAAAAAGAGAAAAGAGATAGTGAGAAGAAGCACAAGAAGAAGATGACAAAACAAAGTCTATAAGAACCTAACAAGCAAAGGTTAGACAAAAACCAAGGTGGGAGATTCATAAATTAAAATCATATACAACTCAACAACACTTTTCCTCTAGAACCTAGAACACAACATGAGTATATTAATACATTTTCGGGAATTAGACTCCAGTCTTTCATGTAGCGAAGAAGCTTCAAAGCATCTGAGAATGGTAGAGCCTACACACTCCAAAAGAGGAAAAAGCGTTAACAGCAGCTCACTCTCCACAGTTCCCTCGACACGACATGAGTTCCTAAATATATCTCGAAATCGTGAACAGCAGAAGTGATGATTTGCAAAAGAGAGAGAGTGATCATTAAAAGTTAATATAAGTAATCAAAGAACATTAGCAATTAAAGAGAGAGAGTGATGATTAAATTTTTTTTTTTTTTTTTTTTTTTTTTTTTTTTGATGATTAAAAATTAATATAAAAGCAGAAGGGGGATTTTGAATCATACTCAAAGTTGTCATGAAGAGTGGCGATGTCATGATGATCTGGGAATTTAGAGATATGAAAATTTGAAATCAGATATAACTGAGAGAGAAAGATAGAGAAAGGAGAGGATGAAGGAGGGAAGAAGAGGAAACCTGTAGATATTTCAATTGCCGAGAGTGAAACGAGAGAGGAAGCCTTTAAAAAACTGAAAATCCTTTAAAAAACTACCTTAGAAGGTGTGATTTCAACTAAAAAACAAAAGAAGTCTCATAGAATCATGCAAAATATCAGTTTTTAAAAAAATTGTGAATGTTGAATAACAGTAGATTTCAAATAAGTTTTATAAATCATTGATTGAATAACCAGTGATTGTAGAGTAGTTTAAATAACTTACATAAATTCAAGTTGAATAGCATAGAATTTTAAAAGATTTTATAAAATCATCAAATGAATAACATAGGATTTAAGAATGCTCTAAAATCTTTTAAAATACCAAGTTCAATACCCCTCTAAAATATTAAGTTTTTTAAAATCAAATTTAAAATCACTAGTTTAATAACGTTAAATTTCTTAGGATTCTTTAAAATCTATGATTTAATAACATAGAATTTGTTATGTTTATCCTCTAATAGTTCTCTCGTATCTCCAAACTAAACCCTAAATTATTTTACATTCATATGAATTCTTTTTCTTTTACGTGGGACGACACGACAATGTCTGAAAATCATGATTGGTCAAATCTTTGTCCGGATCTCTTGCGATCGATCTTCACACTACAAGAAAACATGGATTTTCCGACTATAAAAACAGTCACTAAACAGTCGCAAACTACTTAGTTACGACTGATTGGCGACTGAAATACGTAGTCGCTAAACAGTGCATCGCTAAAATAATCAGTCGCCAAACAGTCGACACGGAGCTACTAATTGGCGACTGATAATTGTGGTCGTTCTTCCCTCGCCAGACAGTCGCTAAAGTTGTGACTGAATTTGCAACGCTTTAGCGACTGATCTGGTTACTCATTTGCGACTGTTTTGGTTATTGTTTTGTGTACGTTTCGGTGACTGTTTTACGACTGTTTAATTATCATGTTTTTAAAAATATTCTGGTAAAAACGAATTATTTGATTTTGTAATACCAAAACTGATTATGAAAACTATAACTAAATCATAACAAACATGAAATTAAACAAACACATAAGTTTAATTTTACATCCATCATTGTAGTTGTAGAAAACATCCAAACATAACAAGAGTACAAGTCACATATATTACAAAAGTTTTCATAATCATAAAGGAAGGAGGGATAGTGAAGGAACCTAACTTTGAACATCAAAAAGGTTTGGGTCATTGGTTTGAGACTCGAGGAAGGCGACATAGTTTGGGTTAGTCTTGAGGAAGCTCACCAAGCGTGAGATCTCTGCTTGTTGCTCAGATGCAACCCGTAAAGCCTCAGCTGCAACCCGTGAAGCCTCTGCGTCACGCTCTGCTTGTAGAGCTGCTTGTTTCTCTATTTTGCGGTTTGCTTCTTCAAGCTGCTGTTGCAGGCTTGTGAAAGCAGAAGAGCTTCCAGGGAACTTCCGCTTCCCGTTGATGTAACTCCCTAGGCTTCCAACCCCAAAGTATATTCCTCTATCGTTTATGAAAGTAGACTGCATAACAAAATAGAGAAAAAGTTAACATCATTACTTACCAGTGAAAAACTTACGTAATGATGCATATTAGAAAGAAGCAACATTACCTGAAGAAAGAGCTCATCATCCTCCTCGTGAGATAGCTCCGATCGACGTGATGTACCATCAGCTTGGTCGTCATTGTCCAGAGCAGCCAACTTAGCTTCCCTTTTTTGCTTATATGCCTCATGAACTGCTTGCGCCTTCTTATCCACAAAAGTCCCTCTTTTTTGGTATGAGTCCTAATGAAAACTTCAGGAATAGTTGGCGGTCTTCCCAATTCCACTTCCTGAAAAGTTAGATAATGAAAAGGTTAGATAATAAACCATCTGATGTAACTTATTAAACAATGAAAAGGATAACTCACCATCTCTTGTTCGATTTGTAAATAAGACTTCGGCCCTGATACATGCTTGTGAGGGCCAAGACCATTACGGTCAGACATTCGAGCTGTTGAAGTGGTTTCACTCTTTGCCATGGCTTCTTTTGTGTTCCAATAGTCACACATTTCTTTCCAAAGAGTTTTCTCAATCCAACTCGGTTTTGCTTCATCTCGCTGAGCTGCTGCCTTGGAAACCATGTCTTTCATACAGTTTTGACAAATGGTATAGAAATTTTGTTGAACCACACCGGTTAGTGAGGGATCCCAGGTGTGTGTTTTCTACAAAAGAAGACTAGTGTTAGTGATAAAAAAAACCAAAAAAAAAAACTATAAATACAGAAATCAAATTGAAAAGAGTAGAAGTTTACCGCAAATTCCAAGAAGTAGTTTTCTCTTCTTGCAATAGGAACACAACCCCAACTGTGGACCATCAAACTTGTTTGTAAACACTTTTTGTTGTGAAACACTTAGTGGACTCACTAGACCGGCCCATATACTAGCCATGGAGTCTCGGTCCATCGGCCATACTCAGTCCATACAGCTTCGGCCCATTAGCCGAAGCCTTACTCGGCCCTTAATCCTTAAGTCGGTTTAACCCTAGACATTGTATTCTACTATATATATATATGCATGTAATCCTTGGGAATTATCAATAAGAAACACAAGAGCTTTATCCCTAAACTCTACTTTCATAACACGTTATCAGCACGAGTCTCTAACCCTAAAACCCTAATAGGCAGCCGCCGATTCTTCTTCTCCTTCCAAACCCTAAACCGCCTCTTGTTCTTCACCTCCTTCGAGATTCTCTCTTGATCTCGAAGTTCTTTCTGTTGATACTCGAGCATCCTTAGCTCGAGATCAATTTTTCATAAAACCCTATCGAGGTTTACACGGTTACTTGGTTCGGGGGTGAGTTCGCGCGCAAGGAGTAGTTCGCGGGAAGCAGTTCGAGTTTGCGGGAAGGAGTTCGAGTTCGTGGGAAGCTGTTCGAGGTTCGTGGTTCGTGATATCTGAGGTCTTTAGCTCCCAGATCATATCCGGTCAGAATCCTAAGGTGTTAAGGTAAACAATATCAAACTCTCTCAAAACCTTATGACCGAATTTGAACCTAAAACTATCGGACCATTAAAACATCCAAGTTACAATCTAACAAACTTTAAATTTCCCTAAATCTTAAAACTTAAAATCAGATTGTTAGGGTTGTTAGATTGATTGAGAATTGCACCATATACATCAAGCTTTGAAATCCGAATTGGTTGTTTGAATAGTCTAAGATTGCTTGAATTGTTATGTTGCATAAGAACCTAGAATTGATGTTGTTAGGATCATAAGATAGGATTTGATCTAACTGTTCTAGGAGAATTGAAACTTGGATTGATCATGCATATAGAAATCGAAATTGTTTAAGATGATTGAATCGGCTGCATGATTTTCGAACTAGCATTATTCTAGGATTGAATCCGATTAAGAGGAATAATTTTGTTAAATTTCCATAATTGTTAAACTTGATTTCGGAATTAAAATATATTAGAGATAAGTCTCTAGACTAATTTAGCAATTATCCTAAGTTGTTAAAATATTAAATCCTAGAGTAAAAAAGAAACTTAAGAAAAAGGAAATCCTATTTAAGATTGTTGCATGCATTAGTCTATTTGCTTTTGTTGTCTTGCATGCATGAATTTAAACCTAAAACCAAATATGGAAAGGCATGGTTCGATCTAAAATATTGCATGGCCTAAGGCATGGTTCGATCTCAAATATCGCATGTCCTATTGATTGAGTGCATGGTTCGATCTCAAATATCGCATGCTAATATTCGGATGTCTGTTTCTGTTTTATGCAGATGGCAAGCCTTAAGAGCTTAGACTATCCAATCTTGAATGCTTCTGGTGACAATTACTTGCTATGGGCAATGAACACCAAGATCAACTTGAAGTCAAAAGACTTGTTCGAGTGTGTCGAAGAGGGTAACAAGACCTCGGACAAGAATAAGAACAAGTGTATCCAGCATATGCATCACCACATTGCTGAGAGTCTCAAGAACCAGTACCTATTTATTGAGGACCCTCTCGACCTTTGGACAACGCTTAAACGGCGATATGGGCACCAGAAGACGGTGCTCCTTCCAAAGGCCGAGTATGAGTGGAAACACCTAAGGATCCAGGATTTCAAAACCCTGGACGAATATAATTCTGAGCTTTTTAGGATTGTCTCAGTCCTTAGGCTGTGTGGTACGGTGGTTACGGAGAAGGAGCTAATTGATAAGACTTTGTCTACCTTTAGCCCTAATAACATGGTTCTTCAGCAACAATACCGGCAAACAAAGTATACCGAGTATGGGGCACTAAATGAGGTGTTACTGCTAGCTGAGCAGAACAATGAGCTGTTGCTGATGAATAGTGCTATGAGACCTCCTGGTACAGCCCCATTACCAGAAGCACACAAAGTGGATTTGGGAAAGAAAAACCCTGCAGAGCCTAAGGAGCCCAAAGAGACCAACTACGTCCACAGAGAAAGACACTACGGCCGTGGCCGTGGTGGGAGAGGACGTGGTGGTCGAGGAGGCCAGGCAGGCCGCGGACGCGGTGGTAGAGGCTGTGGTGTCTCCAAGCCACAAGCTAAGTCAAAATCGGGTTATCACCGATATGGTATGGCAAACCACTGGATGAGAAACTGCAGAACTCCCAAACATCTTATTGATGCATATAAAGAAAGTTTGAAGAAAAACCCAGAAGCTAACTTGGTGCATCTCGATGATGAAGGAGACTTCGATCATGAGAATGATGACCTCCTTGAGACTTCTGACCTCTTCAAAGAGGATGAATGAATTTTCGGTTTTAATTTGGTTTAATTTATGCTTTGATTGATTTCTATGTATTGGATAATTTATTTGGTTTAAATTCAAGGATTTATTTTATTTTATAAATTATTTGCCTTATTGAGTTAAAACACAAATGTTGTTTTATAGAAATGGCTGAGGATATGAGTGAACTAGTGGTGGACAGTGGTTCCAGCCACACTATTTTAAGAGATAAAAGATATTTTATAAACCTCACCATGAAAAGTGCCAATGTTAGTACAATTGCGGGTATAGCAAACCTTATAGAGGGCTACGGCCAGGCTCACGTGTTGTTGCCTAAGGGAACACACATTGAATTAAGTGATGCCTTATATTCACCCAGCTCCAAGAGAAATTTGTTGAGCTTTAAAGATATAAGATTAAATGGTTATCATGTGGAAACCAAGGGTGAAGGAACTAGAGAGTTCCTATACATTACAGAAAATGTGAATGGACAAAAGAAAGTCCTAGAGACTATACCTGCTCTAGCCTCTGGTTTATACCATGCTAAGATAAATATGATAGAGGCTAACTTGGCAAAGCATAGAATGTTTAATGAAGAGTTCACTCTATGGCATGACCAGCTAGGCCATCCGGGTTCGAACATGATGCGTAAACTAATTAAGAGTTCGAATGGGCACAACCTAAGTGAAAGGAAAGTTATCCCTAAACATCTCAAGTGTGTAGCATGCGCACAAGGGAAACTTGTTATAAGGCCTTCACCAGTAAAAGTCACAAGAGAGACTTTAAACTTTCTGGAAAGGATTCAGGGAGATATATGCGGACCAATACACCCATCTAGTGGGTCGTTTAGATACTTTATGGTGATGATAGATGCATCAACCAGATGGTCGCATGTTTGCTTGTTATCCACAAGAAATCTCGCCTTTGCAAAGATGTTGGCTCAGATTATAAGGCTAAGAGCACACTTTCCAGACTTTCCACTTAAGACTATACGTCTAGATAATGCTGGTGAATTCACATCCCAAGCGTTTAATGATTACTGTATGTCCATGGGGGTGAGTGTGGAACATCCTGTGGCACATGTCCATACACAAAACGGACTGGCTGAGTCCTTCATTAAACGAATACAAATGATAGCTCGCCCATTGCTAATGAGGTCGAAGCTCCCTGTGTCGGCTTGGGGACATGCAGTATTGCATGCAGCAGAGCTCATACGCATCAGGCCATCTAGTGAACATAAGTATTCACCATCCTTACTATTAACGGGTCATGAGCCAGACATATCCCATCTCAAGACATTCGGTTGTGCCGTTTATGTACCGATTGCTCCACCACAGAGAACTAAAATGGGACCTCAGAGGAGGATGGGAATATATGTTGGATATGAGTCTCCCACCATCATAAAGTATCTCGAGCCACTGACAGGAGACCTGTTCAAGGCCAGATACGCGGACTGTCAATTTATTGAGTCCAAATTCCCTGTAATGGGTGGTGAGAATAGCAAGCTGGTCAAGGAATTAACATGGAATCAAACATCCTTAAATTGGCAAGATCCTCGAACTCTAGCATGTGATGCAGAGGTTCAAAAGATTATACATTTACAGCAGCTAGCTAATCAATTGCCAGATTCCTTTGCTGACCCAAAGAGAGTGACAAAATCGTACATACCAGCTTGCAATGCACCAGTACGAATTGATGTTCAGAAGGAACACAATACTCAAGTTGCTACAGAGTCTAAAACCCGTTTGAAACAAGGTAGACCATTAGGTTCCAAAGATAAAAATCCTCGAAAGACTAAAGGTGCAAAACAGACCGAGGTTCAGGGAATTACCGAGAGTACAGACATGGCCGCGGCACATGATAAGGAACCGGATGGGGTTCAGGATGCTGAACCTCTAGGTCCTGAGAATATTGATAACGATGAGATATCGATCAATTATATCATGTCTGGAATTACTTGGAACCGTAAGGATATCGACGTCGATGATATTTTCGCATACAAGGTAGCACTTGAACTAAATGAGGATCTAGAGCCCACATCTATATTAGAGTGCACTCAAAGCAAAGATTGGCTTAAATGGAAAGAAGCTATTGATGTGGAGCTAAACTCTTTAAAGAAGAGAAAGGTGTTTGGTCCGATCACACGGATAACACATGAAATTAAACCAGTTGGACATAAGTGGGTCTTTGTAAGGAAGAGAAATGAGAAGAATGAAATCGTGAGATACAAAGCACGGCTTGTAGCACAAGGATCCTCTCAAAGACCAGGAATAGATTATGAGGAGACATACTCCCCTGTGATGGATGCAACGACTTTTAGATATCTAATAAGTCTGGCTGTAAGAGAAAAACTGGATTTGCGGTTAATGGATGTTGTAACTGCATACTTATATGGTCCACTGGATAATGAAATCTATATGAGATTACCAGAGGGAATAGAACTCAAAGAAAAGAGTGGTTCTCGAGAACAGTACTGCATAAGGCTAGACAAATCGCTTTATGGACTGAAACAGAGTGGTCGAATGTGGTATAATAGACTTAGCGAATTCTTGGCAAAGAAAGGCTATAGGAATGACCCCATCAGTCCATGTATATTTATTAAGAAGTTTGCAAACAAAGGATTTGTGATAATAGCAGTCTATGTGGATGATTTAAACATCCTTGGAACCTCTGGGGAAATCGCCCAAACTGTAGAATATCTCAAGAAGGAGTTTGAGATGAAAGACCTAGGTAAGACAAAATTCTGTTTGGGATTGCAGCTTGAGTACAGAAACAATGGTATCCTTGTGCATCAAAAGGCATATACAGAAAAGGTACTCAAGAGGTTTAATATGGAGCTGGCTCACCCATTGACTAGCCCCATGGTTGTGAGAAGTACACAAGTGGATAAAGATCCATTTGCTGCTAGAAAGGCCGATGAAGAGTTTCTCGGACCTGAAGTGCCTTACCTCAGTGCTATAGGAGCGTTGATGTTCTTGGCTAGCCACACTAGGCCGGACATAAGTTTTGCCGTGAACCTCCTAGCAAGATATAGTTCTTGTCCGACCATAAGGCACTGGAATGGTATAAAACACGTTCTGCGATACCTACAAGGTACGACAGACTATGGTCTATATTACACTAACTATAACAAAGATGGTTTAGTTGGTTTTGCTGATGCAGGTTATCTATCCGATCCACACAATGGGAAATCACAAACAGGCTATGTGTTTACACACGGTGGTACGGCAATCTCTTGGCGTTCTATGAAGCAAACACTTGTAGCAACATCATCAAATCACGCAGAGATACTAGCAATGCACGAGGCCAGCCGTGAGTGTGTTTGGTTGCGGTCAATGACTCAGCATATACGGACGGACAATGGATTGGAGGACAGCAAAGAAGCAACCGTGATCTATGAAGATAACACAGCATGCATCGCACAGCTCAAAGAAGGTTACATCAAGGGAGATCGGACGAAGCACATATTACCAAAGTTCTTCCATACACATGATCTACAAAAGGCCGGAGAAGTTCTTATTGTGCAAGTTCAGTCAAGTGAGAATTCAGCCGATCTCTTCACCAAATCGTTACCGACAACAACGTTCAAGAAGCTCTCGCACCAGATTGGAGTGCGGAGACTTAGGGACTTGGAGTGATGTTTGGAACAGGGGGAGCAATGTGTGCTGTACTCTTTTTCCTTCACCAAGGTTTTGTCCCAATGGGTTTTCCTGGTAAGGTTTTAATGAGGCAGCATCCCCTAAGCACATTGCAGCGATCCCATCCAACATTGGCACGGTCGTTCGTCCAAGGGGGAGTGTTGTGAAACACTTAGTGGACTCACTAGACCGGCCCATATACTAGCCATGGAGTCTCGGTCCATCGGCCATACTCAGTCCATACAGCTTCGGCCCATTAGCCGAAGCCTTACTCGGCCCTTAATCTTTAAGTCGGTTTAACCCTAGACATTGTATTCTACTATATATATGCATGTAATCCTTGGGAATTATCAATAAGAAACACAAGAGCTTTATCCCTAAACTCTACTTTCATAACACTTTTGTAATCTTCCGGGTAATTGATGACTTGTCTTTACCAAACCTTCAAACACAAACACACAAACAAATCAAAAGTAAAATTCTAATCGAAACCTTCAAACATAAACAAATCAAAAGTACAAATTCTAATCAATCTAAAAATTTTAAAAATTCTAATCAATCTAAAATAAACCTCCAAACACAAACAAACCTAAAAATTCTAATCAATCCAAGTAAAATTCTAATTAATCTAATCAACTAAAAATCCTAATCTTACCAAGTGGTTCCAGGCTCTAATGAGGGAGAGAGGATAGTGGTATACAACTCACGGCCTGGTTGGACAAGCATGTCATGCAAAGAAGCGAGTACATCAGCTGGGAGATTTGATTGCCTTACACCGTCATCCTCAGAATCAGCTTCTTCCTCATGTGAGTTTTGCGCTTGAGAACTGTGATGCGATTGAGAAGCTGCTCGAGGTTGACCAGGTTGAGAAGAGGGTGGTCAATGATTTGAGACGTGAGGAGACTGTCGAGGTAGAGGAGACTGTCGAGGTAGATTCGAGACTTGAGGAGACTGTCGATGATGATTTGTGACTGACGGTTGAGGAGACTGTCGATGATGATTCGTGACTGACGGTTGAGGAGACTCTCGAAGTTGACTCGAGAATTCTGGTGGATTCGTCGCGGATGCGAGAGGTTGAGGAAAAAGACGCCTGATTGGAGCTTCGCTGGCAGGGGATGTTCCAGAAAAGCTCCTCGAGTTCTGGATCATATTCGTCGGAGGTGGATAGTCTCAGTAAGAAGGTGTAGGTCTCGCTGGAGGCTGGAGGATTGGGATAGGAATTCCCTGAGAATCAGTGTCTGGATCTCCCTGGTTCGCCGGCGTGAAGTCATATTGGCTGGGAAGAGTAGCGGGTCTTCGATTTGCCGTTTGTGAGGTTCCAGAGGTTCGATTCGAGGGGTTTCTTCTTCCTCCTCCTCTTTTCTTTCCTCCAGCCATCAAGGGTTTACGGTTTCGTCGAGTGAGAGGAATTTAGATCTAGGGTTTTTAGGTTTTGCCGTTTCGTATCGAAGAAGAAGAAACAATTGAAAAAAGAAATGTTAGATTAGGGTTTGTTCGGGGAAGAAAACGAATAAGAAATGAGTTTTCGTGTTTTGTTACGGCCCAAATTTTGTTAAGACCCAAATTAATTAAAGCAGTCGCTAAATAGTAGCTCTTTAGTCAATTTTTAGCGACTGTCAAACTGGTCTCCAAATTAGTCGCAAATTGGCGACTACACTGCGACATTATGCATCAGTCTCCAATTAGCGTCTACTAGGCGACTATTTTATTTTAGTAGTCATTCAGTAGCAAAACAATCGCAATTCAGTCGCTAAATTTAGCGACTGTGTTTTTAGTCGCAACTTGCAGTCGGCAAATCCATGTTTTCTTGTAGTGTCAAAATCTTAAACAAAAAGGATTTTCATCGAACAAGGACTGTTTGCTCAAACTGGTACGTCGTGTCCGCAACATGTAAGCGAACTCTGTATCCATGGCGAATTCAATTGAGAAAGAACTCTAGTTTGTTATACGATCCCGAAGATGACGACAAGATCCAAGAATTCGAACATCCCGAACTTGACTTATCAGAGTATTCCACAACCAAAACCTATTGTATCGCTGTCTCCAGCAACTGCCTCCTGGTGGCAGATCTTCGTCTAAATTTCAATCTTTTGAACGTGTTTACTCGGGACAAGATTCACCTCCCGCCTCTAGAGTTATCGTTTTTTGGGATTGAACAAGATGATGACTACTTAGAGGAGTGGGAGTACTACTTCGATCGTGGGGACATGGTATCAGGATTAGCTGTTGTGTGGATTAACGAGAGAACAAGGGATTATGTAGTCGCTTGGGCTTGCAAACGAAACTTCTTGTTCATGTTCAAGAAAGGCGATGAAGCATGGCGAAAGAATCTTCAAGGCACAAAGTGTAAAGATGTGGCGTTTAAGGATAACAAGCTTTATGTGTTTACTCTTGATAACTACATCAAGATTCTTGATTTCTCTGGAGATTTCCCGAGAGAGTCCCTCGAAAACCCGTATCTTAATCATCGGTTCACCTTCGAGATGGCACGAACAGAAAGCATTTGGAAAAGGAGATTACTGGTCACGAACAAGGGAGAGGTTATGGTCATTCAGAGCTCTAAAGTGTGCAAAGAAAAGTATGTGTTTCAAATCTTTAAGATGGATTTTGAGAGTGGGAAATGGGAAAGAGTAGACTCTCTTGGAGATGAGATGTTGATTTTTGGTCATGGAGTCACTGTAAGAACATCTGTCGATGATGGTGGTTCCATCTTTTTCGTTGGAGATGATCTTTGGCTAGATCAAAAACATTGCGGTGTGTTCCATCTTGCGACAAGTACAGTCACATGGTCTGAACAAATAGGTGATGCTTACTCGGAGATTCCGCGGTGGTTTTTTCCTGGATATGCTTAAAGGACATTGAAGGAACCGAATGGGAAAGAGTATATTCTTTAGATGAGATGTTGTTGGCTTTTGGTAATGGGTTCATCAACAGCAACAATTCTATCTATTTCGTTTCTGCTGATGTTTGGCCGCCTGTGTCTAATCCAACCTTTCAAAGTAGTACCGGTGTTTATGATCTTGCTAAGACCAAAATAAGCTGGTCTCGGTTCGCTTTTTGCTTTGTCCAACGTTCGCTGATTTGTTCCAGGATCTGATAAGAAAATATGATTAACCTCGGATTCATTCCTTTCTCTTTTCTAGTATTTTCTTCCCTCTTACTCTTTCATGTTCTGTTTACATACATCCACATTTGCGATTAAGCACAGTTTCAAGAATCAGAGAATCTAATCTATTTGAACAACTCAAGAACCTTTTTCTTTTGCTCTGACTTCATCATAGGATGTACATTGGATTATGTTTAATGAATGAACTTGATAATAACCAAGTTTATAAATAATCAATGACCTCAATGATTCTGAATTTAACTTCAAAACTTCTAGCAATAATGTGATCAGATCATTTTCACTTCATCTATATATCTGTCCACTTCTGCTGCTGTTGGATGAGGTTGTTCATGAACTCTAGGCTGTCTCACAATAGGAGGAATCAACTTCCACACTGTATAGAAAAACCATAAGAAAAAACCCAAACTCATCACTAAGCCAATATGGCATTCACTTACCTAATTGGTATAAGGATTTTGTAACTTAATCTCTCTCATTTAAAGCATCTGTTAGATCAAGAGCTGAAACCATTTAGTAAGTACATTTAGGTTATCTCTTTAATTGTAATATTACAGCTTTCAGTTTATCCCCATAAACGAAAGAAAAATTTAACGTTGATCACATTTACAAACATTTGTTGAAAAAGTAGTAGTATTTTTAGTAGAATTGATTTGGACCGACTGTTTCCCACTACGGCTTTAATTTCATTCGATGAGAATAACGTAACCATTGGGATTAGCCCTGCGAGTTCGGGTATACGGGTCGGGTCGGGTCGGTTTTTTCGGTTATTCGGGTATTCGGGTTTTCAAAAAATCCACTGAACATAACCGAACAAAAAATCGTTTCGGGTCGGGTCGGGTCGGATGAGAATTGGTCTTGGGTTTATCCGGTTTAAATCTTAAAATCGATTGAAATCCGTACAAATCCGGTTTAAACCGGTTAAATTACGTATAATTTTTTTGTTTTTATTAAAAAAATAAAACAAATCGGGTTTCGGGTCGGGTACCGAACTAGATTTTCAATCCCTCCGAATAAAACCAAACCCTAAATTTGGTTGAACCGAAACCCGAAATTTTCGGGTCGGGTCGGGTCGAATCGGGTCGGGTCGGGTTAAAGTCGCAGGCCGAATTGGGATCATGGACTAGTACTCAAACCTTGTCGGCCGCACCAGAGAATATTTTACAAGCTTAAACATAAAGAAGAGAAATATACAGAAGATCACCAGAAAAGAAAGGAAGTAGGAGTCTCTCCATGAGCAACTATTAAGAGAAACAAATTAAGACTTACACTCAGCTTTAAATATCTCTATATACTTGTTTAAACAATGTTGTAGAAGTTTAATCCTACTATCATGTGATATATTATTAAAAATGTCATTCCATTTTAATTAATTTAATCATATACATAAAAGTAAGGTTTCACTCACTACTTATTGGTCAATTTCCTCTTTAATATTTCTTTTTAATTAAACTTAAAATTCAACACATCTAATCATAAACATAAACTTCTACTTTAAATTTACTATTTACTACTAAATTGTAACTTAAATTACATAAATTGTGAATTGACTATTGTTTCCCTCCATTCATTTTCAATTAAACACACTATCAATTATAATTGTAACTCCTCTAATTAAATTATTTTAAAAATATAAACTCCTATCACTTCAAATCTTATAAATAACCATTTCTATATCCTCCTCCACCATATCACAAATTCTAAATATTTTCTTTGTTTTGTTTATATTTTAGCATGGGTTGAAAACTCATTGTAAGTGTTTAATTATACTTTTTGTTGGATATATCTTATATTGTGTTTTCAATTTTATTTCTTTGTTTTATGTATTGCTTCCTTCCTTATTTGTTTTCTTATTATTTTTAATTTTAAATTACATATGTATAATAAAAATTTGATCGCTATACAAAAAACATTATCATGCAAATTCAAAAAAATATTGATTTATCATTGCACAGTAAGATAATCAAGCTAAACAAATCATCTTTATTTTTTTATCTAAAAATCCAAAATACCCGATGCAAACCCTAATGCCCAGGTTTAACGGATTTTGTTTTATATTCTAGATTTTACAAAATTTACATAATTTACGGGTTTAGTCATTGTATCATGTATTGAAGACGGGTTGAAATCAAAGTATGAAACTAAGTAAATTAAATGTAAAAGATTATAAAATGTATAGAGTAAATCAAATAAAACTTCTACTATTATTTTATAACTAACAAATTACAGTAAATTTTACGCAAACATTTTCGCATGACTATCTAGTTCATTCATAAATTACTAAAATGAAAGCAAAATCCATATAACCTCTTTTTGCAATGATGTTTAGATCTTTCCATGTCTTGGGATGTTTCATTCGGTACTCCATTATCCTTTCCAATCGGTTAAACATTCAGGAAAATAAGGCAATGTTTCTTCTGATAACGAGGATGAAATTATTAATGATCTGGGTTCTAGCACTAGTCTGACCAACATATTGAGATCATGTGTGTCTGAAAATGATTTTCAAACAGCGCTTGTACGTTCGTTCTCTCAGGCAACCGTTGTTTGAAAATCATCTTTCAACATTAAGAGAGAGGCATATTTTTATTAGAATTAATTGTATCATTACATATTAAACTATAAATTTTATTATTTTTAAAATGTAATGATATGTAATGATGTGTCAAGGTTCAACTTCAACAGTCTTCAATGTCAATGTTTATATTATCTATTTAAATTAGAATTAAGTGTATCATTACATATTATTATTCATTCAAAACCAAATACACCATTATTTATTTTCATTATATTTAATTATATCACTACATATTAAAATATATAAGAAAGACATATTTTTTTACAGTTTATTTGTGATACCTATCATCATTTAAAGTACAAAATTAAGATTAGACTATTTGATACTAGAATAATTTTAAGATATAATTTCAATCTTCTGAGCGAATTAATTTTTTTTTAACTTTTAGTGTTTATGGTTTAGATATCCAATATTATATGAGAAATTCTACGAATGTCATTTGAGTTCGTATTTTATCTCACCAAAAGGGATAGGATTAATCTATCAAAAGTTAAAGAGATGCTAATAATGCAATAACCAATTATAAAAGGGCAGTGCAAGTAATGTTCAATTGTATTATGCATATTTTGAAATGGAATGAATATCTCAAGCGATCAAGCCGCACGCCAAGCTCAAACAGCCCTCCCGCCATATGTCTTTCAACAATTATCTTATTGGATACTCGGCGATGGTTTTTTTTGCTAGACTATTTTTATTTATTTATTTTTGTTGTAAAATTAAAATCCCAATCCCACCCAACATACAATTATACAAATACTAGATGAGGACCTGTCCGATGTGCGGCTTTAAAGTTTTATAAATTAAATTAAATTAAACAAATATATATTAAAATTTGTTGTATGTTATTTATAAATTTTATTTCTGTTATAATACACTGATTTATATTTATTTACAAATCTTTTATGTATGTTACTATTAAAAGTATATTTTTTTACACCTAAATATAATATATATTACAAATATATTCTTTATTACCACCTAGAAAATGTCTATATGAACACATTAAGCTAACTATTTTACTTTCACTTCTGCATAGTTTTTTAATTACTAAAAGTGTTGGCTCAAAAAAGATTTTGAATAAAAAATATATTACATAATATACTAATCAGTGATGTATCATCACAATAATGCATGACCACCATGGAGAAAACCTCGGCTCCGTCCTCATCCCTTATGGAGAGAACCTTGCATCCAACCTCCTCTACCATGGAGAGAACCTTGGCTCCGCCTTCCTTCCTTGGGGAGATAACCTTGCGTCCAACCTCCTCCACCTTCCTCTCTTGGGGAGATAACCTTGTGTCCAACCTTCTCCACCATAGAGAAAACCTTGGCTCTGCCCTCCTCCTGTGTGGAGAGAAAATGTTCACGTCTTTTTGCTATCTCAAAATGGCTTGCTCCGACAACCAATGAAAGGAAAAACATTTTTCTAACGTCACAAATTTTTTTGATAGTAACTAAAGTTAAATTTCCCGATGCATTTGTGGAAGTGTCTTTGACACACCATGATGTAGCCTCTGTCTCTGTAATGCCTCAACCGCCACCTTGCTTAGTGAGTCCATGTCCACTCTCAGTCCATGGGCCCACCTTCCTAAGCGGGTCCTAAATCTATTCCTGGCCCGTGGACCCACCCATATTTGATTGCCGGTTTGTTACATCTGGGAGGCTTTAAAAACTTGTTTACCGACCCTAAAAATCAACAAATGATCTTTTCCTGTGTTTTGTCCTCATTCGCAATATATTACATAATATATTAATCATTAAAGTATCATCACAATAATGCATGACCACCATGGAGAAAACCTCGGCTCCGTCCTCATCCCTTATGGAGAGAACCTTGCGTCCAACCTCCTCTACCATGGAGAGAACCTTAGCTCCGCCTTCCTTCCTTGGAGAGATAACCTTGCGTCCAACCTCCTCCACCTTCCTCCTTTGGGGAGATAACCTTGTGTCCAACCTTTTCCACCATAGAGAAAACCTCGACTCTGCTCTCCTCCTATGTGGAGAGAAAATGTTCACATCTTTTTGCTATCTCAAAATGGCTTACTCCAACAACCAATGAAAATAAAAACCTTTTTTTAACGTCACAAATTTTTTTGATAGTAACTAATGTTAAATTTCCCGATGCATTTGTGGAAGTGTCTTTGACACACCATGATGTAGCATCTGTCTCTGTAACGCCTCAACCGCCACCTTGTTTAGTGAGCTCATGTCCACTCTCAGACCATGGGTCCGCCTTCCTAAGTGGGTCCTACATTTATTCTTGGTCGGTGGACCCACCCATATTTGATGGCTGGTTTGTTACGTCTAGGAGGCTTTAAAAACTTGTTTACCGACCCTAAAAATCAACAAATGATATTTTCCTGTGTTTTGTCCTCACTCGCACAGTTCCGATAATCACTTCCAGGAAGGTCACCCAACATGAAGTTCTCTCAGGACCCTTGACCGAAAAAATAAGTACATTTTGGTGACATATGTGGTCAAATCAATTTTTTAAACCTTTCTACAAACCAGGGTGTTAGAGTCTTTGAGCTCTTATGGATCTATCAACAACAATTTATGTTTTCCAATCTATATATCTATGTTTGTTGTAAGCTTGTGTTTTATTAGCTTATTTTATCCATCCATTAGGTTGATGAGCTTCTACTCGTTATCTCCATTTAGGATTGAATGAATAATGGTAACAATTATGTTTGCAAAAAAAAAGAATGACCAACCAATAATGGTTGAGAAATTAGAAGAAAAATAATTTGGCAAAATTAAAGAAACAACAGAAAATTATAAGTATGGTAATGTATGAATCCCAAATAATTCAAAAATAAAATATTGCTTCCCATTAAATTTTTTTTTCCAATTAAACACAGTTGAAAGCAGTGTTTTTGAATAAATTATTTAAATATGAGACGATCTATGTTTATATAGAAGTGAGTATTTACAAAATTTTGAATTAATAATTAACTGTATATTTTTCTTAATCCCTTTTTCTATTTTTTTTGTAGATAACTTAAAATTACAAATAAGTAAATAATATTATCATTTCGAATTTTATGAAATATATATATATATAATCTCCTTATAATTGTTTTCAAAAACTTTGTTTTTATAAATTCTGTAATTTTTGATAATTATCCTTTTATATTATTAATATTTTTTTAAACAAAATATTTTATTTTTTTTGTAATCAAATTATTCTTATTAAAAATTAATTTTTACATATGTCAAAATATGAGATTGATAACTTGACACATGTTAAAATCTTGTCAATGGCTAATTTTCAAAATCCAACTTTATATAATAAGATTTTATTCCGCTTCACCAAAGAAAAAGTAAATTATTACTACCAAAAAAATAGAAAAAGTAAATTATTACTACCAAAAAAAATAGAAAAAGTAAATTATTAGAATAGATAAAAAGGTAGGCTTAACCTAACTTGGTAGACAAGGAACAGAGTTAGAGAATCAGAGAGAGAAGAAGAGATGACATCTCCAGGAGACGTCGACTGGTCGGAGATGTGTCCCGATGCCATGCAACTGATTCTCGAAAGCTTAAGCTGTTCAGATTTTCATCGAGCAAGAATCGTTTGTTCAAAGTGGTACTCTGTTTCGAAATCATGCGTTGCAGGATTATGGAATAGGTATCCATGGCTGATACTTTTCCCGCAAAAAATTTCCGACTCGAAACCTTTCAAGGATTATTTTAGGCTGTTCGATCCTCGAGAAGGAAAGACTTACATGATAAGATATCTCGGGGACAAATTGTTCGAGAGCCGTAGCCTCGCGAGTCATGGTAATTGGATACTGATGATGAATCCGAGTCTCGATTTCTACGTCTTGAACGTGTTTACCTGCGAGAGAATCGATCTTCCGTCTCTATCACTCCGAGGTCAAGTCAGATTCCAAAGAAAAGACGGTGGTGGGATTTTCCTCGAACACCCTAGGTTTAATCGTGAGACGATCATCAACAGGCATATCGAGACGGCTGTTTTGTGGATTGATGAGAAAGCGAAAGATTTTGTCGTTAGTTGGATTTACAATGCTCAGTACTTGTTCTCATACAAGAAAGGAGATGATTCTTGGTGGCACCTTGAAGGAGCAAAGTGTTTACATATGGCTTACAAGGACCAGAAGCTCTGTGTTTATACCTCTGATCATCTCATCAAGATTTTTGATTACTCTGGTGATATCCCGGTAGAGATCATCGAAGAAAACCCTTATTTGAATCATCCGTTTTACTATGATCCGAA
The DNA here is from genome assembly GCF_030686135.1 of Camelina sativa. Classification (NCBI taxonomy): domain Eukaryota; kingdom Viridiplantae; phylum Streptophyta; class Magnoliopsida; order Brassicales; family Brassicaceae; genus Camelina; species Camelina sativa. The sequence goes on along the minus strand of NC_141884.1, from coordinate 8,615,817 downwards.
ACCGTGGGAATACATTTGGAAGAGGAGATTAACGATCACGACTTCAGGAGATGTTCTAATCATTCTGAGCTTAAAAGGAGTCCTTGAGTACCAAGAGAAACCTTTGTTCTACATCTTTAAGATGAATCTAAAAGGCAAGGAATGGGAACGAGTAGATTCTCTGGGCAATGAGATATTGGTTTTTGGTGATGGGATCACATTGGCAGTAGCATCAGGTAAAGAAGAGATTCGTGGAGGAGTCATCTATTTCGTTCCTGATGATGTTTGGCCGGAGGCGGCCAATAATGACCGCTGCCTTTGATCTTGCAACAACCAAAATAAGATGGACTCTACCTCTACGTTATTATTACGTGTCCAACATTCGCTATCGCTGGATTGTTCCAGGGATCTGTTAAGAATGTATCAACCGCGATTCCTTTTTTAGTTTCCAATTTTATTTCTATTTATTTATTTCATTACTCTTTGGTGACTAATGTGACTCAACTAGTCCCTCTGGGTTAAATGGCTTGACCATATTTGCTCAAAGGCAAATCTTTCTGGCTCTGCAAGGAGGTTGCGGCTGCAGGATCATGGATATGGAGGAAACTACTTAAGTATAGGGCATTGGCTGCATCTTTTTGTAAAGTTGAAGTATGCAACGGCAAGCATTATTCTTTTTGGTATGATAACTGGTCTCCATTGGATCCATTGATTGACATTACGGGAGATAGAGGGCTCATTGACTTAGGGATCACTCGGCACATGACCTTGGACCAAGCATGGTCTACCCGACATCGACGTCGACACCGACTAAACAATCTAAATCTGATCGAAGACGCCTTACACTCGCAATATCAGACTAGAACGTCACCTTCGGGGACATCTGATAAAATTGGAACGATACAGAGAAGATTAGCATGGCCCCTGCGCAAGGATGACACGCATAAATCAAGAAACGGTCCAAATTTTTGAACCACTCATAGGTGGGCCAGTGGTAGGATGGATTTCGGGTTGAGGGTGAGATTCCCAATACTCCCGGGTTTGAATTCCCACGGCTGCAAACACCTTAAGTGGCCACCGCAGAAAAATTTAACATTGGGCTATGCGGCCTCCAGGAACCACTCTTGCTGCCTTCGGGACGCACGCCAAGCCTTCGGGCTAGTGGGCTAGTTAGGGCCCACTAGACTTTGGATACCTGGATTATCAAAAATATATATATATATATATATATATATATATATATATATATATATATATATATATATATCTGACTAGAACAGAACAGCCTGACCTCGTACTATGGCGAGGGAAGAATGATACGTACAAGGCTACATTTTCTACCACTGATACTTGGAACCATATACGTCCTCCTTCTCCCATCGTCCCGTGGCACCATAGCATATGGTACAAGCATGCGACCCCTAAGTATGCCTTTTGCCTCTGGTTAGCGATCCAAAATCGATTATCCACTAGCGAGAGAATGAGCCGCTGGACCAGAGGAGACTCTGGCAACTGTGTTCTGTGTCTGAACTGCTTAGAAACTAGAGATCACCCCTCTTTTTTTCCTGCAGCTACTCTTCTAAAGTTTGGGCAGCTCTGGCCAAGGGGGTGTTCAAGGGTAACTATTCCACGACTTGGCAAACGATACTTAATTTAACTTCAGGAATTCAACAGGACCGCCAACATGGTTTCCTCTCTCGGTATATTCTTTAACTTGCGGTTCACTCGATATGGCGGGAACGAAATGGTCGTAGGCATGGCGAACCTCCGCTAAATGCAGAGCAACTAGTATGACGGCTTGATAAACAAATTCGAAACCAGTTACTACGATGGGTGATCGACGTTATGATGACGGTTTACTAATTACTACTATGGCTGAGTTCTAGAAGCTGATCTTGTTTTCTTTAACTTTCAGTTTCTTTTATGCTCCATTTATATAGTTTGTTAGGCTAAACATTCAATCACACGATGCACTATTTGTACCAACGTTTTTATCCTTTTGAATATAATTTAACATTACATTAAAAAAAAAAAAAAAGACTTAACTAGTTAAGCAGAGTTTTCAAGAATCATAGTATCTAGTTTTTGTGTTACATCATTATAAATATATATATTCCTGCGGCAAATCATTCATCTACTAACCTCAGCCATGTGCTTGTTTACCCCACATCAGTTCTCAATCTGTAAGGATACAGTTTCATAGTCATGATCTGAAGTTTGTTGCAGTCAGAGCCGTCTCTAAGTTAATAAAAGCCATAATCAAATTAAAATAAAAGGGTTGTTTTGCTAATAAAAGGGCTGTTTTGCTAATAATAAAAGGGCACTCATTCCCACTAACATAAACAAATGCCACTAGACTAAACACATTTTTTGGAAAACAAGACCAAATGTTGTATATAAAATACACCGCATAAAATAAGGTCACAAGCTCATGCTTTATGAGCTTGGCCTTTGGGCCGGCTCTGGTTGCAGTCTAGGGCAGAGCCTTTTCAATATTCAAAAGACACAAATATTAATGGATTCAATACTATGTTTTTAAAATTGTTATGATTTTATTATATTGTAGAAAAAATCCAAATCTCATTTGAAACCATTATATTTAGACTTAACTAAGAAATTCTCTAGAGGGGAGTATTGAACTTGTATTTGGTAGGATTTTAATATTTTAGAATTTTGAAAGATTTGATTGAGTTTTTAGGAGATTTGATTATTTTTTTAAAGTTTTTCTATTTAAAAAACAAGAAAATGAATGTGATTCTATGAGATTTTGTTATTAAACTTTGGATGATTTTAGAATATTTATAGCAAAGATAAATTTACTTTTTGTTAATAAAAGGCACGACTACAGATTTTATGCACAAAAAGCATGAAGGAGTAGAGTGAGCTCTACGACCAGCTTCCGTGTGATAGAAGCTCATCAAGTCGATGTAATCAAAGGGTCTGAAGACTCGTGGATGCTTCTCGTCAATAAGTTCTTTTGGTGAATCTATGGTATAACCTGCTTTTGGAATCATGAACAATCATGCTGAGTATCTCGTCTTCTTTTTCTCCGTTACCCTAACTCGGTGATACGGAGGAGGGATTCTACCATTCCTAAGAGCATGGGCATTGGTGTATACTTGGTTTTGGTCCCCCAAGTATAATAATATTATTTTGAGAGTTTCTTATTTTTGGTATGAGCATTGGTGTATACTTGTATTTGGTCCCCCGATTAAATTAATAATATTTTCAAAATTTAGAAATTTTATTTAACTTAAAAAAACAAATACAGAAAACATAAAACATAAAACATAAAACATAAAAAGGAAAACAAACATTTTATTCAAGTCATAGAAATTTTAAAATTAATCTTCATTATCTTGAAGATGTCAAAATTTAGTCCAAATATGCTCAATCAAATCCTGTTTTAGTTGGTCATGGGCTTGTTTATCCCGAAGTCTTGTTTAACGAGTAATCGTAGTGCTGATATTTGAACCCACACCGGCGGCACTAACGGTATATGTTTGATCCACATGTTCTCCTTGTTGAAATTCAGAAACAATGTTTCGGTAATTGTATGCATGGCGTTCATCTTCGACAATCATATTATGGAGTATTATGCATGATCTTATAACATTTGCCATTTTGTATTTATCCCATAACGAGATGGATTTTTAATAACGGCAAATCTAGCTTGCAAGACTCCAAATGCACGCTCAACATCTTTCCGCACAGCTTCTTGTTTTTTAGAAAAGAGAGATTTTTTCATACCTTGTGGAAGTCGGATAGATTGAATAAAAGTGGCCCAATTTGGATAAATCCCATCAGTGAGATAGTACGCCAAATTGTGCTCCCTTCCGTTGACAACGTAGTTGACTTCCGGAGCTTGACCGGTTATTATGTCATCAAAAACATTAGATCGATCAAGAATATTAAGATCGTTCATAGTACCTGGAGCTCCAAAAAAGGCATGCCATATCCAGAGGTCATACGAAGCTACCGCTTCCAACACGATTGTAGGTTTTCCGGTTGACCGTGAATACATGCCTTTCCTAGCAGTGGGACAATTCTTCCACTCCCAATGCATACAGTCAATGCTCCCAATCATCCCGGGAAATCCACGCTGTTCATTCTGATAGAGTAGTCTTTCTAGGTCCTCCGGCGTTGGACGTCTTAGGTATTCATCTCCAAACACTTGGATGATGCCGGCAGTAAACTTGTGCAAACATTTCCGAGCTGTTGAAGCACCAATTCGTACATACTCGTCAACACTGTCAGACGAAGTACCATATGCCAATTGACGAATTGCTGCAGTACATTTTTGTATAGGTGATAGACTAGCCCGTCCGGTAGCATCTTGGGTTTGGCGGAAATATTCGATTTCGGTAGAGAGACGTTCCATAATACGCATGAACAATGGCTTGTGCATGTGAAACCGACGCCGGAATAAATATTCTGGAAATGTTGGAGTGTCACTGAAATAATCATTCCAAAGATTATTGTGGCCTTCTTCCCGGTTTCGCTCGATAAGTATCCTCTCGTTTGGCTGGTTTGGTTCCGGAATAATATGCGAAGCATCATAAATATTTTCTAAATAAGCATCAAAATTATCACCATCATCTCCTTGGTAGTGATAATGAACATCATCTCCTTGGTAGTGATAATGGTTTGAAGATGATCCCATATTAAAGAAAAAATTATTGGAAAGAGTAAACTTGTGTTTAAGAGAAAGAGAGAGCTTGTAAAGAGAAAAGAATGAGATAGTGTGAATGTTTTTTGGCAAATTGATCTGAACGCATATATATAATGAAAGGCAAATTGATCTTCTATGTGCACCCCGTGATTGCATTTTTGTTTGGTGTTGCATTTTGCTCTGATTGAGCTAACAATCCCGTGATTGAAATGTACATCCTTTACGTGTTTAACAGGTACATAATGCCAAGCAATCACAACACGTGAGTTATATAACTTTTACAAGTATCAGAACCCAAGTCATTACAAAACAGGATTGATATACACACATCCGAGTAGTACAATCCGTGAGTTATTACATGTCTGTGAGTTATACAACTCTTACACATCCGTGAGTTATACAACTCTTACACATCCGAGTTATTACATGAACAATATACCAAACAGACATAAAACAATAGCCATTACACCAACAACCAGGACATCAATTACATTTCTAAACCTATTCTCTTTACGTAGCTCAGAGAAAGCATTTTCCAACATTACCAGCTTCTGTTCTGTGGCATAACTCTGATCCCTAACATGATTGATATCTGATTCATAGTCATTGAATAATGTTAAATAATCTACCTTCTGCGACATCACTTCATATCTTCTATCCGCATCTCTCATCTCCTCCATTACAGCGACATCCCACCACTTATGAATATGCATCTCTCCATCATCAACATTTGGGCATGTGAAGAACCTACAAAATGTCAACCAGAATACGCGTGAACAATGAACAAACCAAGTTATTACGCATAAACTTGGATCATACAAAAGCCAAGTAAACTCATATATGAAATCATACCTTCTGTTGTAGCTGTTGGACAAAATAGGATGAGCTCCACAGTAACAAACTTTGGGGAATCCATGCTCCACCTCGGGTTGAGGTGGGTATTGACTCGACTCAACCGTGAACCTCAACGCACTCTCTGCTTGATCCTGTAGAATCAAAGCCTCTATTTCTCGATCCGCGGTATCCTCTGAGTACCTACCATACTCATATGATGAGTCAGGCTGAGAGTAGCTATAGTCTTGGCCCATTTCTCAAGAACCCTGAAGATAAAAGAAACAAGCAATGTAATTAATTGACTTAATACTTTGGTTAATACTTTCATTACTACTTACGCATAAACTTATATCATACAAAAGCCATGTTATTACGCATAAACTTATATCATACAAACCAAGTTATTACGCATAAACTTATATCATACAAAAGTCAAGTAAACTTGTGCAAACATCACTTTAAAACATAGAATACAAAAGCCAAGTAACTAAAACACGAAATACAAATCAAACAGGACATACAAATGCATAGAAACTTTAGCAAGAAGTACAAACAACAAACACATATCTAGTTTCTCAGAAATACTGAGACACTATCTTGTTCATAATAATTTCTTCACTCGCATTCAAGGGTTCTTTTTTGGCTAAGAGAGTGTCTAGGATGGCCAGCTTTTGTAGTTTCTCCTTCTCAGCCAATTCCTCTTTCTTGACATCCCACATGCTCTTATACTCAGCAAGACTCTTCGTGTTTGTGGACTGAGAATTGTTTCTTTTCACCTTTGCAGCTTTGACCCCTTCTGGCCTATCCTCACAGTTCTCAACATTGCAGCTTGATGATTGTGAACCTTCGGCAGCTGGTTTTCTCTTTGTTGCAGGCTGAGATGGAGGCGTGTTAATAGCATTAAGGCTTAGCCATTTCTGCTCATTCTTTAACAGACACCAACAATGTTCAAGGTTGAACCTCTTGTTATGCTCAGTGAAGTAGATTTCATGTGCATTCTTTAGGATATCAATTTCCGAATGCCCAGAACTGTTCAGTCTCTCTGCAGTAGCCATTGCCGCACAAAACTTGTTAGTTTGGTCATTTATCTTGTGCCAACGCTGCTTGCAATGTGTCACCAGCATCTGTTCCCCACTATTTCTAGCATGAGGAGTGTCAGCATAGTACCGGCTAATCCTCGTCCAGAAGCTTCCTCCCTTTTGTTGATTAGACACAATGGGATCCTTTGAAGTGTTGAACCATGCAGAGATCAGTACTTCATCATCAGCAGGTGCCCATGTATTTCTCTCCTTGCGCTCCACTCGTGTATCTTGAGAAAGAGGTGGCGCCTCAGAAGGTTGGGAGCTGAAAGCAGGCATTTGTGAGCTGTTCTGTCCAGAAGGTTGATAACTTTCAAAACGAAAGTTTTCATCTCTACCAACGGATTCTTGACTGTTAAGCAAGTTTAAGTAAGAAGAAGACTGATAATATGGATTCGTAGAATCCATATGAAAATACTTAGAGAATGAGTATATAGTAGAAGGAATTAGCTAAGAGAATGAGTATGGAATAGAAGGGATTAGCTAAGAGAATGAGTATAGAAAAGAAGGGATTAGCTAAGAGAATGAGTATAGAAGATAATTAGAGAATGAGAGAGATTTATAATGGAAATAGTGAGAAGTTGGTTGGGGTTTAATAAGTAAAAAGGTAACTTGCAATAAGTTACAACACATAATGAGCTAACAACCACAGTCTAATCACAATTTATGACAAGTACAATTCAAAAACAGCTATGAAGTACTCGTTAATGGCTCATTCAATTTAAAGATGGCAAAAACGGATATGAAGTTGGTATTACTATCTACACGGTTGGTGTCTTTAATTACAAGTACATAGTACATGAACAATACGCATGAACAATGAACAAACCACACAAAAATGCTAATGAACAATGAACAAATACGCATGAACAATGAACAAACCACACATAAATGCTAATGAACAATGAACAAATATGCATGAACAATGAACAAACCACACAAAAATACGCATGAACAATGAACAAATACGCATGCACAATGAACACACCACACAAAAATGTCACCCAACAAGAAACCATAATCAAGAATCAAGCATACCAATTAACAATTGCTTTAGCAATTACTAGTTAGACCAAGCTATACACAAAGACTACCAATTAACCAAACTTTAGCTACCAATTACTAGTTAGAACAAGCTATACACAAAGACTACCAATTAACCAAACTTTAGCAATTAACCAAACTTTAGCTACCAATTAACATAACTTTAGCTAAATCGATAATCCTACACAAAAAGCTATGAACAAGCTATACACAAAGACTAACCCTGAAGCAAATCATATATATCTCAAATTGGAGGAAGAAAACATACCTTAAATTTCGCACAATTGAACCGCCAGAGAAGCTTCGGGAGACACAGAATTTGGAGATCGTCTTGCAATTGGTGGTCCTTCGTCGCTGTCGAGATGGAAGGGAGGATTTGAAAACTTGCTCTCAAGATTTCGTCCGGTCTTAACCCTACCCAAAGACGCCGGACAAGCTACGGAGGACAGAGAATTTGGAGATAGGCGTGAAATCGGTGGAAAAGCCCTCTCGAGATTTCGTCCCGTGAAATCAGTGGAAAGCCCTCTGGACAAGCCGTCGCCGTCGAGATGGAAGGGAGAATTCGAAAAGCCCTCTCGAGATTTCATCCCGTCTAAAGACGCCGGACAAGCTACGGGAGACACAGAAGGTGGAGATAGGCTTGAAATTGGTGAAATCGGTGGAACAGAGGAAGACATCCACGAGGGAATTCCGTCGCCATCGAGAAATGAGAGAGAAATCGAAAATAAATCTCTCCATCCTTCGTCGATTGTTAACCCTACCAATAGACCAACGCCAATCACAAGCTTCCACGTCTCCAAGTCGACGATAGAAAAACGTCGCGTTTTAAGAATCGTTTTTTGGGTTTTTGGCTTTTTTTAATTTTTTTTTTTAAAAAAAAATTAGGGGACGGTTGAAGAATACACCGATACACATGCTCTAAGTGCCTGCAACATCACCAGGAACATGAAGCTATTCCTTCTTTTTTTTCTTTTGTAACATGACGATATCATGTAAAAGCAAACAAAAACAGAACAACCAATCATGATAGAAGAAAGAGAAACCTTAAGTGAGAGAGGGCCGGGGTGAAAGTGATTGGAGCAAATGAAATTAACCGAGGTTAGTGTTGAGATTAACCTGCAACAAAAAGAGAAAAGAGATAGTGAGAAGAAGCACAAGAAGAAGATGACAAAACAAAGTCTATAAGAACCTAACAAGCAAAGGTTAGACAAAAACCAAGGTGGGAGATTCATAAATTAAAATCATATACAACTCAACAACACTTTTCCTCTAGAACCTAGAACACAACATGAGTATATTAATACATTTTCGGGAATTAGACTCCAGTCTTTCATGTAGCGAAGAAGCTTCAAAGCATCTGAGAATGGTAGAGCCTACACACTCCAAAAGAGGAAAAAGCGTTAACAGCAGCTCACTCTCCACAGTTCCCTCGACACGACATGAGTTCCTAAATATATCTCGAAATCGTGAACAGCAGAAGTGATGATTTGCAAAAGAGAGAGAGTGATCATTAAAAGTTAATATAAGTAATCAAAGAACATTAGCAATTAAAGAGAGAGAGTGATGATTAAAATTTTTTTTTTTTTTTTTTTTTTTTTGATGATTAAAAATTAATATAAAAGCAGAAGGGGGATTTTGAATCATACTCAAAGTTGTCATGAAGAGTGGCGATGTCATGATGATCTGGGAATTTAGAGATGTGAAAATTTGAAATCAGATATAACTGAGAGAGAAAGATAGAGAAAGGAGAGGATGAAGGAGGGAAGAAGAGGAAACCTGTAGATATTTCAATTGCCGAGAGTGAAACGAGAGAGGAAGCCTTTAAAAAACTGAAAATCCTTTAAAAAACTACCTTAGAAGGTGTGATTTCAACTAAAAAACAAAAGAAGTCTCATAGAATCATGCAAAATATCAGTTTTTAAAAAAATTGTGAATGTTGAATAACAGTAGATTTCAAATAAGTTTTATAAATCATTGATTGAATAACCAGTGATTGTAGAGTAGTTTAAATAACTTACATAAATTCAAGTTGAATAGCATAGAATTTTAAAAGATTTTATAAAATCATCAAATGAATAACATAGGATTTAAGAATGCTCTAAAATCTTTTAAAATACCAAGTTCAATACCCCTCTAAAATATTAAGTTTTTTAAAATCAAATTTAAAATCACTAGTTTAATAACGTTAAATTTCTTAGGATTCTTTAAAATCTATGATTTAATAACATAGAATTTGTTATGTTTATCCTCTAATAGTTCTCTCGTATCTCCAAACTAAACCCTAAATTATTTTACATTCATATGAATTCTTTTTCTTTTACGTGGGACGACACGACAATGTCTGAAAATCATGATTGGTCAAATCTTTGTCCGGATCTCTTGCGATCGATCTTCACACTACAAGAAAACATGGATTTTCCGACTATAAAAACAGTCACTAAACAGTCGCAAACTACTTAGTTACGACTGATTGGCGACTGAAATACGTAGTCGCTAAACAGTGCATCGCTAAAATAATCAGTCGCCAAACAGTCGACACGGAGCTACTAATTGGCGACTGATAATTGTGGTCGTTCTTCCCTCGCCAGACAGTCGCTAAAGTTGTGACTGAATTTGCAACGCTTTAGCGACTGATCTGGTTACTCATTTGCGACTGTTTTGGTTATTGTTTTGTGTACGTTTCGGTGACTGTTTTACGACTGTTTAATTATCATGTTTTTAAAAATATTCTGGTAAAAACGAATTATTTGATTTTGTAATACCAAAACTGATTATGAAAACTATAACTAAATCATAACAAACATGAAATTAAACAAACACATAAGTTTAATTTTACATCCATCATTGTAGTTGTAGAAAACATCCAAACATAACAAGAGTACAAGTCACATATATTACAAAAGTTTTCATAATCATAAAGGAAGGAGGGATAGTGAAGGAACCTAACTTTGAACATCAAAAAGGTTTGGGTCATTGGTTTGAGACTCGAGGAAGGCGACATAGTTTGGGTTAGTCTTGAGGAAGCTCACCAAGCGTGAGATCTCTGCTTGTTGCTCAGATGCAACCCGTAAAGCCTCAGCTGCAACCCGTGAAGCCTCTGCGTCACGCTCTGCTTGTAGAGCTGCTTGTTTCTCTATTTTGCGGTTTGCTTCTTCAAGCTGCTGTTGCAGGCTTGTGAAAGCAGAAGAGCTTCCAGGGAACTTCCGCTTCCCGTTGATGTAACTCCCTAGGCTTCCAACCCCAAAGTATATTCCTCTATCGTTTATGAAAGTAGACTGCATAACAAAATAGAGAAAAAGTTAACATCATTACTTACCAGTGAAAAACTTACGTAATGATGCATATTAGAAAGAAGCAACATTACCTGAAGAAAGAGCTCATCATCCTCCTCGTGAGATAGCTCCGATCGACGTGATGTACCATCAGCTTGGTCGTCATTGTCCAGAGCAGCCAACTTAGCTTCCCTTTTTTGCTTATATGCCTCATGAACTGCTTGCGCCTTCTTATCCACAAAAGTCCCTCTTTTTTGGTATGAGTCCTAATGAAAACTTCAGGAATAGTTGGCGGTCTTCCCAATTCCACTTCCTGAAAAGTTAGATAATGAAAAGGTTAGATAATAAACCATCTGATGTAACTTATTAAACAATGAAAAGGATAACTCACCATCTCTTGTTCGATTTGTAAATAAGACTTCGGCCCTGATACATGCTTGTGAGGGCCAAGACCATTACGGTCAGACATTCGAGCTGTTGAAGTGGTTTCACTCTTTGCCATGGCTTCTTTTGTGTTCCAATAGTCACACATTTCTTTCCAAAGAGTTTTCTCAATCCAACTCGGTTTTGCTTCATCTCGCTGAGCTGCTGCCTTGGAAACCATGTCTTTCATACAGTTTTGACAAATGGTATAGAAATTTTGTTGAACCACACCGGTTAGTGAGGGATCCCAGGTGTGTGTTTTCTACAAAAGAAGACTAGTGTTAGTGATAAAAAAAACCAAAAAAAAAAACTATAAATACAGAAATCAAATTGAAAAGAGTAGAAGTTTACCGCAAATTCCAAGAAGTAGTTTTCTCTTCTTGCAATAGGAACACAACCCCAACTGTGGACCATCAAACTTGTTTGTAAACACTTTTTGTTGTGAAACACTTAGTGGACTCACTAGACCGGCCCATATACTAGCCATGGAGTCTCGGTCCATCGGCCATACTCAGTCCATACAGCTTCGGCCCATTAGCCGAAGCCTTACTCGGCCCTTAATCCTTAAGTCGGTTTAACCCTAGACATTGTATTCTACTATATATATATGCATGTAATCCTTGGGAATTATCAATAAGAAACACAAGAGCTTTATCCCTAAACTCTACTTTCATAACACGTTATCAGCACGAGTCTCTAACCCTAAAACCCTAATAGGCAGCCGCCGATTCTTCTTCTCCTTCCAAACCCTAAACCGCCTCTTGTTCTTCACCTCCTTCGAGATTCTCTCTTGATCTCGAAGTTCTTTCTGTTGATACTCGAGCATCCTTAGCTCGAGATCAATTTTTCATAAAACCCTATCGAGGTTTACACGGTTACTTGGTTCGGGGGTGAGTTCGCGCGCAAGGAGTAGTTCGCGGGAAGCAGTTCGAGTTTGCGGGAAGGAGTTCGAGTTCGTGGGAAGCTGTTCGAGGTTCGTGGTTCGTGATATCTGAGGTCTTTAGCTCCCAGATCATATCCGGTCAGAATCCTAAGGTGTTAAGGTAAACAATATCAAACTCTCTCAAAACCTTATGACCGAATTTGAACCTAAAACTATCGGACCATTAAAACATCCAAGTTACAATCTAACAAACTTTAAATTTCCCTAAATCTTAAAACTTAAAATCAGATTGTTAGGGTTGTTAGATTGATTGAGAATTGCACCATATACATCAAGCTTTGAAATCCGAATTGGTTATTTGAATAGTCTAAGATTGCTTGAATTGTTATGTTGCATAAGAACCTAGAATTGATGTTGTTAGGATCATAAGATAGGATTTGATCTAACTGTTCTAGGAGAATTGAAACTTGGATTGATCATGCATATAGAAATCGAAATTGTTTAAGATGATTGAATCGGCTGCATGATTTTCGAACTAGCATTATTCTAGGATTGAATCCGATTAAGAGGAATAATTTTGTTAAATTTCCATAATTGTTAAACTTGATTTCGGAATTAAAATATATTAGAGATAAGTTTCTAGACTAATTTAGCAATTATCCTAAGTTGTTAAAATATTAAATCCTAGAGTAAAAAGGAAACTTAAGAAAAAGGAAATCCTATTTAAGATTGTTGCATGCATTAGTCTATTTGCTTTTGTTGTCTTGCATGCATGAATTTAAACCTAAAACCAAATATGGAAAGGCATGGTTCGATCTAAAATATCGCATGGCCTAAGGCATGGTTCGATCTCAAATATCGCATGTCCTATTGATTGAGTGCATGGTTCGATCTCAAATATCGCATGCTAATATTCGGATGTCTGTTTCTGTTTTATGCAGATGGCAAGCCTTAAGAGCTTAGACTATCCAGTCTTGAATGCTTCTGGTGACAATTACTTGCTATGGGCAATGAACACCAAGATCAACTTGAAGTCAAAAGACTTGTTCGAGTGTGTCGAAGAGGGTAACAAGACCTCGGACAAGAATAAGAACAAGTGTATCCAGCATATGCATCACCACATTGCTGAGAGTCTCAAGAACCAGTACCTATTTATTGAGGACCCTCTCGACCTTTGGACAACGCTTAAACGGCGATATGGGCACCAGAAGACGGTGCTCCTTCCAAAGGCCGAGTATGAGTGGAAACACCTAAGGATCCAGGATTTCAAAACCCTGGACGAATATAATTCTGAGCTTTTTAGGATTGTCTCAGTCCTTAGGCTGTGTGGTACGGTGGTTACGGAGAAGGAGCTAATTGATAAGACTTTGTCTACCTTTAGCCCTAATAACATGGTTCTTCAGCAACAATACCGGCAAACAAAGTATACCGAGTATGGGGCACTAAATGAGGTGTTACTGCTAGCTGAGCAGAACAATGAGCTGTTGCTGATGAATAGTGCTATGAGACCTCCTGGTACAGCCCCATTACCAGAAGCACACAAAGTGGATTTGGGAAAGAAAAACCCTGCAGAGCCTAAGGAGCCCAAAGAGCCCAAAGAGACCAACTACGTCCACAGAGAAAGACACTACGGCCGTGACCGTGGTGGGAGAGGACGTGGTGGTCGAGGAGGCCAGGCAGGCCGCGGACGCGGTGGTAGAGGCTGTGGTGTCTCCAAGCCACAAGCTAAGTCAAAATCGGGTTGTCACCGATATGGTATGGCAAACCACTGGATGAGAAACTGCAGAACTCCCAAACATCTTATTGATGCATATCAAGAAAGTTTGAAGAAAAACCCAGAAGCTAACTTGGTGCATCTCGATGATGAAGGAGACTTCGATCATGAGAATGATGACCTCCTTGAGACTTCTGACCTCTTCAAAGAGGATGAATGAATTTTCGGTTTTAATTTGGTTTAATTTATGCTTTGATTGATTTCTATGTATTGGATAATTTATTTGGTTTAAATTCAAGGATTTATTTTATTTTATAAATTATTTGCCTTATTGAGTTAAAACACAAATGTTGTTTTATAGAAATGGCTGAGGATATGAGTGAACTAGTGGTGGACAGTGGTTCCAACCACACTATTTTAAGAGATAAAAGATATTTTATAAACCTCACCATGAAAAGTGCCAATGTTAGTACAATTGCGGGTATAGCAAACCTTATAGAGGGCTACGGCCAGGCTCACGTGTTGTTGCCTAAGGGAACACACATTGAATTAAGTGATGCCTTATATTCACCCAGCTCCAAGAGAAATTTGTTGAGCTTTAAAGATATAAGATTAAATGGTTATCATGTGGAAACCAAGGGTGAAGGAACTAGAGAGTTCCTATACATTACAGAAAATGTGAATGGACAAAAGAAAGTCCTAGAGACTATACCTGCTCTAGCCTCTGGTTTATACCATGCTAAGATAAATATGATAGAGGCTAACTTGGCAAAGCATAGAATGTTTAATGAAGAGTTCACTCTATGGCATGACCGGCTAGGCCATCCGGGTTCGAACATGACGCGTAAACTAATTAAGAGTTCGAATGGGCACAACCTAAGTGAAAGGAAAGTTATCCCTAAACATCTCAAGTGTGTAGCATGCGCACAAGGGAAACTTGTTATAAGGCCTTCACCAGTAAAAGTCACAAGAGAGACTTTAAACTTTCTGGAAAGGATTCAGGGAGATATATGCGGACCAATACACCCATCTAGTGGGTCGTTTAGATACTTTATGGTGATGATAGATGCATCAACCAGATGGTCGCATGTTTGCTTGTTATCCACAAGAAATCTCGCCTTTGCAAAGATGTTGGCTCAGATTATAAGGCTAAGAGCACACTTTCCAGACTTTCCACTTAAGACTATACGTCTAGATAATGCTGGTGAATTCACATCCCAAGCGTTTAATGATTATTGTATGTCCATGGGGGTGAGTGTGGAACATCCTGTGGCACATGTCCATACACAAAACGGACTGGCTGAGTCCTTCATTAAACGAATACAAATGATAGCTCGCCCATTGCTAATGAGGTCGAAGCTCCCTGTGTCGGCTTGGGGACATGCAGTATTGCATGCAGCAGAGCTCATACGCATCAGGCCATCTAGTGAACATAAGTATTCACCATCCCAACTATTAACGGGTCATGAGCCAGACATATCCCATCTCAAGACATTCGGTTGTGCCGTTTATGTACCGATTGCTCCACCACAGAGAACTAAAATGGGACCTCAGAGGAGGATGGGAATATATGTTGGATATGAGTCTCCCACCATCATAAAGTATCTCGAGCCACTGACAGGAGACCTGTTCAAGGCCAGATACGCGGACTGTCAATTTATTGAGTCCAAATTCCCTGTAATGGGTGGTGAGAATAGCAAGCTGGTCAAGGAATTAACATGGAATCAAACATCCTTAAATTGGCAAGATCCTCGAACTCTAGCATGTGATGCAGAGGTTCAAAAGATTATACATTTACAGCAGCTAGCTAATCAATTGCCAGATTCCTTTGCTGACCCAAAGAGAGTGACAAAATCGTACATACCAGCTTGCAATGCACCAGTACGAATTGATGTTCAGAAGGAACACAATACTCAAGTTGCTACAGAGTCTAAAACCCGTTTGAAACAAGGTAGACCATTAGGTTCCAAAGATAAAAATCCTCGAAAGACTAAAGGTGCAAAACAGACCGAGGTTCAGGGAATTACCGAGAGTACAGACATGGCCGCGGCACATGATAAGGAACCGGATGGGGTTCAGGACGCTGAACCTCTAGGTCCTGAGAATATTGATAACGATGAGATATCGATCAATTATATCATGTCTGGAATTACTTGGAACCGTAAGGATATCGACGTCGATGATATTTTCGCATACAAGGTAGCACTTGAACTAAATGAGGATCTAGAGCCCACATCTATATTAGAGTGCACTCAAAGCAAAGATTGGCTTAAATGGAAAGAAGCTATTGATGTGGAGCTAAACTCTTTAAAGAAGAGAAAGGTGTTTGGTCCGATCACACGGATAACACATGAAATTAAACCAGTTGGACATAAGTGGGTCTTTGTAAGGAAGAGAAATGAGAAGAATGAAATCGTGAGATACAAAGCACGGCTTGTAGCACAAGGATCCTCTCAAAGACCAGGAATAGATTATGAGGAGACATACTCCCCTGTGATGGATGCAACGACTTTTAGATATCTAATAAGTCTGGCTGTAAGAGAAAAACTGGATTTGCGGTTAATGGATGTTGTAACTGCATACTTATATGGTCCACTGGATAATGAAATCTATATGAGATTACCAGAGGGAATAGAACTCAAAGAAAAGAGTGGTTCTCGAGAACAGTACTGCATAAGGCTAGACAAATCGCTTTATGGACTGAAACAGAGTGGTCGAATGTGGTATAATAGACTTAGCGAATTCTTGGCAAAGAAAGGCTATAGGAATGACCCCATCAGTCCATGTATATTTATTAAGAAGTTTGCAAACAAAGGATTTGTGATAATAGCAGTCTATGTGGATGATTTAAACATCCTTGGAACCTCTGGGGAAATCGCCCAAACTGTAGAATATCTCAAGAAGGAGTTTGAGATGAAAGACCTAGGTAAGACAAAATTCTGTTTGGGATTGCAGCTTGAGTACAGAAACAATGGTATCCTTGTGCATCAAAAGGCATATACAGAAAAGGTACTCAAGAGGTTTAATATGGAGCTGGCTCACCCATTGACTAGCCCCATGGTTGTGAGAAGTACACAAGTGGATAAAGATCCATTTGCTCCTAGAAAGGCCGATGAAGAGTTTCTCGGACCTGAAGTGCCTTACCTCAGTGCTATAGGAGCGTTGATGTTCTTGGCTAGCCACACTAGGCCAGACATAAGTTTTGCCGTGAACCTCCTAGCAAGATATAGTTCTTGTCCGACCATAAGGCACTGGAATGGTATAAAACACGTTCTGCGATACCTACAAGGTACGACAGACTATGGTCTATATTACACTAACTATAACAAAGATGGTTTAGTTGGTTTTGCTGATGCAGGTTATCTATCCGATCCACACAATGGGAAATCACAAACAGGCTATGTGTTTACACACGGTGGTACGGCAATCTCTTGGCGTTCTATGAAGCAAACACTTGTAGCAACATCATCAAATCACGCAGAGATACTAGCAATGCACGAGGCCAGCCGTGAGTGTGTTTGGTTGCGGTCCATGACTCAGCATATACGGACGGACAGTGGATTGGAGGACAGCAAAGAAGCAACCGTGATCTATGAAGATAACACAGCATGCATCGCACAGCTCAAAGAAGGTTACATCAAGGGAGATCGGACGAAGCACATATTACCAAAGTTCTTCCATACACATGATCTACAAAAGGCCGGAGAAGTTCTTATTGTGCAAGTTCAGTCAAGTGAGAATTCAGCCGATCTCTTCACCAAATCGTTACCGACAACAACGTTCAAGAAGCTCTCGCACCAGATTGGAGTGCGGAGACTTAAGGACTTGGAGTGATGTTTGGAACAGGGGGAGCAATGTGTGCTGTACTCTTTTTCCTTCACCAAGGTTTTGTCCCAATGGGTTTTCCTGGTAAGGTTTTAATGAGGCAGCATCCCCTAAGCACATTGCAGCGATCCCATCCAACATTGGCACGGTCGTTCGTCCAAGGGGGAGTGTTGTGAAACACTTAGTGGACTCACTAGACCGGCCCATATACTAGCCATGGAGTCTCGGTCCATCGGCCATACTCAGTCCATACAGCTTCGGCCCATTAGCCGAAGCCTTACTCGGCCCTTAATCTTTAAGTCGGTTTAACCCTAGTCATTGTATTCTACTATATATATGCATGTAATCCTTGGGAATTATCAATAAGAAACACAAGAGCTTTATCCCTAAACTCTACTTTCATAACACTTTTGTAATCTTCCGGGTAATTGATGACTTGTCTTTACCAAACCTTCAAACACAAACACACAAACAAATCAAAAGTAAAATTCTAATCGAAACCTTCAAACATAAACAAATCAAAAGTACAAATTCTAATCAATCTAAAAATTTTAAAAATTCTAATCAATCTAAAATAAACCTCCAAACACAAACAAACCTAAAAATTCTAATCAATCCAAGTAAAATTCTAATTAATCTAATCAACTAAAAATCCTAATCTTACCAAGTGGTTCCAGGCTCTAATGAGGGAGAGAGGATAGTGGTATACAACTCACGGCCTGGTTGGACAAGCATGTCATGCAAAGAAGCGAGTACATCAGCTGGGAGATTTGATTGCCTTACACCGTCGTCCTCAGAATCAGCTTCTTCCTCATGTGAGTTTTGCGCTTGAGAACTGTGATGCGATTGAGAAGCTGCTCGAGGTTGACCAGGTTGAGAAGAGGGTGGTCAATGATTTGAGACGTGAGGAGACTGTCGAGGTAGAGGAGACTGTCGAGGTAGATTCGAGACTTGAGGAGACTGTCGATGATGATTTGTGACTGACGGTTGAGGAGACTGTCGATGATGATTCGTGACTGACGGTTGAGGAGACTCTCGAAGTTGACTCGAGAATTCTGGTGGATTCGTCGCGGATGCGAGAGGTTGAGGAAAAAGATGCCTGATTGGAGCTTCGCTGGCAGGGGATGTTCCAGAAAAGCTCCTCGAGTTCTGGATCATATTCGTCGGAGGTGGATAGTCTCAGTAAGAAGGTGTAGGTCTCGCTGGAGGCTGGAGGATTGGGATAGGAATTCCCTGAGAATCAGTGTCTGGATCTCCCTGGTTCGCTGGCGTGAAGTCATATTGGCTGGGAAGAGTAGCGGGTCTTCGATTTGCCGTTTGTGAGGTTCCAGAGGTTCGATTCGAGGGGTTTCTTCTTCCTCCTCCTCTTTTCTTTCCTCCAGCCATCAAGGGTTTACGGTTTCGTCGAGTGAGAGGAATTTAGATCTAGGGTTTTTAGGTTTTGCCGTTTCGTATCGAAGAAGAAGAAACAATTGAAAAAAGAAATGTTAGATTAGGGTTTGTTCGGGGAAGAAAACGAATAAGAAATGAGTTTTCGTGTTTTGTTACGGCCCAAATTTTGTTAAGACCCAAATTAATTAAAGCAGTCGCTAAATAGTAGCTCTTTAGTCGCAATTTTTAGCGACTGTCAAACTGGTCTCCAAATTAGTCGCAAATTGGCGACTACACTGCGACATTATGCATCAGTCTCCAATTAGCGTCTACTAGGCGACTGTTTTATTTTAATAGTCATTCAGTAGCAAAACAATCGCAATTCAGTCGCTAAATTTAGCGACTGTGTTTTTAGTCGCAACTTGCAGTCGGCAAATCCATGTTTTCTTGTAGTGTCAAAATCTTAAACAATAAGGATTTTCATCGAACAAGGACCGTTTGCTTAAACTGGTACGTCGTGTCCGCAACATGTAAGCGAACTCTGTATCCATGGCGAATTCTATTGAGAAAGAACTCTAGTTTGTTGTACGATCCCGAAGATGACGACAAGATCCGAGAATTCGAACATCCCGAACTCGACTTGTCAGACTATTCCACAACCAAAACCTACTGTATCGCTGTCTCCAGCAACTGGCTCCTGGTGGCAGATCTTCGTCTAAATTTCAATCTTTTGAACGTGTTTACTCGGGACAAGATTCACCTCCCGCCTCTAGAGTTATCGTTTTTTGGGATTGAACAAGATGATGACTACTTAGAGGAGTGGGAGTACTACTTCGATCGTGGGGACATGGTATCAGGATTAGCTGTTGTGTGGATTAACGAGAGAACAAGGGATTATGTAGTCGCTTGGGCTTGCAAACGAAACTTCTTGTTCATGTTCAAGAAAGGCGATGAAGCATGGCGAAAGAATCTTCAAGGCACAAAGTGTAAAGATGTGGCGTTTAAGGATAACAAGCTTTATGTGTTTACTCTTGATAACTACATCAAGATTCTTGATTTCTCTGGAGATTTCCCGAGAGAGTCCCTCGAAAACCCGTATCTTAATCATCGGTTCACCTTCGAGATGGCACGAACAGAAAGCATTTGGAAAAGGAGATTACTGGTCACGAACAAGGGAGAGGTTATGGTCATTCAGAGCTCTAAAGTGTGCAAAGAAAAGTATGTGTTTCAAATCTTTAAGATGGATTTTGAGAGTGGGAAATGGGAAAGAGTAGACTCTCTTGGAGATGAGATGTTGATTTTTGGTCATGGAGTCACTGTAAGAACATCTGTCGATGATGGTGGTTCCATCTTTTTCGTTGGAGATGATCTTTGGCTAGATCAAAAACATTGCGGTGTGTTCCATCTTGCGACAAGTACAGTCACATGGTCTGAACAAATAGGTGATGCTTACTCGGAGATTCCGCGGTGGTTTTTTCCTGGATATGCTTAAAGGACGTTGAAGGAACCGAATGGGAAAGAGTATATTCTTTAGATGAGATGTTGTTGGCTTTTGGTAATGGGTTCATCAACAGCAACAATTCTATCTATTTCGTTTCTGCTGATGTTTGGCCGCCTGTGTCTAATCCAACCTTTCAAAGTAGTACCGGTGTTTATGATCTTGCTAAGACCAAAATAAGCTGGTCTCGGTTCGCTTTTTGCTTTGTCCAACGTTCGCTGATTTGTTCCAGGATCTGATAAGAAAATATGATTAACCTCGGATTTCTATTTTCTAGTATTTTCTTCCCCCTTACTCATTCATGTTCTGTTCTGTTTACATACATCCACATTTGCGATTAAGTACAGTTTCAAGAATCAATAAATCAAATCTAGTTGAAGAACTCAAGAAATCTTTTCTTTTCCTCTGACTTCATCATAGGATGTACATTGGATTATGTTTAATGAATGAACTTGATAAGAACAAGTTTCTAAAGAATTAATGACCTCAATGATTCTGTATTAACTTCAAATAATGTGATCAGATCATTTTCACTTCATCTATCTATCTGTCCACTTCTGCTGCTAATGGTTGAGGTTGTTCATGAACTCTAGGCTGTCTCACAATAGGAGAAATCAACTTCCACACTGTATATAAAACCCATAAAAACCCAAAGTCAGTAAACAAATATGGCATTCACTTTACCGAATTGGTATAAGGATTTTGTAACTTAATCTCTCATAATAGAGCATCTGGTAGATCAAGAGCTGAAACCATTTAGTTTTACATTCTAACTTACGGTAAATCCCTGCAGCGAACCACTCGTTCACTATCTTCACCCATGTGCTTGTCCACCCAACATCAATGCTCCATCTGTGTGTGTTACATAAATAATACAAAAATTTCACAGTCATGATTCTGAGTTTTGCTGTTTCAGATGGGATTATATGCAGATGGGAATTTTTCCTTACTCTCGAGATGAATGTGAAAGGTTCCAGCTGATAAACAACATAGCAAAGTACATTGCTCCTAAGGAGAACACAAGGTGGAAGAACCCATAGCTGTATGGTATATCTTCTTCTTCTTTAGCTTCTTCTTTGCGGAACTCGAACTGTTGTAATCAAGATTTAAATGTCTCTTGCAGAAAAACATTGATTTTTTAAAGCTGAGATTGAGAATGTAAACTTACCCTGAAGGATTCTGAATCGATCCCAGTTGAAAATGTTGCCATCACGATGGCGCCTATAGCTATAAGGAAACTCTGAACAAAGGCAAAAGAAGTTAGATTAAATTTCGAAGTAAGAAAGAACTCAAGAAGAGGCTTTGAGCTCTTACCAGTACTGTAACCCAATCAGTATGACCGTTTTGGGTATGCGCATTGCATTTTATATGTAAAGGTTCACTGATACAGAACATGTACTTTAGTAAATACTTTGAAGAACTAACCAAACAAAAGTCAGATTTTGTTTTTTTCTCTTTACCTTCTAATCGCAGACCAACATAGGAAGACAATGTAGGAAGCCATGATCCCGGAAGACAAAAGTCCTCTATTCTTAACCTTTAATTCAAAGCATCAGCATTCGAAGCATTGTGTTATCAATATCATCAAGCAAAACTTAGGAAATGTACCTTGGAATGCATGGAGATAACCATCATAACGGTTAGAATAACAACAGTGCATGAGATGAAAAACATATTGAGGACACAAGCAGCATAAAAGTAGTACATCACTGCGATCCCGCAAACAGAACCGATGTAGAATACTGTTGACATGACCAATCCAAAAGAGCAGCTGCAGAAAAAACAGTATTAACTAGCAGTTGATATTTATCCACATAGAGAAAACGCTTTTGTAATGACTCTGATACTTGCTTACCTTTGCTTTCTTTGGTCATGAGGCATCCAATAGTTATTCCACCAAGTGATGAATTCAATAACACTTACAAGTTGAAGACCAAGAAATATCCTGCAACCATAGAAAATGATATGAGAATCATGTGTTTATCTCTAGAGAGCAGCTTTGAAAGATGATTTTACCCTGCACCAACACGCGCGATTTCCCCTGTAAAGAAAACATCATTGTCATGATCCAAACCGATCAGATCAAATGGGAGCTACAGTTAGACAGAAACATACCGTAGATTTGGATGTAAAGCTGAGGTATGAAGAAAGAAGCTACCATGGCTAAAACCAGCAAGAGAAACTTGAAGCTCCAGTAATTCGAGTGCCAACTGTTTTGAAATTCGTGGAGTTTCGTTGTGTTCCATGTTGAGAGGAACATAACAAGGTAAAACATCTTAATTGTTAAGGATACATAAAACCTACACATAACAAGGTCAAATATTTCATATTTTTGCAGGATACGAAACATCCTAAGCTCACGCGGAGTACTCCAAGCGTATGGAAACAATCACTTCCTTCAGGTCCGCAACTACTGACATCTGCATTTGATGATTTCAACTCATAACTATCTTTAAATTCAACATTTAAGATATATCTCAAAAAGTTTTATGACTTTTACGTGGAAGCAAGGCTAGAGCCTTTTGTGCGTAGTCACGGATGAACCAAGCGCATAGGTTTATAATCAAGAAGATGGTTCCGTAGATATAACGAGCTCTCAAGGACTTGTTTTTCTCTTGGTAGCAATAAAGACTCCTCTGCTCTATTTCGCTTATGAGTTCATCTAGATGAGCAGCCTCTAAATCATCAGGACTGACCTGCAATGACGTCGTCCGTGTAGCACCAGCTTCCGCTGTTCCATTCATTGTCAAAACCTACAAGAGACTGAAAATCGAAAAACAAGAAAAATACTGAAAAAAATGTAGAGAATAATTGAATGCTACTTTGCACTATACAGAATTCTAAGAAGTAAGAACTAAAGCTCTCTTATCTAATAATCAATTCTTATCTCTAATCAAATGTATTTAAACATTGAATTAAGAAAGTTTTCATGTTCAAAACAGAGCTAAATTTACCTTAAAAACAGGACTAATAGATAAAGACAATTTGAAAGCGTTGAACTTTCATGATATTTTTTTTTTTTGACTTTTTTTTATCCCATTTAGGCAATGTTGCTCATGTTTAGCGATTTTGTAAAGTGTAGTCAATAACATTATTATCATCCTCAAAAAAAAAAACAAAAAAGAGACATTTTTATTCAGAAATATACGCCAATGATGTCTCTTCTAACGCAACACAATTCCGCCTAGTGATTAATAAAATCTCTAGAATCTAAAGGCAAGAAAATAAACATACAATTTTACATATCAAAAATATGAACTCCAAAACAGAGAATCAGACCCATTATATCAGTAATTAAAGAAAAATAATTTAAATTTCCGGTTTAAAAATCTGACCTTTTTTTTTGTCTCTGGTTGGAATTTTGCTTATGTAAAATTAGACACAGAAGCTAGAGACTGAGAAGAAGATTAGGGAGATGAAGTGTGAGTTGAGTGTTCTCTGACACACGATAATCACGCAGAGAGTATAAAGAAGCAGCGGTTCGAAAAACTCAAGATTTTAAAATAAAATAGACATGCTTTGGTGTGATTGCATGTAACGATTCCATTGTACTGACATGTGCACTTCTGTTTCTAGCCGTACGATTTGATGACCTCTCCTATCTTCATTTTCTTTTTTGACCTATTTTATTATTTTTATCTCCAAAAATGTAGTAAAGAAAATTTTGAATGGAATATTTCAAAAGAAATTCATCTCCGCTTGAGTGTTGGGTTTTTTTTTTTTTTTTGGTCAAAGAGTGTTGGGTTTTATGTGTAATGATTTTAGTCACATCACATGAAACTTGCTAATTGAGAACTTTGAATGTTTGTCAATTTAAACAATTAAATAAGAAGAACAATTCCCCGAGCACGAGGAAATGGTTACAATGGACAGCCACGTCGTGTTTTTCTTTTTGGTGGATTAATAAAACGAACAAATAACGTGGAACTTTCTTAAAGTAAAATCCATGATTACTTGTGGTTTAACTACAAGTTTTGGAAGTGTGTTAATCAACAACACGAGACATTAAATTTTCTTGCCTACACAAAGATTTAGTTTTCTCGTTAAGCTAATTCATCATCAACCTCCAAACTCTTCTTCATTCTTTATTTATCCCAAAACAATTTGACTAGTGACTCGAACTACAAGTCTACAAGTTTAAGAACATTCTTAATGTTTCATTTGATTTTGTCATCTAGTTTAGTGGATTTATACTGTTCTTACGTACAGTAAATCTATGATTACTTGTGTGGTTTATCTAGAAGTTTTGCAAGTGTGTAGTGTGATCAACCAAGACATTAAAATCAAATCATTGGACATGGATAGTTTGACCAATTAATTAGCCAAATCACTCTGTTCAATCCGAAATTTATTAAATTAACAATTACGTTTCCTTGATTATGGTTTAATGGCATGCTATAAATAGGGCAGATTATGGGAATGGTATGGACAAAAGACGTGAAGACAAAAAGAGTTTGGTTAATAATCTTGACTTTTTATTCACTACGCGATTTTTGGACCGTGTTAAGTAGATTTGCCTTTTTTCGGGTAACATAATTAAAGCATTAATCAATCTACTACTCACTTGATCCATAATTAAAGCTTTTTTTTTTTTATCTACTGCTTTCAAAGGAAAAACTCTTGTAGATTTTCTTGCAAGTAACCGGATATATATTGCCTCTCTCACGGTACTCTCGGATTCTCAAATCCTGGTGTCACTCATCAACGCTAAGAAAGATACTACAGAGCTTTAAGGGATCCTCCATGACATCGCTCTGTTATTTAACTCCTTTGCTTTCTATCTCTATTGCTTTTATGTAAGGCAGCCCCTGTGGCTCTGTCAAATTCCTCCTTACTTGAGTTGTGTAAGACCCTCGTTTTAATTAATCAAGTTTGTATTTGCCCAAAATTAAAATAAAGATTCACCAAACTTCTTAGATAAGATAATGTTTATGCAATTGGGGTGACTAAAGATTCACAAAGGCTCTATCACACTTTACCTTAATTATCCTTAACCTTGTTTTCGATTACATTACTCCAAGCAAAACATATTCACTTAAATATTTTATAGACAAGAGTGAAAAATAGTACCATAATAAAAATACTACTATCTAACACCTCGCTCGGGCAAGTGATCTAAATACTAATAAAATCCCATGTCTAAGAAAATAAAACAAGAGCCACAAGAGCCAAAGCAGCGGTGGTAAGCAAAACATTTGGGGTTTCGAGTCGTCTTAGAAAATCGGATATCTTCTGGAATCTCGGCGGGTGATCTAGATATTGCAATCCATATGTCCTGGTTTCGGGAACAGAATCCGAAATTCGTGGAAGTGGAAGCAAATTCTCAACAAAGGGAGAAATAACACAAATGCCTCTGTGGACGACACGCACCTCGTCAGTCTCTGGATAATATTTGAATAGCCTCTTCTCATTATCATGGAAGAGAAGATTCCCACGCTTAGAAACAGCGACTGGCCTAGTCCAAAACCACAATGGCAAGTCCCACAACATCATATTAATTGAGCACATCTCTTTAGGGAATAAACGTATGGAGTAAGTGACACTCCATGTTAGTTCGTGTGCATCCATGGTCCATATCTTAACATTCCAATGAAATCTCGTAGTATAGGTTAAAGCTAGTGCTAGACGGTCTTCAAGGTTCACTAGTTGGCCTTGGCCTGAGCCTGAATTTTCGTAAACTTCATCAGGTCTTGGGACATCACGAAACTCTTCCGTGTGAAGATCGAAAGCTAGTATCTTGAAACTAACGATAACTTGTAACCAGTAGATGGAGCCATCAACACAAGCGGACTTGTTACTATATCCCATATAGTAAGGAGGAGGCGTACTCAGTTTCCGCCATTCCCCAATGTTAACATCAAGAATCTCGCAGTAACAGTGTTGGTAATGGTAACTATCGAACAAAAACCTCACTACTTTATAGCTCCCACTGACTTTATCCCTACCAAATCCCATCGTCCAACATCCAGGGAATACATCAAACCTTGCATCTGCGAATTTTTTTCCCAAATTAAATTCAA
The DNA here is from genome assembly GCF_030686135.1 of Camelina sativa. Classification (NCBI taxonomy): domain Eukaryota; kingdom Viridiplantae; phylum Streptophyta; class Magnoliopsida; order Brassicales; family Brassicaceae; genus Camelina; species Camelina sativa. The sequence goes on along the minus strand of NC_141884.1, from coordinate 8,589,203 downwards.
TTTTATCCCCCAATCAAATTAAAATGATAAATAACAGATATTTACCGACGTGCTTCAAGCTGTCGATTATGAGTGGATCTGGTCCAGAAGGGAATCTAAGGAATTCTCCGGTGGAAGGGTTCAAAATGTTGATCCAGCCAGGTACGGGGATGCAAAGCAGACCGTCACATGAAAGCGACGGACGTGAGGCGACATCGCAGTTTAGGTAGATCATCTCGACCTCTTCGTCCCCTTCGAACAGGTTTCGGTCTCCGGCCGCCATGATTTTCAGCTTCTTTGGAACTTTCTTCGAATTCATACGCCTCTCCGCAAAGCTCCTCGACTCCAGTGTTGATCTCCATTGTTTTGATAAGGTCTTGAATCTGAGGATTGATTTCAGTGGCAGTTCTAGCAAGATTTCTTCCACTAGATCGTCGGGAACTAGGGGGCACATCATCGTCGGTTTAGCTTTTTTTTATCCGAGTATTATAAAATTCAAATATAAGATCACTCTCTATTTATTCTATTTATTGGTACACTTGGCATTTCTTAAAAAATTCAAAACATTTTAAGCATTACTGCTAAATATTGAATGAATTTATTTGTTATAAAGAAACTAAATCCAAATTTTCAGCATTCTTATTAAAAAACCACAAATACTCTTTTTGTATCATAAATAAAGGATGATTTTCTAAGATTTTTTCTTTTATCACAAAGATTAATTTTCTGTATACTTTTATCAATTAATGCTAAGAAATTGTAGATTTCAAAAACCATTAAATGAGAATTAAAAAGTTTGATGGATTACTATTGGCTACTAATTATAAAAATATGTTATTATAAATAAATAATGCACTTATAGCTAAACATTAAATCTTTTTCTTAACCATTGTGAAAATCTTAAAACATCATCTATTGTAATACAGAGAGAGTAAAACACAATTAATTATATACATTTAACTCAGATTTTAATAGAAAACTGAAATTATATAAATTAGCATTAACTACATATCTCCACTCAATTCTATTCAAACATACAATAAATTAGAATTGTGACTCCCATAATTTAATTTTTTATAATGTAAATTTTTTCATCACTTCTTTTCCTATAAATACACATTCTTTCATCTTCTTCCGCTATATCTCCCAATTCTAATATATTATCTCATTTTCTCATTCTTAAATCCTCTTCCACTATATCTCTCAATTCTAAAATTCTAAATTTTATTTTGTTTGTTTTGAGTTTTGTTGTTGTTGTATGGTTTTAAAAATAAATGTAATTATTTCTTGTAAAATATTTCAATCATCTTATAAGTAGTCATTTTCTGAACCTCTTCCAGTATTGTCATGTGACATATGTTTGAAGATCAATTAAAACATCATTGTAAGAGTTTGATTCTAAAAATATTTTTATTAAGTATGATAATTATTTAACATTATTGTCCATTTTATTTTATTTCTAACACCTTACTAGATTTATACTTATTTTTTCTTTAGTTTTTATATTTATATTCACATATGTAAAATACAAGTTTTGATAGCTATAACACTCTCTCCTAATTGGTCCACTTGACATTTCTTTAAAAAAAACAAAATTCTTAATAATTAGTTTTAAATATTGAGTGAATGGATTTGTTATATATATATATATAACTAAATCCAAATATTGTATGCATTCTTATTATAAACCTTCTCCAAAGACTGCAAGTTTTCAAAGATGAATTAGATTTCTCACAATATGGCAGTGAATACATCATTGACTACAGATGAAGAAATGAGCGGATTATGGAAGTAAAGTCAAGTGCAAATGCTAGCAAGAATCAAGAAAAAAAAGCCTTATATTCCTGAGATAATTGTTTTGGATTATCTTGAAAGATATAGTGTTGATATTGTAATATGTGTGATAAAATGAGTTGACTTTGTAAATTACTTTTCTAAATTGTTTTGGCATATATTCTCTTGTCTAAAGTTTTTTTTTGTACAATAAGCTCAATTCTCACATATGTAAAAACATGGTCAACATAGATTCACTCATATCAGGAAAAACATTTAGATTTATATATCATTACTCATAATAATATTTCTTACCAATTTGTTCTTTAATATTTTTTATATATATTTTAAGTTTAGTATGATTATGTTGATAAAAATGGAAGTCTTCACTTTGTTTTTATTTGGTCCTTTAATCTCTACATTATTTTCTTTTAGAAAACTTGAGATATTATGCTAAAAAATAATTAAAAACTTTCTATCATTCTGTTACATGAAAAACAATACAATATTTTTTTTTTTATCATTTTTGCGATAATATAAGAAAATTTATTATGCATCAATCCACGGACCAACACCTAATGCTAAAATAAAAGACACATATTTTCTGATTATCTCAATATCTGTATTTGTTTTAGATTAAATTAAATTCACTTTGGATCTAATTTCTATGACTAATCCCTTTTGTTACTTCTCTAACTATTGTGTTAATAAAGATGTAATTACAGTATAAGGGTTTGGTGATAGTTGGCAAGAATTGGAAATCTCCTTGAAGTTTAACTCAACTCTCTCTCTCTAATCTGAAGAATTCTTAAAAAAAAGTTGACTAAAAAAAGACTTCATGAACCAAGAAAAAAAAATCTGAATTCTTCAAAATATTTTATAAATCGATTTAAAATCATGGAAAAGTCTCAAGGTCTCTCTCTATAGTCTCTACCAATTCAATCATATGATTAAAGAATGTGCCTTGTGATGAAACAATCGTAGCATCTCACAACAGATTACACAAAGAAAGCTTAGTTAAGGTTTTATAGTTCTTCTCAGAAACCCATTCCTCCCATTCCTCCCATACCGCCCATGCCACCCATGCCGCCGCCACCCATACCCGGAGACGCCTCCTCTTTCGTTGGAATCTCAGTCACAACTGCTTCCGTTGTTGTCAACAAAGACGAGACACTAACCAAATATAAAAAACAACGAAAAAAGATTAGCAAAAACACATTGCAATAAACTACAACATTTTTGAAGACAATTTTTCTATCTTTCTTTACCTTGCAGCATCAACCAATGCCGTTCTGATCACTTTCAAAGGATCGATAATACCAGACTTTACCATGTCAACATATTCTCCTGAAAGTAAATGCGAAAAGAAGCTAGTTCAGATTGGGAATAACAAGTTGGACCAAGAACTATGAGAAAGTGAATTCTCTAATGCATGCAAGAGTGTAACCTTTGGCAGCATCATAACCGAGGTCAGGGTTATCTTGCTCCAAAAGCTTGCCTACGATAACTGCACCCTCGACTCCAGCATTGGAAGCAATTGTGTAAACAGGTGTCTACATCAAAGAAAGATTTTGTGTGTAAGATTCTAGAAGCTGTTTACGATAGCGAGGATGAACAATGTGATAAGAGACACACCTTGAGAGCGTTTTGAATGATTTGAACACCAATTTTCTGATCAAAGTTAGCTGTCGAAAGCTTCTCAAGTTCTTTCGAGGCATACAAAAGAGCAACACCACCACCTGTAATACACGCACAGTAATATTAATTCTCATGCAATTTTATTTTTTCACGAACTCGACCAAACTTTGTTTTAGAGATTTTAGATAGTTTTTTACCTGGAACAATACCCTCTTCTACGGCTGCTTTAGTGGCATTTAGAGCATCCGTTACTCTATCTTTCTTCTCGCTAACTTCTGCCTCACTCGCTCCACCAATCTAAAAACCAATGGGAGTAATATCGACGTTAGTCATAAACTAATAATGCATGATGTTCACAAGAGGTGTATATTACCTTTAGTACAGCAACACCACCCGAAAGCTTAGCCAACCTTTCTTGCAACTTCTCCTTGTCATAATCAGACGTGCTCGCTTCAACCATGGATCGAATCTGTGTGATTTTTTAAAAAAATTTTGAACACATTAAACATTCTTACCAGTTGGAAAGAAGATAAAGGTTTATAAAACTGAACCAATACATAATAATAAGCGAAATGGACACTAACCTGCTCACATCGTTCCCCAATTGCTGTCTTGTCACCAGCCCCATCGAGAAAAACAGTATCATCTTTGGATACAGTAATCTGGTAACAAATAAAAATCAAGTTATATAAATGTATCAGAAGGTAAAAGGAAGAAAGAGAGGAAGCAGAAGTAATTGGACCAAACGAACCTTCTTGCAGTTTCCGAACATACTGAGGTCAATGTTGTCGAGATTCATACCTAACTCCTCTGTTATTACCTACAAAGTGGAAACACCAATGACACATTATAGCTCATGCAATTAGTGTCGGTGTGCTTGTCTTGGCAGATAATACAGAAAAGGAAAAATAGGCATGCCTGGGCTCCAGTGAGGGCAGCTAGATCGTGTAAATTGGCCTTTCGGTTCTCTCCAAAACCAGGGGCCTTCACAGCACAGACCTATAACGCAATACCATTGGCATCAATCCAATCAAATTAAAAATTTAATGCGACGTTGCAAGATAAAGGCATTCAAGAAAAGGCTGAATAGAAAAACCTTGATTCCAGCACGAAGTTTATTCAGAATTAGGGTGGCAAGAGCATCACTCTCCACATCCTCAGCAACAATCACTAGCGGCCTTTGCTTCTGAAAAAGGGCAGAGTAGATCATTTTCAATCTTCAGATACAAAGTATCGATGACTATCTGACATTATATTGAAAAACAAGAAATCGCCAAACTGTTTATACCTTGAGGGCCAGTTCTAAGACTTTCACCATAGCGTTTATATTGGAAATTTTCTTCTCGTGGATAAGAATGAGAGGATCTTCTAGTTCCTGCAAACCATATCCATTCAGAAGAAATCAAATGAGAAGTTCCTTAAATTGATAAACGAACAAGGTGGGAATTCCTTACACATTTTTGGGTTTTCGGGTTTGTTATGAAGTACGGGGAGATGTATCCTCTGTCAATCTTCATACCCTCAACAACTTCCAGCTCATTAAACAATGTCTTGCCATCCTGAAACAAGACATGACATAAGTCACCTTAATGAATAAGCAAAATAATTTTAACATTTAGGGATCAAATTCAACTCACTTGAATTGTGATCACTCCCTCTTTGCCGACAGTTTCCATAGCCTTGGCAATCAGTTCACCAATTTCTCTATCTCCGTTAGCTGATATTGTTCCAACTTGGGCGATTTCTTCAGAAGTGCTAATCATGCGTGCTCGACTCTGCAAGTTCGTCACAACAGTATCAACTGCCAGTTTGATACCACGTCTTAGGTCCATCGCATTCATTCCAGCGGCAACTGATTTACAACCTTCCGTGAAGATAGCTCGAGTAAGGACTGTAGCACATGTTGTTCCTGTAAAGCATACCATATTTATTGTCAGATGCAATAACAACGATTAGTACGGGTAGATAGGAGACTAACAACCCAATTACGAAAATCAGAATAAAAACGTTTAGATACAATGAAAGGGAAGACTTACCATCACCAGCTACGTCATTCGTGGCATTAGCAACCTGTTTGACAAGACTGGCACCAACGTTCTTAACTCTGTCCTTGAACTCAATGCTCTTGGCAACAGTCACACCATCTTTTGTCACCTTCGGTGCACCCCAGCTTTGTTCAATGATGACATTACGACCCTTCAAAGATAAGAAAAGGGTTTTAGACTGCTGTGTCAGAGACTGTGAGATAACTAACTAAATAGAAAACTATTGATAGATTCACGCACAATATTAATCCCACTGAACAGAAACTATCTGAGACATAAATTGATTACCTTGGGTCCCATAGTGACTTTAACTGCATCAGCAAGATCCTCGACACCCTTAAGCATCATAGCCCGAGCTTCAACACCAAACCTTATGTCTTTTGCTGCATAATTCCTAGTGGAATTGAGCCTGCTTCCAATCTAACAACCACACATAATGCACATCATCAATACATTACCACCCACAAACGACTAAAAAAACAACATAACCCCAAAATACAAAATGAAGAATACGAACCTGTCTTGTACACTTGCTGGCAATCCTGTTCAACCAAAGAAAGATAAAACCCATCAATAGATGAAAAAACAACTTTCAGAATACATATACAAGAAAGATGCTATATAGTCTCCGTGGGCAAAAGAAAGATTCAATTCAATCAGATTTGTGCTTAACAATGTTGATCAAAATTCAGAAAATCAGAATTAAACAACTCATATACATATTAACCAATCCGATCTTGGAGTAACCGATCAGAAACAAAAATCATAAGAAAAAGCCGAGTAGATCTACCTAGCTTTGGAAGCAACGTTGGTGACTAGCCGATACATGGTGATTAGACTCAACCGAGAAGATTACAATTTCGCTTCAGAACAGATCCAAGTAAAAGAAGCTAAATTGACAAATTCCTCCACACGCAGAAGAGGAGAAATGAAGTAGATCGTCGAAGATTCTAGTAGCAGTAGGGTTTAGGGTTTTGCGTTTTCTCCAAGGCCATTTGCTTGGTTGAGTTTTAACCCCTCCGATTTGGATCCGGTTCGATTTTTGACCCGGTCCGTTTATAAACTGGGCCTTATAAAGCCCAGTTCATCATTTTAAAACAAAAAAGAAGTGATTTTTTTTTTTTTTAAGAAATGATTTTTTCCGTTAAGTATTCATTTCTGATAGTCTTCCTCAGAATCCCTAGAGAACACTTCGGTTAAACGAATCAAGAGATCAAATCAGTGCTCGATCGAGGTTGAAGAAGATGACGGAGGCGATGATAAGGAACAAGCCAGGAATGGCGAGTGTGAAGGATATGCCGTTGCTTCAGGATGGTCCACCGCCCGGTGGATTCGCGCCGGTCAGATATGCTCGCCGGATCTCTAACACGGGACCAAGCGCCATGGCTATATTCTTAACCTTTTCAGGTGCTTTTGCTTGGGGGATGTACCAAGTCGGTCAGGGCAACAAAATTCGTAGGTAAATCAGAAGCTAGATGTGTGATTTAGCTCCCCTCACATTTTCACTTTTTTTGAATTTAGGTTGGTTAGGCTGTTCTCTTTTGTGAAGATATGAGTAATTTGTGACTGAATCTAGAGATATTTCTGGGTACTAATAACCTTAGTTGCTTTTCAAATTGTGTAGTTAGTTTGAAATTGGGTACTAATGACCCATTTTATAGCTAATTAACGATCCCTTTTGGAGCTGTGGTGAAGAAAGCAATCAAATTGCAAAATGATACTACTAGTTACTTGGAATTTGGTTATTAGGTGGTCACATTGTGAGTTATCAGCTTGATTAGTGTCGATTTGGAGTAATTTGCAACTAATAAGATAACACACCGTTAGTCATCTCATCTATGGTTAGAATCTCAAATGCATAATGATGAAAATGAGCACAATGTATCAACCACCAAAAGCTTTAATTGAGATTGATGTGATGATAGGGCGTTGAAGGAAGAGAAATACGCTGCGCGTAGAACAATTCTACCTATTCTTCAAGCAGAAGAAGATGAAAGGTATAGAAAAAAAGAACTACAGTTTCTTATCATTCAACTGTGAAATTAGACAACGTTTGTGGTACAAACTCCAACATTGAATCCCCATGTATTATGGATTGTAAATAGGTTTGTGTCTGAGTGGAAGAAGTATCTAGAGTATGAGGCTGATGTGATGAAGGATGTTCCTGGATGGAAAGTCGGTGAAAACGTGTATAACTCCGGTCGTTGGATGCCTCCAGCTACTGGAGAGCTTCGTCCTGATGTCTGGTAATTATCAATGGCTCCTTTTGATGATGATGAATGAATGTTGTCTAAGTGTTTCTGTTTTGGAACCTTGATGTTTGTTATCTCTCTTTTTTCCATCGTATAATAAGAGAAATGATACATACACACACAGTTCATGTATTGGTGGTACTGAGGAACATTTTCTGTTTTTTTTACCTCATTCACATAATTTTGTCAATGACGAAATCAGTTTCAGACACATGTCTTGTTATATATTTTATTTGAATTAATCAAGTTTTAAGTTTATATATCTACAAATATAAGCACAACTAATCAAACACATTTACCAACAAAAGATAAGTTGAAATGTAAACAAAAAACGTTAAATACATGGAAAGAGCCACATCCTCCTTACAACAAAAGAACCCCAAACACACTTCCCAGCTATTTCCTTTTTGGGATTTCTTACATGGAGTGGGCTTATCTCTATGATTTTCACATCACAAAACACTAATCCATCCTCCTTTCTCTCGTATATATTTTTATATGTAAATAGTAAAAAGTCAAAAGTGTGAAATACAACGACGGTGACGAGCAGCAACAGTTTTGATCTGTTGCTTAGTTTCTTCTTTCCAGCAATTAGCAATATCATGAGCCACACTCATCGCATCAAGCGAAGCACCTGAGAGTCCTCTTCTCGTGAACCCAACTGCATACAATCCAGCCTCCCCTTTCCACCCTTTTGGGAACGGGTCTTTCTCTATCCCAATCTCTGCCAAGTCGTTGTCCTTCACAACAATAAAACCAACGACCAAACAGCATACATTAGTATTTGTTAAACTTCCCTTAAATGGCATTAACGGTATTTAATCGTTCTACTGCTTTGATCTAAGATAAATGTTTTTGTCTGTACCTTGAGCCATGAAGGCACATTGCTTCTGTAACCAGTAGCTAGAACAACGGAATCAATCTCCAGGACTCGACCATCCACGAGTTCGACCTTTCCCGGACCAAACTTTGCTATTCCCGCTACTATTTTGATCTTTCCCGATTTGATTTTTGAAAAGGCTCCGATGTCTAGCACTGGAGTTTTACCTGCTGTGTTCTTTAGCTCTAACGGTCCAATTTCAGGCCTCTTAAGCCCGTACTTATCGGTGTTTCCCAGAAGTAACCTTGTCAGGACGAGTAGAGTCCTGTCCACAAGCCAAACCGGCATCCATTTCATCATTGTTACACCTAACTCGAACGTCGACTTCCCAAGAATCTCTCTCGGTAATACATGAACCTGATCGATCAGATAAAACAAACAAGGAAAAACAGAGTGTAACTAATCAGATGCTCTGTTTTAGAACAGAGGAACTACTAAGAATCAGGTGCTCTGTTTTTCGTAACTTGGTTGGTATAAATGACTGAAGTTTTTACTTACGGAGCTACGAACGACCATTGATGGGCTTGCATCGTGGTTGGATAGGTCGAGAGAGACTTCCATGCCGGAGTTACCACATCCGACTACCAGAACTCGTTTACCACGGTACCTCTCGCCGGATTTATAATCACCAGCATGAAGAACATCACCACCAAAATCTTCTAAACCCTCAAACTCTGGTACCACTTTCTCAGCATTCTCTCCCGTCGCCACCACAAGCCACCTGCAAATATACTCGAACTCACAGTAACCGAGCAGCTCGCTTCTCAAAACAGTCTGGACCCGCCACAGCCCAAACCTCTTGTCATATTTAGCTGACTGGACAGTCTCATTGAACTTGGGGCGGAGATCAAAGTGGGTTGCGTAGGACTCAAGGTACTCGATAAACTGGTACTTCGTTGGATACTCCGGGAAATCCTCAGGGAAGGGTAAATTTGGTAATTGACAGAATTGCTTAGGGAGATGAAGCTTGAGACGATCATAGGTTCTGTTTTGCCACAGAGAGGCTATGCAGTTAGCTCGCTCGAGGATTATAAACGGAACTTCTTGGCGTTTCAGGTCGGCGGCGACAGCTAGGCCTGATGGGCCAGCACCGACGATGACCGGCCCATTCACCCAGATGCAACGACGGGAGAAAATGTCCTCAGGCTGAAGTAGAGTTGAGATGTTGACACAAGTTGTGTTATTGTTATTACTCATCTTATTGGTAGCTTTTTCAGTGTTATTAATTCTTACTTTTAGGGCAAGAAAAGATGTAATGATGATGATAGATGGGGATTTGGTTTGTGGTCTTGTTTGGATTGAGGAGAAAGGGTTTATATAGAGAAGACCTTTAAGCAATTTGGAATGTTGTTTTTGGGAAATTATTTCTCAAGATTATCAAATGATTATTCTACTCATTTAATTTAACTTCTCAGTCTTCAAATGATTGGCTTGCAGCGGCTTTTATTAATTAATTTAAGCTTATATAGAAATAGATCAACAACACTTGAAGTTGACACTTTTAGAAAAGTGTGTTTTGCCTAATTATATATTACATCGATGCTAATGACTTGTGTTAGTAATAGTTAAAACTATAGTTATGTCCTATTTGGTTTGTGTTAAATTCGTCCAAAATATATGTCCTAAGGATTTATGTTTAGAACAGTCGGATAAAATATTTTAAACATGTTTACATTTTTCATCTTTAAACTCATTAAGAAGATAATATAAATAAAATTAGTTGCTTTCGTTAAGAGGACAGAAAAAATAACAAATAATTCAAAAAAAAAAATTGTACGTTTTATTGTACAATTAAATTACAACCCATTTTGTTTTTGCATAGATTATACAACCCAATTTGTTTAACTTTCTGACCGCATTTTTCAACCATCTATTCAGACTACTTGTTTTATCCGTCTGTTTGAATCGTTCGTTCGATTGGTAACCAAACAACCGGTTGAATTTCACACTGCCAATCAAACCTTATATATTTATAGAAAAACCTGCTGACAAATTAAGCAATCATATGTATAACCTATTTGTTAATTCAATGAGAAACTCTCTAATCGGTTCATTGAGAAAAGGGAGCAGATATTCTAAAAAGAGACAGACTCATGAAAGGTCCAAATGGGTTTTCTATTGCTTCTTAATGAAAATGACATCTAATTATTATGATTCGAATTAAACCTAAAACCGAGGGTTTTAATTAATCCGCTCATTAGACGCAAAGTGTTTTGGTCAGAAGAAAAACAAACGTCATAGTAAAGTTTTTATTGGTTAAAATATCATACTCTTAAGTCAAAACATTTTTTTCCCTGTGATAACTGATAAGATAGACTGTTAATCTTATAAATTTGGAATGTTTTAATAAAATCTACATCGATCGATGCACAAACCAAATCTAGGGTTAGATGCGCACGAGGCTGAAAGGGAAATATGAGATATATTCATGTGCTGGACTGTAAAAATTTGGGTCATCATGTTTTCATGTTTAATCAATTTGGTCAATTTCTCTTATTATTTTTTCCCTGATATTGTTGAAATTAGTCAGTGCCTCTTTTATTGCAGCGATAAAAATGTCAGTGCATATTGGTTCAATAATTTGACACAATAATTCCTCTTTCTATTATTGTGTTCTTTGTAAACTAATGTGATTTGCATTTTTGAAATACCGTCAAACAAACTCTATGTATTCGAGTATGTGTGTGTGAAGATATGAATTGGAATCCACACGCAACAAGAACAAAAAAATGGCCCCCCAAGGTCAGTGAAACTTGATACTAGAGATTAGAGAGTTTTATTTGCATGTCCAACCCAGAGTTATTTAAGACCTCTAGTCCAAAAATAGAAAAGGATATTCTGTAAATATTTTGTTTACCCTAATCGTTGTATTGAGTAAATTCTGTTGAAAATTTAATGATAGTAAAGAACACAAATATGTTATATACAGGAGATCGATCTCCCAATACACGTAAATCCTTGTTTTCAATGTTTCTGAGTATCTTTTTGTATCCATCATAACTTATTTTTAGGATTCACAGATTGAGATATTATAATTTTCTCCGATCTATTATAAAGTATTCACATCGATAATATGGAATCGTGTTGTGTAAGAAATTAATCATCATGATTTAGGAAAACAAGATTTATTCAGGAAACCTCGATCGAGAGAGTGATAGATGTACATATAGTGGAGTTGAATCGGGCAAAGATTTTTCTCACCAAAATCTAGAGTGCCTTTTTAAGTTTAATATAAGGAAAATGTGTACGTGTAGATGCATGCATATGACGTGTCTTGCCTTGATAATAGTTTTAGAGTTTCATAGATGAACTTTAGATGTTGATAATTATGAAATTTATGGCTCCCTGGGATGAAGAGATTATTTATCCTATCGATGGAGTAGTTGTATTTTTTTCGAAGTAATTAAATTAAAATAGTTTTATATCGACTAAACAAGGCTACTTACAACCTAGATTTCTTAAAACTATCGCATATTACTAAAGTCGTTTCTCCTTTATTAGTAAAACTTGTGATCGTTATGTGTTCTATATATAAACAACTTATGATATATTACTCAGTTAAGCAAAATAATACAATCGTAGAATGAATCCATGCAGTTGAAAATAATCTTGATTTAGTCGTTACAAAAGATAAAAAAACCTATAAATATTTCGTTTTTATTTGAATAGAGGTGTGATTAAAGTACTCGTATATGCAGTCAATAATTCGAGTATGACTTTCCATGAAACGACCAGATTAACCACTTATCATCATCATATACAAATTTTGTCCAATAAAAAAATTACAAACACTCGGACGAATATATTGGCCAATCATTGAACACACTATTGCGTTTGAAATGAACAATTATACATTAATATATATATATATATATATATATATACATAAACCAAAAAAACAACAACCAACTCTAATATCATTATCAAAAAATAATACAATAACAATAATAACAAGAAAAACAAACAACAAATTTTTTTCGTCCAAAATATTATAATTTTCGCTATATTTCTTATGAGCCGAAGGTCACGGGTTCGACGCCTTACCAAGACCATAGTTAACCATGATTTTTAACAAAACAAAGAAAAACAAACAGTAAATGGATCAATTATTGCTAAAATGGAATTTTCAAAATTTTTGTATATATGGCCATTATTGTTTTATTTTCTGACAATAATCAATCAGATTATGCCATAGTCAGCTTTTCTTAATCAGGTATTTAGAATCTCTTTGATTAAATAAATCTAGTTAGTTAAGATAGCCAAACCCCATGTTACTGTTTTCAATTTAGCTCATTATAAGCAGCAACCTGATTTCAAGCACTAGTATAACACAATATGTATTTTCTTTATTTCTCTACTGATTTTATGCTTCGAATACCATCAAATGGGGTAACATGAAAATATTCTGAAACTAGCATTTGTCTTTATTTCTTTATGTGGATTACGGCTTGTTTGACCAACATATTATTGAATTGTTGCAAATTAGTTAGCCTTATAGAGTTAAAAAGGCTAATGCATGTATATGCAAACTTTACTCTAAGCGTGATCATAAAAGTCCACGAAATTGGTGATACAATGATAAGAAATTTTGACAAATAAGTGGTTATTACTTATTACTGATTAGAGGTTCTTATTTTTTTTTTCTCTCTTTTTTTAGAGGTTCTTATTTAATAGTAGGACGTATTTAAACTCCCTTTGGAGATGCTCTAACTAAACTGATGGGTAATCTTTATAGGTATTTTAATATTGGAGCGGATCTAAATTTTCCATTTAGACTTCTGTAAGGATCTTTAACAATTTGTGAAATTCTATAAACTTCTATTGTAAATTTAATTGGTAATAAAAAATAAATATGATATATATATATATACTCATTATATTATATGAATCTTGTAAGACTTTACTTTTAAATACTGAGAACATTAATTTGATCGACTAATCAATGCATATCACTTTGGTTATATTTGAAGACGATAGAATATATTTCCATATTAAGAGATTTTTTTTTTTTGAGTGCAAATTATTAAGAGAAATACATATATTATCTTAAATAATGAAGACGTACACACCATATGAGAAAGGACCATAGTCAGTACGTAGTCACCATATGATAAGATAAGATAATTTTGATTTTTATTAACAAGAAAAATATAATATAGTTTAAAACTACTGTTCCATTTGTGACGACGTCGGCTAATAATAATACCAGGAGGAAATCAGAATTAAAAGAAATTAAAACACTTGGTTCACAAAATTTGTTATTGGACAAACACATTTTGTGTATATGTAATGTAATGCATCGCAATGCATGCATGTATATTATTATAAAATGGTTAGAAAAGGGACAAAAAGAAATAGAGTAGAGGGATGATAAATGCAAAACAAACCTCCATAACTGTAATAACTGAAAGGGTATGGGAAGACCCATGTGATCAGATTCACATGTTTCTCTTTGTTTGATTCGCTCTCCCTCCGATCCTTCTCATTGTCACAGACTGACTCATCAGGTGTTTCTTTTTCACCAATTGTTAACTAACTTAACTATATAAAAGTTACTAAAAAATAATATTATCAAAGCTTTAATAGTTTTAAAATACGACAATTGTATTTAATAAAATATCAAAAAGTACTATAAAAATATGTGGTTTTGAGTCACTAACTTTGACTGAATGTTTTGAAATTTAACTCTAGGAAAGTGCATTCAAACTTTAACAATATCGCAAGGCCAATCATGAATCTGACCCATTATGGGACTAAAGGTGTCGCCAAATCTCTCAAAAACTAAGGATACAAAAACTGATTTCTAATGTTTGTTATACAGAGAAAAGTTTCTTGCCCTATGATGAGTAAATTATTTTGCCTTTGGCTATAACCTAACCACCACCCTGAACACAATGAACGTGTAGAAGAATCAAATTAAAAGAAGAGAACGAGCCCTACACTTGAGCTCGAAATTCCCTCTTAAAGCCTGCCTAGACGACGAAACAGATCGATCAAAGATTATACACCCGTAAAACTATGCAAAGGATTACTATACAATTTCATTGCAACATATCTAGTCAGAATCAAATAAGTCTCAGTCCTTCAGAAAGTGGAAGTTAGGGTTATCAGTGAGTTCCACAGCTGGTTTTACATTGGCAAAATCTTTTTCTTGCATACAGTTGGAGATTTCATCGGCTTCAAAGGGGATGCTGAGTTTCGAAAAGACAATATTCAAGAGGTTATGGTGATGATGTTATGACCAATTTAGAGAAAGTTATTAGTATTCTGAAAAGTTTCAGTACCTGGAATTATTGTCTAACAAGAACGAACGACTTTCTTCGTCTTCATCTGTAATTAGAAGTTTCAACTTGGAAATCACCTGCACCGACAGAAATATGAAGTGGATATAGAGGTTTGGGAAAATGTATTTTGGTTTACTTGATAAATGTTCAGAGCAAACATACGTCTGGAGTTACATTCTGATACTCGTGATCATCAATTTTGCAGAGGGTAGATATTCTATACAATTGCTGAGTACTAAGAGCCTGGAAAGTGAAATAGAGATAAAAAGATCAGAAGCATTTTTCAGGCATGTTTTATAATATTTTTAAACAAATCCGAAGCAGAGAGTAGTTACTGGGCAGAGGTTAGTTGTAAGATCATCATATGTAATTGTGGACTTCTGTTCTGTAACCTGGAAGAGGAATCCGATGATATATTCAGGAAAAGAAAAACAGAGAGAGGAAAGAGTGTTGTAGTGTTGATTAAAGTTACTGTAATTTGGTTCATAAGAAAACAGACCAGGAGCACCACGGCTTGTCTCGTGTGTTTGAGTTCATCCCATGAAGATCCTATATACTGCATTCAAGAGAATTTAATTGACAAGTGATATAAAGCGATTAAGAGTTTGAAACCGTTCCGTTACCACAATCAATCAAAACAACTAACTTACCTCTTCAGTTGCCTGACTACACCATGACTCGAGTTCATTTAACCAGGCATTCACTTTCTTGCCCATGATGAATGTGCAGCATTCACGTTCCATAAGGCTGCATTAGTTACATTACGGTTTTATGTTTATTGGCTGATGGTGAATTAGGTGATTTTCACTCCGTTAAGGTTGATGGGGGAATGTAAATAGTTTACCTATTAAAGAGTTGAACGTTGATTTCTTGGAATGTTTGGCTGAAAATCTTCTGAGCAAGAAACAGAGGAACCTGAAAGAAGAAGTTTGTCAGAGTAAAAATTTAGGAGTCAAGAGAAGCAAACACAATGTTGAATCCTAGAATACAAAAAAATTTCTTACGTAATTTTTCTTCAATGTGCCAAGAAGCCGATTTAAAAGATCTATGACGTCTTGCCAAGTTTTCGTGGGTGAATTCTCTTCAGATGGCTTTGCCGTTGAATTCTCTGCGGATGGACTTGCCTGTGGGTTCTCTGCGGATGGACTTGCCTGTGGATTCTCTTCGGATAGCTTTTCTTGTGGATTATCTTCGGGTAGCTTTGCCTGTGAGTTCTCTTCAGATGGTTTTTCTGGTGACTTATCTTCAGATGGCTCTGCTGGTGAATTATCTTCAGACAGCTTTTCCAGTGGATTCTCTTCAGATGGCTTTTCTGGTGAGTTCTGTTCAGATGATTCAGCAGATAAAGTCTCTGCAGAGGACTCATGTGATAAATCTTTCAGTCCCTGAGCCATTAGTTGAGGACTTATAAGTGAGATGACATTGTCTTGCTGAGATCATGATCTTAACATTTTGATTTATTTTGATGAAAACCATAAATAGGTCTACCTGAATACAGGACGAAAGCACGGCTGCTAGTTCTCTCTTCACATTCTCTTGAAATATTCCATATATAGTTTCAATGTAGGCTGTAAGCTGCTGCTTGAAAAGTAAAGCAGGATATCGAGCATCTACTTGTTGCACTACGTCACCTGAAAGGCTGGCCGAAGAGGTTGAACGGAAACCCTAAAACATATAGAAGTGAAATCTTTAAGCCTTATGGCCCTTAGTATGCTTAAGGTACTCTTAGAGTCCATAAACAGGATTTGTTACCTGTGTCATCCTCCCAAAAAATGAAGTTGGCTGAGGAGGTTTCTTCGGACTTGCACCGGTTGTACTATGGGATTTCAAGCTTCTTTGAAGCAAAAACAGCAGCGTAGATGTGTTTGTTAGCCAATAAGCCAGATTGTTATCATCTTCTGGGTTCTGAGAGTAGACAGCAAAGCATGATGACATAATGTCAACTATCAATCTAACTCAATTCTAAGCCCTCTCAGGAAAATTATGAAACGATATTTAAGCTTTCATGTTTCATATTTTCAATGTGTTTCCATTAATACTTAGACCATAAAATATTACAAAGAGACTTATATGTAAACTTCAGGTTACCTCTATAGCTGAACCAAAAATAGGAACAATACGGTCAAAGGCACTAGTTTTCTCTGCTTCGAATAGTTTCCAGTGTATGAGACATTTGTATATTGTTAATGCTGCAACGGGCTTTCCATGGCTGAAACCGACATTTTGTGATACACATTTGAGAAGGACGTCAACATATTCCTGCATCATAACAACATGACAAAATTAATCAACTAATGCAAACAAGTATCACAATATTATGACTCAAATTTTCGTTAGGCACATACGTGAGGTTGTTGTTCAGGCTGAGATCGTCTGAAAGACATTGCCCCAAACCTTCTTGATGGTATAGGAGCAAGTGATGCCTGTAAGAAAGAATTTTCTATCACAAGGCTCTAGTAACAAAAACTTGCGAAGATTATTAAGTGTATACAAGAACAGCTCATTTAGTTTTCACTTACATGATGTCCGTTCTCCACTGGCTGCAAGAGGTACGCGGAAAGAAGAGGTCAAGAATTTTCTTGAGAAATAATATATATAAGAAGAATTTACATAGATAAATCTTACTGGCGGTCTGGAAAATGACACCTGGGGTGACGTTTTCTGAGAAGCTGAATTAAACAATGCTTGCTTCCGAAGAATTTTATCTTCTGCTTCCATGTCAGAGACCTTTTCCTCGAGCCTAAAGATAATAGCAAATAAGTAATGCATTCGTAGTAGCTGTTGCAAAAGAAAACATCGAGCAAAGAAAAGATAAAAGATTGAAACTTAGGGTCAAAAAGAGAATGCAAATCGACAACCTTTGCATAGTTGTTTTTAACTCGATTAGTTTTGTCTCTGCGTCTACAACCTGCTTAAGCCTTTCTTCACAAAGTCTATTTGCTTCCTCGTACTTCTTCTCTGTTTCGTTTATTTTCTTTTCCAACAAATTTACCATATCCTGTGGAATTTCAATAAATTTAAGTGTCACATAACCCATTATTTTTCTTGAAGAAAGATACATTTTTTTGGAACACAGATACATTTTTTTGGAACACTTACAGAGAAGTCTTTGTTTTCAGCAGCCAGCTTGTTGGTCATTTCGTTATCAACCGAAACATCTTCTGCCAATCTCTCTTCTTTCAGCATGTGTGTCTCTTCCTTTTGCTCGTTTGATGAATCATTCCCATCGTTTTCATTAGTTCCATTCTCTAATGAACTCACAAGTGCCTGAGAAGTATCATACATCATATCAATGAGAAAAACAAACTTAAAAACACTAAAAAGACGACAGTAGAACTACATCCCTATAACTTTACCTTGAGACGTTCATTTTCTGCTGCAAGATTACTCAACATCTCATAATCAGATGAAGCACTCTCTTTCAACTGATCTGAGATATTTGAGCTTGTTACGTCGTCCTTTCTGTCTAATGCATTGATCTTCTTCTCCAGTGTACTGACCAGTTCCTACGAAATGTTGTTCTTGATAAGATATGAATTGTCTATAGAAAACATTGAAATCTCAAATGAACCTCTCTTGCCACGAAGCTGGATCGTCTATCGATTGTCAATATTAAAAGATCACCCTACCTTCAATTTTTGATTTTCAGCTTCGAGTTTGATGATTACACCTTGGTCAATGACGGGAACCTCCTGTTTCACCCTCTCTTCACTTAGCTTACTTGTTTCTTCATGATTGGTCCCGGATATATCAATTTTCCTTTGCAACGAGCTCACCAAATCCTTAGAAGTTAGAAGGAAAATGAATAAGACAGAGCAACCACGAACATTTCTTTAGATATGTATAAATCTGTAACCTTCAACCCATAAACGGAAGATTAAGATTACCAAAGAACGAAAGGTTCTTATCTAATATCTTTATGACCTTACCTTGAGCTGTTCATTTTCTGCAGCAAGATCATTCGTCATCTCCAACTCCTTAGCAAGTTCTTCAAATTCGAGTTGCATGTCTTGTAAGGCAGACTCCAACTTCAAAATCTCCTCACTTTTGGTTTCTTGAGTTTCCCCGAGCTCAATTTCCATGTCATTTAAAGCTAACCGCAACTCTTCGACTTCTTGAGTTTTGGTTTCGTTAAGCTCCATCTGCATCAGTAATAAAATCAGATGCCTCACACAGAAAAGAGAAAGCAACAAGATGTAGTATTATGGTTTAAGAATATATCAATATTCACTGTGGCAAGTTGTGTGCGATGTGTACCCTCATTTGTTTCTCGAGCTCTAAGCATAAAGTGAGTTCTTCCACTTCCTTTTCAAGCTTAGTTTTAGCGTCTTGAAGGGCTCCTGTTTCCTTTGCAGCCTGGAAGACAAAGACATCTCAGAAATCTCCGCATACATATGATCCAGTGAATTTATAATAAAACTGATTATATCACTTCACATTTAGAATTATCATCAATTTGAGTTCCCAAAAGAGGACCTTAGGAGATACGAAAATACTGATAGAATATTCCAACCCACGATCATACTGATGATTCATGTACATCTCATCGATAGTCGATCGCATATATTAGTTTTAAAGAAACTAAGAGCTCCCATTGTTAGTTAAGAAAGAATGTCACCATTTTAAGCTTCCGCAATTCTCGGCGTGCAACTTTCACTCTCCAGCCACATTGAGTGGTAATAGCTGCTTTCTTCGTTCTCAAATACCGCCGTCGACACAAACATTTTCTGATTTGACTCTGTGGAATCAGTAACTTACATGTTATTGATAATACTCAAACAAATTCAAGTATCTGAAAACTTTAGATACCAAAAAGGAGAGATTTTATCATCAACAAGAGGTTTTGAAACTTGCTTGAATAATGATTGCCGCTTGTCTCTTCTTCCTGTATCGATATTCAACTCGAGCATCCATTGCACGCAACCCAGTCTGAATAGAAATAGCTGAAACACACAACTTTTTAAAGGCTGTCTGACAGATATATGTCCGCGCCTGCTTCTGAATTTTCACAGAAGCAGCTTCTTTTCTCTTGGCCTCAAACTGAACGCGTGCAATACGTCCTGCAATCAGTTGGGCGAAGCTTAATAAGACATGAAACTATATGAAGCCAACAATCTACTCGACCTGGAATCGCGTACAACATGACTTACCTCTACAAAAGGCTTGGATTTCAGTTGAAGCGGACTGCAACAGCATATATTTTTTGCGAGATTGATACGTACGGACTTTCCTCTGTATAATCCTTGCTGAATAGCCAAGAACTTCAGCTCGGTGAGCATCCATTTCTGCCATCTGACCTGCCCTAAGAAACACCTTTGTCTTCCCTATCTGTGATTTTCAAAATAAATGTAACAACCGAATTCGTCAAACCTCTCATGGCATATGCACAAGAAGAAAAGCCATATAAGAGTCTTGTGCAGTGTAACCATTTAACATATCCGAAGTGGCATTGCAAGTACCCTTATATCTTTTTTGGAAATCACAATATAAAAGCAGAAATCCAGAAACTGTGAGATAAAAATATGAAAGCGCACCTGAAAACCTTTAAGTTCAACTTTTGCTAGTAGCTTTTTGCAAGCGTCGACTTCGTCAAAGCTATGAACATAAAGACCAGAGTCTAATACCTTGACGTCTATTTACCATTAAAGTAAGAATTAGATAGCAGAATTTAAGCATTGGTTAATCTACCTTCTAGCCGTAGCCTCTGGAGCCAAAATCCGGAACCTGGTTAAAAATTCATTGAAAGGCTTCCTAGTAGGATATCCAGCACAACTAATCCTAATGGCTTCCATGACACCCTGAGGTCAGAAAGGGAGTTTCACAACATCATGTAAAGGACGAATAATTGTTGCAGTTGCAAAAATCGCATAAGGTTCTATGAAACATTAAGCTTACCCCACACCTAAGTTGATGTAGAACATTAGCGTTCTCAAAAATGTCTGGCTTAAGAACGTTGTTTGGTTTAACACAACGTATATAGTGTGGCTCAGTGGTGTTCAACGTCTCAAGCAGAGATTGTAGTTGTTGCTGTATTTTTAGTACACGGTGAAAATCAATGTATAACATATAAGCAGAATTTGATGAATTTAACATTATTGTCAGACCTTGAACTGAGAGCCTATCGATGAGAACTTTGATGTTTTGGAGGATTCCTCTCGCGGTTTTGGGAACAACGATGAGACAAAGGAACAATCTGAAGAGTTCATGAGAGATTGATGTTCTCCAACAACATAATCTTTGTTCTTGTCCAAAAACAGCTCAGTCTGATAGGTGACCTGAAATTCAACAAGAACATACATAGCCATCACACCAATTTTACGTTTATTCCATCACTCAAGACAAGCATTTCAAGCACACACTTCTGAGGTAATTTAAATCACTAACATCACCAGCATAATGGCAAATGGTAAAGTCAGTACGAGCCAATTTTGGCTTGGTAAAACGCTTGTGGCTATTAAATGTCTGGTATAGCTTTTGCGCAAGTGTATCATGTGTTGATCTTGGAAACATACTGTAGAGGCAAACACAAACTCAGCAAATTATTAAGGAAATATAGATGAAATATATTGAGGTTTTGAAATACAAACTCACCAAGCCTCATCAAGAAGGGCAATAATGCCACCAGGTTTCTGACATATAATAATTGTGTATTAGGTACTGAAAATTGATAAAAATTTCTGCCGTAAAACGGATTAAAGGTTCCAACACCACTCAATGTTATACTACTTACCTTCTCTATAAGATCAAGGACATCCTGATTATCAATGAACTCTATGTAACTCCAGTCAATCTCTTCTTTAGTATATTCTTCTTGCTCCATCTTGAACACATGCTGTAGAAGAGAGGAACATTTGCATGAATATGGGTCAGCATATTTTTTTAGATCATTCTAGAATTAAAACTTTGAAAAGAACATCAGTCTCCAACCTGGTTAAAATGCTGCTGCAGCTTCTCGTTTGTCAGGTTTATACAAAACTGTTCAAAACTGCAAAAAAAAACATGTGAAGAGAAAAACAACGTTGGAATTTTAACAAGA
Source organism: Camelina sativa (assembly GCF_030686135.1). NCBI lineage: Eukaryota > Viridiplantae > Streptophyta > Magnoliopsida > Brassicales > Brassicaceae > Camelina > Camelina sativa. The sequence continues at coordinate 8,567,316 of NC_141884.1, read as the reverse complement.
GCATTAAAACTGCTATCAATTGAACCTCATAACTTCTAGGAATAACTAATAACGATAATATTACTATTGTCTCAAAACACAAAAAAGAAAGGAAAAAAATGTCTCTACCTAAGTAACTAGGAAATTTTACAGTAAACCATGCTCAGTGTTTTAGAAGAAGAATTAGCAACACAAGAAGCGTACCGGTTAAGCACCTGTTTGTCTTGAAACTCTCGAATCCATAAATATCCAGGACTCCAATTATGTATTTAGAACTTGGGTCTTGGCCAATGGAGTTATTGATCTTAGTCACAAGCCTGAGAGCAATAGATTTGTAACCTTTCAAAAATTTGAATCCCAAGATTGATAATAAGCCCTTCGGAAGGAGTCTGCTATTGTTAACCTACCAATCAAACAATTTAGAATAGACAATCTTGGCAAGAGCATCTCTGCTTAGTGCTGCACTACCGGGATCAAGAGGCTTTGTAATGCTTTCACCACGAGTCACCATCACCCTTTGGCATAAGGAGCTCTCTAGAGCTTTCTCATCACACCTACCATAAAAAAAAGCAATCAGGGTATGAACTCCTCGACAAGAAATATGTTATCTGAGAACACAGAATAGTGAAGCATATACATGAAAAGTTCTGCAGCCACTTTTAGATGGAACCGGGATTTATCGTCCTTAGGTTGTGCAGCATCTGACTCTTCACCCTTAGCAAACTCTATGTTTCCTAGATGAAGAATGGCAGCAACTATGCGGAAGATTGCATCCTACGACGATAAAATGTGAGAAGAGTTGTCCTCATTACTGATCATGTAAATGAATAACCAGAAAGTACCTGTTCTTCAGGACTAATCCCAACAACGTCCATAGCTTTCCTTGTTGCTAGGTATTCCTTGGAATCATCAAGTGCATCCAATGCATGGCAATTCGATTGATTTAGGTAGTGAAATGAGTCTGGTTTCCCTAACTTATACCGCTCAGTTTCCTAAAACCTCATAGCAGAAGCTAAAATTTGTCAGTATGAATCTCATAAAAGGTCAAACATTGGACATGCTGAAACATTGGACCTAATGTACCCATAGAAGGGACCATGTTTACCTGTTCTGGCGCAGCGCAAAGCATGTAAAAGCAATGATAGTTTCTCTCAGGATCAGAAACTTGACAAACTCGTGACCTCTCCAGCAAATATGTTCTAATAGCAGCTCCTGAGATTCTTCCCATATGATTGAACTGAATCTCCACAAATTTACCAAAACGACTGCAATATGAGATTTGCTGATATAAGTCAACTTTTAACTTCAGGAAAATACATAAACTGGAAAAATCAAGAGATCCACCTTGAATTATTGTTTCTGACGGTTTTTGCATTACCAAAAGCTTCTAAAACTGGATTTGACTGCATAACAGGAACATAACACGAGAAGAATAAGAAGATATCTATAGAGGGAAACTCGGTGAGTCTATCTTTAGTAAGATAGTTAGAATGAAACAGTCTATCTACCTCCAAAACTTGCTGTTCTACAGATCGTCCTTCACTCTCAGCTTTTCCACCCATGTATGCAAGATATTGCATGAGCATCTTTGTGCTCTCTGTCTTCCCAGCACCGCTTTCTCCACTCACCAAGATCGCCTGGCTTACTCCCTCATTGATCATTTTTCTAAAATTTATATTCTTGATGATTGTCAGGCCCATACAAATGGTAGTGCGACATTAGTAGAAGTTTCATCTAGGCAACAGAAGATTACCTATATGCAGAATCAGCAACTGCAAAAGGATGGGGGCTTAGCTCGCCAAAATCTGTGCCCTTATACTGTTCCATTATGTCATTTCCATATAGGTGGGGTAATCTTTTAAAGGGGTTAACAGCGATCAATATATTCCCGGTGTATGTCTGTAACAATCAAGAACAAATTAGCTTGCTAAAGACACTTCAGAAAAACCATATTGATGATATAGCTATAATTGGGCAAACAACATAGGGATGATTAAAGGAAAGAAGTCATTTTCAGGAAAGCAATGTTAGAAAGCTAGTGATAGAAGTCATGAGCGGGTGTAAAAATGAAAGAATGGAAACTGACAAGAGTGAAAAATGCTGAAGCATACATAAATTTCATTAGCATTGAATCTGGATTTAAGATTGAGAAGAAACCCTGGTTCATGCAAATACGCAAGCTTTGTCATGTCGTCCACACCAAGTTCAGGAAACTCAGGATCCTTGGGATAGACAGAATTAACCTTTGCCACAACCTACAATGAAATGCATCAAAACTAAGAACATGTTATATGCTCACTATAACCATCTCTATGTAGCCTGTAGAAAACAAAATCTTTCAATTCTACTAGTTGCTTATTGAGAGAAAAGGGGGCAAACCATCTTGGATTGGCAATTGACTTTGATCTCTTCACCGTCAGATTCCACTACTTCTCCATCAATCCAGGCTTCATCAGTATCTTCCACCCAGACATGCGACCCAACAGCTACCTTTGCTGAAGCAGCCTGATCAAATCAAATCTCCATTAGCTGTTATTTTTTTTCTGTTCTATTTACACACATTTTATTATAATATATGCCTTCTTCTCTCGTACACTTATAAGTAAACATATCAACCAAATTAAAAGAGGAATATAAAAATCAGCTTAAAAAAACCAGCATAAGAAGAAGAGAATGAACAACACGGTAGGAGAAATCACAATGCAGGTGTCAGAGATGAGAGACAAGGTACCATTATCACGGCCGAATTAGGTCAAATATTCCTAGATTCGATCCCGAATGAAGATGATTTCCAACGGGAGAAACATTAGAAAAAATCCCTGCGAACCCAATCAGATGGTGTTTCCACACCATCGATCCAAACACACACAAATTTTTCACGAACGTTTCTATTTCTCTCTATATCTATCTATCTATCTATCTATCTATCTCTCCAAGCTTCAAAAATCTCTGGTCGACGTAAAAACAAAAAGCCAAAGATTAAAGGTACATTCACGTTTTGTAGACGAAAATTTCGAATTTTCCAGAGATAAAAGAGGTCTAAAACCCTTTGGCTTTTCCGTTTCCAGCGATTCGCTGTAAATTTTCGCAGGGACCTGAGAAATTTTCTCGCGTTTTCCCTCGGAATAAATTTTCTCTCCTGTTTTTTTTTTTTTTGTTTGTTTGATGCTCTTCCTCTGTCTCTCTCTTCTCTCTCCCTCCCTCCCTGGTTTCTGGAAAAAAGGCAGAGAGAAAAGAGAATCCACGACATTTAACGTTGTGATTCCGAAATTATCCTTAACCGGAAGTCGATTCGAACATTTATCCTAATTAATCCTTAAAGAGTTAAACCGGAATTCGATTCGAACATTTATCCTACTGAACCGATTCGGGTTTACGGTATTCGATTTCAATGGAGGAGATGATGACAACGTGGCGCAAGTTGAGTGTTCCATTACAATTAATTAAGGAGAAGAGAATCTGTTCGTCACTGGCTCTTCCCTTCGCCAGAGAGACGTTAATGGCGGATAGAGGAGGAGCTCTTCAGCTTCTTCTTCGTCGTCCATTCTCACCGCGAATGTCTATTCTCCTTAGCTTATCAAACATCCACTTATGGCGATTCCAAAACCCTATATTATCTCCCTCCGATTCTCGTCATCTCTATTTCTCTCACTCACGACGCTCTACAGTTGATTCGGTGAAGCTAGTTCCTCTAAATCGCCGGAGATTCAGCTATAAAATATGCGCCGCCGCGGATGAAGGTAGGGGATATCGTTTGACGAAAAGAAGAAAAAGGGGGAGGAAATGACGGGAGCTTTGGGAGCAACTCTTTGAGGATAATGTTGAAGATGACGAAGACGATGATAATGATAATGATAATGATAGTGGTGGTGATGGTAAATTTGACCTGTGGAAGATCTTAGAGGAAATTATAGATAATGTTTGGATTTTAAAGGTAAATTTTAGTTTCCACAACATTTGAATTTGGCTGGTTAAAATTGGGGAATCTACTACTGTTATTGTTCACTGGTAATGGGTTATGGAGTGAATCTGAACTAGTTTTGAATTCAAATGATATGGATACTTGAAAAATGTTCACACTTTAGTGTGGTATTGGTTGGTACATGTTAACAAACCAAGATTGTGTCTTTCTGCTCATATCTAAGAGAAATGGATTGGCTTGTTGTTGATCTTTTATTGTGTTTGGGTATTTGTTCACTTTTGTAGGCGTTAAGATCGTATGGTTATCTCCTCCCGTTCATCATCTTGTCGCTATTTTTCAGCACCGGACCTAAGGCTTTCCTCGTGTCATTAGCCGTAGCCATTGGCCCATCATTGTTATTCTATGCGTTCCAGAAGTTGATTGGTTGGGATAAACGTAAAAGAACATCAATGGCGAATCAGTTTGGGATAGAGGATGAAGACGAAGGCATAGTGGAGAGGAGACGAAGGAGCAGGGTTCAGTACAACCCATCAATGGTTAGAAACAATGTCAATAATGGCCGTGAAGTTAACCGTAGTTCAGCTGAAATGGCTTCTAACTTCGGTGGGTGGGATGAATTAGATGGGCGTTCGACAGTTCCTGAGCAGCCAATAAGCAAACCGAAGAGGAAGAGAGTAAGAAGAAGAGAAAAGGCAGCAGCACAACCATTGTTGTTAAGATTGTTGGTTTCTTTGTTTCCATTCTTAAGCACTTACACAAACATGCTCAAGTGAACATTTCCCTTAAACCGAGAGAAAACAATTTGTTCAAATCAAATCAAACCGAACCGGAATTGGTTAAAAATAGAGAATAATTAATTATGAACCGTTTTAAAAAAAAAAAATAAGGCAACCCATGATGTTCTCTGTTATATGTGCCTCAATTTCAGTTTCAGGCTTTCACCATTTTCCATGACTTTCCTCTTATCAAGATCATTAATTTCTCTCACTCTCGTCAGACCTTCTTGTTCGATTTCAATGGCGAATCCAACGATGAACGCTAAAGCTCGTCTCAGAGGCGTTGTATTCGATATGGACGGAACCCTGACGGTTCCGGTCATCGATTTCGGAGCAATGTATAGAGCTGTTCTTGGTGAAGATGCGTACAAGCGAATCAAAGCAGAGAGCCCTACTGGAATTGATATCCTTCATCATATTGAGTCTTGGAGTCCTGATAAACAGCAGAAAGCTTATGAGATCATTGCCGATTATGAGAAACAGGGAATAGATAAGCTCCAAATCATGCCTGGTACGGACTCATTCTCTTGAGTAGTTTTGATTTTTTTTTTTTTGAGTTTGTGTTTTGTGTAGTGCAAGTTTCAGTGATTTTGGATATTCTTCTGTTAATCGTTAGTAAAAAAAAATTGAGACTTTTTCCAAGAGTGGGTCAAAGATTGAGAATTTTCAAGGAATCTTGGATTCTTGATGTGTTAGTCTGTGGAGGTTTGGCTTTTGCCTTTTATTGTGTTTTGACAACTTTAATTCACCACATCACAATTTGTGTTCTTTCTCCTGGTCTCATTGACTTTATGCACTTGTAAATCTAGGTATCATTTGATGAAGTAGGACTGTGTTTCTTCGTTGATTAGAGATTTAATTCTCTCTTCTGATATGCCATAAATTATGTTGCAGGTGCTGCTGAACTATGTGGCTTTCTTGATTCCAAAAAGATAAAGTCAGTTTTCAGATACTTTCTGTCTATGATTTTCGTTTTTTTTTTGTGGTCCTGATAACCATACTCAACGCTAAGAAGATAACTGTTGTTACATTTTGTATATACTTTATAGGAGGGGGCTGATTACACGCAATGTTCAGAAGGCAATCGATATCTTCCATCAACGTTATGAGGTAAGTATGCTGAATCGAAAACATTTTTAGTCTAACCAGCTGCATGATTAGTTTTTACTGGATTGCCTTGTTTTTCTGAGAGATGAAATCTGTGGCAGTTCCTTACAGTTATGTTTCATTGTATAGGTTATCTTTTTTCCAGCACTAGGCAGAGAGTTTCGTCCATATAAACCAAACCCAGACCCACTGTTACATATATGTTCTACATGGGGCATCCAACCTAATGAAGTCATGATGGTTGGTGACAGCTTAAAAGATGATGTGAGTGACAGAAATGATAACTAGTCTTAGGTTAAACCTTCTGCGTAGCAAATCTTAAGCAATGCCCGCGTTTAAGCTCATGAAAGAAGCTTAAACACAGATCTTCTTATGCCATTGCTTAAGTGTTTTCTATGTGGAAAGGATGTGTACCAACTCTCAGACTATTTCTTCACATTTTGACTTAAGATTACAACTGGTAATTGATCTTTCTTCACTTTATTCTGCAGATCGCATGTGGGAAACGAGCTGGAGCCTTCACTTGCTTGCTAGATGAAACTGGAAGGTATGGACCAGATGACTTTTCTGTCTCCGGTCTGCAACCTGATTTTAAGGTTGATTCCTTGTCCAAAATTCAGAATATATTGGAGACAAACTTCGACATGAACCCATAGTTTTCTTTTCTCCACGTTATTCAACTTGTAGTCAGTCTCAGTGACCAAAGTAGTTTTCTAGAGTTTATAATCACTGGCTATCTTGAGTTGCACAATTGTGTCCCTGCGCTGTCATCTACGGAACGTGTGTGAGTGTAAACACTGTTGTCTGTTAAGTCCAAAATTTCAGTTTATTTATATGATCTGATTTTTAAAAATTCTACAATCACAGGTAAGCCAATAATATTATTCTTTTTCATCCATTGTGAAATGTCATCTTGCTATATGAAAAAAGACTTCTCAATCGCTATTAGTGTTTCTAAAAGGAACCAAAGAACACATATATCTTCGTGAAGGTCCCAGTGGGGCCTTGTTGCTTCCCTAGAGTCTGGTTAGCACAGTAAGATCATGGCAAATGTTGTGTAAAATGATACAAACAAAACATTTCTATTTGAGGGTAATCTAATGCCATATTCCCAAAATAATGGCGATTACAAATAAGATCAATAAGGTAAAGTTGCCTCCGGGAAGAACCCATGACCTGCAAAATCAGAAGATTTTGGTTTCAGATGAAGAAACAGAGAACTACAGAGAATGTTTTTGTGTAAAAGTAGGGTGAAGTTACCTGAGTTTCTTTCTAGACTGTTGAATATAAGCCATTGCAGGAGGCAGGACACCAAAGAGGAAACAGTTTGCATAAACACCAGCAAAATCCAGCGCTCTCGAGAACGTTGAGGGATAGAATGTTGCAATGAGAGCTGGAACTCCAAGGACAAATAGCATCACTACTGCTTCAAATCCATCACGAGCTTTTGCTGGTTCACTGTATAAGACTCTCCCAGTAGTTCTCTTATTACCCTCCTTCGATGAGAAACTTACTGACCCAGTTCTTCCATTTCCATTCCCATTTGATTGCTTAGACACAAGCTTCCATGTATCAAGGAGCTGTTTTGGGAAGCTAACAGAGTATCCAATTAAACTGGTAGCTAAGGCTGAGAAAGCAAAGCCTTGAACAGCAGATAAAGCAGAAGGGTTAACAGATAGAAGAAGAGAGATTGGGTCAATGGTTGAAGAAGGTACAGCAGGCACAGTGATCCTTGCAAGCCCCAAAACAATTAGATTCCATGACAACACCATAGCCAACGGCACAACACCACCTACAAGAATGGCTCTCCTAGCATCTGAAACCGAATCCCCTGCGAGATTGCATATGAAGGGAGTGATGACATGAAACCCTAGTGTCAGTACCATAACAGGAACCGCAGGTAAAACGGTAGAGACTTTCCAACATGATTGACCAAACGAAGCTAACACATTGGACCTAGCCACAGATAAACCAATGGCCACAAGTGAAGTAATAGAGAAGAGCATGAGGAAGCAGAGACCTCTGTTAGTGAAATCAATGGCATCGAAAGGGAAAAAACCAATCAAGATTCCGGAAACTAGAGGGACTATAGCATTGGCCAAGAATGGATTCATTGAAGGAAACCACTGAGACAAAATAGAGCCAATACCCGAGACACAAGCAACCACCAAAGAGAAACTCAGTGAAGCATACACAAAAGCAACAAAAACCCCAAATTTGTTCCCAAAGGATTTGGTTGCAAGTCCTGTGAAGCTAACCTCAGCTGCATTGTCTTCTTCCATGGCTGCAAAGCTAAGCTCAGCCACGAGAAGTATAGAGGAAATGACGTAAACCCAAGAACAAAGTAAAGCAATGGTCGATGGGATTGAACCGGATCTGATAGTAGCAGCTGGGAGGCCAAGCATTCCAGGACCAACGGCGGTTCCGATGATTAAACTAACGGCAGCCCAGAAACTCTTTCCTTTTTTAGCTTCGTGGGTAAGCTCCAAACCATCCATCTGCTGTAAAGTTTCCGACTTTATAGACTTTGCATCAAAGGCAAGCTCAGAAGAAATGGTCGTTGACCGAGGTTCATCATGGTTTCTGCATTTGAAAACTAAACGTGAGTAGAGAGAGCCGTTCAGGGAAATGTTTTTCCGATGAACTAGTGTATATTGCGTCGGAGGCGAACTCCGAGAGTGACAGACGGAAGACTTGGGAATACTCCGGCGAGAAGAGAGTGTACGAGAAAGGGCATTTTGAGGGAAAAGAAGAGATTTTGAAACTATGGGAGATGCAGAGATGGGATCTAGAGAATGTTGGCGCAAAGGAAGAGCCATTGATGCCATGTACGAGAGATTCTCTGTCAAATTGGACCTGATGATACTTTGGAATCTTAATGGCTCTGTGTTGAGAAGATACACTAACTCGTTAGGTAGGACTTTGTCTAATAAACCAGAAATGTGTGGGATTTGGTATAATGAAAAGGATTAAATTGGTCTAGTCATTGGATTGATTACCCATCAGACGATACTAAAAAAGGTAAAAACCCAACTACTAACACTCTCTCTGATATCAATATGAAAAAAAATACTATTATACCTACCAATTCATGTTAAAAAAAGAAATGCACAAAACAGAGAATGACTAAAACTTGATTTCAAAATCAAAGTATGTTAGTAAAACAACAACAAAACTTTAGAAGCAGCAGCAGATTTGGCTTTCTCGTTGTTCAGTTCAACTTTGAAATTGCAACAAAGTCAGTTAGTCACCTCCATATTGTTGACTCGTTTCCTCCAATTCTTGGATCCAGAGAACACTAGCAATATCGCTTTCTTCCTCTCCAAGGAAAGGAAGAACAAGTTTAGGCACTCTAACCATTTTTTTTGTTTTTCTTCTTTATATATGTAACTGAAATAGTCTGGTTTGTATAATTTTGCTATAATTATATCATGTAATCTCACTATTAGTAATTATGATAAAATATAGTACAGTCACTCAGTATGTTGTATGTTGTAACACTAACACGTGTCGATACAGCATGAAATTGCCAGACGTGATATTCTCGACAAAAGTCAAATAAGTCACAATCGAATTCAGAGAGAGAGGTCATAGTTTCGAGGAGTTTGCCAAAGAATGGGAGCCACCAGTATCTTTTAAAAAACCTTGTTATTCCAAACACCAAGGACAGGACACTCCATCAAGTGGGTTCCATGAAATTAAAGTTAACGAAGACTAAATAATCTCAAGTACTTTAGAGATAGGTATTGTATTAATATACCTCAAAATCTCACTAGCAATTCTTTAATTATTGTTAATGAAGGACAACCTTATCACTCTTCTAGATCTTTCTCAATTTTAAACTAGAGCTAATTGCCTAATTTATACACACATACACAAATGTCTATGGCATTGAAAAAGTATCTAATGGGCATCACATTATTATTGTGGCTAATTTTGTTTCCTTGTGTGTTGTGTCTTGTTTTTTTAAGGGCATGTTTATCGGGGAGTTGTTAGGGAGGTTCTTAGTGTATTTGGGCAAAAAAATAAATCAGAATAAAAGAAAAAATCTAAGATCTCTTCTTATATAGTATACTGGAACGTGGGTTAAGAGGCGCTACGTGTCAGCTGTCTGTTGGGCGAGCAGAAAATACAAAACGAAAAAAAAAAATATTGGGGGTGAATGATTTTACTATTTTTCTTCTCTCTCTCTTTCTCTCGCGATTGTATCGGTGAATCAAGAACACAAATTGGAATCAGAAGATTGAAACAATTGGAATCACATGGTTTGTTTCTTAGATGTAGTACAATTGTTTTCTGATTAGGGTTCTTAGATTTAGGATCGCAAATAAGGGTTATTTGATGTTAGTTGGAAAATTAGGGATTTTGGTGTCCATGTTATGGTGAAAGAGTTTTCTACTTTCCTCAAGGTCACATGGAACAAGTATGTATAGAATGATCCAACTCTCCCAAATCGTTCTTAATTTGTTTCTCAATTATAAGAATTGAATGTTTTTTTTTTATTATGTAACAGTTGGTGGCTTCGACTAATCAAGGAGTCGTTGATCAAGAGATACCAGTTTTTGATCTTCCTCCGAAGATACTTTGCCTTGTTCTTAGTGTTGTGTTGAAAGCAGAGCATGAGACTGATGAGGTTTACGCTCATATCACATTACACCCTGAAGAAGATGTAAGTCAAAAATAAGAATTTTTTTGACTTAATATGTTATCAATTCAGTCAATTTGATGTTGGTCATTCTTTAAAGAGAGATTTCAAATCCTTCTGACTAAAGAAGATGGTCTCTTTGGATATCTTGTGTATATGCAGGTGTGGTCCATGTAAGGTGATTGCTCCCAAGTACAAAGCTTTATCAGAGAAGTATGAGGACGTTGTCTTTCTAAAGCTTGACTGCAATCCAGATAACCGGGTTTGTGCTCTATAACCCAATATCTATCTATTGAACCATGATAGTATCTAAAGATAAGAGAAGACTTTCATCAACAACGCTACTATGTACTTCTCCTTTGTTGTTGCTGAATTTTTTTTGACTCTTTTCTATTGGTGGCAGCCATTGGCAAAGGAGTTAGGAATAAGAGTGGTTCCAACATTCAAGATATTGAAGGACAACAAGGTCGTCAAGGAAGTGACTGGTGCGAAATATGATGATCTGGTTGCGGCGATTGAAACAGCGAGATCGTCGTCTGCTGGTTCTGGTTGAACAAGAAGCAGAACAGTTTAGACAGTGGAAAGCCTCCCGGGAGAAGGAACTTTTGCAGGTACCTTTTCCTGTTTCTTTTTATGTTTTTGTTCTGTCATAGCTTTGATAACCTTGGATTAAGTATTAATGATTGAGACTCAAGATGATTTTGTTATGTTATAGAGATCATTGATTCGTATTTTGTTCTGTTTTTGTTGATTATGTAGATGGATATGTTTTTTGTTCTGTCATAGCTTTGATAACCTTGAGTTAAGTATTAATGATTGAGATTCAAGATGATTTTGTTCTGTTATAGAGATCATTAATGCCTTTTTTGTTCTGTTTTCATGATTATGTAGATGGATATGTTTTTGTTACATACTAACTCATTCACATTGTTGTCCTCTAGCTATATGAACCTGTTACATACTAACTCATTCACATTGTTGTTTGTAACTGAAACCAGATTCATAAGATGGTTGAGCTGTCGGGAAGCCCAGATCGTGAAGCCATGTGGTATTTAGAAGTCATGGACGCATACAGACTGTTCTATGAGCCCTTGATCCTAGAGTGAAGCCATGTGCTTTCCGCAGCCCACATCTCCACAAAAACCAAATCATCAGTGACGAGTGTTTGTTCTTTCAAAGAGTTTCTGTCTTCAGTGATGAAACAAACCAAGGATGTTGTTCTGTCTTCAAATTCGTTGTAGTTTTATGTTGTGTAAGCTAGCAAATGGTTTGTTACCCCAAGACACTTGGTAACTATCCTGCAATCGTTTTTTTTTTGTCATACTCATCTTCTAACATCAATTTCTGTAATACTTGCTGTTAATCACTAATGATGAGTGTTTGTTCCTTCAACTCTCCCCATACTTTGAATCAGTATTAAAATTAACTCTCCCCATACTTTGAATCAGTGTTAATCACTAATGACGAGGACTGGATCAATATACTTTGAATATGATCTATGGGGGTGGGGACATTGTATATGAATACAACAAGATGATTTGGTTGAGAATATTTGGGCAAAATTTGGAGCAAATCAGTATTAAAATTAATCATTTTCTCCATTTAAGAATTGCACTTCTATTATAATATGTATTAATGTTTTATTATGTTTTGTATGTTTGAAAATTAATTAAAATGCAATATTTTCTAATTTTATAAAATCTTAAATGCTTACACATTTATACCACTTTTATTCTATTTAAAATTTTTAAATTTAAAAAAACAATATTTTCAAAAATAAGATACCCAAAACAAGAACCTACAAGAGATAATTTTATCTAAGAGATCATGGGTTCTTATATTCCAAACAGTGCACAATTAATTCATAAAAAATTTAAGAACTCCCCTTCTAATATACTACCGATAATCATGGTCTAAGAACCGACCTGTGAATCTTTCTCATCTTTTCTCTCTGTTCCATCTCTTAAATTTTTTTCTCCCCAGATTTTGAATCCGTGAGAAACCAAAAACAAAACAAAACCAAAGCTCAAGAAGTCATGAATAATTCATTATTATCCATCTCAACCCCAGTTAAGTTCTTGAAACCATCAGTTCCGTACGGAATAAGCTTAAACACCACCATTAACAAGAAACAGAAGCGGCAAAGCAAAACCCTTGTCGTGAAATCCAAGTCCAACACAAGGTCAACAACAATATTGACCAGTAGCGTCTCGGTGGTTAAAAGGAGAAACAACAATGGTAGAGATAAAGGACAAACGGTTCTGTTGTGTGCTTTAGGGTACTGGGTTCAAGGGTCGAGGTGTCTCCCATGGCTTGCACTTAACTTCCATATGGCTCATTGTCTTAATCTCAACCCATCGACGCTTCAGCTTGTGCAGTACACTGCTACTCTTCCCATGGTTGCTAAGCCACTCTATGGAGTTCTCTCGGATGTTGTTTACATCGGTGGTGCTCGTAGAGTTCCTTACATCTCCATTGGAGGTTAGTTATCTTTCTCCAACTGTGTATAAAAAAGAGTCTCTTTCTTATCTTACTCTGCTCCAAGTGGTTCAATTTAGTGTATTGTCACAGTGCTTTTGCAGGGTCTAGCATGGGGTTCATTGGCTATATTTCCTGGTGCTCGAGAAGCTCTTCCGTCACTTATGGCATTTGTTCTTCTTAGTAACCTTGGAGCATCCATTGCTGAAGTTGCTAAAGACGCTCTTGTTGCGGAACACGGTTTAAGATATCAAGTGAATGGTCTTCAGTCTTATGCGCTTATGGCTTCAGCAGTTGGAGGGATCCTTGGGAACTTACTCGGTGGATATTGCTTACTCAAAACACCTCCTAGAATCTTGTTTCTTGCTTTTACAGCTTTGTTGACGTTACAGCTCACTGTTTCTTTATCATCTAAAGAAGAATCCGTTAGCTTGCCACGGATAAGAGAAGTGAGTCCAGAGACAAGCTCTGTTTTGGGGATCGTAAAGAAACAGTTTTTGGATCTTGTGGGACTTGTTCACGTAGATGAAATCTCTCAGCCTTTGACTTGGATTGTAGCTTCCATTGCAATGGTGCCTCTTCTCTCAGGATCAGTCTTCTGCTACCAAACTCAAGTACTAAACCTTGACCCTTCTGTTATTGGTATGTCAAAGGTTATTGGACAGTTGATGCTTCTCTGTTTAATCGTGGTTTATGACCGTTACTGGAAGACACTTCCCATGAGGCCGTTGATCCATATCGTGCAACTCCTCTACGCTTTTTCAATACTCTTTGATTACGTCTTGGTGAAGCAAATAAATCTTGCGTTCGGGATCTCAAACAAGGCTTTTGTGCTCTGTTTTTCTAGTGTAGCGGAAACCCTAGCACAGTTCAAGATTCTTCCTTTCTCTGTTTTGCTAGCAAATATGTGCCCTGGAGGCTGTGAAGGATCAGTCACCTCTTTCATTGCTTCAACTATGTGTTTATCATCAGTTGTTAGCGGATTCGCTGGATTTGGAATGGCTAATATGATTGGGATAACATCGAAGGATTACACGAACCTACCTGGAGGAATTCTCATACAGTCTTTGGCAGCTTTGGTGCCTTTGTGGTTTATCCACTATGTTCCAATGTCAGAGCCTGGTTTTGAGAAAGAAGGAAAGAGAGCTATGAGTAAGAAAAGTAGAAGGAATAGACGAGTAGGGAGAGTCATAGGTCAGGAGGTTTTTGCTTACCGTCGAGAAAGAGAAACATAAACAAGAATCAGTCTCAGTTACAGTTAGATATGAGATATGTGGCAATATCATTGTCTCTATGGACCAAGAGGATGGATACTGATGTTTTCATGGATGATACTAGATTGTCAAGAATCTGATAAATCCAATTAGAGCATGGATGAGAGAAAACAATGTTTTATTTTCAGTCAACACCAATGTTTGCTGCATGCAACAACTAAAGTGTCAAGAATACATCGTTCTTGGTTTGAATACACGAAATTATCTAATTTGTTCACACCAAATGTATCTTTTTAGTAGCGGTGGTTGATGTCCAAGCGCCACATTTGTTCATTATCAGTACGTGTTGCATGCAGAAGAGACCCGACAATACTAAAAGTTCAAGCAAACTGTTTATATATATATATATATATATATATTTTATTCTTTTAGTCCATTTTTATATTTCTATATTGATTGTTGTTATTCTATTGTCACAAAAAAAGAAAAAAAACAAAAAAAAAAACTCAGTTTAGCTAAATTGGTCAACATTTGATTCGGTAGTGTTTACGAATTACGAATAATGTTTTGGTAAATCGGATTGGTATGGAAAATAACCAAAAGTGTCATTACGAGATCATCTTCTGACAGGATACGGTTGAAATTGGTTCATTGCAAAAAGCCAATGGCACATAAATTCTCGTACTAGAATAAGACAGTATGGAAAAGGTTCAACGTGGTTACGTTTCATTTGACAAATTTTAGTGAGTTTTTTTAAAAGAAAGCTCGTAAATCTCCAATATTTATGAGAGCTGTGCATGGATAATGTCATAAATTTGAAGAATCTATATTAACATTTTTTTAATATATTTTGTGTTATACTCTTTTAGTTTTGTTTATTTAAAAAATTATTTACAACATTAATTTCTAAACATTTTCCAAAAACATTAATTCAGATTTTGTTTCCTAAATAGTTTATATTCCATTCAAACTAAAAAATAACAACAATCAATATGGAAATATAAATATAGGCCTTGAATGTTTTGTAGTTTTTAAATGGTTTTAGTTTTTAGTTTTTTGTTTTTGGCTTTAAGTTTTTGGTTTTTTGAGTTTTTGATTTTTGGTGTAGATTTTAGTTTTTGTAAAAACTTGAATGGTAACTTGATTAGTTTTTGGTTTTTGTATATAATTATTTTTTAAAAAGGCTTAATTGAATTAATTATAGTTTTTTTATTAGAAAAAAATAGTCACGTAATATTTTTTCCTAAAAACCCACAAAATGTGGTTTTTAGATTCTATGAAGGAATTGGTAAAATCTAGCAAAATCTGGTTTCCCTGATATTTAGGAAATCTATTTTTTAAAATTCATGAATGGCTGAAAAAATAGTTTTTGCATAATCAAAAGCCAAAATCTGATATAAAATCTGATGCCATTCAAGGCCATAATATATGTAACCACGCATTCTGTTAGATTTTGAAAATATTCTATATCTGAATCCTTTGCTAACAAAAAAAATAACAATTTGATTCCGATTTTATTTACCAAAATCTGTGAATTTTGATTTTTAATGTAAGAAGAACTTTGATTGACATTTATTTAAATATTATAATTAACATATATAAATTTAATAAAAATTTTAAATAATACGAATATGTAAAATTAAAAAAGTTTCAAATACTTTATAATGTGTTTATGTATTTATATAGTAGATGAGTTATAAAGAAGATATGTTAGAATTAATAAAATATTATTAAATTTGTGCTAGCACAGGTTAAATCCTCATTTTATTATTTGTCAACACTACTAATATTATAATATTTAACATATATATAAAGTCAAGTTGATTTAACTAAAAATGTGTAAAATAATTAAATCGTTTAGGAAAAATGTGATTTAATCACAGCGTATAAATTACTTATTATGTAATTAGATATCTTAATTTTTGTTATAATAATTAGAAATCAAATTAGAATCTTAAACACTAAATAAAACAAACTAGATATAACAAACAAATGGTTATGAAGTGTGTTGCAGTTTTAAAAAAATAATATAAACATTTTAGCCGCACAACAGCCGAAAAAAATTTAGTTATTCATCTATTTACAAAACATCTAATATTTAACAAATATATCGACAGAAAATACAAATTATAATAAAAATTATATGCCCGCAGTATACCGCGGGTTAAAATCTAGTATTAGGATTATAAATTAAAGTCTAGATTAGACCATTTTGAATAGTAATGATGAAATTGGTATGTTATTTTGTAAAAGTTACGGTTTTCAAAAATAAGATTGTGTGTGATATATTTTTTTCGCAAATTGGGATTTCATAAGAAAATTAAAAGGAAATCAGAAATTTAAGTGGCTGAGATCAAAGATTCGAATGATCTTGTGGGTGTGATTTAAGGAACACAGACGATTAGGTGTCACTTTAAGGGGCTTAATGGCTAAATGAGATTAAACACTACTTTTGCATTGTTTTGCATAGTTGATTTCTCTATATAATAAGAACAACTCCGACTTCTCTATAGCTTCCTTACTCGAAATCCTCTCTTAATAATTGGTTCTTCCACCTCTCATTGCCATCGATTTGCCTAAACTAACCATATATAACAAGGTTTTCTCTTCCTCTTTTCAATAACTTTGAATAATTATGACCATCGATCTCCATCATGTTTTCTGTATCATTGTAGGACATGATAACTGTAAGAGAATATGAGGAACCATCATCTGAATCCCTTTAAACTCGTCAAAGTTCATCTGTTTCGAGCAACTCTTTTGGTAAGATTTCTAACGCATCTCCCACGTCTTAAACCATCCTTTAGAGCTCATAGATCATATTATAATATTTTCAAAATTAAAATATATAGGTGGAGCATCCATATATTTTTTGTTATTTTGCATCCATAGATTTCATGTTTATCAGAGTAACACTTTGGTTTTTTTTTTTTGCTGATCAACAACGGTCAATGGCCAATTCATACTGCAAATTTTTACGAATACACCGACTTTCTCTCCTAGTATAGGGATCCTATGAATCTTTTGTTAACATCAATTTTAATTTGAAAAATACTCAAGTTACTTGGATGAACCTTTTTATTCATCTCTTTCCCTCTCAAATTCTGTATATTTTTAATTAAGGAAAGTTAAATATTGGCTTGGTCTAGATTTTACAATTAAACGAAGTTATGTATCGATTTGAATTTATAAATGAGAATTATGTTTTAGATTTTACAATTAAAACGAAATTCTATGTCAGTCTGATTGTAACGCCCCAACCACCACCTCTCAGTATGCCTCATGTTCAATCCCAATCCATATGCCTACCTTCCTTAATGGGTATCATGTTCTCTCACTAGTCCCTTGAGCCCATTCATATCCGACAGTCGGTTTGCTACGTCCGGGAGGTTTTAAAAACTTGTTACCATCCCTACAAATTACCAAATGATATTTTCCTGTGTTTTGTCCTCACTCGCACAGTTCCGACAGTCACTTCCCCAAAGGTCACCTATCCTAAGACTACTCTAGCATAAGCATTCTTAACTGTCGAGTTCTCTCAGGACCGTTGACTGAAAAGATAAGTGCACTTTGGTGACATAGGTGGTCAAATTAACTCTTTTAAACCTCTCCGCAATCCGGGGTGTCACAAGTTTACAAATGAGGTGATTAGGGTGTAGATTTTACAATTAAAACGACATTATATGTCGGTTTGGATTTACAAATGAGGTGGTTAGGGTTTAGATTTTACAATTAAAACAAAATTATATGTCGGTTTGGGTTTACAAATTAGGTGGTTAAAGTTTAGATTTAACAATTAGAACGAAATTATATGTCGGTTTGGATTTACAAATGAGGTGGTTAGGGTTTGATTTTACAACTAAAACAAAATTATATATCGGTTTGGGTTTACAAATGAGGTGGTTAGGGTTTAGATTTTACAATTACAACGGGATTATATATCAGTTTGGTTTATAAATGAGCGGTTTGAATTTTTTATTTTACAATGATGTATACAAATTTTGTTTCCTTATTTGATAAGGAGGTAAATAAAGAGGTTCACCCCTAAACCCAAGTATTGTCCTTTTGATTTTGACTTTGGTGGTGAGAATATTGTATTTAATTCTAATGTAATTTTATTGGTAATTAATTTTCTTAAAATTTCAGGATTGCTGGAATATATTTCACTACTAATATATACAAGATATGTTTTTATGACTAGTACAATGTGCATTTATAGTTTTAAAATTATTATCATGAGTATGGATAGTTGAGATTTTAATTTCTTAAAAAAATATTCAAAAATTATTGTAGTTTCCTCTATAAATACATTATTCTCGTTATTTATATATAAAAATCATGTATTTGATAAATGACGAGAAATCATGTATTTATAGAGAAAAATGGTGAATTGTTTTTGAGATTCTTTTTTTTTTAACTTAATTTCAACCATCTACGTTTAAACTCATGTTAATAGTTCAAAAACTATAAATGACACTACAAATGCATATCTATATATATATATTTGAAGTACATTTTGAGTTCTACCATTTTATTTGTACTTATTTAAAAACTTATTTACAAAGTTAATCCCTAAAAAATTTCCAAAAATAGCATTACTTCAAATTTTATTTTCTAAATATTTTACATTTCATTCCAACTAAAAAAAATTACATCCAAATCAATATGGAAATAGAAACTATGATATATTTAACCACACCATCTATTGTGTTTCGAAGATATTCTATCTCTGAATCATTTGCAAACAAATAAAACAACAATTTGATTTCCATTTTGTTTTCCATACATGTGAGCTTTAATTTTTAACGTAAGAAGAAATTCAGTTCACATTTATTTAAATATTGTAATTAATCTATATAAACTTAATAAAATTTTAAAATATTGCGAATATGTAAAATTAAAAAAATTTAGATGAGTTATAAAGAGGACATGCTGGAATTAATAAAACATCATTAAATTTGTGCTAACACGGGTTAAATCCTCATTTTATTATTTTTCAACACTATTAATATTAGAATATATGACATATAAAATTAAGTTGATTTAACTAAGATTGTGTAAAATAATTAAATCATTAGGAACAATTTGACTTAATCATAGTGTATAAATGACTTATTATGTATTTAGATCCTTATATTTTGTTATAATAATTAAAAATCAAAATAGAATCTCAAGCACTAAACAAAATAAACTATATACATATAACAAACAAATGATCATGAAGTATATTACGGGTTAAAAAAATAATATAAACATTTAGTCATACAAACGGCCGGAAAATTTAGTTATTCCTCTATTTACAAAACATCCAATATTTAACAAACAAATACAACATAAAATATAAATAATAATAAAATTATATGCACACGGTGTACAGTGAGTTAAAATCTAGTTTCAGAATATAATCATAAAACTTATAGAAAATATCAAATGACACTATAACTATATATATATATATATAATTATTATTTTAAGTATATTTTCTTTAATTAAAATATAAATGTATATTTTCCTTTGTAGCTCGGAATAAAATATTTTCAATATCTCTTTCAAATTTATAGTTTGTTAAGAACAAATGAAATACATAACAACTTTGAGCAATAAAAAGAAATATACATTTAAATAAAATATCTACATATTACAAAGATATTGTATTTAATTCTAATATCATTTTTTCATATTTTTCTTAAAATTTTATAATTCTACTCTGAAATATATATTCTCAATTAATATATACAAGATATGTTTCTATGAATAATATAATTTACATTTATAGTTGTTGAACTATTATCATTTATCATTAGTCTATAAATACGTTGTTGTTGTCCTTTATCAAAGTATCTAAAACTCGTATGCAAAGAGAGAAAATTTTATTTTTTGGTTAAGTCATCCATAGTAGAGGAAATGAGGTATTCTCCAAACCTTCATTTACAATTTTATTAGTTATCGCTATGATGAATTCCAATCTGAAAATTCATGTATATGTATATAGATTTGATTACAAAACTAATACGTCAAAATATTTACTACAAAATCTCCAAACACAATGTTCCAAAATTTTGTCTCTTTATCGTGTTATGGTTTGCGGATGGAAACAGATGACTTCTTTTAACTTTCGCTAAAATTTAGTTTTCTTAATTGTAACTAAGAGTATTAATTATTATATTACAAGATCTTTATTGTTGTGGTTTTAATCAGAAAATAATGGTTAAAACTCAAGATAATGAGGATAAAAACACATAGTTGCCGCCGCTGTAAAATAGGGTTTTCAATCATAAGAAGACGAAGATATCTGGTATAATTTTACAATTTTATCCTTTTAAAATGAAGATAAAACCCATACGTTACATATTGGGTTGAAGCCCATCAATTTCACATTTTAAATTACCGTATCATATTATAACTTATTTTTTTTTTAAATACATAGTGGGTTTAAGCCCATCAATATCACATATTAAACTATTTTTTCACATTGTAAAATATCTAAAACATATGGCCTTGAATGGTTTTAGGTAGTTTTTGAATTTTGATTCTTTGAAAATCTATTTTTTTACCATTCAAGATTTTTTAAAAATAGATTCCCTTAAATTTAGGGAAACTAGTTTTTGAGTGGTTTCTTGCAATTTCAAAGAGAAACTAAAAACCATAATTTTATGGTTTTTGTGAAAAAAATTCTTTCAACGTGAATATGTTTTATTTCTGACTTTATAGTTTTTATTTATTAATTTTAAAATGAATAGCAAAATCTAAACCAAAAAAATCAGAAACCAAAATCCAAAATCTAAAATCTAAAAACCAAAAACCATCTAAAAACTAATAACCATTCATAACCATAATGTTCTAAAGATTTGTCCATATAGTTTATCATGGATTTTACGGATGGAAATAGGTGACATCTTTTAAAAATTTCTAAAAATTAGTTTATTTAGTTGTAACTAAATGTATTGTTATTATAAATGAAGATTATACTAGAAATTGCATATTGGGTTCACAGTTCAAACCCATCACAAATCAAATTATAGCTTAAATTTTTCAAATAATTTAAACCCATTAATATCATACTTTAAACTAGTGTATCCACATTACAACATATTTTCATAATAAAATTCTTTTTTTGTAAGTTACAATAACAAAAGATTATTAAATCTATAGTTTTAATTTGAATTATATGAATTGTGAAGAAAGAAAAAAATTCATTCTTTCTAATATTTTTCATAAGAAAAATATGTATCGTACAAATTAATTGAACTAACCCAATTTTGATTTTTTTTTTCTTTGCCCAAACAGGAACAGTCCCGTGGACAAGTTGAGGCAGCCTCGAAGAGATGCAAGCAAACTAAGGAGGCCGGGCCCGAATCGTGACCCGAATAGTTTCCGGACTCGGAGCCCGGGTATTGTCTTCGGTTCATTGGGTAGGATGAGTACAGTGATGCCATTTCCTGACCTCAACCTAATGCCGGATTCTCAATCTTCAACCGCCGGAACCACAGCCGGCGAAACTGTTATCACCGGAAATCTGGAAGTTAAGGCGGAGCCAGTCGAAGAATTGCAAACTCCACCATCACCTATCTCCGATCAATCAGCCAGTAACGATCATCTCATCGCCGAGTTCGTACGTATCTCCAAGCTCTTCCGCTCCGCATTCAAGCCGTGGCAGGTCGAAGGATTAGACGGAGTCTCCGTTTACGGATTGGATTCCCGTGCGCTCGTTGCTGTACCGGATGAAGAAGATAACCGGGGATTCGTTGAACCGCCTCCGGGATTAGGGGATAACCGGGAATTTGGTGTCCCGCCTCCTCCGAAGACGAGTTTCGAGAGACCAAGAGAGCTGGCGAGAGTTACGATTCCAGGTCATGATCAACGGAAGCAACTCCGGCAACTCGTGAAACAAACTCGGATGGTTTACGAGTGTCTTAGGGTTCATCTAATAGCGGAGCAGAGGAAGTCTCAACCTCTACTTGGTAAGGGGCGTAGAGGGAGGAGCGATATGATAGCTGCGTCTATGATGAAGGCTAAAGGATTGTGGTTAAACTACGAGAAGCACATAGTTGGTCCAGTAGCTGGGGTTGAGATTGGAGATGTTTTCTTCTACAGGATGGAGCTTTGCGTCATTGGTTTACATGGTCAGCAACAAGCTGGGATTGACTGTTTAACGGCTGATCGGAGTGCTACTAAAGAGCCTATAGCTACAAGCATTATTGTATCAGGTGGGTATGAGGATGATGAAGATCAAGGAGATGTTCTGGTTTATACTGGTCACGGTGGGCAGGATAAGCAACACAGGCAGTGTGAGGACCAGAGGCTTGTAGGTGGGAACCTGGGAATGGAGAGGAGTATGCACTATGGCATTGAGGTACGGGTGATTAGAGGAATTAAGTATGAGAACAGCGTTACCTCGAAGGTGTATGTCTATGATGGTTTGTATCAGATTGTAGATTGCTGGTTTGCTGTTGGGAAGTCCGGTTATGGAGTGTTCAAATTTAAGTTGGTTAGGATGGAAGGGCAACCTAGGAGGGCTAGTGCGGTAATGAGGGATGCACAAACACTTAGACTTGAGCCGTTGAAGGTTAGGCCTCATGGGTATGTTAGCTTAGATATTTCTAACAAGAAGGAGAATGTCTGTGTGTTTCTGTATAATGACATAGATGGGGATCAAGAACCGATACACTATGAGTACATTGCAAAATCTATCTTTCCTCCTGGAATTTTTGGTCAAGGTGGGGGGATCAACAGGACTGGCTGTGATTGTACTAACGCCTGTACAGATGATTGTCTCTGTGCAAGGAAGAACGGTGGTGAGTTTGCATATGATGATAACGGGCATCTATTGAGCGGGAAGCGTGTGGTATTTGAATGTGGGGACTTCTGCAAGTGTGGTCCAGGCTGTAAGAGCCGTGTGACACAAAAGGGATTGAGGAAAAGGCTAGAGGTTTTCAGATCCAAGGATACCTGTTGGAGTGTCAGGACACTCGATCTGATTGAAGCTGGCTCTTTCATATGCGAATACGCAGGTGTTGTTGTCACAAGACATCAAGCTGAGATTCTGTCAATGAATGGGGATGTTATGGTCTATCCTGGTCGCTTCACGGACCAATGGAGTAACTGGGGCGATTTATCTGAAGTGTACCCGGATAACGTTAGGCCGAATTACCCATCTCTCCCTCCACTGGATTTCGCAATGGATGTGTCAAAAATGAGGAACGTGGCTTGCTACATTAGTCACAGCAAAGAACCGAATGTGATGGTGCAGTTTGTTTTGTACGACCATAACCATCTGTCGTTCCCCCGGGTCATGCTCTTTGCAACGGAGAACATCCCACCGATGTCCGAGCTAAGCATGGATTATGGCTTGGCCGATGAGGTGACGGGGAAGCTGGCCATCTGCAACTAGTTTGCAAAAGTTTATCTTTGTGATATATCTTGAGGTACGATCTCATCAATCATAATGTTGTTATATCCTTGGTCTCTGTGTTTTGCTCCTATGGCATTAATCAGTTACAACATTGATGCAGATGGAGAAAATTTTGAGTAAGCCTTTCTCTGCTCGTTTGTTGTTGTTCGTCTTCCCACCTTTCTGTGAAGCAAGAACGGGAGGCATGGTAGGAGAAAGTTATGCATCCGTTTTGGTGGGGCGGTAAAGACTAAAAGACTTCTCTTTGTCAAATGTAGCATTTGTTCTGTTATTAGTGTACTGAAATTTTTTGTATGGTTCTCTGTCGCTCATTTGATGGAGCTTAAAGCTGAAAAAAAAAAAAATGTAACAGTAAATCAACAAAACATTCTGTAAAGAATTTTTGTAGAAAGGCTTTCTGAAGTTGGTAACTCATTTTATCTTTAAAAGATTGCCAGAGGCATCTCTCTACTAGAAGCATAGTAGCATTGCAGATCAACAACACCAAGAAGTCTAGTCTCTATTTTAAACCTTTCATTACTCTCTTAACAAAAGGAAACGGGAAAAAAACATCTCTTTTTTACTCACAAAAGTTAACCGGAAGAAGAAGAAGAAGAAGAAGCTAAAACCAAAGTTGACACCAGACCGGTATTTCAAATTCAAGTAAACCGGAATGTTAATAATTGGTGAAACTCGACGAAGGAAACTCGCCCGATAACGGCGGAGCAATTGCGATCACCGGCACTCTCATCGAAGTTTCGGTGGTGGAATCCGAAATCAAGAATCTCCTCTAGGTGATTTGATTTGTGCTTAGTTTCTCTCGATTTCATTAGCAAGAACAATCCAATTCTCTTGTAAATAACTCGGATTGATCTTCTGAATTTTGGGTTTAGGGGCTTAAACTAGGGTTTAGGTTCGTCTGGAGTTTGTGTATTTCTGTAATGAACTATATACCTTAAGACTGATTCTCTCTGGATTCTCAGTCATTCGCATTGTTTGATGAATATTGTTGTGGGCAATGATTGAAAATATTCATGTGTTCGCTGTCTTTGAATCATGTTGACGTTTCCCTCTTCCACTACTTGTGCAGCTTGAGTGACGATGACCTTGGCTGGGATTATGAATATGATATAGGAAAAAGCTGGTGAAGAGAGTGTCTTTGTTATATATATGAGATGCTTGGTTACAAAAAAGAAATGGGCAGTCATTCAAAGATCAAACACAAAACCAGAAACAATCTTAATGGTTTCTATGCTTATCCCGACCAATTTTCTTGACGAGCCACTCCGGCTTGTATAAAGCTATAACATGTCCTAATGTTAGTCCAAACAACAGTCCAGGCACACATCCTATTACCACTGCTTTCCAGTTCAGTAGTTCTTCTTCTTCTTTTTCTTGCTCTGGTTGTTGTATTGGTGGTGCGTTAGTCCTGACGCAACTTTGTTTGAGAGGAAGACCACAAAGCCCTGCATTCCCTTCAAAGGAGGATTTTGGCTGTCCAGTGATTTGTGTCCCTTGTGGTATTTCACCTGTGAGTTGGTTATGAGACACATTCATGTACGCCAAAAACGAGAGGGTCTTGAGTCCATTAGGAATTGTCCCTGAGAGTTGGTTTCTTGACAGGTCTAGTGACTGGAGTGCCTTAAGATTTGCCAAAGATAGAGGTATATGGCCTGTGAAAGCGTTGTTTGACAAGTTGAGTGCAATAAGAGCCTTCAAGAGACCGATAGATTCAGGAATCTGTCCTTCGAATCTGTTACCAGATAAATCAATGTTGCTGTAGAAAGTAAGGACCTTTGTGTGCTCCATGAATAGACCTTTGTATTGCAAATCCGTGGTATCTTGATAGTTATACTCAGGGTTGTTGTAGTCTCCCATATAGATTCTCCCATCTCTATTCATCTGGAGTGATGATGCTTTCCAGTTCACAAAGTAATTTGGTGGCAAGCTTCCTGTAAAGTTGTTATCTGATATTTCAAGTATGCGCAGTTCAGGGAATGCAAGAGGACCTTGACCAAGAAGAGATATTGGGCCATAAAATTTGTTTGAACGCAGGCTAAGGACCTGCAAATGAGGCAATGCCTTGAGCCAGAAAGGAAACGTGTCTTCGATTCTGTTGTTGTCAACATTTAGAAACTTGAGAGATGAGCAATTCAGAAGAGACCTCGGAAGCTTCCCAGTTAGTTGATTGTAACCAACATCCAGTGACCGAAGCAAGGAACCATCATAGAATATGTCTGGAAGACTTCCCTCCAAGTTGTTCCTTCGGAGATTAACAGCAGTGAGAGAGCTTCGGAATTTACTCAGACATTGAGGAATTGAACCGGTGAAGTTGTTGTAAGAGAGATCAAGAGCAGAAAGAGAGCTTCGGTTGCAAATTGTAAGATGTATGTTCCCTGTGAAGCTATTGTTCCATGCAGATAAGAGGTTGAGAGTGTGTGGTGGTTTAGGAAATAGTCCTGAAAATTTGTTTAATGCCAAATCTAATAACCTCACCGATGAATTCACTAAAACGTCCTCCGAACCTTCAAATCCGGTGAAAGAGTTGTTAGAAATAGTCACTATGCTCAGACGTGGAAGGTTCCAAAACCACTCAGGGACTTTCCCTTGTATTCTATTGCTGGAAATGTCTATAAGCTCCAAGTTGCGAAGGCTCCTTAAGAAGTTTGGGAACTGACTGATGCCACAGCCCGACAAGGCAAGATTTTTCAAGTTCAAATTCAATGGGATGTCTGGATGTGAGCCGAAACTGGCCGGTGCTAACTTGTTTCCGGATAAGCGGAGGTTCAACAAAGATTTGAGAGAGGAGAAGAGCCTTAAGTCAATTGGATGGCTTATGTTTAGGGAAGCAAGATCGAGGTCTGTGAGGGTGATGTACTTAGAGATAGGCCCTAGGATTTGTGCTTCGACCTGGTTATTCGCAAGGCGTAGGCTCAATAACGTAGATGAAAAAGAGGAGTTTGGAACGTCAATAGTACCGGTGAGATGGTTTCCGGACAAATCAAGTGTTGACAAGAAAGGCAGTGTAAGCAAAGAAGAAGGGATGTTTCCAGATATGTGATTATGGGAAAGGCCTAAAACGGAAAGCTTGGTTAGGTTCTGTACAGGTGGAAAACGACCGGTGAGCTCGTTATAGGTAAGGTCTAAATAGGCAAGCATGCTTAGGTTACTAATTGAGGAAGGGACTTGACCGATGAAGCCATTATTGGAAAGAGCCAAGACCTCTAATTTGTTGAGATTGCCAAATTGGGAAGGGATTGAAGAGGAACTGAAATTGTTGAAAGACAGAACAAGCGAACGGAGATGATGCAGCCCGAAGAGGCTACTGTTGGGCTTAAGGATTCCAGTGAGACAGCCACGTGGGAGCTGTAGCTCTGTGACCATGCCCGTCATGTTATCGCACCGTACTCCATTGAAGTAGTCCGTTTGGTTGCAATCACGGGAATCAAACTCGTTCTTGAACTGCTTTAGGTCTTGAATTTGGTCAGGGCGGCAACCAGCAAGTTCGACAACAAGAGCATCAATCGTAAAGACGGTCGAAACAAAGACACAACAAAGTAAGAGAACCAAGAGAAAATGCAAACGCAGACATGACATGGTAATCATGAAAACTTTTTTTTTAAAGAAGAATATAATAAGCAAAGAGATGTAGAAGACTTTTAGACGTACCATATACATCCATGTTCGGCAAAGACTTTTAGGCTTGTAGGTAGTTAGGATTGGATTAGTTGTTATCTCATACGTGTTAGATTCACACACACTCAGTGGCGTAAACTTAATATATTGGAGAACACTTATTAAAGATTCTAGAGAGATGGTCTGTTAGTGCTCACAAAGAAGTAAACTTAATTTAATAATTGCGGCAGGGACTAAGAAAAAGACTTGAATAGTTTTTTTGGGTTAAAGAATAATTAAGACATGGACCACATGGTTATCTTAAAAGTTTGCCTTTTATTCTGGACATTGATCAGTGTCATCATAAATTCTGTGCACAGCCATTAATCTGTGATCTGTTTTGATCTTTTGAGAATGTTGTCATTTTCTTGAGCCGTTTGGAGATCGTTATGAGGATGTAAGCATTCCTTGGAACATTAAATCCATACAGAAGTCAACTTTAGAGAAAGAGCATACTATTATACAAACCTTGATGGTTGAAATTGTTGATAAATTGACTGTTTAGTACTCAAGAGTCAATCAGAGTATTGAGTAAACTAAAAGTTTCTTGGAACTCTGTGTCTCAGTCTTTAAGTCTTAGTTTCAAACTTTGATAATATAGTTACGAACACCAACTCAAGGGTCGATTAATTTTGACACCATCATGAAATGAAATCTATTGAATCCGATTCTATGGTTTAGAGGGTTTAGCAACTTGGACTGATACACTGGGGGTTTAGATATATCTGAAGTTTGTATATTGTAATTGTGTCTATCTGACTCTTTAAGCACTTTCCTCTTCTGTAAAGCTAGGACATGATTCTCTCTTTGCTGAATTCTCTGTCATTTTCCATTGTTTAATCCATTTTCTCATTTGAAAATATTCATCTGTTGTTGACTTTCATGTGAACACCATTTTTTTTATCCATGAGTTCAGAGATACTGACTTGGCTGAGATTGTAAATGAAACAGGAAAAGCTGGTGAGAAGAGAATGTCTTTTATACATATGATTACATACACATGAACTACTTGACAGAGGATCCAAGGATCAAAACGCAAGAACGGAGCAACTCTAACGGTTTCTGCACCTATCCGGACCAATTATCTTGACGAGCCAGTCCGGGCAATGGCATGTCCTATTGCCAATCCAAACAATAGTCCAGGTCCATACCCTATTCCTACTGCTTTCCAGCTCAAGTACAGTTCTTCTTCCTCTGTCTCATCTTCATGTTTTTCTTGTTGTGTTGGGGGAGCACTAGGGGCAAAGCATATGTTCTGGAGAGGAAGACCACAAAGCCCTGCATTCCCTTCAAAGGAGGATATAGGTTGCCCACTAATCTGTGTCCCTTTTGGTATTTCTCCCGTGAATTGGTTATGAGAGACATTTATGTACGCTAAAAAAGAGAGGGTCTTGAGTTCTTGAGGGATTTTACCCGAGAGTTTGTTTCGAGACAGATCTAGTGACTCGAGTTCGGTAACATTGGCAAAAGACACCGGGATTTGGCCAGTGAAAGAGTTGTGGGATAAGTTGAGGGCAATGAGTGCCGTCAAGAGACCGATAGAATCTGGGATCTGTCCACCAAGTCTGTTTCCAGAAAAATCTATGGCAACATAGAAAGTCAGTACCTTTTTATGCTCCATAGATAGACCTTTGTATCGCAAGTCTAAAGTATTAACATACTGATAGAGAGCATTCATATAGTCTCCCATATACATCTGCCCATCTCCATATATCTTGTTTGATGATGCACTCCAATTTACAAAGTACTCTGGTGACAAACTTCCGTTAAAGCTGTTATCTGATATATCAAGTATCCGCAGCTTGGGAAACCCTAAAGGTCCTTGAGGAAGAGATACAGGACCATAAAACATGTTCGAACGGAGGGTAACGACTTCCAAATCCGGCAAGACCTTGAGCCAGAAAGGAAACACGTCTGATATTTCGTTGTGCTCCACATTCAGAAACTTTAGAAAAGAACAGTTCACCAGAGACCTTGGAAGCTTTCCGTTTATTTGATTGTACCCAACATCAAGTGTTTGTAGCAGAGAATTGCTATAAAATGTGTCGGGAAGAGTTCCCTGCAAGTTGTTCTTCCGGAGATTGACTGTTGATAACTTACTCAGGCATTGAGGAATAAAGCCGATGAAATTGTTGTAGGATAGATCAAGAACGTCGAGAGAGCTTCGGTTGCAAATTGAAAGAGGTATGTCTCCTGTGAAACTATTGTTCCATGCAGAAAAGAGGATGATCAAGAGTGGTGGAACAGGGAGTGGTCCTGTCAAAGAGTTTAAGCTAATATCTAGCATTGTAACTGATGAGTTACGGAGAATCTCTGTGGAACCATCAAAGCCGGTGAAGGAATTTTTAGAAAGACTCACTATGCTCAATCGGGGAAGACTTCATAACCACTCTGGAACTTTCCCTTTGATTCTATTGTTGGAAAGGTCTAAACGTTCAAGATTCTGTAGGTTCTTTAGAAACTTTGGGAACTCGCTGATGTTGCAGTTCTTTAACATCAACCGGTACAAACTTGGTGGAACAACAGAATCTGAGGTTAGACTTGCAGCTAATAACTTATTACCGGAAAGCTCCAGGTTCAGCAATGATTTGAGAGAGGTAAAGATTCTTAAGTCAATTGGTTGGCTTACGTTTAGGAAAGAGAGGTCGAGTTCTTTGAGGGTTATTAGCTTTGAAATAGGCTCTAGTATTATTCCTTGGAAATGGTTATGCCCAAGGAACAAGTGCTCGAGCCTTGATGACGAAGAAGAGTTGGGAACTTTAATGGGACCGGTGAGATGGTTTCCACGGATATCAAGATGTGACAAGAAAGGCATAGTGAGCAGAGAAGAAGGGACGGTTCCAGAGAATTGATTATAGGAAAGGTCCAAAATGGAAAGCTTGGTGAGATTCTGGAGAAGTTGGAAATTATCAGTGAGCTCGTTATGTGAGATATCCAACTTGGTTAACAAGGTTAGGTTACTGTATGAGGAAGGAACTTGACCAGTAAAGCCATTAGAAGAAAGAGACAAGACCTCTAATTTATTGAGATGGCTGAATTCAGAAGATAGTGGAGAGGATGTGAAGTTGTTGTGAGAAAGATTCAGGTAACTAAGCTGATGGAACTCGAAGAGGCTACTGTTGGGTTTGAGAATTCCAGTGAAGCAGCCAATTGGGAGTTGTAGTTTCGTGACAGCACCAGTCGTGTTATCGCACAAGACACCGTTAAAGTAGTCACTGTGGTTGCAACCACCGGATTCGAACTCGTTCTTGAACTTCAGAAGAGATTGGATCTGATCATGACGACAAGCAAGAGCGTTGATCACTATGAAGCTTGAAGCAAAGACGATACAGTAGAGTAAAAGTAAAGAGGGAAATTGCAGATGGGATTCCGACATCATGAATTTATTGAGGCAGAATTATGTTCTTCAAGCAAAGCAACGTCGAAGATTGGTATGTATACATGTGTGAGGGTGTGGTTTTTGGATTGGAGATGTCACTCATCATTCACAGAACACAAGTTGAAATGATGAGTTTCACCACGACCAGACAAAAAAACTTTGACTTGGTATACGTATACATGGCATGATTTGCTTGGTTATTCGAGAACAGTCAGTCAAGTCAAAGTTCAGAAAGTTGGTAATCTTTAATAGTGACATTAGTTTGTTTGTAACTGGAGAAGATACTTGTGTTAGAACCCTCTAACTCAGACTAAGTCTCACAGTTAAGCTCGCTCTGCTTTTCCCTCTCATCTCCTTCATTCGGTGTCTTTGTTTGTTCCCTTTGCCACTTTTCTCTTCAGTTTATGTAAATCCATGATATTGGAGTTTGATCTGTAGGATCAGTTCTCAGTTTTTCATGTCACATAGTTTCTTTCAATGTTATCTAATATAAGCTCTGATGAGTGAGTGATGATCTTACTGTTAAGAACTTGAGTGAGTGATGATCTTACTGTTAAGAACTTTTTTTATTTGAAGCATTAGAGATCAACAACACCAAGATTTCACCACCAAAGGCATGTAAGTGACAACGTTCGTTAACAGAATAGTGTAATCCATTACTTTAGGAAGTAAAGTACGTTTTTATGAGTTGTTAGTACATTGTTATTTGTTTCTGATAACATATTTGATCTAAATGCTTATGATTGTAGAAGTTGAGGAGAAAAAGTATCCACAAATGACTTTAGTTTCTCGAATCAAAACAAGAGCAAACTCATAAACAAAAAAAAACCTTAAAGACCATACTATTAGAGATAAGCGCTTCAAATATTTACAGTGTAGTAAAAAGAAATAAAGAGCATTCTCTTCAATCCATAGTATATGGTGAAATCGCAACCGCAAATTAAAAAAAGACAGCCCAAAAAAAAAAAGAAACCTAAAGACAACCACAAAAAAAAAACCATTAGAAGAACCAAGAGAAATACACAAACTGGATATAAAGATCAATCTAGCTTATGCTTCTTCTCCTTTATGCCTTGCTTCATAAGTATACTACTAGACTTGCAAAAAACCCCAAAATATAAAACCTGTAACAGCGTATTGTCGAAAAAGAGCTCTAAGCCGGCTGGTTTCGTTGTCTCTCTTTCGGTTCTTGATGTCTTGCAGCTGCATATATTATTAACATGTTTCAGTCAGTCCAACCTTTTCATTCCATTCTCAACAAACAATAAGAGACATCAAGACAAGATAGTTTCACATACCGAGTCCATTAGCTTCAGAGGTTTTCATCACTCGAAGCCTTTTCACCGAGGTAATGAACATTCTAAAAAGATGACGAAAACATTTTAGATCATTGAAACACAATTATCAGATATTAAGAGATAATAAAACATTCTATTACCTCCAAGGAACATCGCCAACAAGCATCCAATCTCCTTCCTTATCTTCATAAGTAAGTACAAACTCAGACGATCCATCCAAAAGCCTCAACGGTTTAGTGAACTGACCAGTTAACCCGATAGTACCAGGATTAGTGCGAAAGAACATATCTTCTAGAGTTTGTGCCAAATTCTCATAAGAAGAATGAGCATTCAAATCAACTTTTCTTCCAATAGCAACTCCATCCATGTTCACCTTAATAAACCCAAGTTGCACTTTCCCATTCACTTTCTTTGTCACATCTTTAGGCTGCTGATGATCATCATTCACTTTCTTCTTACCAGCTTCTTCTTCTTCTCTTGCCGACTTTGTAGCTTGGTTATTGACCAAACTGTTCATCCTATGTGACCCAATAGGAGGCCATCCCACAACTTGACTGCTACAACCAAATCAAACATATATCAGTCAGGACTTGTCTAAATATACAAATTCAACAACAACCAAGAACAGATTCAGCTAATCAAGATTCCTAATTCCAAAAACAGAGCCCTTGTTCCAACATAAACTAAAGATCAAGAATACACAACTCTTTCTGCATGATTGATCTAGAGAGCTTTATTTAACAACAGCTAAACACACTAAAGAATCTTTAAGAAACTCCTAAACAACAAACTCTGTTCCAAGAAGAATAACAATTTCACATCAAACACTTGATTTAGTTATAAAAGACGAACCTTGAACGAGGAGGAGATGAACCAGCGTGAGAAGAAGAATCAGCAGCACGTTTAGAGCCAACAGAAGGAAAATCCTTAGCAGTCAAAAGCCTACCACGCTCTCCCCACGCGCCACCACCTGATTTACCACCAATCTTGGCTCCTGTTCCACCGCCAAGACTCAGCCCAAGACCAAGCTCAAGCTCACTCTCACCTTTCCCCATCTCAAGTTCAGTAATCATCAGAGACAGACAACAACAGCAACACAAAAATGAAAGAGCCCTAAGAATCAACACGAAAGAGAGAGTCTTTTGAGAAACAAGAAGGCAGAGCAGAGAGAGAGCAAAAGAAAAAACCTGGGAAAGGAGACAAAGAAAGAAAGAAAGAAAGAGAGAGAGAGAGAGGGAGAAGGAAACAAGAAAACAAACAAACAGAAAGAGACAGAGAGAGGATTTTAAGGGTTTCTTGAAATCTGAAAGAGAGAGTTTTTGAAGAAGAAGAAAGAGAGAAGAGAAAGGATTAGGTGGTGGAGAGAGTGATGAGAAGCGTAGGTCCCTTATGTCTGGTAGTGGCCATACCAACAACAATGCCATTCTTCTTCTTCTTTCTTTCTTTCTTTTACTTTATTAGTATTTTCATTAATTTTGATTTTGATTAAGAGACTTAATTTTAATATTAATATTAATAAATCTTCTTAATCTTTTTCCTCCCCGACATTATCAAACTTGTCGTGCTCCCGTTTGCCTCATCGTTCTCTCCTATGTTTTTTTATAAAAATCAATATCTTATTAAACTCTAGTAGTACTAAACAATATCTTATTGAACTCTAGTACTAGTAGTATTAAACAAAAAAAACTGTTGTGTTTGTGTGTTGTTTATATTTGTGGAAAGCTTTGTTTTCACATCACACACTTACTTTTCTGTTTTTGTTAGAATTTGTATTCGTTTTGATGATTTCTATATGAGGTTATTTGTAGTGTTTGTTAGCTATATGCTTTTCTATCATGTTCATAGCAAATGCTAAGTATGTGAAAATTTAATAGCTAAGTACCAGTTTTGAAAAAAGTTGAATTTGGGTATAATTGGTGTGGATCACTACTATTGGAATATATGAATATGGTGGGATAAACAACTGTTCAATTTTGATTGGAGTGACTAATTTATTTTGTTTTATAAATTTATATTAATCTTCCAATATTTTAGCATCAATTATGTTCTTATGGTCTCAACTTAAAAGATTGCTATGAATATCAGTATTTGTATTTTAGGTAATATTACCAGAACCAACAAATCTTTTTTATTAGTAGGATATTTTGGGTATTTTTAAAATACCCAGTGTGCTTTTGTTTTATGTTATCGAAAAAAATGTAATTACAAAAATATCATTGTCACGTCAGAGGCCACGTCAGAAATCGTTGACAATGTATTAAATAATGCAGCCGTAACACGTTACAAAGGTAATGACGGCTTAGTTATGGTATGTTAGGGCTGATTTATGGAAAAAACATTTGAGTAAGAGTAGACGGCTGACTTAGATCATAACTCAGCCAAACATTACGGCTGACTTAATGAAATCTGGCTGAGTTATACTATAACTCAGCCGTCCTTATGGCTGAGTTTTCATCCGATGGTTAAGTTGTCAAAATTTTGGCTGAGTTATCACTATGACACGGCTGAATTAACTTTTTCCGGCTAGCTAAGTTATGAACAACGGCTGATTTATAAGATGTCGTTACGGCTGAGTTATGCTTAAACACTATAACTCAGCCGTCATAAGCTGACTTATCGGACAACTCGGTTATTTTACGGCTGACTTAATAGCAGAAGATTAATTACTAGAATATCATTCAGTTACGACAGACTTATTAAACGATACGGCTGAGTTACAAATTTTCAGTTGATTAAGCGGCTGAATTTGACAGCCATTTTTTTGCTTTTCAATTACTGTAATAGTATTCATATTGCGGCTGAGTTATAATCTTGTTTGATGGCTGATTTAATTAGGCTGATTTACATGTTCATTTGGTGGCTGACTTGCCACCTCGGACGCATCATTCATGTCATCATTCCATGTCATCATCTTCTCCGGGAATACGAAACGTCGTTTTTTCGCCTTCCATCTTCTTCACCTATTTCAAAAGTGAAGTTCTTTACCTTCTTCTTCACCTTGTTCTTTACCTTGCTCTTCACCTTGTTTTTCACTTCTTAATTTTTCTCATTCTTATTAATTTTCCTCATTCTTCTGCATTTTCTTTCATGGATCCAGTTCCGGTAATTGTTGTTTCTGGTAATTGGGTAAAAAAAACACAAATATATTTAACACCGATGATATAGGGTGTAGATTTGTGCAAATAGATGTGGAAACAACGCACGACAAGCTTGTGAAGCTTGTTCTCGATGATTATGGATTGAACGCGAGGAAGGATGAAACAGCTAATAAGTCAACCACAAAGCATTATAACTCAGCCGTCATATGAATCTAAGAGACTTTTTGTTTTCCCTTAAGTATTATAACTCAGCTGTCAAGTAATAAAATTCAGCTGTTTACTTTTATTTCTTGTTATAAGTCAGCCACGAAACATTTTAACTCAGCCGTCATATGAATCTATGAGACTTTTCGGTTTCCCTTAAGTATTATAATTCAGCCGTGAAGTAATATAAATCGGACGTTCACTTTCAGCTTATTTATTGTTATAAGTCAACCACCAAGCATTATAACTCAGCCATTATATGAATATACAAAACCTTTCGTTTTTTCTTAAGTATTATAACTCAGCTGTGAAATAATATAAATCAGACGTTCACTGTCAATAATGACGTGGAATCGTTTGCTGATGTGTATTTTTTAAATATTTTCGGAATTAAAAATAAAAAATTAACCTAAAAGATAAATTGTAATTATACCTAAAACACTAAATATCTTAGCAATTTTTAAAAAGTATATATATATCAAGACTAAACCAACTTTTGAAATATATCTGAGTAATTTTTTCTTTAAGTAATAGGGAATACCGCAATAGTATAACATTTTTTGATATGATAGATTCATTTACTTCACTAATCAAATTAGTTTTACTAGTTTATTATTTGATGTAATTAAACAAATACTATAACTTCTTCGCAAAATATATGCCATATTCTTTTCTTTTCTTCTTTTCGTGGAGGACTATGATGAGTTTCAAATAAAGTGAGAACAAAATTGGTTTTCATAGGAAATTATTATATAAATAGTGGTGATGAGGTAATTCATCATTATGTTTCTTGGTATGCTATGATGATCCTTTGAAAACTTTCTCAATCGCAATTGATGTGTGGAAATTTCTCTTTTGATCAAAATCATGACTAAATGAGATATTGTATTTCGTACTACCTAAATCTGTATTGATGGATTTGTTTAGAATTAAAAACTTATTTTTTAAAAAGTAGCATTTTAAAAACAGCATTAGTATTTTTAACGATCTAAAATTAGATAATCACAAAATAATATACATACATATATATTGATTAATCACATAATCTATTAAAATGTAATTACTTATCTCACAATGTTTAACTAAGGACACTATTTTCTAATCGTTAAAAGAACTTTTATTGCTCATTCTACTAAAGATTTATATGCATCTTTTTCTCTTATAGAATTTTATTTTGGTTGTATATTGCAACAATAGTTCAACAAATGATTTATGATTTCTTTTAAGAGTTTAAAATGAATATATTATTAGCTAGTTATCAAAGTTTTTTTTTGAAATTTCCCAGTACATACAGGAATATTTCACACACAAAAAAAGATATCCTATATTTATACAGCAGTGTTTTTTTGTTTTTTTTTTTCTTAGAAATTCAGGACACCTGAGAGAACCTCTTCAAACTTCAAAGCGACTTAATTCTCTCAGTTCCAAGTACTATCAGTTAGTCAATATCAAATATTTGATTCTATATGTTTTTTCACGTTATCTACGTTTGTTCTAGAATTGCGTGTGATTTTTTTAATATTCACAAATTTTCTTCGACTCGTTTTGCAATTTTATTCACTTCTTAGTTTGTTTTTTCTTTTTTTCTTCGGCTATCTGTGTCGTTCCTTTATAGGACAAAAGGCACGAACATTGCTTTAACTATAAAGTCGAAACCCAAGTGGGCTGTGGGGTTGTCTAATAAAGGTAAAATAAATAAAAAAATACTACTACTAGATTATATACGAAACAGTCATTTAATATATGCATAAATCTATCATATAGTATTAGTGAACGTTGTTAAAAAGTTGTTATAAATTAGATAACTCATCCGGCGAAGGCTTTTTTCACCTTGACTTCGTGTATCAATAATAATTTAACTCGATAAGTAAGAAACGCATATGTAAGTTTTTCTCATTTGTAACTAATGTAAAGGAAAAGTTATACATTGTTTTCGTTTGTAAAGCTTTTTTTAACATCCTGAATTTCAAATCAATCTAGCTCATGTATGTTTCAACGGATTAAAGTTTGGATCAAATGTACCGTGAATTGTGTTTTGTAACTTGAGAACATGCAGCAAGTTGAGAGAGTCAATATCATTTGGAATCATAAGGAAAAGACAGAAAGCAGATTCATGATATATAATTTGTAATCAAATGTTGAGCATAAATGATGGAGATTACTTCACGCTTGTAAATATATATATTTGATAAAGGTGAAAAACGTTCCAAAATTGTAACTTATATGACATTTCAAATGACTTTTCACGCTTGTATGATGTAAATATATACAATTTGTTTGATTTGACTGATCTTATATATGATTGTTCTAAGAAAAAAATAAAAAAATATGATAAGTTTGTAAGAGCATTGTATTCTGTAAAGTAAGATTAAGAATTAGTCATGATTTTTAGAAAGAGATAAGTTGTTATTTTAATATAACACCCTTCTATAGACAATATGCAGAAGAAACGACGTTAGTCTTTCTTTATTAAGATCATAACATACTAATAAAAGATAGTTTTGGTATATCATGTATGAACTAACATGATTACATGACATATCTGAAGTTAAGTAAGTGTTTATGAGTAAGACAGAAAAAAAAAACTCAGAATTTGACTAGTAATATTCCGGAACGATGGACAGTAGAAAATAACCTTAATTACATTTACATGCAAAACAGTAATAGTAAAA
Organism: Camelina sativa; assembly: GCF_030686135.1. NCBI lineage: Eukaryota > Viridiplantae > Streptophyta > Magnoliopsida > Brassicales > Brassicaceae > Camelina > Camelina sativa. Next base: position 8,529,478 of record NC_141884.1, on the reverse strand, counting down.
TGACAGTTCTCTTTATTTATATATATATATATATATATATATATATATATATCACTAAAGATGATGAAATATTGAAATGACAACAAATCAGGTTGAATATAGTATATAAACTGTATATAATCATTTCACTGTTCTAAATTTTACCATTTACGCGAGGAGAAATGCTTGTGAGGAAAATTACTTACTAGTACTATTGAAAAAGTAAAAAAATACTAAAAAGAAAGGCTGTCGTTTTAGGGAGACAAAACGACAAGAGCGCGTGGATCAGGACACGAGCTTTTAATATTAATACGACACGTTGTTCAATGGGTTTTGCGGACCACCCGGATGTTTTACCCGTTTAGTGCAAGACACAAATTCCCTTTTCTCGCGCCTCTCTGTATTACTTCTTCTCTCACGCGCCCTTTCTCGCGCCTCTCTGTAAAACCTCTATAAATTAATAATGTTGGAACCAAAACATTTTATTAATTTATAGTGATATTAATTTATCTATAAATTAATAATTATTAATTTATACTATAAAATAATAATTATTAATTTATAGATATATTTTTAATTGTTTAAATTTTTAAAAATTATGAATTGAGACAATTTTAGCAAAATAAGATTAGATTTTCGAATGTTGTAAATATTATGGTTTAAGAATTGAATTTGTAATATTTAGAAAACATTATTAACAATTAATTACAAATACTATAGACAAATTGACTTATACACATGAAATACATAAATTTAAATTTATGAATAATATCAATTTTCCTATTTTAATAGTCTGTCAAATTATCAAATTGTAAATGATGCATATATAAAAATTGAAAACTTTAAAAATTAACTATTTTTATGATATGTTATAAAATATTTTAGAGATATAGTTATAGTTTGAAAATACAACATTACAGTTGTTCTATAGAAATGAGCTTTAAGAGAAATATACATTATTATATCACTATATATATATATATAAATTTACATGATTATTAATTTATAATATTATTGGGACTATATTTTACATGGAGATTTCAAAAAAATTATTATCTTATTATCTATTGAATTTTGTTAATTTTTACATTGGCCCAACTTGAAACCAACAAAATTTATTAATTTATAGTATTTATTAATTTATAGAGTTTTTAATTATTTCGTGGAAACCTATATATACTTACATCAGTATATATTATAAGTGACAATTAAATTTATTTAAACTTTCTGAACGAATCCACCAAAAAGTGATCCTGTTTTGTTTTCCTTTCATCGGTCACCGTGATCACATTTTCGTCAGTATTTTAATTTTTTTTTTTAAATCATTTATAAAGCAATATTTTGTTTCAGTGGAAAAATGATAAACGAGAGAAAACTGAAATAAAAGAATAGTGGTAGTGATAACTATACCCAAAAAAAGTAAAAATATTGTTTTTAACATGGTTTTCAAAATTGAAAATTATCAAAAGTTTAGAAAATCACATTATACAACGATAAGGAGTAATTACCAATCAAAACAGTTATTTAGATTGATACAACATTTATCAAATGCTTGAACTACATAAAGAAACACATATTGTTTTCACATAACAAGCTATAAAACTTCAAAAAAATTGATTATATTAGATTAAAATCAACTTTTTCTTTCTCCTATATTTTTTTTGAGAAAAGGTATAATAGCACTTTTCAATTTCTCTTATAATCTATACTAAATAAAAGTAGGAGCTATAAGCTTCTTAAGGTGTCCACCTAGGATTTAAAACCACAAATAGGAATTAGCAATTAACAATTTTTTAAACAATCTATCACTAATTAACAATTTTTTTAATTTCTAGAATTTCTATATTATTTAGATTTTTAAACGATCTATCATGATTTGACATGTCATTCATTAACATTTTTTAAAAATTTCAAGAATTTTCTATATTAAGAATTTTTAGAAAAAGGAAAATTTTAAATTTATGTAAATAAAAAAATTATGTACAACGTCCCACATCGGCTAGAAATTTTTTAGACAATGGTTTAGAACCAGTATAAATAATATAATATACTTCTAACAACGAATGAGCAGGAAAACTTGACTTATCAGGCGTCTAAGTTTAAAAGTTTTATTCGGTTTGATCCGGTTTTTAATTTGATCAAACTAAAACTTTGAAAAGTTTCAGAAAATATTATAATATTTAAAATTTTAAAAGTTAAATATTATAAATATTGAAACTTTTTAAAAGGTTCAAATATTATATTTTGAAACCTTTTAAAAGTTTTAAATGTTATAAATATTGAAACTTCTAAAAGTCGTAGCTTTTAAAAGGTTTCAAAATATTATAACTTTTGAATTTTTAGCTTTTAAAAGGTTTTTAAATATAATTTGTAAATTTTAAGAGTTTAAAATATTATAAAGTTTAAAATATAATTTGTAACTTCATAAAATGTTTTAAGATATTACAATTACTTAACCTCCATAGAAAGTTTAAAATATTATATCTATACTAATAAAAAGTTGAATCTATAAACTCCTAAAGGTGTCCATATATGATTTAAAACAACTGATAATAATTAGATATTTCACTAATTAACATTTTTGGAAATATAGTAGTAATCTATATTATTAAGATTTTTTAGAAAAAAATAAAATCTATAGAAATAAAAGAAATATGTACAATGTCCCACATCGGTTAGAAAATTTTAGACAATGGCTAAGAACCATTATAAATAAAACTAATATGTTTTAACAATAAATTAGCAAGAACCTTTATTTATTAGGTTTCCAAAATTTTTTTTATTTTTTTTTATTTTAACAAATTAAAAATTTTAAAGGTTTATATTTAAACTTTATAGAATGTTTAAAAATATTATAAATACCTCCATACAAAGTTTAAAATATTATAACTCTTTAAACTCTATAAATAGTTAAAGTGTCATAAATATTTAACTCTAAAAAAATAAAATATTACAAACATTTAAACTACATCTAAAGTTTAAAATATTTAATCTCTATTAAAAATTTAAAAGTTTAAGAATTACTAAATATTTTATATCAAAATTTTTTAATATCTTGAAAATATCTGACTTATCTCCGTTTGTGCTTTATGTCTTTTATGAGCTGTAAAACATGTTTTTGTGTATGACTTTACAGATGATTTGATATTTTTGCTGTAAATTTTTTAAGTTTAAGAAAGAAGAATTGATGTCACAAGACCTTGATTTGATGTTATTTGAGTTTAAAGAAGAAAGATCGGAAAGCACAAATATTGTTTTAACTATACATGTGTTTATATTACTTTCTCTGCAAGTAAGGATTTTGGTTCGACAAGTTTCAATACGTGTGGATCTAAAATCAAATAAGTATATGAATGAAATTATTAATAATTGGGTGCATGTGTTGACTATGCTGGTGTTCATGAATGGCACAAGTTTTATGAGAAAATAAATGATTTTGGTCTTGGAGTTTGATGGTTAACAAATTGTGTGGTAGTCGAAAAAAAGGTTTTTCAGTGGAAGAATGTGGAGAAGTAGACGAGGAAGAAGAGTATAATTAACGAGAACCGGACGGTAAAAGTAACGATGACAATCACCACAAAATTTGACAATAAATAATATAAAGAATAAGAAAATATTGAATAAAAAACACTAAAACATAGGTGGTAGCGATCAATTAAATATAAAAAAATGAGATAAATTCATGATTATAAAATTGTTTCGTTTTTCTGGTGGTCAAAAGAATAGTTTAGGATATGTGAGTCACCAGTTTGATCCGCCTTGCCTGGATATCGAGTTAAATTCATGACTTTTTGATCAGATTTGATTTTATAATACAACTGATAATACAACTGATTTTTATATTTTTAAAAAATCTGTATCTGAAATTTAATTTTTTCTTCAATACTAATTTCAATTTTTTTATAATATAATATTTTATTACCATCATCAACTATATATAATTTTTATCAATATATATCAAATAAACCCACGCGTAGTATGAGTTCAAAACCTAGTTTTTAAGAACAAATATAACAGTAAAACACTAGAAAATAAACTTTAAAACTTTAGACAAAATATTTAAATCACCGGTTCGAATGACAATTTGGGAAGAACTTTAAAATACTTTAACAGTAATTTGAAAAGATGTATGGGTTCAGATCCAAAACCTCTTAGTTATTAGTATAAAAAAAGAAAATCAAAAGACTAATATTTATGACATTCAAAATAAAATAAAATAAGCATAGTCACATAATGTTACTCTACATTTTCATCTCATTTTTTATATATTTAGTATATATTATATTAGTCATTTAGTCTTTTATAGTATAATTTATAATACGAAAGAGAAAGGGCATGAGATATTTTTTTCAATGACATGTGAAAGACGATTATACAAATTATATTTACAAAAAAAAAAAAAATACCGGTCAGTCTAAAAATTAAAAAGGTAAAAAAAAAAAAAATCACAAATAACTCAAATCATCAGCAGAGCCCAGGCGAGGCAAACGCCCCGACCCACCTTTCTTTTTCGACCCGTCAGCATCCGACCCGCCTCCACACACGAACGTACACTCCACACCACACAGATTACTGAAACACGAGAAAAGTCCGTTACCTCCTTCAGTGTGACGGCGATTATGCTTCTTCTTCACCGCCGGAGTTCTCTTCCTCGAGCTTTTCCCTCCACCTGTGTTTGCAACAACAATGGCACCACTTCCGACATCGCTGCTCTGATGACTCGATCCGAAATCGTAAAGCGGCGGAAGCTCCGTTCGCCACCGCTCCAGTTTCGATCGGAGACCTTCGATGTTGCTATCGTCGTCTAAGCTCCATTCACTAAGAATCGAGCTCTCTGTGTCGTTAGCTTGCGATCTCTCTTTCGCCATCTTTTGCGCTACTTCTGATGGCGACGGACCTAATTCCGATTCGGTTAAAATCGGTCGTCCTGCTAAATTAGATCTCATCGGAGTACCAAACTGTAGAGGCGATTTCATCGGTGTAGCCATGTAGTTAGATCGAATCGGAGTTGATCCGACGATGTTGGATCTTAACGGAGTCGAACCGAGGATGTTAGATCTCCTCGGAGTAGATCCAACGCCGACGGATCTCATCGGACTTGATGTAACCATATTAGATCTAATCGGAGTTGACGCGACGATGTTCGATCTCAACGGTGTTCCATGCCTCGACAAATACGGTGAAGCGCGGCTGCTGGTGCGGTCATAGTCTCTCGGCGGTCTTGGTTTTTGAATCATCGGCGTAGATCTTCTCGGAGTTTTGCGTGAACGGTCGTAGGAATGATAAGGTGACTCTTCGTATCTCTCTCTTTCACTTCTCGGTCGCATCACATTAGGGCTCTCTCTTGGTGATTGATCTATGAAATCAGGCTCGTATGGATCGTATCTCCGACTTGGAATCTTTGGTGATTGATAAGGTGGTACGTAATCAGTAGCATCGGAATCTGACGTCATAGAATCGTGTCCCGATGTTGTAGGTACAGTTTCCGATTCGCTGCTCATTAACGCACTCACTGGCTTCCTGTTAGTTACACGGCTCCGTTCTGCTCTGCTTAGAAGATCAGAAACAACCATTGAGCTCGTATCGCTCTTTGTACGACGGAGTATCGGTGGCTTCGAGACTACGGATTGGAACTGTTTTGAAGATGGAGAATGTGGATTCTTTGAGCTTCCTTTGAAGCTATTAAGATGCAAGTTCTGTAAATGTGGATCATCTTCTCCTAGCAAATCTCTGTAACCAACTGCAGATGAATCCATATTCGTGTAAAGCGGCATACTACGCATTGATCCGTCAAGTATTCCAACGCCGATGTTTAGTATTCCTTGAGGGCGACCTGATGGTCGACGAACTTGAAGCGCGACGAAACGCATTCCAGGAGGGGGTGTACGACGATACTCGTCGTTGCTTCGGTATCCAGGTCGACGATTTGGTGGGATTAGGTTGCTGATGAGGACACGGACTGTGCCAACGTGAACATCACGGAACCAATGTAAGCCGTAGATTTCGACGACGACAGCTGAAGTATCGGCGTAGAGGAAATCTTCGTTGACTCGGAAGACGAACTTGTCGTTCCAAGTTGGGTTTACACCACCAGTGTAATCTACGCGGGTGGTGAGTTTGCGTTCGGAGTGAACCCAAGCCACCGCGTAGGTCTTCATTTTACGTGAGAGAGGAGCTAGATCTTGGGCAGAGATTATGTTGAGCTCTAGTAATTGGAATGAAGGAAACATCGACATTGTTTGTTTGGGACACAATCAATGTGTGTTATTATTGTTCTTCTTTTTTGGTAATTAAGAAAAAAAAAGTGTGTTGTTCAAATCAGTCACATTTGATGGAATCAGGAGAATTGAAAGAACTATGGAATTGAAATGTGGAATTCTTGATTGGCCCCCTAAGGAGGGAACGATTCTCTATTGGATAGATCATCAAAGATTGTTATTCTTTGGTGGCAAATCCCCGAATGGAATGGATTAGGAATTAGCCATTGCTTCCTATCTCTTTTTTTTATTTTTACATGTTTTTTATTAACCTTTGAAGGAGAGAGAGGAGAGAGAGAAGAACGAGAGTCGATCTTAGGTTCCATATATGGGTTGGGTTGTGAAGAAATTGTGAGAGAGAAAGAGAAAATTAGGGGTTATGTGATAATCTTTAGTATAATTTGTAGAAGTTTGCTATATTAGGAGTTAATAGGATCGAAATTGTCAATTCTCAGAGATATCAGATATGAAGTATACTCTTAAATCTTATTAATGTACAACGATACGACAGACACCAGAGGCTAACTGTTTTCTTGAAAAGTGATTGACAGATAAATATTAGGGTAGAGAGGTTTCATCTGCATTATGTGAGTGTTGTTACGTCTACCACATTTTGAGAAGCTGTGTTATTTTTGGTAGCCCAAATGAGACAGTCATGGCCCAAATCCAATGTCATTATGATTGTGGTACATCACTACATCTGGTTAAGAGTCAAGTTGTTTTTTTAATGCCACACTCTGTGTGTCTCTCTGTCTCTAGTGATCGTGTGAGCCTTGTTCTCCGTTTTGGTAATGGTATGTAATCTGTGTGGCTGTATAAACGTAAATTCGTAATATGCTTGTTATATTAATACTTGTATTAAAGCAACAAATGGACCACCCTATCCGTATGCCCCATCACATAATATGCGATTAAATGTCAAAAACAATTACTGCAAGATTCATCAAAGCTTGTGCAGAGAGCAGCTGAGCAGGGTATTGATGTTTGATCCCAAAAGGTATCAATTTTTCTCTATTCCCAAAATCAGAAAAAGGCCTCGCTCACACACTTCTCCATGACATTTTTATTGAACAAAGTAATTAATATAGAAACATTAGTTTCACTCGACACCACATGATATTTACGATCATAACACACACACATTCAGAAGAACTACATACAATAAACCCGTGAAGTCAACTATTCATATTTCCAAATATTTTTTAAAGCACACGGTTATTTTTCTGACCAATAAAGAAATGTAGAAAATAAGATATTATGCAAATTGGCACAATCATACAAAAGGCGGTGGAATCCTACTCATTTACCAAGAAAACAAAATGAACACAAATAAAAATTTCCACGTTATATTTTATATCAATAAAGTGAACTTATCAAACGAGATTTTGATAACAAAAAAAGGTACCAAAACCAAGTTGGCAGAAGAAAACAAGTTGACAGAAACTCAAAAAGCAACGTAACAGGTCTGGAAAAAAACAAAATATCATTAAAACACACGAAAAGCAAACTGTATAACGTTATATTTGAACAAGAAAGTGTAATACGCAATGGTAAAAGATATATATTCAAGCTATATACTCAGCCAATATTATGTTAAAAAAACTACTATATTCACATCCATAGTAAGTACTAAGTAATGCTAGATTAGTAAGTAAACTGTAACCAGTTTAAGATTTAACCATATTTAAGCTAGCTTAGGTTCCTGCATATATAGTGCATTCCAATAGACATGCTTTAAAGGAAAAAAGCTGGAAATTAAGGATCTTGAGATGATAAAAAGGAATCATTTACATTTTTAAAACAAATTTGAAGTACTTTGTTGTCCCTCTTCTAACATTTTTTTTTTGATTTAATCCCACCACAATTTCCATCTACCAAAACTAATAAAAATAGAATAACAATTTCAAGAAAAAAAAAAATTAAAAATGGTGAATTAATTTGCATGCAACCTCGGAGTTCACATTAACTTTGTTGCCTCTATTTCCGGGTTTGGATTCAATTTGTTGTCTTCATCCTATTTATTTTCAATAATCTGCCAAAACAAAAACAAAAACAAAATAATTAGACTCAATCAATTTTGCATTTATTCTTATCATCCTCAACATGTGCATGTGTATATGCCCCTATTATATGCATGCACTTCCACACTAATACTATTAAAAATAAAATACAAAAAGGTGTGAAGATTTGGAACATCACATTCACATAGAAGAATCTTACAGCCAAATCCTAGATATCAACATTTTATAAAAAAAAAAAAAAAAAAACACTGACTAAATCTTTGTTTTGGCAATAAGTAACATAACATCATAAACAAATAATAATCCCGTATGCTACTTGCATGTATGCATGAGAGTGTATATAATAATAAATACTATAAATTAGTAGAGAAAAAGAAAAGAAAATTAAATACCGTCGTATTTCTTCTTCATCAAGTTTTTGACGAAAAGCAAACAAATGATAAGGAAACCAACACCAGCTGTTCCTCCTACTATTATTGCCACCGTTTTCCCTGTTGTTCCTGTTTTTTTCATCCATCCATCAATCTTTTTATATAGTAGTATAAAATCTTGTTATCTTTATGACAATAATTTCCTAAAGTTTTACACTAATCTTCTTTTTTTCTGCTATTAGTAAGTGAATACTCGAAAGAGTAATTTTGTTACGAAAGAATAAAAACAGAATGTTAAAACTTGAAACAAAGGAAAAAAGAGCAAACAAACAAATCTCAGTTGGAGCCTGAAAACGATAGAACAAGTTTCACACTATACGCTTTTTTTAAAATTAAAGTGAATATATAGTCAAATAAAAAATATCTATATACTTTTGAAATTTCGAGATTTTCCAACAAATTTAAAAACATTACTTTCGTAATTTCCCAAAACTGTAAAAAAAAAAAAAAAAGAAGAAATGATTTTTTTTTTTACCTGAAGAAGAAGAAGAAGAAGAGGAATAAGAAGAAGAGCCAGAGCTAGGATAAAGAGAAGACCTCTTGGGAGCACCATTTGGGTAGTAACTATAACCTATAAAACACTTGTGCAGATATATCTGACCCGACACTGAGCTTCCACACTCCACCTGAGCTCTCTGCAACGCGTTTTTTATGCACCCGCTACAATCCGAGCCCCCTACGTCGCCTTCGCATTGTCCCAAAACGTAAACCGATTCGTACGTTGTAGCGAAAAAGCCGTTACCTTGAACGACGCCGTTTTGCATCACCCCGAACGCTGTGTTTCTCCTCTCCTCGAATCCTGTTCCGGCGGCGTTGTTCTTCCCACATGTCTTAAATATCATCTCCATCCCTGCCAAAAACAGAGAAACAGAGACTGTGTTTTTTAAACCGGATTTTAAAATTATTCACTTCTCGGTTCGGTTTTGTGGTTAACCGAAACTAATCCGATAACCCAGTTTGGTTTTAACTAAAATCAAACAGCAAAAACCCAATCATTTTCACTTACTGAACTGGTGAAATCTAAGACTAAACCAACAAATTTCACTTGTTAAATCAGAACCGATATTTTTACTGGCTATTTAATCACGGTTTGGTTTTACTATCGACACAAAATCAACTCTTTGAACCGAAAAAATCTCATGCTTCTTCTTCAGTTCATGAAAACCGGTTCTGGTTTAACAAACGTGAAAATACAAAATTAAAAAGGTCAAAAAGCCAAATCTTTTCACTGTTGAACCGGAGAAACCTCAGATGCTTAATCCGGTTCACTCAGGAACTCGCATTCCGGTTAAGGAAATCAAAAATTGAGCTTAAACCGGGGGAAAGAGGTGTATTACTATTTACCTGAAATCTGGGCAAAGCCAGAGACTTCGTAGAGAAGATAACAGCCGGAAAGCTGAATCCTAGAAGCAATGGTTTTGCCACAGAGCTTACCAGAGAGAACAGGAAGACGACGAACACAGTTGTAACAGTCGTTGTTGCTCAAGTCACCTCTACACTGGAAAAGACCAGTGATGCTAGACTGGCTCGATGCTCCAGTTGTGGTTTTGTAGAATCTTGTTTTCGCTGATTGAGTGACCAATGAGCCATACATTGCAGAGAGAGCTTGTGAGTATGGATCTGGTAGTTTCTGTCTTGAACAGCCTTTGTAGATTAGGTTTGTGTACTCTGGTGAAGAAGATTTTGCTAGCTTGAGATCTGAGAACAGAGCCATGGAGAGTATGATGATGATGCATAGTGACAAGACCTGCTTCACTGTAGAAATAACCATTTTTTCTTTTTGTTTTTGTGGAAGAAAAAGAAACTTTTGGGTTTTAGAATCAAATCATTTTGTTTGTTGTAGAGAGTTAGTAAAGAAGAAGAGGTTTTTTTTTTTTTTTTTGGGAGGAAAAGATTTTATGTGAATTTTGAGATATGAAGGGGGGGGGGGGGGGGGGGGGTAATGAGAAAAGATTGAATCTTTTGTGTGTTTTTGGAGTTTAACTATTTTTGGGGGTTTATGAAATTCTGTGTTTGGTGGCTCAGTAAAAGCTCTTTAATTTTGCAGCTTCTGTGTTTTTCTGAATTTTGGTTTTTAATGGTGAAAGAGAGAGTTCTTTTTTTATTTTTTTTTTAGGGGAAGGCTTTGTGTGGATGACCACTCTTTTCTTTCCTCTCTCTAGATATGTGGAAGAAATAAAATATATAAAATAAAATAAAAAGAGATTAGGATTAGAGATAAGAGTAGAGACTATAAAGAAGAGAGAGCGCAATTTTGTTTTTCTTACCTTATTTTAATAAATAATCAAACACACTTCTTCATCCACCACTGACCAGTCTCTAAAGCCAAAGTACAGTGAGTTTGGTGTTGTTGCAGGCTTTTCAGTAAATCCAAATAACACACCATTCATTATTTCTGATTATTAAGTTTTACTTGCTTTGTTTTACTTGCTCTTCTAATCTAAATAAACTAGCCTTCTTTTAGCACCTGATTTAAAAAGGGAATTCATGTCTACTAATTTTAAGTATCTACTCTTACTATATACTCTTTTTGTTTTATTTCAGTTGGTTGTTTTGAAATGAAACCAAAGAGTAGTTACTTTAAAGGGAATTAGTTAGTTTTACGAAAATGTGTATCCATATATTTATTCTCCATAATTAGTTCTAGCCCCTATATGTACATAGACCTTTTTTTTTTTGGTTACAGTTCAATAAAGAAAGCATTTCACAACAAAACATTCTTTCAGAATTTATAAGAAACACGTGGTTATTATATCTCTTAAACCAAAATTTCAATAATGGAACAATAAAGAAAAGGGAAGGGCATGATTTGTATAGATCTTGATACCAAACATACTAACATCTTTTCAGGAATGAAACTAACTAATCATGGAATTGTCAAAAGGAATCAGATATACGTTGCAGAAAATGTAAATATTGTGCACTGTTATTTATTGACCAAGGTTATTTTGTTTGACCAAGTACAGTCAAAGCTTTTCTTTTACGTTTTTTAATTGACATTTTAAGTGTGTCCCTCATCTCTCTGTCTCGCACCTTGACTAACAGTCTTCCATATCGTATCTTATTAATTATTTCGCGTGACGATGAAATCTTTACGGAGACCAGAAAATGTCATTTGTTCTATATGGGAGATGGGAAATTAGCAGCAAATAAGCAAACCCCCTTTGTCTAACACAGAGCAAATTGTACCAAATCTGGTTTATCGATTTTGGCTCTACAGTAATGCCTTAATTTGATTTAGCTTCGATCATTGGCAACAGAAAGAACACATTTGCCATATGGTACATGTTTTGAAGGTACAAAGAGAGATTAGAAGAACCTATAAGATAGAGAAACGGAATAAGAAAACTCAAGTGACGGGCGGGTGGAATTTCAAGAAGTATCGAAGAAGATCACCCCATCACAACTCACTAAACGACCCGCACCGTAAAAATTCTCCCTATGGCTGCAAATACTGTAAGATACAACAGAACTTGAGAGATTAGACATGGAATTTGTTGAATTGGTTTTTACGGATTCTTCACTGGTCTTGCGCAGAATCGTCATCGGCATTGGCTTTTTCGTTACCAGGAAGACCAAATATCCGTAGGTTATGGTCCATCGAACCAACTGCAACGTATTGTGCATCTGAACCAAACTTCACACACGTAGCTTTACCTGCAAGTATAAGGGTTCTGGAATTAGGAACACTACCGCTATATGACCATTGAAGGAGTTTAGGTAAAGGATTTTACCAGTGCCGGAGAGATCTGGGAGTGTCTTGATAAGGTTCCATTCTGCTTTCACACTTGCCGTCTGGTACACTCTGCAGCCACAACACAAAATACATTTTCCTGAATTAGATATATCCAGCATGCAGGTTATCGAGCTTGGTCTCTTAATATTTTCTTAAACTGAGCTTCGATGCTTTGATCAACTATTCTCAAACGTGTAATTCACCTGATATCTGATGCAGCAATACCGAGATAAGATCCGCTAGGGTCAAACTCCACTGCACAAAAGAAAAAGTATCTTTACTCAAGCTATCTTATACATGAAGATTCCTTTATCAACAAAACGACTGTAGCGGATACGGTAGTTTTATACCAGAGTTTGCATCTGCCGATAAAAATGATTTGAAGTTCCTCAACTTGCGCAGGTCCCACAACCTCACACCATCCTCCGCAGCAGTCTATCCATTCCCCAAACAAAAAGAAAATCATTCGAGTAAGCAGAACTGTAGTAGTATTCTCACTCCTCCTAGTTGTTCAAAGTACTTACCGCGAGGAAATAACCATTTTCAGAGAAAGATATAGCCGTAACTTCCCCGGTGTGTCCATCAAACTTAGCAACATTCGCCTATTATTTAACACAAAAATGAAATTATAATGACGAACACTGTACGTAATTAGTGATTTTAAGAGGCAATATAGGCTGGAAGGGCAGAGTTTGTACCTGACTTTTAACATCCCAAATCTTAACAACAGACTGAGATGTACCAGTTCCGAGAATGAGACCATCGGGATGGAATGCAGCAGCCGTGTAACCCACCTTCTGTGAATTATCCGATTCTGATACCTGAAAGAACACAAGAAATATAAAATGGCTCATATTAGGAAAAGACCGTGTACTCTAAACATACACTGACCTAAGGATTAGCTCATATGACAGTGCCTATGAAGACTGTGTTTCTAGTGGATATAAATAATTATTTCTGTAATATATCATACAGGCAAAGCTAGAAAAGAAGACAGGTAATAGTTAATTTTTTAAGGCTTTAGGAACCTTTGAAAGGCATGAGCCAGAGGACAGATCGTAGAAGCACCATGTACTATCAAGGGATGCCGACACAAAGTATTTATTTGTGGGGTGCACAGTTACAGCTTGAACCTGAAAATAGCATCATTGCCTAAAGTAAACAAAAATTATATGAATAAGGAAAGTGCAACGGACTATGAGAGTTCTTCAAACTCATACTTACCTCTGCAGAGTGATCATTCAACGTTTGCCCACAAGCATAATTTCCATCCCCAGAATCCCGCCAGATACGGACTGTCTGCAGGTCAGTCACTAATTTAGTAATAAATATACCTATCAAACAATTGGTGATGTATATCCTCTGAGAAAAACAGAGTATCCAACAAATCGCAAAGGTTTCTGGTATGAGTGATCAAAACGTCATTCATAACTCGCAGTGAACCAAAGTTTTTCAAAGATAGCATTATGACATCTACAGAATAAGACAAGATCTCATGGCTACTAGTTATCTTTTCACTTCAAATAAACAAATGTATCTGCCAGCTACCACTATTCAAAACAGAGGCAATACACAACGTGGGATTACAAATTTTCCTACAGAACTAATGACCAGGCACTATTCATAAAAAATTGATACTATGGATATAAAGTTTGTAAACGTATATTGAATTACCTTGTCAGCAGAAGCAGTCAAAACAAGATCAGCGTCACCAACAAATTTTACGCTTGTAACCTATAAAAGGGTCAACACATATCAAGCACCGAGCTACATGAAAAGATAAAGCAAAAATCTAAGGCAAAAAAGTTAGAAACCTTCTTCGAGTGACCAGTCAGTGTTGACAGGATTTTTCCAGAAGGACGATCAAAGAGAACAGCAGTTGCATCAACTCCTCCAGTAGCAATGACATCCTGGTTACCAAATTAAGAATACTGAGAGGTAAACTTTTACACCAGAACTAGTGTAGGGGAATATCAAAGGAATGCAAAGAATCACTGGTCGTAATCATACACAGCGTATTGGTATGTAGGAGGCAAATAAAAATATTATGCAACAAAACAATGATATGACCATTCCCCAACCAGGGAATCAAGGCTGTATACAAATAATTTATCATAGACGTTTGCCAGTAGGCTATCACATGCTATGGCAGTGTCTTCCAAAAACAGAAGATAATAAGTATGAAGTGATGTAATAAGAAGACGTTCGATGACAAACCTTAGAATGTAGAATGTCCATCGAACAAATGCCTGGTTTGTTGGTCTTGTGAAGTGGGTGGCTTGATAGCTGCGTGAACTTCTCCAAAGCATCTATTGAAGCCAATGTTTGAGGAATCTACAGAAAATGATAAAACTATCAAGACAGCAGGAACCAACGCAAGAAAAAGAAAAAACACAAAACCAGGCAGGAGGCAGCAACGTTTTCCTGTTAAGTTTTAAACGCATCCTAGTATCTAAATATATATTTTGAATAAGATAAATCATAAGCCTCAACTACCACATTTGACTTCTATAAACAAGAAAGGAATAAACAAAAGAAGCAAGAAGTCAAGTCTGGACTTTCAAATGCATGTTCAAAGATAAATGAGAATCTATATGCAGTACCTGTCGCTTTTTGCGCTTCTGAGAAAGAGCAGCATTACAATCAGTCAATTCCGTGATGATTTCAGCTGAAATTCCAGGACACAATTTCTTCGCATCAGAACCCAGGTCTTCATCACCTGCAGCTATTATACAACAAACGAGCATAGTAACATGTTACAAGAGGGATAACTAACTAGCCAAAACAGTTTAGATTATAAAGTTGTACAATCATACCTCGTTTACCATTACTTAGAGTAGCATTAGCTGTCACAGCTTCAGGGGCCGCAGGTATATGTCTTTCAACTTCTGCAAGCAATTGGCGTGCTTCGTCTCTTTCTTTCTTAAGTCTAGCAATCACACGACAGGCAGAATCATGCTGCAAACAGAGGGTAAAATTATCCCATGAATAGACCAAATGGATGAAGAAGAATAAAATAAGGGTAAATTAATTGACCATGGAAATCATAAACTGGTGGCACAAACACAAAACCAAAATTACCTGATACAAGGCATGACTTAGCTCTTGCCTTGCAGTATGTAGTTGTTGTTCCAGCGCATAATTTGATAGCATCAAACCGTCCCATTCCTAGAAGTGCAAAAACGAGAAACTTCTCACGCAATTACTTTAAATAAATCAACCTAACTAATGAACAACTTCTCTTGACTAGCACACAGAAAACGAGTAAATGATCAGCGTAATAACTGTGCTAAAGAGTAGATGCCAATATGTTCAGTTAACAAAATCTTGTACAATTACAATAACCAACCTTGGAAAATTTATTCTAAGTCAATCAACCAATCTCTACATGACCAATAAGAGAAACAGGGACATATTTTCATAGTGAAGCTCCCATTAAAAAACAAGTAAAATGCCGAGAGAAAAGGCCAGAACAAAGCTGCAAAACAATCAAAAGCTTACATTCTGAAACGTTCCGAGCATTCCAGGGATGCTAGCTGTCTGCAATGTTTTCGGCTTTATGATCTGCACAATGATCAAACGAAATTAGAACAGCTTAAACAAATTTCTTCAACAGTTCTCAGCATCAGATTATATAAAGAAATTAAACTACCTCCCCAGTTTTGATGGGAACAATGTCATCAATGGTAAGAGGTTCACCAGTAACCGGGCACTTCCCATAATCCTACAGTGGGAAAAGAACTTATAAGGAAGCATTACAAGGTGGAATGATAAATTGAAAGAGCTCCCACTGGAGATATATAGTTTACAGATACACACATCCAGAAACTTAAAGGTACAGAATCAATGATTGGATAAGAATCTTGTAAGTTCTCAAAAAGAGTATATAAACCAGGTGAAATTAATAAATCTAAGAGAAAACAAGATGAAATAAAATCCGAATCTCACTACTAATCCCCAAAAGTGCAAATTCACCGAAATTCTCAAAGTTTACACACTGCTAACTGAGTAATAAACCAACCGAACATCACACAAATTGCTAGAAATCTTCCGGTGAGAACAGGAAACGAGGCAAGTTTAGAAATCGACAGTTTCAGAAATCCGAGCTTACCGATATATGCCTTTCGATTAATCGTCTCTCGAAGAGCAAACCAGACTTCGTCGAAACCACTGGCTCCGCGGGAACTTCTCCGGAAACTGCAAGAACACAGTGCCGCCACCAACGTCAATTACAAAAAAAAAAAACCCTAAATCGGCATATTGTGACAGAAAAACAAAAAAAGAGAGGCGAATAAAAGCTTTACTTGCACAGTTCATCGTAGAGAGAAGGAGTAATACGACGAAGTAAGGTGGACGTAGTAGAACTCCCTCTGAAGTGGGGCGGAGCTAGCTAGGGTTTTATCTTCTCCGGTCCGGCGCTACAAGGAAAAAATGCGGAAGCCGGGAAAATAGTTGAAGAGAGAGAGAGAGAGAGAATAAGCTCAACACTCTTCTTCAGTTTGTTACTAGGGATTTGGGCCTTTTTAACATCCCTCTTTTATATTTGGGCTTTTATTTCGATCTAAGTCGGTCCGGATATAACATTAACGACCACGTTTATGAAAATGTTTAAATCCACATATATACAGTAACTCTACAGTAAAATCTCTATAAATTAATAGAACTACTATATCTTACTAATCTTGTTATTATCTAAATTGAGGGGAAAAAATCTATTGATTTATTAAAGTATTAATTTGTTACCTGTTAATTTATAGAGGTTATATTGTATATTGGAGTTCTTAATTCTTAAATCTTAGATGTTAGATGGGTTTAATAAAAATCAAAATAAAATTAACTATTATATTTTTAAAAGATGATTTCTTTCATTTTTGGTAATAAGAAAATATATAGGAAGTCAAACAGAATGGAAGAAAAAAAAAGCATTGCAAAATAAAGTATCAGCAAAACAGAATGGAAAATAAGCAACTTACTATGAAAGTTGTTCAACTCTCTCCATATGAGTAACGCAGTGGAGTGCCACATATCAACCCAAATTAAAAACACCTAAATTAAAAACAAACATATTTAAAATTAAAGAGGAATCTGAAACATCTTACATGTCTTTTATTCTTTTTCATATCACAAACAATTTCAATATTTATATAAGAAATCTATAGAGACTTAGAACATGTTGATGTATTCTTTAAGTAAGTAGATGCATCACCAAAAGATAAAGATGTATCGAGAGTAAAACCAAAGATTGAAGAAAATGAATAGCTAGATAGAATGGAAGTTTTCTATCTTAATTATAACCATTAAAGAGTTAACCAAATTGCATAAAAATATTTTTGATAAAAGAGAATTTGAGAGTCCCATGGTATTTAGTTGAGAAACTTAAATACAAATATATCTAAATATCTAAGTTTTAGACAAGAATTGTAGGATGTTTAAATGTTTTTATTTACCAATCAAATGTGCAAATGGTATGGTTATTTTACTTCCTAAAAAAAAATATGCTAATAGTTTTCTTTTACAAAAATCACTTTAGAATGAAATTTAGCTTTAAACAAAATTTAGTATTTTTTGCCTCCTCACTAAAAAATCTTAGTTTTATTTATTAATATATAGTAATTTTTAATCTTTCAAATGTGAAAAAATATAAAAAGCAAAGAAAGTATTGTAATAAATGTATAATAGATATAGTGGGGGTACTCATCTAGTTATATTGATAAGAGAAGCAATACTAACCTACTAAATGACTAAAGGGTGCGAGTATGAGTCTGGTTGGACGAATCACACACTATAGTGATATGCACTACTCTCTAACTTTATCCCATTTAAAGGGATACATATCAAATTTATCAAGAGTAAATTATCATAAAAAAATTTGTTAGAAACTATATTCTAATTAGTAGAAAATATCATTTTAACATATAGTGCTATTAGGAGCTAGTAATGTGTGGTTATGAAACAAACTCATTTTTCTCGTGATCAATTGATCATGTCACTGTCGATGGAACGAGAGCTTCAAGCTGCCAGTCGGAAGAAGCAGAACGAGCAAAAAACATTGATCAATGAGGATAAGTTCAGTTCGTTTTTAGCAGCCATATCTCGTATCTTATTTATACAATATACTAACCAATAACGACATTTTCTTACTACAAATAAAACTCAACTATCTGATAAATAGGTCGTATATAAATATATATGTTACGAACGATAAGGCAATAAGTGATATATATATATATATATGGTTGATCGTTTTGGTATATATTGCTATGAATTCAATAAAAAGTACCTTTTTCCATTTTGTATATAAATTTAGTTTCGATGTCTAAAGATAGGACGATGCGGGTACCATTTTGAGCACGATAGATGTGTCCTTTCTATTTGCATAAAAGTTATATTCTTAGGATCCAAAGATGAAAGCGAACTCTCATACAAATACAATTCCCACCAAAAAAAAAAAAAAAAAGATATAAGATTCATGAAGAAAATGTATTATACATATTCAAACCATGATGAAATCCAAAATTATTCATTTTAATTTTCTAAATACCCATACAAAATCAAAATTAAAGTAGTTTGAAGTAATAATGACATATATACTATAGTTCAAATACGTATGACGTTTTCTTTTTTTTGCTTCTAATGTTAAGTTATACGTACGTAAAAACGTTTGAGATGATATACTTAACATAGCTGATATCTTTCTTGTGGAAGTGGTGGTCGCTTTCTATTTGGATAATGCGTGTGCATATATTGGATCAGACTTTAGACGAAGATGGTCATATCTTCAAAGTATCAATTCATCAAATCAGCTTTGATCGTAAGCTGTTCCATTTTTCATCTTCGCTTCGTTTACTTCTCCGGTTCTCCCTATAAACAATTTATTTATTGCGCTTCTCGTGATCCCAAATTAGAAAATTTTGTACACAGATAATCCTTAAATTTGTCTTAACCGCTCATACGTACATGTATAGTTGTGTAGTTTAAGCTCATAATTAAAATTCCGTTAATATCGCATATATGACAACGTTAAATTTGTGCAGACGACTTAAGAGTAACTAGATAGACTCGTGACAATGATTTTTAAATGCTAGACAGACTTTTGTGACCAAAGTAAGATACTCTGACAGACGATGTTGATGTCTCATGATTATAACAAATAAAAAGATAAGATATGTTTTTTCTTTTTATAAAATAACATGTTTACTAAGTGAAATGCAACACAGACTCAAAATCTATAATAGTATAGGTAAATCATAGAACACTCTCAAAGACACTAAAATGGTGTTTTGGTTGAATCGGCAACACACAATTACAAATGTGAAATAAAACACTCGTACGTAATGTATAGTTTTGATGGATAACACGATTCATATTGGTAATGGTAATAAGATCGAGGATTATAGCCTTTAGATATATATATATATATATATATATATATCTTCTCATATTTTTATTCTGTTATGGACCTTATGGTTACTAGAATAACAAAAGTATAAGAAAGTGAAGTCTCAAAGGATTAGAGGGAATGACTTATATCTTAAAGGTACCAGTACCAAGCATTGACCCCTATATGCTCAAAAAATGTCACAATCACAGAATTTTTCGTAGATGAATTCATTTTCACATGAAAACGAATCAAAGTTCGAAGTTGGTTAAACATTGTTTTCGAATTTTATCTGATTTTTCTTAATATTTTTTCTCTTACGGCAAATATGCTTATTATTGTCCAAAGACAATTTATCTTTTACTATATTTATTTAATTTCCACTCATATTTTCCGATATTTGACTGACCTGGTCGAAATCTTTTCCACTCCTTTGCGCAAAAATCACGAGAGAAGTCAATAAAATTAGCAAACGAAAATACAAGATAAAAAAAAATAGTATATATCTAAAAGGAAAAAAAAATAGAAAACTAATTCCACGAATATAGGGGCTTAATTAAGAAAAAAAATTCAGTCAAACACGTCAAAATCCACGCAACAAGAACTGGGTCAAACTCATTGACCGGTCACTCCTAATGTGAAAGCAATTGTCCACATCAGCAAATTTATCTACGTGGTAGTGCCACGTCACTAGAAGTGGTCATCGTATGTAACATTTCAAGTGCCATGGTGGCATATAGTAACGACTTAATTTATTACATTGAAAATAATATTTTTACATACACTGATACAGTCAGACAAACATGTATATATATATACAAATGTATACATACACATTAAGCAAAAGTATATATATGTATGATGGTTACGTGAAACTCCCATAACCTCTTCTTTCTTTTCTTTTTTTTGTTCTCCAGAAAACTGTAATTAAGAAATTTTCATTTCTTCTCTGTCTTAAACAGAAGAACCATATTGTTCTGTTTTAATTCAATCATCTCTTTGTTTTTTTTTTTTTCGAATATTTTGATAATCTTCGATGGATCAGTTTCTTGTTCATATATCATCAGTCATTCCAACATTGTTCCACAAAGCGATATCCGTGAAGCCTCCTCGTTCTTTAATTTTCTTGCTATAATTTCGATTTTTTTCTGGGAAATTTTTCTTTTAATTTTCCCAGAAAATCTTCGCATATTTAAACATTGAAGATATACAAAAGAATTAACCTAAACATGTTGCAAGACGTGATGATCTTGTCTCACGATCAGCTTTCCATCGTAATTTCTCTTCTCATTCTTGTTTTTATTTATATGCGCATGCATGTGTTGCGTTGCGTAGATGTTTTTTTGTCTTTAAATTTGTTTTCAAACATTGAATTTTTTACATGCAGAGATCATATAAAACTCGAGTTTAATCTTATAAATTGAGTAATTATATTATTTTCTTTTTCTTTTATTTGGTCTTTGCTTGGACAATCCTATGAGAACTATATTATTATTATTATTATTATTTTTTTTTTTGTGAAACGTCATTTTCTTCTCCTTATATTCCATTTGATCTCTTTTTAAATTGCTTCATTCCCTTTTAGCTTTTCTTAATCTTTGGTGTGATTCTCTACACACTTCAATTTATCTTTCGAATCCAGTTTTTGAACATTATCATTATTATATATAGTTCTCATTCTTCGGTTACGATTGGTACTTTATAAGCCAATAGAAAATCGTCACATGCTTTGAAAAATGTTCTACAAAGCAACAGTAATCATTTCACTATTTCTATCGTATCTAAGTATAGATTTATTTTCATCAAACGTAAAACTCTGGTCACCTTGGAATATTTTGTATTGTTTGATGCAAATAGAAAGACACATTATGTGAATTTTCACTAGGAGCATTGTGATGTGTTATATGATGATGATCATGATTAAGGTTTTCTTACATGTTCTGATATTTAATGAAGTGCCCTTTACTTTTTCTTTGTGGGATAAAAATCTTGATGTTGGTTCATACCAGGCAATTTCAATTTTTCTTGTCAATACGAAAAAGAAATACCAGAATCAGAAAACTTTCCTTTTATAGAAACCACTCTTCTTTACTTTTTCTTTTTTAGCTATTCCAACTTCTTGTTAACATGTCACATGAAAGAACAGATGCATTTAATCTCTCTTTTCCAACATTTATGCTGTCCTAAACAGAAATTAGAAACCAAAGAGAAAAAAAAAAACCATTGGATTTGATTTATGACACGAAAATCTTGGAGTGTTTTGATGTCTAAAAACAGAATAAAAACATCTTATAGATTCTTTCTAGATAATTAAGCCACGAGAAAAACAGATTTAATTACTTGAGCTTTTTTATAAATCTGCCTTAAAAACCAACCTGTAACTACTTAATGATCTCACCCGTTACTTTTTCTTGTGACTCAAGCAAATTTTACCTCTGTTCTCTTCTTTTGATGCTTGGCTTTAAAGTAATGTCTTTCTTGATCATTTACTACTTTCTCTGCTCGATATAATAATCTTTAGATCTAATTAACGTTTCTTTGTTCTATATATCATCAGGATGATATCACGAGCCCTCTTAGTGCTCAGATCTTCGATTTCTGCGATCCACAACTCTTTCAAGAAACCTTCAATCAAACCTCTGAAGTCACCTCTACTTCAAACATTCTTGAGAAATCCGGAAGCTTCCATTCAAACACTAACACAACCACAACAACTGAGAACAGTAACAACAACAACAAGAACACAGAACTTCAAGACGAAGAAGATGACAACAACAACACGGATCTGTCCATAATCTTTGACTCACAAGAAGATTTCGAAAACGACATAACGGCTTCAATCGATTTCTCATCATCTTCACTGCAATATCCAGTCATCGATCAGCTCCTTACGGCAACGAGCCAAGACCAGTTTGATTTCTCTTCAGGACTCCAAGTTACACACCAGCCTCCTAACATTTCATTCTCTGGAGACCCTCTGTCTCTACCGGCGGTTTCTTCTCTAGCTCCTCCTCCAGGGGTTTTCGAAGAAGATTGTCTTTCTTCAGTCCCAAGTTACAATCATGGCTTGAACCCTTCTTACTCTTTCTTCCGTACCTCCGGTTTACCGGCCTATATGAGCACCGGTTTATTATCTGCTGAAAGTAATCTTGGTTTACTTCCCGGGAATAATCATGTGGGATCCGAAATCAGTAAGCCACATGATCCATTCATGGACTTTCAAGCTGATAATGGTGGTTTATTCTGTCCTGATTCCATCAAACGTATCTTTAGTCCAGAAGATCTCCAGGTATTGAGTTTTCTTTGTTGTACAAATATTATCCGGTTTACGTTTGGTTTATCTTCAAGGAGCTAATAAGATTTCTGGTTTGGTTATGAAGGCACATGACCGGTTTGGTATTTTGATGTTATGCTAACCAGTTTACTTTTGTTAAAGAAGGCACTTGGTGTTGGTGGCGTCGAGAGCCAGAGCCACTTGACGGCACCTCAAACTAATTCAGCATTAGGACCGGTTGATATCAACGGTTTAGAAGATCCAACGTTGAGCAAAGTTGGAAAACTCTCCCCTGAGCAAAAGAAAGAGAAGATTCGTAGGTATATGAAGAAGAGGAACGAAAGGAATTTTAACAAGAAAATTAAGGTTCGATTTTTATCAAACCAAACCGGACTAAACCGTTGGTTATGTTGTTTTCCAATGATTTTTTTTTTTTTTTTTGTTCTAGTATGCGTGTAGGAAAACATTGGCAGATAGTAGACCAAGGGTTAGAGGAAGATTTGCAAAGAATGATGAGTTTGGTGAACCAAGTAGACAAGCTTCTTCAAGCCATCATGATAATGAAGATGAAGACGATGTAAGTAACCCCGGGTTATTTGAACTCGATTTATATGAATTTATGTCGAAATGGAGTGTCGGTTGTAATTAAGTCTAACTATACAGATTTTGGTTTACAGATGGGAGTGAAGGATGAGGGACAATTTGTAGATTCTTCAGACATTTTTGCACACATTAGTGGAGCCAACTCCTTCAAGTTCAACTACCCAATTCAATCTTGGATTTGAGCTCCAAGAGCCACGCCACAAAGATTCATGTTTATAAACATGAACATGAATCTTATAGTCTTATATAGTTATAAAAGTCGTATTTCTATAGAGTTATAACTTGTCTATTTAGTTTTGTCATGCCCCTATATCTTCTGTCAAATAAAAAAAATAAAACAATCTAAGCAAAATAAAATAAAGATAATGAATAAATGGGTTTTAGGCAAGGTTTGGTTAAATAAAACAGTAGCGAGAGTAAGGTTTTAATAATGTAACATAGAATTTTCCAAAATTTTGTAGATACAATATGTTACATATATAATATGATGATATGTGATGTCTTGTATTTTGATAGTTGGGTTGTATTTTGATCACCTGTGAACACTATATATTATCAGTTGAGTTATTCTCTTGCTCCTTTCACATTCTACGTACATATTTAGACCTAAACTACTCATTCTTGATTGTATAAACACGATACTTAGGCGTGTTTGATTGTCATATTTAAAAAGTAAAGGATGCAGTTATTGGGCTTTGTTTTCCACGATATGTTGAACTGGACCAACAATAGTGTTAAAGATTAATTATTTAATTAAGGCCTCCTTTGTAGCTACACCATTTAAGAATAGGTGTAAAAGCTCAAACGATTGACGACGACTCGATACATGCGCATAAATGACCATCATACCATAGTTTTCCAATGGTTGAGTTTTTTTTTTTTTTTTTCGGTTTCTGAAAAGGGAAACCCATATGCTAAAATAGACTTCTAAATAAGTTTTAACCGAAGACTGTTAAAATATAGATGGCGACTAAGTCAATAATTTCGAACCAAACGTCTAAAAGGCAAAGATTAAAAATATAGTGATTTTGACTTTAGAGGTGAATTATGACATTGACCTCTTTGACAGGCCACTATCAAAATCTATGAAATCTGTGAATTTTATTCTATGAAAGGCCACCATATATTGAAGAGTTGAAACTATGCCATTTGACTTGTAAACACGATAAATACAGTTTTCTAAAATTACGGCCATAAATATGTATTTATCTGTGTGTGAAAACAAAGTGATTTCACTACTGTTTTGGTTCCTTAATTATAAAATTCACGACGCCAATAATTAGTCTTTTGATAATTAACATCCGATCTTGATCTATAGAAAATAGACTTACACATGCTTGGTCACGACACAATCCTATCAACTTCCAATTTATCTTCTAACTTATTTTCCAGGACATCTACACGTGTGTTACAAACAAATAATAATGTCAATAAGTATGATTTAAGACCAGACAAACTTACGAACTATATAAATCCAAGAAATAAGACTAAATCACATGCATGAAAAAACATAAACTATATCTGTTTGATGCTTCACATTCTTTTTTTTTTAACAGATTAACACGGCTAGTGCAAAAAAAGACCGGATTTGGTGGAGGAGAATTCTAGTTTGTACAAGAAGCATCAGTTTTATAATACGGTAGTCGGTAGGTCGACTGAATTAACACGAATAATTAAATTCATGTAGTTATTAACATATACACTAATCTTCTAGATGAATAATTGAACTGACATTTACGATCTTCAAGAGGAATAATACACATATATGTAGTGGAACTAAACTTGACTACATTATTATATATAAGGATTTCACGTATTTGAATTTTTGAAATTTAAATAAAATACGCAAAATGCAAGTGAAGAAGCAACAAAATGGTTGAGTCAATCATGTGCAGCAAGCTCACGGTCTGGAATGAGACAAACTAGTTTTGTAATTTTGTTGGTTGGTCCATTAGATTCTCACTATTCGTACATAAAAATATCAATATATGTTCTAAAGCCTCCAAATTTCCAATTGTTTAATCATTTTATAAAAAAGGCAAAATATGTATCGTAGGGTTTGTTTATAATTTTCCAAAAAAATATGATAATTTAAGAAGTTTTCCACTATTGTATACCTATATCGGAAGTCGACCATTTTCTAATAAGTCACTCAAAAACTAAATTTTTTAACGACTATCGTTTTTATCACGCAAACATACAATTCACAGAAACCTCTTATTTTCTCAATGATGTTTGGTTCTTACCTGTTTAGTACTTATTTCTTAAAATTTAACAATACTCAAATTACAAAACTAACTAGAGAATTTAGGAACTTTGTTGAAATTAATAAACACTATGCTTGACTTTTAATAAATTTCATATTTTAATGTGCAACTAAATTTCTATCTTTTAATAACTATACCTAAAATAGGAATGAAAATATAACTCAAAATTAATATATAACTATATAGGAAAGAAAATATAACTAATAATTAAAATATAACTATATAGGAAAGAAAATATGCCTAATAATTAAAATATAACTATATAGGAAAGAAAATATAACTATACAAAATAAATAGAAAGCTAAAATGGTTTTTCACTTTTTTGTAAAGAACAATATACGAATGATCGAGTTAAGGTTAACTCGATCAGGTTTTGGTAAATAAACCGTGGACTAATTGTAAAAAAATCTCAATTTTTGATATTCAACATTAATGTTGTTAGTAAATTTCTTAGCAATTTTTTCTTTTAAAAAATGTGTATCTCCACACTACATATAAAACGTCAAAATCAAAACCTAACCTAATCGTATGAACGAATAATTTGTTTTGATCCACTATATTATCCATATGATAAATATTACCAAAAAATCAATAATTTGAGGAAATTCAAACAAAGTTACTATCAAATTTTTATTTTTTGATGAAAAAAAGAAAACTATAATAGAGAAAAAGGAAGAAGAATATAGTGAAAAGTGAATAGAAGAAAATGTGGGCACTATCTCTGAAACAGTAAGTTCTATACTCCCTCTCCCCCTGCTTTATCGCCCAACCAAGTAGCCATCACCATCCTCCTTTTGATTCACTCTCTCTCTCGATCGTGCCCACCAGCTCACTCACCCTTAATCCCCCACAACTTTAAACAAAAACCCTAATCTCTCGAGCTTTGGACGCAAGAGGAAAAAAAAAAGAAACACACAACACCAAGAAGTGGGTCCGTAAGCCCTGGCCATAGTCAAGTCACCACACACACATAAAAGACTTTCTTTTTTCTCTTCGTCTCCATTTGGTACTTACTTACTAGTCAGACATTAACGTGCCTTTGCGATACCACCACCACCACTCCCATCTCTCTCTCCTCTCTCTCTTGAAACCCAGAAAAAAAAAAAAAAAACTCTTGCTTCCAAAGCTTTTCCCACTTTCTTCTTATTCCTCCCCACAACTCATAATTGCTTATAAGAATTTTGCTTTTTTTTTTTTGTTTCTCTGTTTCCTCTTAAGTAGATACAGAAGATCGCAATTATCCAGAATTGGCGGAGGAGATTGCTTGAAGTTTCTTTTGGTACCCATTGGAGATTACTCTTCGATCCAATCAGTCCTTCTTCTTCTAATCAAGTGAGTATAAGATTTAAAGATTTGATTTTTATTTTAATTTTAGAATCTGTTCGTGGTGTTTTTGTATTGTTTAACACTCCATGGACACAATCCAGAATTGGCTTTGGTAGAGGAAGTGATACAGAGAGAATTTTTAGTTTCTAGGTCCAATCCTGAGTAAGATTTACTCTGTTTACTTGAGTTAGGTGGCTTAATCCTCGAGTGTATCTTTCAAACTCCAATCAAAGTTTTAGCTTTTTTCCTCTGTTTCAATTTAATGGGGCACATCTAAAAATTCAAGCTTTTATTTGATTATCAATATGTGTAGGGTTCTTCGTTTTTTTTTTTTTTTAGCTTTTTGTTGCTTTTAGGTAAGAGATTAGGTATAATTTAAAAGAAAACAAAACCCTCTGACTTTTCAGCAAATTTAGCTTTGTTGCATTAAGAGTCTCAAATTCGGCTTTTTGTTTTGAAACAGTGCAGATTCATACCACATTTTGGTATCCTGCATAGTTTCAATAGTAGTACCAAACATATGTCTTGTGTCCACCAGAGTTGCTATGTTAAGCTAAAATCTTGTTGCTAATATTGTGTTATATTCTCTCATCTACTCTTGTTCATGTTTGTCTTTCAGATATTTGGAAGTGTTCTTGCGTGTTCTTCGTATTATAGAATGGGGAATTAAGGTTTTCTCGGTTTCTGTTTTAAGAACAATGGGGAGTGTTGGTCCTGATTCTCAGAAGGATGATTCTGAGCTTGAAGATTCACTGAGCATTGATGAGAATCCGCCTGGTGAAAATGGTTTATTGAAGTCAGGAACCTTGTTGAGTCAGAAAAGGCAGCAATGTAGTGTAGTTTCAAACAGTGGGAAGTGGTTACAGATTGTTAAAAACGGTCCCAAAGGTTCGTTTACTCGTGCCACTAGTTTTTTCGATTACAAGATCCCAAGGCATCTGGTGTCATTGGACGAGAAGTATCTCCGACGGTGCCTCGAGTTGATTCACATCAGTGCGTTTAAGTCAGCCAGTTGCAGCCTTTCTTTGAATCTTGTAGGACCAAAGATGAGTTTTCCTTCAAGTCACTTCGATTCACCTGTGATCCCTAAAGAAAATGCTGCTCGTCTTGTGTTTGATCTTCCGTTGGTAGATGATTCAGGCAGTCCAGTGATTAGCCGTGCAATCATAGGTTGCAGGAGGGTTACACATATGGTTACTAAGCCTTTGTTACACGATGTCGAAGCATTAGAGGGTGATGATATGAGTAGCAGGACAAGTCAAGACGATAATGGTGAAAACAAGTTGGTTTCATTTGATGTTGTGAGGAAGATAGAGGAACAAGATTCGCAGTTTCAGATTTATCAATCTGGTTACATGCCCAAAAAGAGGGTCTCTTTGTCCAGCACAAACTCAATGAGTTCATCTTCTTCTGAGCAGTCTTCTTCCTGTTGGTCTCCGTCTTCAACAGTTTCTCAAGGAGCACTTCAGTTCACTATGAAAGACAACAAGACGCCTCATTTTGTTTTCTCATTGGATGATCAGAAAGAGATCTATGTAGCTAGCTTAAGCACTAGTAGTGTTGGGTCGGGGTTCGACCGTAGTTCGCTAGACTATTCGTATTTGATCCATTTGAAGAAAGGCCGCGGATCTGAACAGAAACATTTGGTTGGTAAACTAAAGGTATCTACTTTGATTTCTGTCTCGTCCACAAATGAAAAAACTGTAGAGAGACAGTTTGTTCTATTCAGCAGTGGTGGGAATCCGCAGTTACCGTGCCACAATGATATTAGGAAAAGCAGAGGATTGCCTAAGAAAGTAGTTGATGCGATCAAAAACACTACTCGCACTTCAAGGCAAAGAAGCATCTCTAGATTCAGTAGAACAAGCTCCGTACCGGATTTTTGTTCTTGGGAGCCATTTCAAGAACCAGACCACGATCTTGAACCTGTAAGTTTGCTAGATAACGACCTTCCACCAAATCTTGAAACCTCAGCTGTTGTTGTGAGAGAACAGTTTCCCGTGGAAGCAGAAGAAGAAGAAGAAGAAGAAGTAGTCGAAAAAGTTGGAGGCTGGGGGATGAAGTTTCTCAAGAAAACACCCTTAGCTCGAACCAAGGATGCTTCTAAAAGTTCTAAGCGTTCGACAAGCATAGATGTTGTGATTCCTTCAGGGATTCACGGAGGGCCGAGACATAGAAACGGTGGTCCGTCGAGCTTGATTCAGAGATGGAAATCCGGTGGATACTGTGATTGCTCTGGATGGGATTTGGGTTGCCCCTTAAGTGTCCTTAAAGGCCAAACACGAAAAGACCAAAATGAAGGCCAGTGCAATCTTTTTGAGCTCTTCGCAGAGGTAGTAACATTCAAGATCCATATACCATTTTCTCAACCATACATCATAGATTAACAAGAGGGAAACTCAATCTTGGTCATGTTTATTGTGTTATTTGTATCAGGGATTGATGGAGGGAAGTCCTGAATTAAGGATCATGAATGTTCGAGACGGTCTCTACTTCGTTCAATCTCAAGCCAAGATATCTGTTTTGCAATCTTTTTCCATTGCTTTAGCATACACTCATAGCCAAAGCCAGAGACTCCGGCCATGGTCGTCAAAGAAGTGTACAGAAGCTTAACTAGCAAAAGAAAGGATTGCACCTTAACTAGCAAAAAGAAAGGATTGCACAAAGTGAGATAGGCAAAACTCAGCCTTCATAGTTTTAGTGAGAGTTCTTGAGTTGATGATATCTACAAAATTAGTAGTTATTTAATTATTATTTTTTTTTGTGTTAATTTTTTGGCTTTCTGTTTAAACCTATTTTTTTATAGAAAGTAAAATCAGTGTCTCTCTTCTTTACTGGAATCATATGTGGGCTTTGGTATTGATTTTAAAAGGGTTGTGTGAATTGTAAATTCTGACTTATGGTTTTGAGGATTATGATATTCTGGTTTTGTATAGAGTTTATTCTGCACATTACCTTGAACTTAAAAGCTTTTAAACCCATTTTTAATCATGACCTAATTTGTCAAAACAGATCATATATGATTTCATTTTTAGTAAAACTAAGAAAACTGGAAAAACTAAGCAAAATCTCTTAGAAACCAGGATTTAAATATGTCTGAAGCTCACAAAAGATTCTCGTCTCTACTTAAAACACCCAAAAAAACATCAACTACTTCGAGTTTCGTTGAAGACAGATACATAACCAGCAATGACAGTTTCGTTGATGATACAATCTTCAAACAATGGCGTTAGCAGCACTAGCAATCCTTGGCCAGAGATCAGCACACTCTTTCCCAATGGGTCCAGTAATCGCAGAACCTAATATACAAAACATGTTTCAGAAAACAATGTAATGACAAAATGTGTTTTGACAATGCACTGATCAAAAAAAAACAAACAAACTAATACCTTTCATTTCTCCCTTAGGGTTCACAATCACTCCCGCATTATCTACCACACCATCCAAAGAATCGAAATCAGTATCAATCTTATGACCATAATAAACTCATGTTTGAATTCAACACAAGAGACAGTGACTGCAAAAGTTACCTTCAAAGTACATGAAAACACCGTCCTTTCGGCGCCATGGCTTACGTTGCCTAACAATGACAGCAGGAAGAACCTTTTTCCTGAGGTCTGGCTTACCTTTCTTGACAGTGGCCATAACCATGTCACCAACACAAGCAGAAGGTAACCTATTGAGACGACCTTTGATACCTTTAACCGAAATGATGTAAAGGTTCTTAGCACCAGTGTTGTCTGCACAGTTCACTGTGGCTGCAACTGGCAGACCAAGTGACATCCTGAATTTGTTACCAGACGTTCCTCCACGTCCTAATCAAAATCAAAACAACCACCATTAGCAGCAAAAACCTCTAAATCATTTACTAGTTTTGTTTTCAAATTATCAAAAATCAATACTTTTGATGTCATATGTTGTACATGAGCTGTGTAGATGAATAGATCAGATCTGTGTAGATTTCAATTGAGAAGAAATCGAGATAAAAGGTTCAAACTTTCGAACATTTCAAAACTGAAATTACAGAAATGTAACAAATACGAAAGAGGAAGGCTTGGAATTGAAAAGACAAACCTCGCTTCGACATTTTCGACGGCTCGAGAGCTCTCTAGGGTTTCTGGTGTCTGATCGAAGAAGCAAAAATGAAAGAGAAGAAGGGATTAGGGTTTAAACCCCAAACCTGAACTAGAGGCCTTTTAAGGCCCATAATAGCCCATGAAGCTTTTCAATCAAAACATTACTAAACAAATTCTTAATTTCAGCAAATTTCTCACGACCATATTCTAAAATTAACTTACATATTCAAAATAACAATGCTTTTATTTACAGAGCCAAAACAAGGTAAACATTACTAAACAAATCCTTAACTATTATTTTTTTTAAACCATATTTTCTTATTTATAGCTTTGATACATAGATTACGAACACATTATACAAATCCATAAATTGAGTAACAACGAGACGAAGCTAAATAACACAATGCTTCTCTTCAAAAAGCTTAACAAATTCTTAGTCTTGTTTGCGAGAATTGGCTCTCTCTTTATTCTTTTTAGCACAATATTCAAAGAAGCTTCCATCAAAGCAACCTCTCACAGCTTCTTTAGAAATGAAACCTTCCTCGTCCTTTGCAAGAATATAGAGCAGTATCCATTCAACTTTATTTGAAAGCCTGCATGCAGCCACAACTAACACAACAAAAACCGGCCGATATATTTAGTTTTGGTTTATACCAGTTACCGTACGTACATGCATGTATCATCAAGTAAGATTGCCATTCGATTTCCCTCGGTTAGGTTCCAAACCTCTTTAAATGACAACTTATCCTTGACCGTGCGGGCGTATTTGCTAAATATATTCTCAAGATTGGCCGGGACATACCTACAATCACAATTTTACGGATTGAGTTTCATAAATATTACATTTGAAGTTATCTAGTATCTTTTATATATGTTTGAATGTTACCTTCCTTCGGTGTCATAGGTGCTTGAATCACTCCCATGTTTGGCTTTGTGTATGTTGTCGATATAAACAGGCAATAACGGTGATGGCAACCAACTCTAGTTACATAAAATTATATTAATTAAAAAATAATAGTTATTAATTAAAATTAAATTGGAAGGGTCTTAGAATTTTGTTTTCCATACCGGAAGTGTAACGTAGCTAAACGCTAAGTTTATGAATATGCACCAAAATAGAGAGGAGACTGGATTGAAACCGAGGTCACGAAATCCTACAAGTTGTTTTTTGTAATTATTTTAATATAATGAAAGAGTTACATTCTAATAGAATGATTCTATGATTAAACACTTGATTTTTTATCTTCTCTGAAGATAAAAAGATATATATAAAAGGTTAATGAATGTACCCCTAAAAGTCTCCCAAGGATAGACGATACCGTCGCCGTTTTGGTCGAAGAAAGCAGCATGTTGTTGCAAAACACTCATTCCTTTGCTATCGCGACCTTCTGTTCCATTCGGATGATCTGTATCTGGAGCTGCTAACGCTCTTGCCATATCTGATTATCATATTGAGTTATAACAGTCAACAACAAAACACAAGCACTAACCTTTGTTTATTATACTAAAACTTTGAAAGGTACGTAATTTGAAAATGCTCATTTCTCACGATAATTTAGGAAAAAAATGTTACTCAAGTTAATATTATAAACGATTTTATTACTGCAGGTTTCATGGTGTGATTTTTGTTTGTTTTTTTTACTTACTGCAGGTTTCTCTCTTTTTCTTACTCTCTGTCTCTCTCTTGAGGACTTAAGTGTGAATAATTGAAGATGCTCTCAGTTTCTTCTTAGGGCATCTCCAACAAGCCCTCATCCCCTCAAATTTTGAAGTTTTTGACAATCCAACAAATCTTCAAATCTTCAAATTTTGAGGTTTTGAATAGTGAAACCTCAAATTTGAGGTTTCACTATTCAAAACCTCAAAACTACTTTTTATTTTCAGTTAAGTCCCTTTATTTATGTATTTCATAATTTATTGTATAAAATTTAATTAAGAAACTTAAGCATACTAAAATAAATTTAATAAACAAAAAATAATTTGTAATATTAAAAAAAAAGTTTACAAAAGAAAATATAATATTAAAACAAAGTTACAATGACATAAACGTTTTGAAGTCATCCAACTTATTTTCAAAGCTTGCTCAAGGTACCGCTCCTCCTGCTAATTATATTATTCAGGGAAATGAGTATAATATGGGTTACTACTTAGCGGATGGTATTTATCTAAAATGGTCAACTATTGTTCAAACAATAAGAGATCCCCAAGGTCCAAAAAAAGTTATTTGCAGCAAGACAAGAATCATGTCGAGAAGATGTTGAACGTGCTTTTGGAGTTCTACAATCTAAGTTTGCTATCATAGTAGGATCATCACGTTACTGAAAGAAAGAAGACTTGCATGATATAATGACAGCATGCATTATAATGCATAACATGATAATTGAAGATGAACGTGATATCAATGCACCGATCATAGATGAAAGATCAGCACCAGAAGTAATGGTTGAAATGGCAGTAAATGAAAACACCCGATTTCCACAATTTTTAGCTCGTAATATACAAATAAAAAATAAAGAGGCTCATTTATCACTTCGGAATGCTTTGATTGATCACATCTGGGAGCATTATGGAAATAATGCTTGATTAATTTGCTATTTCATATGTAACTTTGTAAAATTTATGTTTATGTGTGTTTTATTATTATATATGTAATTTATATTATCATGTAACTTTTATTATGTAATATTGTGTGTTGTATAATAAGATAAATAATATTTTGGATTGTATAATAAATAAAATATATGTTATATATTTATTTATGAGTTTTTATCATTATTAGTGAATTTTGTAAATATTAAAGACTATATTGCAAATTAAATAGTTTTTAAGGATTTTTTTGAGGATTGATTGTTGAAGCAAATAGCCTTCAAATCTTTATTTTGAGGATTTGCTCGCTTCAAAATGAGGAGAGCGATGCCCTTAAGCAAAAGACGTACGTACTTTGGTATCAATGGTATGGGTTCTTTATAAGTAAAGAAGGACTATATGTAAAAAAAAATGACACGTGTCATGACGTTGTGGTTAAGAGAAAACAAAGACGACAAGCAATATGATCATATAACTGGTCCATCCACGTGGATATTTTCATTTTGCTGAAACATAGTACAGCTTTAAATCACGAGGAGATCGGTGGAAAAATAACAACGTGCTTATTCGATGTGTTATCTTTTTTTTTTTTTGTCAAACATTCGATGTGTTATCTATTTCATCGTAATTCAGGAAGAGAAATATATAAAACCGTATTCGTAGTCTTGTCTGCGAGAATTAACTTCATCTTATTCTATGGAACACTGTACTTGAATGGGGCTCCATCAAAGCAAATAGTTTACAGCTTCTTTGGACAAAAAAACCATTACTCGTGCTTCACAAAAATCTTGAGCGGTTAATCGGTATCGTATTGATATATTGCAGTGATTAGCAAATCACGAAATTTGAACTTGTTGATCAATATGGTGTTAGGAGTTAGAACCAAAGGTGCCGACATGCCTGAAAGTTATGGGATTGAAATTATTGTTTGCAAGAGAAAAAAGGACGGGTAAAGTGACCCAGTCACGGGTAAAGTGACCAAGTCACCCAGATATGGTCCCCTCCCCATGCACGTTGCTGGAACGATTTGCTGATATATGTGTGCTGCCGTGTGAGTTGGAATAAGTAAACAAAATTGGTATGTGATAGGCAAAATAATACAGTATTCCATACCAAGATAATTTAACTAAGATTCTCTTCACAAATTCATAAAATTATAACACAACAAAAGGACTTTAAATAGAAAAAAACGTACTGCCGTCACATATTCACCCAAAAGGCCAAAACATAGGAGTGATTCATGCAAAATGAAGGAGAAGAAGGGATTAGGGTTTAAACCCCAAACCTGAACTAAAGGCCCATCATAGCCCATGAAGCGTTTCAGTCAAAATACTAAACAAATTCTTAATTTCAACAAAATTTTCACGACCATATTCTAAAATTAATTTACATCTACTTATCTAAAGTAACAATATTTTTTATACAGAGCCAATAAACATTTCTTAACAAATTCTTAATTTTTTTTCTAACGTATTTCTTATTTATAATTTGATACATAGATTGCAAACGTATTATACAAATCCATAAATTGTGTTAAAAGACGAACTAAATAACACAATGCTTCTCTTCAAAAAGCTTAACAAATTCTTAGTCTTGTTTGCGAGAATTGGCACTCTCTTTATTCTTTTTAGCACAATATTCAAATAAACTTCCATCAAAGCAACCTCTCACAGCTTCTTTAGAAATGAAACCTTCCTCGTCCTTTGCAAGAATATAGAGTAGTATCCATTCAACTTTATTTGAAAGCCTGCATGCAGCCACAACCAACACAACAAAAAAAACCGGCCGATTTAGTTTTGGTTTATACCAGTTACCGTACGTACATGCATGTATCATCAAGTAAGATTTCAAATAAAGCCTTTTTTGGTACTAACCATCCAAAAGGATCCATTGCCATTCGATTTCCCTCGGTTACGTTCCAAACCTCTTTAAATGATAACTTATCCTTAATCGTTAGCGCATATTTGCTGAATATATTCTCGAGATTAACCGGGACATACCTACAAATAGCAATTTTATGGATTGATGAGTTTAACGAAAATCCCATTTGAAGTTATCGAGTAGTTTTGTATATTTGAATGTTACCTTCCTTCCGTATCATAGGTGCTTGAATCACTCCCATGTTTGGCTTTGTGTATGTTGTCGATATAAATAGGCAATAATGGTGATGGCAACCAACTCTAATTATATAAAGTTGACAACGTTTAATATATATATAGATCATAGAAATGATAAATAAAATTAAATTGGAAGGGTCTTAGAATTTGTTTTCCATACCGGAAGTGTAACGTAGCTAAACGCTAGGTGTATGAGTATGCCCCAAAAGAGAGAGGAGATTGGGTTGAAACCGAGGTCACGAAATCCTACAAAATTTTTCCTTTTTTCTTTAAAATAATTACCTTGTTGTTATAATGAAAGAGTTACATTTTATGATAAAAACATTTGACTACTTTTCAATTTTCATCTTTTATGAAGATTAAAAAAGGTTAATTAATTTACTCTTATAAGTCTCCCAAGGATAAACGATTCCGTCGCCGTTTTCGTCGAAGAAAGCAGCATGTTGTTGCAAAACACTCATTCCTTTGCTGTCGTGACCTTCTGTTCCATTCGGATGCTCTGTATCTGGAGCTGCTAATGCTCTTGCCATATCTGTTTTTCATTATCAGTTATAATTAACAACAACAAAAACATACTAACCTTTATTTATTAATAATCTAAAAAAAAAAGTTGAAAGTATTAATGTCAGAATGCTCTTTAATTAACTCACAATAACGTATGAAAAAATTGATATTGTCATATTTATTACTTATGGGCTTATTAGTATGATGTGATTTTTGTTTGTTTTTTTTTGGCAATCACACTTACAAGGTTTTGGTAATGTTTCCTCCAAATCGTTCCGTACTTTTCGCTGACTGGTTACCGGAGCTAAAGGCGCCGTCGTGGCCAAAGACTCTGCCTCTCCTCTCATTCTCTCTTTTTCTTACTCTCGCAAGTGTGAATAATTGAAGATGCTCTCAGTTTCTTCTTAGGCAAAAGACGTACGCAATATTGATACTTTGGTATGGGTTCCTTTCTTTATAAGTGAAGAAGGACGATATGTAAAAGGACACGTGTCATGACGTTGTGGTTAAGAGAAAACAAAGACGACAAGCAATATGAGCATATAATATGGTCCGTCCACGTGGATATTTTCTTTTGGCTGAAAACTTAATACAGTTTTAAATCACGAGGAGATCGGTGGAAAAGAAAAACAACGTGCTTATTCGATGTGTTATCTATATCATCGTATAGTTCAGGAAGAGAAACAACATGTTGTTATACAAAATCGTAGTCTTGTTATGAGAGAATTGACTTCATCTTATTCTATTGAGCACAGTACATAAATTGGCCTTCCATCAAAGCAAATATTTTACAGCTTCTTTGTACAAAATCCATTACTCGTCGTCCTACACAAAAAGAAAAAAAAATTGAGTGATTAGAAGTTACCCAATTAATTAATATAACCATACGCGGTTAATCACTGTATTGATATATTAGCAAATCACGAAATTTGAACCTGTTGATGATCAATATGGTGTTTTAGGAGTTAGAAACTTAGAACCAAAGGGTGCCGACATGCCTGAAATTTATGGGATTGAAATTATTGTTTGCAAGAGAAAAAAGGACGGGTAAAGTGACCCAGTCACCCAGTTATGGTCCCCATGCACGTTGCTGGAACGATTTGCTGATTTATGTGTGCTTCCGTGTGAGGTGTGGAATAACTAGTTTTTTTTTTTGGTATGATAGGCAAAATAATGTTTCATACCAAAATAATTAACTAAGATTCTCTTCGAAAATTCATAAAATTATAACTCAACAAAAGGATGTTAAATATCAAAAACGTACTGCCGTCACATACACCCCAAAAGGGCCAAAACATTTTTGTATCACCATTTTTTGGCCTTTAATATTATTTGTTGATTAATTGTAACTGTTACGTAATAACATGCAGCATTCAATGCCAACTGTTGCTTAAGATATTATTCTTTTTAGTTAACATCTACTACATATTATCGTCAGAAAACTATACTTCATCAATGCATTGCTCCCCAAAGTCAAGTTTGAAGCGTGTATGATTAAGAGATTACTTAGTCGAGTTTTGTGTGTGATTTATTTGAGGGTTTCGAAGAGAATTTGGGGAGAGATATCCACCGTTGATTGAATCGAAATCGAGCACAACCATTGATCTTGATCCGGAACTTACTTATCTTCACTCTCCTTGTCATCTCCTTGCATCGCTGTTTCATCATCAATTTGCCTTTTGGTACCTTCACAAACTCCTTCACGTAATTACATCTTGGGGTTTCTACAAATTAGAGAGAATGACAAATATAGACTAAACATATTGTTACAAAATCGTAATATTAGATGGTTTGTAAAAAAAAGGATACCCTTTTGATGATAAGCTTCTTCTTCTAGGCTTGTGTTATCTAGCAGCTGCGTACATAATGTAAAATTTACAAAATTAAGTTATCATATGATGAAATGACTATTATTGTTGTAATTTCGTGTGTGTAATATTATTATATACCTTAACTAAACTGTCCATTCTTTTTCTCATTCTTCTCTGTATGTATCCTCTCGAACACTATTTAACCAATAAATGGTTGAGAATTTTCAGTTACAAGAATACAAATTATAGAATATTTTTCTGACAAGAATTTACCACTAAATGTACCTTAATATGATATTTAACGTATGCGTAGAAATTTAGCAAATTCCAAACCGTTTTGGCTAGTCTCTTTGCTTCAACGTGCCGTGAAGTAATATCTGCCAATAATAACAATTGGTTGAAATTTCGTGCATATAATACTAATTAAAGAAGTTAGATGAGTTTAATACTCAAACATAAATATAAAAAAAAAGAGAAACAAATTATGTACCAAAAGATACAAAACCAGAATTGGTGGTTAAGTCTTGGACTGGTTCTCCTCTAAGTTGGAGAGGAGGTATTGGTGACCAACTACATTGTGGTGCCTTTACCATTTCCTTTTGGCTTCCCACTTCCACTAATTCCTTTTCATCGTCCAATATTTAATGTTTTCAACATAACCAAATTGTATTTGAATCACAAATATATATGCATGCATCCATTGTAATTTGTACCTGGAAGAACGATGTGGCAATGACCACATCCGAATTATCTTTAAAATTCATTGGAAACACCGCCGTAATTTTCTCCGGCTGAAAAAAACAATTCAAGATAGTTAAAATTTTATTCGAGAAAATTTTGACGACGGTCATATTAATTAGTTGGATATATCATATATGTAAACCTGTTTAAAGACGTAGAAAGGTTCACTTGGGTGATAAACAATCCTGATGGGCCTGTTGTTGTCGTTGTTCATGGATCGTGAATCATCTTGAAAATTCAAATTTCTCAGCATCTCTTTAAGTTGGCTACTTAATATTAACGCTTGCATTTCAGAAATCCTTGTTATGATTTTAATAGCTTCTGAAGTTGAAAGAGTAAAAATGAAGAAAACTTTTAATTAAGAAAATTTAAATTACAATATTACAAGCTAAATTACCTTTGCCACGTGGTATATTGTCAAGGTGAAGCGCAAGGGTCAATTGAAACCCTAACCTTGGTGGATCAACAATATCAATCACACCAACTGCAATATTCTTAATCACCTCATAAGTGTGACTTGAAATCTCCTTCAACGTCACTGCTCCTTGTGTCTCAAGCAACGTCGAGGTCGATACATGCACAATATTTGGATCGGAAACCGAGTACTGGATGCCCAAATCATATAATTTGTTACAGTAGATATAGTCAACTAAGCAAGAAAAATATAGGGAGACGCAAAAATATATACCTTGATGTGATATTGAATCGAACCAAACTCGTGGAAATGTTGATCGACCTCGATAGGTTTTTCAGCACTGCCATGGATTCAAGGACAATGAAACATTATATTACTTTTTAGTGGATCTTAATTATGTTATGATGTTCACCACTAGAAGTGGATATGAGTCTAAACTACAATTTATAAATCATCCCACTTACTATCAATTGATTTTGAGTTAAAATAAAAATCCATGTTTACTAAAACTTCACAAAGTAACATCAAATCATCAAATCATCTTGAATGAAGCTAAAACGGAAATGAAACTGGACCGGAGATTTAAAGAGAGAGAGTGGCTTACCGATATATCTTGAGGAGTGTTTCTTTCAACGTTGGAGATGATCTTTCGAGATATGCCATTCTTGAAAGTTGAACCAGCTCGCAAGAACCTTGGCGGTACAATAATTATAAATTGTAACTTTTTTTTTTTTTTGTCATCAGTTTATTACTTATAGGTACGTGTTCATTTCATATATATCTGTGTGTGGGAGAGACTAAGTGGGGATTTTTTTTCTTTTGTTTGTATGTGTGTTGGTGAAATTATTGGAGGTTGAGTAAATTGTCAGTTTTAATTTGCAATCATTTTTATCTTGTTTCTAAGCAAAACATGTAGCTATTATACCTGCCATTGAAATCCAATATATTGTGGATGTACTGTGTCACTGTGTCAGCCCAATATAAGGCTGCCTGATAAACACATTGGCCTCGTTGATAAAGAGTCTTAACGGTATGTCAGCCGTTGGATTAAAGCTGTGGGATTTGATGGACGTCGATTCACACGGTCGCATAGTGACAAAGAAAGAATCTGATGTTCTTTTTATTTTATTTATCGGGATTGGAAAACAGAATCTAACAAAGAGCTAAACTGAACTTGAGTTTTTTTTTTCTGTCAGAAACTTAGATTACTTCTTAAATAATTAAACCATGTTAATCTTTATACCGTAACTAGAGTCATATATTTTTCTCACTGATCTTTGTTTCTTGACTTATAGAAATATAATGTGTATTTCAACCTCAAAGTCAAAAACTCTACTGTTAGAAGAAAAGAAAAAAAATTCAACGAGTGTTTTCCTCTTTCTTCTTCTTATGTGGACCTTATCATTAAAAGAGCAATACTTGAAATGTAATCCAAGCTAATCCAATGAACATTAAGCATCGGTTTCACATGAACCCCAAGCTTTTGACTTTACCAACATATATCTCCCCACCTGTACGTAATTTAACTCCCACCATCCTTCTTTATTCTCGGTGTGGTTTACTTAGGCGTAAAAGAATGGTCAATATAATGTAGATTACTTTCTTTCTTAGATTGATGCAATAATTTTTTAAAAATATTAGTAAAATGTGTCCGCTAATCTATCTTTGTTTATGAGTTCATGACCATCAATACTGAAATTGATTTTGATAATACAACTTGTAAGATAACCCATTGAACTCTTTACCCCCACCTCTTTTTTTTTATATATATAATTTAAAAACAGATAATCAAATCAAGTCAGTCACATATAAATAATCATATGCTAAGATATATAGTAAGACGTCTATTCAATTTGTTTTTAATATACTTTCTATAGATGTATATTACTATGAATTTGTCAACATATACGAAAAATTCAAAGCATATTAAATTAAAACACATAAAAAGTCCAACAAGTAATTAAAATATATAAACAAATTTGCTAATTAAAATATGTTTAGTCAACGGCAACCAAAGTGTATTATGAACTCATAACGAGATTACCTACCGTGCGCCAAACAAAAAAAAAAAAAAAAGCTTAATCCTCAAATCAATCTACAAATATCTCAAGTTAAAAAATCTAAACCGTTAATTACTATTTAACGAAGTTTTGTATTTATCAATTTGTTTTGTCAGAGCAGAGCAGACCCAATCACAACTCAGCTGAGAGAGAAACGCGTCTCTCAGATTTCAATCCTTCACTTTCCCTTTTTGTTTTTTTTTTTTTTTTTCTTTCTCTTCCTTCTTTTTTCTCGTTATCGGATCAGGAAGAAGAAGAAGAAAAAAAAAACTGGGAATTTCGAGGTTTCCTGGATTGTTGGATTTTGAATTCGATATGGGTCTTTGTTGATTGGTGCTAAAGTTTCGATCTTTTTGCCCCGAGAAAGAAAAATTCGAGATTTTTTTCCGTTTCGTCAAACAAAAACTCTGAAATTTTAACTACGTAAGTTAAAAAGCTTTCTCATTTCGAGTTTTATGTTTTTAGTTTCGGATCTCGAATCCAAAGCGTTGACTTCTTTGGATTTGGTGGTGGTTAGGGTTTGTTTTTTAAGATTCATAATTTGCATTCTGTTTTTGTGTAACAGGATCAAACTCAAAACCTTTTGAATCAATCACTTCATTTGATTGTGGGATCCAGAGAGCGAAATTGAGGGTCAATGGTTAGGGTTTATGGAATGAGATGAATTAGGAAACAAAGATCTCTCTTTTATCTTCTCCAGATTGGTACAACTTGTTGTGGGTCTAGTTTTCCATAGATTGGTGGTATTTATTAAGATTTGCTATGGATACGGTTCGTGGAGAGGCTAATGGGTGTGAGAATAAGGCTATTGTTGTTAGTCTAGATAAGAGTGAGATTGAAGATCAGATTTCTGAGGAAGAAGAAGAAGAAAGTAGTGAGTCACAATGTTTATTGGCTCCGAGGAAAGGAGGGATGATGTCGAGAAGCACTGACAAGATTAAGAGGACTGTGCAGTGGAATGACAACAAAGGAGACAATCTTGCTGAGGTTTTAGTTTATGAACCAAGGTAAATTTTAACAAACATAATCTCTGTGGCTTGTTCTATTAATGATATTGCAAATGCAGGATCCACCCTTAGAAATGCTTTGACTGGTGGCCTTTTTGTTTAGGAATGGTTTCAGTAGAAAAATTATTTTAGCTTCTTAAGCCGTTTCTCATGATTTGTCAGCAGTCAGCACTGACCTGGAACTCGTTTAGCTGAGTATTTTTGTTGATTAGCCTATGAGAAGCCGTTAGGCTTGCCTTTGTTATGTAGCTGATAGCAAATTTCTTTAGCGTTTGTGCATCTCTATCTGTGATACATTTTAATGCACGTACCGATAGTGGAAACAAACCTTTAAGCCTGTTTCTCACTTCATTTTGGGGATTGTGGGATCTGAATTTAGGCAAAGAATACTACACCTTTTTCATTTGACCGGTCTAGGAGCATTAACAAATACCATTGGAAAAGATTGTAGAAGTCAGATTATTGTTGACATCTTTTTGATGTTCCATATTGGTAGTCCCTCTATTATAGCTTCAATAGAGTCTTCTGTTTCAGAACTTACGCTCTTACATTGTTGTTTGTTCCCTTGGTAATTGAAAACAACTATATATCTTACGTCTATCTCCATTTTTTTTGCTTGCAGCGAAGTTAGCGATACAGATGATGATGAATCAGATTCATGCATCTGCACAATTATGTAGTCCTCAAATCCGCTATCAACCACCATTTAACATGGAGTTAACAATGAGCTCGTCCTTGTATCTGACCTCTTTTCAGAAATCATTTTTGTGAGGAAAGACGAACCAACTTAAGCGAGTGACATCACAATCATGTAACTGTCTGATTTTGTGCTCAGGACTTCTGACAAGAAGCCAGACAAAAACAAGGGATGTAGACTCATAAGCTATATATATCAGATCGTCTCATCTCAGTGACAGGAGTGTGAGTATATAGATTATTATTTACTGCTCTATTGTTGAATAGAGGCTGATCTTCAAATCGAAGATCTTTGAGTGCTGTTTGATTTGACAGGGTTTTGATAGTAAACTATGTATGCCTTTCTGCAACATACACGCTTGTTAAGTTGTAAGTACATATATGCAGCAAATTGATATTATTTTTCCTCTTCTTCTAGTAGTTGTAATCCTCACCGACTCCATAATAAGCAGATGCAAAAACTTTGAAAGGTCACAACTTTTTTCAAGATTGCAGAAACAACAAGTGGTGAAAATAAACCCGAAATGGGGAAACTGATGCAAACCTTCATCCATACACACAAAAAGAATCAGAAATGCTACAAAAGACAAAACAACAAAACACACTTTTTCTCGTTTCTTCTTCTGAATCACTGTGAAACCTTTTTACCTGTTCTCCATGTTGGTGATATCCACAATTGGGGATCTCTTTGATGAACCATTCCCATGAAGTCTCTTCGGTGAGGCTATCCAATTGGAAAGGCTAGTATTGACGATTAACTCCTTCAGTAGCGGGGTTGCTTGATGATGATCATCCATATCCGCTTGAACATTCTCTTTCATTTCTCGTTTAAGTTTCACCGGCCTTGCTTTAACTGCTTTCCACTGAGCAAGATTCTCCACAGGATTCAAAAGGGGAGTGACATCCTGGTCCTGGTCCTTCTCTTCTTCTTCATCATCAGCATCATCTTCATAGTCGTTTTCATCATCTGTGTAATAGTCTTCATCCTCCAAATCACTCTCTCCATAACCCATTTCATCATCTTCATCTACAAAACTAGTCACGCAATTATGGTACCTATAGTTTGAAGGATACACTGGTCTACTGCTTAGATCCTCTGGTTTCTTATCGATAACTGAGGATCCCTCTTCATTATCACTGCAATCATTCTCAAATGTTGGTGATACAATAGGTTCATAGGTTTGTACATTCAAATCAAATCTGACTCTCTTCCTCGTCTTCTTGGCCACCTTCTTCTTCTCCTCCTCATCCTCCTCCACTTCACACCTGACACATCAAACATAAAACATCCCATTTATAAAACTGCTAAAAACCGGGTCTCATTTTGGCTTTTCATAACCGGTTATCAGATTGGTGATCTTCAGATCAAAAGTTAAAAAAAAGTTCCAGTTTTTAAGTAAATCCAAAGTCCTTAAGAACAACACTGACCTGAGGTTCGAATTCGAGATCTTTTGAGGGTTATCAACAAAAGTATTGAAATCTGTCGGATCTGAAGAATGTAGTAGAGGCTCGTAGCTACAGATTCTCTGCAAGAAAAAAGTCTGGGTTATAAATCAGAGTAATGTAAAAACCCTAAACTTTTAAGAA
The DNA here is from genome assembly GCF_030686135.1 of Camelina sativa. Taxonomy (NCBI): domain Eukaryota; kingdom Viridiplantae; phylum Streptophyta; class Magnoliopsida; order Brassicales; family Brassicaceae; genus Camelina; species Camelina sativa. The sequence goes on along the minus strand of NC_141884.1, from coordinate 8,484,606 downwards.
AGAAAGAGTGTTCTTTTACTTATTGGGGGAAATTAAAAAAAAAAGAAGCTTACTTGATCTCGAGGAAGGATCTTCCTGATGGAGCTTCTGCGTTTTTTGTTGGAAGAGAGACCGAAACAACCCATAAAACATCCCATTTTGTTGTTTCGGTTTTTGAATCTTGAGAGGAAGAAGAAGAAGAAGAAGAGAGAGAGAGAGAGATGCTTTAGTTTTGGCCTCTGTTGAGTGGGTGTCTTTGAAATAGAAATAGGAACGTTGGGATTTCAAACGGATGAAATTGACGGTGGGCTCACGGAGTTTATGCTGTAATTTTATTTTTATTTTTATTTCGTTGGTTCTTTTAAGAAGAAGAGACAAATACAATTATTGAATTCCTCTTTTATTTTATTTTTTGAAGAAAAAATAAAACATTTTTTCAGTTTGTGGCAAGTTAATCTTTTTTATTGTGCCAAATTAAAAATTTAAAACTACTTGTTTGTTACTTTTTTTTTCCTCGTTGTTTGTTACTTTCTATGCATATATCCAAGATGAATATAAGAGAGCCATAACAAAAATACAAACTTTTTTTAATAATAAAGGTGACTAGTCGTAAAAGAATAAAATGAAATGTCTTTAAATTATTTTAAATATTGTAAATATATATTAAAAAACTGTAAGTATAAATTAAAAATATTAATAAACAGTGTTTTTCAAAATTTAAAATCCAAACTCAATGATTTATGTTGTGGGCCTCAAGGCCCATTATAAACAAAATTCGAAGTAATAATATGCTTTTAACCAATAACTTACTATTTTATAAAATGTTTGGAATATGCAAATCAGACGTATTTAACCAATAACTTACTGTTTTATAAAATATCTTACTGTTTTTTTTTCTGTTAACAAAGTACTAATCCATACCAAAAAATATTATGATCATATATAGATAAGCCTCGTATTTATTTTTTAAGATTTCTTATTGATAAATTACTTTGACGAGTTAAGTTGAATTTGGTTTACCATTTTTTCTCATATTTTCTCCTATTGAGTTTGATGAAGGTTAAAGAGTTGGGAAAACCATGTTTGAGCTGTGGGTTTTGTTGAAAACATCCATGAAAACAGATACCCATATAAAACCAACTTATCAAAGTATTATTTCGAGTCGGAAGTAGACATTGGGTTCATTATGAAAATAATAATCTTTTTATGTCCATTGATTTAGGGATGACTAAAGAACTAGTATAGGAGACAAAAATTTAGGAATAAGATAGGGATTAAATTTTTCTTTATGATGGTGTATAACATTAATCTAAGAATTCTCTATCACCGTTGATATCTCATTGTTTAATAGCTGGCTCTTTTGTGAAGAACTGCGTCAACAACTATTATTTCTTTCTTTGTTTCTACTTGATCAATAATCACATTTGAAAATATTGTAAATAAAGTCCAAAATTGGAATACTAATACATACAAAAAATAATATTATGATCAATTGATTCCTCCTTAAAGCCCGGTTGATACATTCTACTCCTCAGTTGGGTATATATATACTGTTTTTTAATTACCACCATACAGTTAAACTTAAATCTATGCTATATGTATAATTTTTTAAAAACATATTTAATGACATTTTTTGTGTGTAAAATCAGTGTAGTATTGAGACCGTTAAAAACTTTATTATTGTTTAGTGTTCTATAAATTTCGAAGATTAAAAATAAGCATGTCAAAAATTGCTTTAATATATGACTACGATTTGAGTCTTGAGATAGGATTTTTTTGTTTTGTTTTGTAAATCAAATTATTTTCTTTTTACATAACTATAACAATGATTGGATACAAGAATTTTAATAATTTTATTACCAAATCATTAGCTACAAATGATGTATCATTTTCTTCTCAAATTATAAGGTCACTGATCCTTCTTTCATACATATTGAACAAGATTTACATTTTTTAGTAAAATCATTTGTACAACCGGTGTAATAACCTATGTCCATAAAAGAATGTTATTGAGATTCTTTTTCTACAAAAATTGATTTTCTATTTATTTTTATTTAACTAGTTAATGTTAATAATTTGTAAACTTCAAAAACTAATCATTAAAAATATTTAAATTTTAAAATAGTTATTGATTACACCAACTGATATCATGAAATCCTAGACCCCCTTCCTCTTTACTAGTACACAATCTTCTACTCGGCCCGCCGATCAATGCTTTCACAATCGAGCCGAAGACTGAAGGCCTATATCGGATAGACGTCGTTCAAAACAGAGACCGCAATATCTGGGCTCCAGGAATGAATAATGTAAACAAGCATGGAGAATATGGTACCAGCCAAACTCTCTCTTGTCACAAGTTCTTAAGAGCCGCTACTTTAAAAATGGATCATTCTTGGAATGTGGCATTGGCAACAGGCCTTCATACGGCTGGAGGAGTATAATGCATGGCCGAGATCTTCTAAGAAAAGGGCTGTCAAGGTCCATAGGTGATGGACAAGACACATGGGTATGATCGGATAAATGAATACTTGACGAAACCCCAAGAATTCCAATAAGCTCACAGAGAAACATGGACATCTTACTCAAGGTATCAGACTTGGTTGATAGTAACAATGGAAGGTGGGATGAACACCAGGTTTGCCAACTATTTATAGAAAAAGATGCTGCTTATATTCTCAACCTTAAAAGCTCAAGAAGCCTAAAGGATACAAACATTTGGGGTTTCACTAAAACTGGAATTTATTCATCTCAAAGTGGTTACAAACTCTTAGAATCCTTACCGGAGCATCAACTTCACAAAGTTACTTCCCTGTCGCCACTAGAGAGAAACTTGTGGTCAAGTCTCTGGAAGTTAAAAACATTACCAAAGATCAAACATTTTCTATGGAAAGCTTTGGCAGGTGCTTTGGCAGTATCGGACCGACTTCAACACAGGGGAATCCAGATTGATCCAATGTGTAAAATATGTGGCACGGATGTTGAATCCATTTGCCATGTACTCTTCACTTGCCCATAGCAAGACACACATGGGACCTCTCTCATATTCCTCCTCCAAGAACAGGATTTTCTCGTAATTATATTTTCTTAAACTTGCATTACCTACTAGCATACATCAGGAATCCAAACACCTCTTCCAATGTCGCTCATGCATTTCCTTGGATTTTATGGCATCTATGGAAGAACAGAAACACGTTTATATTTGAAGGAAGACGATCTGATGCTAGTTCTATTTGCTTAAAAGCTCAAGAAGATTCGACGATTTGGAGGGAAACTAATAAAACAGAGACTGAAATTCGCTGACAGAGACAGAGATCTCTCATTGGCGTAGACCATCATCGAACTTCATCAAATGCAATGTGAGTAGCTCTTGGATTAGTAAAAATAGAAATTGTGGTGTGTCGTGGATAGCCCGAGATCAAAGAGGTATGGTGCTCTTACACAACATGAGATCTTATTATGAGATTAAATCAAGTTTTGAATCCGACTTATTGGGGATATTCTGGCAGTAGAAGGTTTGAGTAACCTGCATTCTTCGAAGATTATACTAGAGTCATCTTCTAAACAAGTTGTGCAGGCAATCTCTAACCCGCAACAGTTTTCTTTCTTTTGACACATTCTCTTTGACATTCAACAATTTCTAAGCACTTTTGAGAAATTGAGAATAGAGTGTGTCTCGGATTCTAGAAAACCGTGTCGCGAATAGTATTGCTTGGAGCATCACCAGAGACCACCGCTATCAGTCCTATATTGCTTGAAATGAACCTTCTTGGCTTGCAGAACTCATTCACGCTGAAGCAGTCTTCGATTCACAGTGAGTGAGACCTTAAGCAACTGGCTTAGCAAATCGTTGTATCGCTCCTCATTCCCCGTGTGTGGTTGTTTTCATTTCCAGCTTTATTAGCTAATGCTCTTACTTTCCGATGCCTATTGGTATCTCTCTTGTTTTGTTTCTTTTGATTTTGTAAATTTCCTTCAGTTGTTTGTTTGTAATTGTATACTTTGTTTTTCTTTGACACTCCTATCAATCTAATCTTTCTAGCGTTAAAAAAATAAAATAGTTATTGGTCCATGATTAAATAATAAAATTTTGATGATTAAAAATAATGTATTTAAGACTAATAATCATTATTTCTTACTTGTAAATTGTAAAAATTATTCCAATTGAGCTCACCAATGAAAAAACTACTGATCAAACTTCATTCTTTTATGAACAGAGGAGTACTATATTTATCTTAAAGTTTGAACCATATATATAGCATGAGATACTGACCGTCCGATTTTGACCACCAAATAACCGTTCACCGTCCAATAATCTTGCTTAATTATTTATCTCCTTTAAACTTGAAAACTATTTTTTCTATATTAACGATAATAATAAAAAATTTACAATTTTAAAATCTTACATTATGACAAGAAAAGAAAAGATTTTGTCAAACAGCCGTAGAATTTGTGGCGATGATTTCTGTTCAAAGGTCGATCTGATTTGGGGATCTGTTTGGGGTTTTTTCATTGCTTATGAGGGGGGATCCCCGCTGGAGATTCTTTTTGGTTGTGACTATCGGTACGGTTTCTGATTTTTCGGATCTGCAATGGATTTTCAATTGTTTCGGGTTTCCCTTTTCTGGGACTTATTCCCTGTTACCAGATCTCTATTCGGTTCTGTTGATACGGTCATTAGAGGAAGGGGCAATTTTTATGCCTTGTTTGGTGCTGAATTTGTTGGGCGTGGATTATGTCTTTGGTTTATTGAGGATGATTCTTTTCGATCTGAGCGATCTGGCTCTTATGGAGGGGATTCGGGTTTTTGATATGAGGGATCTGAGAGGGATTACGTTTTTTTCTTCTGATGCTCTGTGTGCATCTCTTTGGGATTCCGGTCATGATATGGCTCGGTGGCGCATGAAGGAATGGGGGATTCAGTTTCCTTATTTGTCTGCGGGTTTTGATGTGTTTAGGGTTGTGGCGCTGGTGTATATATTCTTCTCACGAGCTGTGGTTGTTCCTCATCCCACAATCCTTTCAGATTCATATCTTCAAGTTTTTGAGAGGTTTAGCTTCGGTTTTTATCTGGGTGTTGTGTTTCGGTCGATTTTTGTTTGCAGTGTTTCTTTTTTTCTCGGGGAAACAATGTCTCAAAGTGGTTTGCTGACTCAGGGCTCAAATGTGAGTGGTTCGGGGGCTGGACTCAAGCCTAAGATCAAGGCCCACAGTTTGATAACTCTGCCTTGATTGAGGGTTACTCTAAGACCCTCATTGGAAGGTGCATGAACTCGGCGGTGCAGGATATGAAAGCTTTGCTGTTCATGCTACCTCGGATTTGGAAGGTTGAGGAGAGAGTGGCTGGTGCTGATCTGGGGATGGGTCGGTTTCAGTTTGATTTTGAGCATGAGGAGGATATCCAGGAGATCTTGAAGATGGAGCCTTTCCATTTTGATCACTGGATGTTGTCTTTGGTAAGATGGAAGCCGGTGGTCGACCAACGCTATCCTCACTTTATCAAGTTTTGGGTTCGAGTTATGGGAGTTCCTTTGCATTTTTGGGCTGATGAAACTTTCCGCTGTATTGGTTCTGATCTGGGAGATGTAGAGGAGGTGGATCTGGATAATGGCCGAGTTAAGGTATTGTTGGATGGTTTCAAACCCTTGTCGTTTGATGCTTCAGTAGAGTTCCATAGTGGGGAGGAGACGACTGTTATTCTGAGGTACGAAAGGCTATATGGTTTTTGTCGGCGGTGCAATAGTCTCTGTCATGAGACGTCGCGGTGTCCTCTCCTTGGTGACAATGGGAAGCAGAAGGTGGATGTCCGGTTGGAACCTCGACCAGATGATAAGTTACAGAGCTATAAGGGTGCTACAACTCAAGGTCTCAATCCTGGTTTGGGGGGAGGTTTGAGTGGTGAGGGTTCAGGGGTATCTCATCAAGGGTCTTTTGCTGGTAATGGCCGTGGGTTAGGTTCTCAGGCTACCAATTTTCGCTACAAACAGGGATATGGTCACAAGGGAAAGAATGGCAAAAGGGGTCATCAGGCTGAGGAACGTTTGGTGAAGCAGCATAGGAGCTCAGTTGAGGCACCTAAAAGTTCAAGCCTTCAGTTGGCTGTGTCTGGTAGTGGTTTAGATCAACTCAAAACCAGTGAGGTTAGGCATCAGTTTTCGGATAATGAACAAAAGATGTTGGATGCAATTTTGGGCTCTACCTTGGAAGACTTAGTGGTCTCGGATGGTCAACTTGTGGATGGCGTGTCAGTTCCTGCAGGGGTTTCTGATATGAGGGTTCGCAAAAATTTATTCCCAGGGACAGTGGTGGCAAGTGATTCTGATATAATCAATATGGAGCTGATGCAGTAGGAGGTGACTTTTACGGAGGTTTTGGGTGACTTCCTGGCTCAAGATTTCCCTCCTAAGGAGGGTCAATCGCTAGCTTTTCTGGGCGCAATCCCGGAGGAGAGGGGTACTGAAACAGAGGTATCCCCACAGGGGGAAGCAGAGGCAGAGGGGGAAGAAGAAGCAGAGGGAACGGAGGACTTTCTGGTAGAGGAGGAGGCTAATGTTGAGGATCTCTCTGATCAGGGGCTTGTGGAGGATATTTCCAAGGACACACTCCCAAGTGATGAGACTGGTGGTACGTTTCCACCACCGCGGTCTAAAGTGGTCAAGGGTAAGGGGTTTCTTCAAGGGGTGAGTACCAAGAAGCGGAACATGGTCACTATGGCGTCGCCTCGTAAGAAGGTTGTTACTAAGGGTGCAGGTCTGATGGGTAAGGTGGGTTCTTCTCACCAGGGAGGGAAGCCTCCGAGTAATGCGGCTGCCTAATGCAAGCTATAAGCAAGTGTGGGCAAGGGTGTGGGTTCTCCTCCCATCTTACAAGGAGAGGGTCTTATATTTGGCAGCAGTCTTTGTTTTTTTTTACCTTAGGTTCTTTCGCTTTGCACAATTTTCTGCTTTTGAATAATTTACCATCGGTTGTTCTGTATGGTTTTCGTTGTTGTTTGCTTCTTTTTCCCTTCGTTGGTTATGATTATCTGGGTTTGGATAATTGTGGTTGTTTTCATTTTGTTCGTGTCTTAATAAACCTTTGCCACGGTCTCCTTTACGTCTTGTGTCTCTTTTTCTATGATTTTTCATCTTTTGGTGGTGTAATTTTGGTTACGGGTTTCCTATTTACAACTAACGTGGTCGAGTTTTCAAGATTTGCAATAAAACTCTTCATGTTTGCCCTTAATTTGGTTTAATGAATTACTGTTATACAAGCCTCGGTATTGGGATAATTATGGGATGCGTTGTAATTTTAGTTTGAGGTTTCGGTGTGTTACAAGATATGGGCCCTTATTGGGCTTTTTTCTTTGTCTCATGACAGTTTTGTTTCTTGGGCCTTTTATGGATAAATTAGTCTCGAGTTTCTGGTTATTTTTACCTTCCGTGGGTTTTAATCTTCTCCAATCCTCTCGTCCTATTTCCGCTGTTATTTTTACTCTTGTTTCTTTTCATATTACTATGGGTTTTTCTGTTTTGCACTTTTGTGACATGCTTGGTACAACGTTTTATTTCTGGTTCTTGTCTTGGTATCCTTATCCAGAGGGTGGGAGAAGGAAACCTTGGGGTTTCTCATACCCATTTTGTGAAAAGTTTTTATGAATATAATAAGTTGGAATTGTCAAGGCCTGAGTAACAAGGCCACTATTGGACATCTCAGGGATTTATGGTCTAACCATCGGCCTGATTTTTTATTCCTTATGGAGACGAAACAATCATATTTTGTTGTTGAGAAATTTGTAGGACACTTTGGGTATAAGAATTTAAAAACAATTGAACCTATTGGGTGTAGTGGGGGTCTGGCCCTTTTTTATAATCAAGCTGATTTTCAGGTAAACGTTTTATTTGAGTCTAATCGGTTAATTGATATTGAAGCGGTTTTCAAAGGACGGATAATATACTTAACGTTTATTTATGGTGATCCAGTCCCTAAGAACCGCGATTTGGTTTGGGAACGTCTAGTACGAATTAGTACTACTCGTTCCTCTCCATGGTTTGTGGTTGGAGATTTTAATGAGCTGAGAGGGAATCATGAGAAGCGTGGGGGGAAGTTACGTCCTCCTTCCTCCTTCCTCTCTTTTAATGGTATGATCCAGGACTGTGGTTTTTTGGAATTCCCCTATCTTGGGGACTGCCTGTCTTGGAGGGGCTGGCGGGATAAAAAACCTATTCGCTGTCGTTTGGATAGAGCTTTAGGGAATGAGGATTGGCATGATTTGTTCCCAGATACTGTGACTGAATATTTGCCGATGATAGCATCCGATCATAAGCCACTCTTGGTTAATATCGGTGCCAAGCGGCCACGGGGAAAGCGGGCTTTTATTTTTGACCAGCGCTGGATTGGTAAGTCAGGGTTGATGGATGCGATTAATTCGGGCTGGGAGGGGGCTTCGGACCCGGGACCAGATTCTTTCGTGAAAAAAATTGGAAATTGCAGACGGGCAATCTCCCAGTGGCACAAGGCACAAGTTCCTTTTGGCAGGGAAACAATTGAGGATTTGAAACGACAATTAGAGGTCGCTCTGGAGGATGATACTATTCCTCCTGCTGTTATCTCAGATTTACAAAATAGGTTGCGCCAAGCTTATGGGGATGAGGAAATTCATTGGTATCAGAAGAGTCGGAATAAGTGGATGCGATTGGGAGAACACAATACAAAATATTTTCATGCCCAAACAAAGCAAAGACGGGCTCGCAATCGGATTACTGGCTTGTTTTCTAAGGACAATGTCTGGTCAACTGAGGATGGGGATATTTGCCACACAGCGGTATCATATTTTGAGGAATTGTTTACCTCAACAAATCCGGACAACTTTGAAGAGATTTTAAGGGAGATAATTCCGGTAATTACCGATGAGGAGAATGAGCGGCTTATAAGTCCGGTAACAGAGGCCGAGGTAAAGTCAGCTTTGTTTATGATGCATCCGGATAAAGCCCCAGGCCCGGACGGGATGACTGCTCTATTTTTCCAGAAAGCTTGGGGAATAGTGAAAAGGGACGTAGTGGCTTTAGTTAATAGGTTTTTTGTGGAGGGGATTTTTGAAAAGGATCTGAATCGTACTCATCTTTGTCTTATTCCAAAGGTGGCCAAGCCTACTAGGATGGCAGAATTGCGTCTGATTAGTCTATGTAATGTGGGATATAAAATAATCTCGAAAATACTATGTCAGCGGCTTAAGAGGGTTTTACCTGGTCTTATCTCTGAGACCCAATCGGCCTTTGTTCCCGGCCGGTTGATCTCAGATAATATACTTATTGCACAAGAGATGTTTCACGGTTTACGTACTAACCCGTCTTGTAAGACGAAATTTATGGCCATAAAAACAGACATGAGTAAGGCTTATGATAGGGTTGAGTGGGATTTTGTGGCAGCTTTGTTACGAAAAATGGGGTTCGCAGAGACATGGGTGTCCTGGATAATGTTTTGTGTCACTTCGGTTGAGTATAGAGTTTTCCTAAATGGCCAGCCAAATGGTTTGATTATTCCACAGAGAGGTTTACGACAGGGAGACCCTTTATCTCCTTATCTGTTCATTCTATGTACAGAAGTTTTAATTGCAAATATACGAAAGGCGGACAAGCTTATTACCGGGATCAAAGTAGCGAATAAATGCCCGCCAATTACGCATTTGTTGTTCGCGGATGATAGCCTATTCTTTTGTAAGGCAGACAGAGAACAATGTCGTGTTATTCTAGATATCCTAAAGCAGTATGAATCCGCTTCGGGTCAACAGATTAATTTTGCAAAGTCATCGGTACAGTTTGGTCATAAAATTGATGACACAACAAAGTCGGAATTACAGGATGTCCTTGGGATCACCACTTTGGGTGGTATGGGGTCATATCTTGGTTTACCTGAAAGCTTGGGTGGGGCCAAAACCAAAGTTTTCTCTTTTGTTCGTGAACGGCTTCAGAGTCGCACGAATAGTTGGACGGCAAATTTGCTCTCGAAAGGGGGGAAAGAAGTAATGATTAAATCTGTAGCTACTGCTGTGCCGACCTTCGTGATGTCTTGTTTTCGGATCCCTAAAACAATCACATCCAAACTTACTAGTGCGGTGGCGAATTTTTGGTGGAGTTCTAATGGACAGTCAGGGGGCATGCATTGGCTTGCTTGGTAAAAATTATGTGTTAGTAAGCAGCTAGGGGGTCTTGGATTTAGGAATGTGGATGATTTTAATACAGCCTTGCTGGCTAAACAGCTTTGGTGACTAATTGATGCTCCAGATTCCCTGTTTGCCAGGGTTTTTAAAAGTAGATACTATAGGAATACGCATCCGTTGGATCCAATTAGGTCTTACTCCCCATCGTATGGGTGGAGGAGTATCTGTTCCGCTCGCTCTCTGGTTAACAAAGGACTTATTAAACGGGTTGGCTTCGGAGACACCATTTCCATATGGTCTGATCCTTGGGTGCCAGCTCAATTCCCGAGACCAGCTTTAAGTAGGGGCCCGGTAAAGGACCTCTCCCTTCAAATGACTCATTTAATTGATCGTCAGACTAACTCTTGGCGGATGGACATGCTCTATGAGCATTTTGATCCAGATGATGTGGCTTTGATCCAGGCTATACCTTTAGGTCGTAATCAGAGGGCTGACCTTTTCGGTTGGCATTTTACGAAAACAGGGCGGTATACAGTCAAATCGGGCTATCACACAGCACGATTTGATGAAAAGCGGTTTTTTAAGCCCTGTGGTTCTGGGCCGGAAATTACCCCCCTCCTAGCTAACGTTTGGAGGGTCCGTTGCCCCCCTAAAATTCAACATTTTATGTGGCAAGTCCTAACTGGATGCATTTCGGTTTCGGCTAACCTGGGACGTCGAGGTATTGCATGTGACATTAGATGTATTCGTTGTGGAGCGGATGAGGAGACAATAAATCATGCAATTTTTGTCTGCCCTCCTGCTCGTCAGGTATGGGCTTTGGCCCATGTCCCGGTGGGCCCACTCTCCTTTCCGACGGAATCGGTGTATGCAAATGTGGACCACTTCTTAGGGCAGCAAAATCCAGGGGCAAATATTGTGGCATTTCCTTGGCTTATGTGGTATATTTGGAAAGCCCGGAATGCACGAGTTTTTGAAAATATTGTGGAGAAACCGGAGGATATTGTTAGGATTGCAGAAGGAGAAGCTACAGGGTGGCAGAAGGCACAAGTGGAGGAGGATATCGGTATCTCTGTTTCTTTCCCTGTAGGGTTATCGGTTCCGGCGGCCACGACCTCACTTCCAACTGTGTTCTCGGGTTACCGCTGCTTTATAGATGGTTCCTGGAAAGCAGGAGACCAATTTGCAGGCGCTGGATGGTGCAGTACCTCACTACAGGCGGCATCACCGCTGATGGGCGCTAGGAGTTTTCGTCGAAGTCTATCTCCATTACATGCCGAAGTTGAAGCTCTCCTGTGGGCGATGCGGTGCATGATTGGCCATGATTTCCGGGACGTGGATTTCTATACGGACTGTGCAGATCTGGTGAAGATGGTGTCTTCTCCTTCTGACTGGCCAGCTTTCTCGACGTACTTGGACGACATCACGATGGATAGGGAAGAATTTTCTTCTTTCTCTTTATCTTATATTTCAAGAAAAGCTAATGTAAGTGCGGACTCCTTGGCACGCCAAGCGCGTACCTCTCCGCATCATGTTCTGTTTGTAAACAATTTTCCTTCCTATTGGCTCGTTTGAGCTGATCTTTTGTAGCAAAAAAAAAAAAAAAAAAAAAAAAAACAAGAAAAGAAAAAAAAAATGTAATAAACGAAAGTTACTAAAATTGAAAAGTCTACTCTTTTTTTATTTATATATTTATTTTTATTGATCTATTTCACTCACTTTTAACCCAATTGGCCGCTATTTTTCCAAAGTCTGTTTTTTTTTTTTTTTTTTATCCTCTCTCGTCTCTTCTCTCTCTCTCTCTCACCCAATTTCACAAACCCGAAACCCTAATTTTATCGGGACACTGAAATTTTTACAGCTTTCTTGCGGTCCTCTTTCTTCACCGGGGAGATTTGTCGGTGTTGAATCTAGGGTTTTTTTTAACGGAGGGTTTAAAAGCCTAAAAACAATGGAATCAGATCAGGGAAAGCTCTTTATCGGCGGGATTTCATGGGAAACCGACGAGAATCTTCTGAGAGAATACTTCAGCAATTTCGGTGAGGTTTTGCAGGTCACTGTCATGCGTGAGAAAGTTACTGGTCGTCCTCGAGGATTCGGCTTCGTCGCATTCTCGGATCCTTCTGTTATTGATAGGGTTCTTCAGGACAAGCACCATATCGACAATAGAGATGTAAGTCTCTTTTTTTCTCAATTGGGTTTCTCAAATTTTGAATCTTTTAGTAATTCCCACTCTTGTCCTGATTAATTCGGCTGTAAAAATTGATACTTTTTGAATCTTGAGGTTTTTTTATTGTCATGTTTGATGGATTGTTTAAGTTGTGTCAATGTATATTAGGTTGATGTGAAGAGAGCAATGTCTAGAGAAGAGCAGAGTCCAGCTGGGAGATCAGGGAATTTTAATGCTTCTAGGAATTTTGATAGCGGAGCTAACGTTCGTACTAAGAAGATATTCGTTGGGGGTTTGCCTCCTGCATTAACATCAGATGAATTTCGGGCTTACTTTGAAACTTACGGTCCTGTGACTGATGCAGTCATTATGATTGATCAGACTACGCAACGTCCTAGAGGTTTTGGCTTTGTTTCTTTTGATTCTGAAGATTCTGTTGACCTTGTTTTGCATAAGACTTTCCACGATTTGAATGGTAAGCAAGTAGAAGTTAAACGTGCTCTTCCTAAAGATGCTAACCCTGGTGTAGCCACCGGTGGTGGTGGTGGTGCTGGTGGTCGTGGCAGCGCTGGAGTTGGAGGGTTTCCGGGCTATGGTGGTTCTGCTGGAAGTGGATATGAGGGTCGTGTGGATTCCAATAGGTACTTGCAGCCTCAAAACACTGGAAGTGGTTATCCTCCTTACGGTGCTTCTGGGTATGGTACTGGTTATGGTTATGGAAGCAATGGTGTAGGTTACGGAGGTTTTAGTGGGTATGGTAATCCAGCTGGTGCGCCTTATGGGAGTCTCCCTGGAGCTGGTTTTGGAAGTGGTCCAAGAAGTTCATGGGGTGCTCAAGCACCGTCGGGTTATGGTAATGTTGGTTATGGAAATGCAGCTCCGTGGGGTGGTTCTGGTCCCGGTTCAGCAGTGATGGGTCAAGCTGGTGCATCTGCTGGTTATGGCAGTCAAGGTTATGGCTACGGTGGAAATGATTCATCTTATGGGACTCCATCTGCCTATGGTGCAGTAGGTGGGCGATCTGGAAATATGCCTAACAGCCTTGGGGCTGGAGGCTATGCGGATGCTTCAGATGTCTCTGGAGGTTATGGGAATCACCAAGGGATCAACGGGCAAGCTGGCTATGGTGGAGGTTATGGAAACGGTAGGCAAGCTCAGCAACAGTGATTGAAGAAGAAAGACTACTACAATGTGGTTTTATCGCTGACCTTGAAACCTCCTCTTTCCGCCTTGATGATGTCACGTCTGGGGCGGTTTGACCAGGAGGTCGACCTACGCTGGACTATCTCTTTTGTTAGTTTTTTCAATAAGTTGTTTTCAGGCAATTCCGGATACTGCTAGTATTTCCTATGAAGTTGTAGTTTTCAAGTTTGCGTGCTTATTTATATTTGTCGGCTTTGAAATGGTTTTCTTTCTCTATCCTCTCTAGTGTCTGTGTTTAACGATACATCCTCCAGACTATCATCATTCACCTTCCTTTGTTTCATTCATTTTTTGAATATTCCATTCCATATTCTTGCTTTTGCATCTCCTCTGTTTAGGTGAAAATTGTTTGCTTGGTTGTTCACATTGGGATCTAAGAAAGGTGTTTGGTAGAATAAGACTGTAATTGACCACTTCGATGTCTGCGTTTGCGTTTTAGAAGAAAGGTCGTGTTGGCCAGTAAAGGAAACTTAACAGTCCCTAGATCCTTTATAGTAGTTTTTTTGACCGACAAGACCTGACTAAACTGGTTTGTTTGGTCGCTGTTCAAACTTGTGGAAAGTTCCATGAGAAGTAGGGATCAATGTTTGTCTCTTTAGCATCTTTTTTCTTCCTCCTTTAAACTGAAAACGATTTAACTAAAAAGATATCCTAGGAGGACCAGCGATGTTTCATATCCAAGCCACTTACTTCTTCTTTAGCCTGTCTGCGAATCCCATTCTATCCCCACCCTTTGTTCACAAGAATTTTTATCTACTCTGATTCATTACAATTTTACAAGTCATGCTGTTTGGACATGACTTGCAATATGATTTAGTAAGTTATGAAAATATTGCTGGTCCAATTGCATATACACTTTTTTAATATTATTTTAGTTTTTTTTTCGTTTCATGATATCTCACTAAATTCATTCAAGATCGATAGAGGAAATCACCAGTGAAAAAGTTGTCTTTTTCGTTATTATTTACAAGAATTAAACGTAGTGGTGGTATAGGAAAAACAATAAATAAAGAAGATTTAGTAGCACAAAAATGGTAAGAATTGAGCTGGCAACGATCTAGTACAAATAAATGATTTTACAGAGGAGATTTGAATGGACAAAACTTTACTAATAATAGAAAATTTGCTAATTCTAGTATATTTTGTTTTGGTGAGTTATCCTAATTTTACTCACATCCTCTCTGATTTCTCAATACAGAAAAATTTGCTGTAGATTACCTTTTTCCAACTTGTCGCCTTTCTCCTCCACCTCCTCACAGTTTCTCTTTGTTTCTATTGTTTTTATTTTATTTTTACGTCTGCCTTATAATAACTCAAGAAATGTCTTTTCCTTTCCTCTTTCCTCTCTCATTGAGTAATCTAATTTCATAAAAAATCCCATAAAGTTTTCCCTACCACACCCTCTCCCCTCCTCCGCCATGACTCATCATCACCGGCGAGAGTCCTTCTCGGTAACCACCTCTAACACGGGAGGTTCCGTTGTGCTTTGTCCTAATACCGACCTTCTTTGGCCATTTGGGAAGCTTGAAGGGCTTGATCGAGATGATATTCGTGAGACGGCTTATGAGATCTTCTTCACGGCTTGCCGTTCCTCACCGGGGTTTGGAGGTAGGACTGCTCTTACGTTTTACTCTAACCACAATAGCAACGACAATCATGGAGATGGAGGAGGAGGAATAGGATCCGGTGGCTCACCTGGTTCTGGCTCTGGGTTTGGGTTTGGGTCTTCAGGGAGGAAAGAGGTGGTCACGACCCCGACAAGCCGGGTGAAACGGGCTTTAGGCTTGAAGATGCTTAAACGTTCTCCGTCTAGGCGAATGTCCACCATAGGTGCCGCTGGAGGAGCTGGAACTTCTCTATCCCCCGGTGGCGGAATGAATAGTAGTTCGGGACATATTAGTCCTGGAGCCGGGTTCTTGACGGTCCCGCCTTCTCGACCTAGAAGACCCTTGACCTCGGCGGAGATCATGAGGCAGCAAATGAAGGTGACAGAACAAAGTGACAGTCGGCTTCGAAAAACCCTGTTGAGAACGCTTGTTGGCCAAGTAAGTTAACCTTACTTCTTCTACAAGTTAATGTAAACGTTGAAATGCCTTGACACAATACATTAATTGTGTTTTTTTAATAATCTGTAGACGGGTAGACGAGCAGAGACAATAATCTTACCGTTAGAGCTTCTCCGACACTTAAAAACGTCTGAGTTTGGTGATGTACACGAGTACCAACTCTGGCAAAGACGGCAACTTAAAGTCCTTGAAGCTGGTCTTCTTCTTCATCCATCAATTCCTCTGGACAAAACCAACAACTTTGCAATGCGTCTAAGAGAAATTGTCAGACAAAGCGAGACAAAAACCATTGACACAAGCAAAGCCTCAGACACAATGAGAACACTCACCAACGTCGTCGTGTCTTTATCTTGGCGTGGCACTAATGGAAATCCAACTGATGTTTGTCACTGGGCTGACGGTTACCCTCTCAACATTCATCTTTATGTTGCTCTGTTGCAGTCAATATTTGATGTCAGAGATGAGACATTGGTGCTGGATGAGATCGATGAGCTTCTTGAGCTAATGAAGAAGACTTGGTCAACACTAGGGATCACACGACCAATACATAACCTGTGTTTCACGTGGGTTTTGTTTCATCAGTACGTCGTAACATCACAAATGGAACCGGACTTGCTTGGCGCTTCTCATGCTATGTTGGCTGAAGTTGCCAATGACGCTAAGAAGCCTGATCGCGAAGCCCTCTATGTGAAACTATTAAACTCGACACTGGCCTCTATGCAAGGATGGACCGAGAAAAGGTATTGAACATTCTTGCTAAGCCAAAAACACATATGGTTTACAAAATGTTTTGAAATTTGAATGTGATTGTGGTTTTTTAGGTTATTGAGCTACCATGATTATTTCCAAAGAGGTAACGTGGGATTGATAGAAAATCTTCTGCCACTGGCATTATCATCGTCGAGGATCTTGGGAGAAGATGTGACGATTTCTCAAGGGAAAGGACAAGAGAAAGGTGATGTGAAATTAGTGGATCATTCAGGAGATCGCGTCGATTATTACATAAGATCTTCCATTAAAAACGCATTTTCTAAGGTAAAAAAACAAAATCTATAGTTGTGTTTTTATTTCATCTCTGTTTTTAGGGTTCTGAATATCTTTGTTGCAGGTGATAGAAAACACGCAAGCTAAGATCGCAGCTACAGATGAAGGAGAAGAAGCGGCTGGAACATTGTTGCAGCTAGCTAAGGAAACAGAGGAGCTAGCGTTAAGGGAACGAGAATGTTTCAGCCCGATACTCAAGAGATGGCACTCGGTTGCTGCTGGTGTTGCCTCAGTGTCACTTCACCAATGTTATGGGTCCATCTTGATGCAATATTTAGCTGGAAGATCGTTTATCTCAAGAGATACAGTTGAGGTTTTGCAAACGGCAGGGAAGCTCGAAAAGGTCTTGGTGCAGATGGTGGCTGAAGATACAGAAGAATGCGATGACGGTGGAAAAGGACTTGTACGAGAGATGGTTCCCTATGAAGTGGATTCAATTATAATGCGCCTTTTGAGACAATGGATAGAAGAGAAGCTCAAGAGAGTTCAAGAGTGTTTATTTAGAGCAAAGGAAACTGAAGTAAGTTTTGGATATCTTACTTGTTTTCCAAGAAACATTACTTTTATCTTATGTTTGCTCTCTTTCTCTGTAGACGTGGAACCCGAAATCCAAATCAGAACCTTACGCACAGTCCGCGGGAGAGCTGATGAAGTTAGCGAAGGATACCATCGAGGAATTCTTCGAAATCCCTATCGGGATTACAGAAGATCTAGTTCATGATATCGCTGAAGGATTGGAACAACTCTTTCAAGAATACACCACATTTGTTGCATCTTGCGGTAAGCAAAAAAAAAAAGAATTCAAAATCAGTCTACCACAAGAATCAAATTTGTTATATCTAATACTTGAACTTTTCAGGATCAAGACAGAGTTACATTCCTACATTACCTCCTCTTACAAGATGTAACCGAGATTCAAGATTCGTTAAACTATGGAAGAGAGCTACACCGTGTACTACCCCCAACGAAGATTTCAACCACACGGCATCTGTGATTTCAGACGGTCACCATCCACGGCCGTCCACAAGCCGTGGGACACAACGTCTATACATTCGTCTCAACACGTTACACTTCCTAAGCTCTCATATCCATTCATTAAACAAAACACTCTCTTTAAACCCTAGGGTACTTCCCGCAACTAGAAAACGCTACCGCCATCGAAACAACAACTCATCTTCCTACTTCGACTTCACATACGCTGGAATCGAATCAGCTTGCCAACACGTTTCAGAAGTCGCGGCTTACCGTTTGATATTCCTCGACTCGAACTCTGTTTTCTACGAGAGTCTTTACGTAGGAGAAGTCGCGAACGCGAGGATCAGACCGGCGTTACGGATCATGAAACAGAACTTAACACTGATGTCAGCGATTCTCGCGGATCGAGCTCAATCACTAGCGATGAGGGAGGTTATGAAATCATCATTCGAAGCGTTCTTGATGGTCCTTCTCGCCGGTGGATACTCCCGAGTGTTCTATAGATCGGATCACAGTCTCATCGAAGAAGACTTCGAGAACTTGAAAAGGGTGTTTTGCACTTGTGGCGAAGGGTTGATACCTGAAGAAGTGGTGGACAGAGAGGCAGAGACAGTGGAGGGAGTGATTCAGCTAATGAGTCAACCAACAGAACAACTTATGGAAGATTTTAGCATCGTTACTTGCGAGACAAGTGGAATGGGGATGGTTGGATCTGGACAGAAGCTACCGATGCCTCCAACTACTGGAAGATGGAACAGGTCTGATCCTAACACGATCTTGAGGGTTCTTTGTCATAGAAACGATCGTGTCGCTAATCAGTTCTTGAAAAAATCGTTTCAATTGGCGAAACGGAGGTGAATTGGAAACAAATGAAGTTAAAAAAAAAAACAAAACGTTTGTGTTGATGAGAGAGACGTGAACTTGATTCGTTGTGTAAATGGCTTAAAAAGTGTAATTTTCAAGTTTTGGAGTTGATTTGTAATTTTAAATATTTCTGTGTTTGTTGTTTACAAGGAAATTATTTGTTGATTCTTTTTATTAGAGAGATGTGTTCATAAATAGAAAGTCTTGTTTATGGGCTTTAAAGCCCAATTATGTGAAGCCCATATAATATTTGTCTTTCTCAATATAAAAACCATCAGTTAGAGAAACCAAAACCCTATCCACTTTACTCTAAACCTCTCTCCAGTAGCTTCGTCTTGCGTCCCTTCCTCAGTCGCCCTACAATGGCCTTGCCTTTGTCCGGCACGCGCCACCTCACGTGCGCTCTCCTCTCTAATACAACCGTATTAGCTCCTCCTCGGATTCCTTCCTCTGTTCACTGCGGTGGATCTCGGTTAGGTTGCTCGACCCGGTTATTCTCAATCCGATGCGGAGCTAACCGGTCTGGCTCTGCTTACTCGCCGCTTAACTCTGGCTCTAACTTTAGTGATCGGCCTCCGACGGAGATGGCTCCTTTGTTTCCTGGATGTGATTACGAGCACTGGCTTATTGTTATGGATAAACCTGGCGGCGAAGGTGCGACGAAGCAGGAGATGATTGATTGTTACATTCAAACCTTGGCTAAAGTCGTTGGAAGGTAATAAATTTTACTGATTACATATGAATGAACAAAATCTAGGGCATAATGTTCTGATTGCTCGAGGAGTTATTGAATAGTTTGCTCTGTGTTGTTTTTGTATTGGTAGTGAGGAAGAGGCGACGAAGAGGATCTACAATGTTTCGTGTGAGAGGTATTTAGGGTTTGGCTGTGAGATTGATGAAGAGACATCTACTAAGCTTGAAGGTCTCTTTTACTTACTTACACTTGTTTCTTATGTTAGCTAGTGTTTACAGATACTGAAGAGAGTGTTCTAAAGTATTGAGTTGTTTACGACAGGTTTACCCGGTGTTCTGTTTGTGCTTCCTGATTCCTATGTGGATCCTGAAAACAAAGATTATGGAGGTAATTTTCTTGCGTATTCTCTCGAAATGGAAGTCTTTGCTAGTGCGATTGACATTGCAATTGTTGAGTCTCAGTGCGTGTCTCTCTTGAAACTTGAAATACAAGATTGGAGTAGTCCATCTTGGCAAAGCTAATGAGTCTTTTTGGCTATGAATAGCTTTGAATGCTAATGGACTGATATCATCTATTTTCTCTTTAGCCTATTTGAGCAGATAGATAATTACATATCTAGTCTGAAGGCTGGTTTGGACGAAAACATATATTGCATGTAACTCTTGAGTGCTTTTCTCTTGGAAATTGGAACATAGACAATGTTATTGTGTATCAGTCCATCTTGGCAAAGCTAATGAGTCCTTTGGGCTATGATTAGTTTTGAATGCTAATGGACTGACATCAAATAATTTTATCTTAGCCTACTTTTGCAGATAGTTAATATAATATCTACCTGCAGGCCGGTGTAGATGAAACATACATTGCAATCCTTGAGTGTTTCTTGCTTCAGTTAGTCCAATTTTGTGAACCTGGTGAATATATTGTCCTGGTGTGCGCTCTGAATTAGTGACATGTCTTAGTGCAAACCGGTCAAGATGATAAAATATATATAGCCACCAAGTGTCAGTGTGTCACTCCCCCTAAACATGGAAAAAATAGCTCATAGTCTATCTTGGTAAAACTAATAAATCTATTTAGCAAGATTAGCTTTGAATGCTAATAGAATTATACCAGACTCTTCTCTTGATCTATATGTGTGAATTTAGAATAACAACATGTTTAGTTGAAATAAAGTATAGATGTAAGAGATGGTTGGAGATCTAAAGTAAAGAATAATTTGTATAATCATGGATCAGAAGTCCATCTTGGCAAAGCTAGTAGCCTTCAGCCATTTCTAGTTTTGAATGCTAATGGACTCACATCCAGATTCTCTCTTTTTTGTGCTATGCTCTTGTCTCTTGATATGGTGGAAGCATATATTCTATCATGAGAGATACATCAGCTTTACATTTCTCGTATTAAATCTAAAAATGCTGAAGGATATTCACAGTGATCTTGATTTCTGATTTGTATACTTTGTTGTTGACTTGCAGCTGAGTTGTTTGTTAATGGAGAGATAGTCCAACGATCACCAGAGAGGCAGAGGCGGGTTGAGCCACAGCCGCAGAGAGCCCAAGATAGACCAAGATACAATGACAGAACTCGATACTCCCGCCGCAGAGAAAACACAAGATGAACTGTAACTGAAGAAGGTATACATACACCATCTCGAATCAAAGAAAAACCAGTATGATGATGATGATAATGGTGGGGGTGATGATGATGTTGCTACTGCCACGAGAGGGCTCCGTATTCCAGTCCTTTGCAGTTTAATGGACCTACTTTGGATTATTGTTGAAATGCTAAGTTTTGATTCTGTGTAACATTTTTTATATAATAATGTAAATTGAGGTTTCACTGTTTTAGGAAAAGACATGGTGTACTTAAGTATCAAAATTAGTTTTCTTTCTAAGTATAAAGAATAATGTTGTTTGTCCTTGAATTCGTCGTACCCATTATTAGTGTCGCAAATAGTGAATTTATTTTCATTATCAATCAGTAAGCCTATATATAAAGTATAAAGTATAAACAGATTACGGACTCTTGTGTCATTATGAGGAAATTACTTTTCATGACTTAAGGTTAAAACGAACAATATATATATATATATATATAAATGGGGGATCTGATGATTTCTCCAATAAATAAGGGGAAAATTGAAAAGTAAAAAAAGTTGATTTTAAAATCCAGCGGACTAAAAAATCTTCTGTGTGGTTTTTTTATTTAATCTCTCGCCCCCGAAAAAAAGTTGACGAATCTCTCTACCGGAGGCGCTAGTTTTCGCCGTCGGCGAGTCAATTTCATTTGCCGGAGGTGCGACGCTTCTTCTCCCCTTCTTTTTCTGTTCTTGTTATCTCGTCTCTCATGTTAAGCTTGTTTGTGCCTTCTCTTTGGATGTATATAGCTGCAATTAGTCGCGAAAGAATCACGATTGCTTCTTCATTTCGATGTATCTTTTAGGGTTTGTGTGAGCTTATGATTGCTGAACTTGCTAGTAATTGAATGCCTATGTGGTTAGTTAGTTGGCGTCAAACTGGGTTGTGGTGATTTTTCTACTTCGCGCCGTCTTATTCTTTTAGGTCGTGGATTACTATTTTATGCGATTAGATTCAATTCGATACTTCTAATTTGTTCGTTAACCTTGAAGTTTCTAGCCAACCTGTTAGGAAATGGTGTTGGTTTTTTAGAGGCGCAACCATAGTTTCATGTTCAATCACTTAGGAAACTTGCTAATTTGGTGGTTTGGAACTTGTTAAATGTGATTGAAGATCTATGAAATGATTGACAATTCTAAAATAGTATTGTGTTAACACATTGGTGGGTTTCTGTTTCTGTGATTCTCGCTCCATGTATTTAGTCATTTTGAAGTTTTTGGTAATGATATCTATGTTGCCTGATGCGAGGGAGAGGAAATTGTGAATTCTTCTCTCTGCACATTATCTCAAAGGAATAATATAATCTGCCTTTTCTTCTTGAGCTAGCAGGATGGACGAAGTTGATAAGCAACAGG
The DNA here is from genome assembly GCF_030686135.1 of Camelina sativa. Classification (NCBI taxonomy): domain Eukaryota; kingdom Viridiplantae; phylum Streptophyta; class Magnoliopsida; order Brassicales; family Brassicaceae; genus Camelina; species Camelina sativa. The sequence continues at coordinate 8,462,487 of NC_141884.1, read as the reverse complement.
AAAATCCTGATGGACATGAAAAGCTGGTAAATGAAGGATCTGCTGCTCGAACAAGACCTACAAGCGTTGAGGAGATTAGGCTTAGGAGAAAGAGGAGAGAGTCCTTGGAACATGTGAAGGAAGAAACTGTAGAAGCAGCTCAGTTATTGGATAACGATCTTGTTGATAAGGCTTCTGAAATTCATGACTCTGAGATAGGGCATGATAGATCGAAGAATTTGAGGTGTGAAGAGCGTGTTAAGGACAGTTCAATAAAGAACGAAGACGCCATTTCTAGTACTAGAGAAGAAAAACTAGAAAAAACGATGAAAGAGGACCCTGTGGGAGCAGCTCAGTCACCCAGTAAAGATCTTGTTGAGAAGGTTCCTGACTGTCATGAGTCTAAAAAAGGGCATGATAGCTCCGAGAAACTGAGGCATGAAGAGCTTGTTATGGACAGCTCAAGAAAGAGAGAAGAGGCTAGTTCTAGTCCTAAAGAAGAAAGCCTAGATATGCCAATGAAAGATAATCCTATTGAAGAAGTTCAGTTACTGCATAACTATCTTGTCGAGAAGGTTTCTGACTATCATTCGTCAGAAAAAGGGCATGATAGATCCACGAAAGTGAGGCTTGAAGAATATGTTAAGGACAGCTCAAGAAAGAAACAGGACACGATTACTAGTTCTAGGGAAGAAAAACCAATTGCAGAGGATCATGTGGGAGCAGCCCAGTTACTGGGTAATGATATTGTTGAGAAGGTTTCGGACTATCATGCGTCTGAAAGAGGGCATGATAGATCCAAGAAAGTGAGGCGTGAAGAACGTGTTAAGGACAGTTCAAGAAAGAAAGAAGACGCCACCTCTAGTTCGAGGGAAGAAAAATCAATGAAAGAGGATCATGTCTCTGAAAGAGGGTATGATAGATCGAAAAAAGGAAGGCGTGACGAGCGTGTTAAGGACAACTCAAGAAAGAAAGAAGACGCCACTTCTAGTTCTAGGGAAGAAAGGGTAAATAAACCAATGAAAGAGGACCCTGTTAGAGCAACTCAATTACTAGGTAACGATCTTGTTGAGAAGTTTTCCGACTATCATGCGTCTGAAAAGGGGCATGACAGGTCAAAGAAAGTGAGGCATGAAGAACGTGTTAGGGACAGTTCAAGAAAGAATAAAGACGCTATTTCTAGTTCTAGAGAAGAAAAGTTACTGGGTAAGGACCTTGTTGAGATGGTTTCTGACTATCATGAGTCTGAAAAAGGGTATGATAGATCCGAGAAATTGAGGCATGAAGAGCGTGTTAAGGAAAGTTCAAGAAAGAAGGAAGTGGCTGTTTCTAGTTCTAGAGAAGAAAAACTAGATAAACCAAAAAAGGACGAGCCTGCTTCAAATAGAAAAAGGAAAGCAGAAGGAGAGAGGTCTACAGCTGAACCAAAATTAATAAAAGAAGATACTAAGGATAGACGAGGAAAGAAAGAAGAAACTAATTCTAGTTGTTGGGAGGAGAGACGAGATAAAAAGATGAAAAAGGAAGACCTAGCTGCAAACAGAAAACGTGAAGGAGAAATCCCTGCAACTGAAATCAAAACAATGACAGATAGAGATGAGCTTGGTAGTAAGAAGCGTCTTCGAAGTCTAGTGGTGGCAGACCTTTCTCGAGATGAAAGTAGTATAAAACCTGAAAATGGAGACAATAGAAAGAATCAAAATGGAGATCATAAAAAGAATAGGGAAATGGATATGTCAAAGAGGCATGATCCAGCGAAAGTGCACAGCGTTGAAGTTTCAGAGCGATGGGAGAGAAGGGAACAACCAAAATCGCATCAACACGACATGAGAGAGAAAAGGAGAAGATCAAGAAGTCGAGATCATGGGCAGGACAAACAGAAAAGGTCATCCGCCTTACCAAGGGCTGAAAAGGCTACATCGCGTCATAAGAGAAACCATGAAGGGCGATCAGAAAATGCTGTTAAAGATAGATCGGGAAGACATCATTGTAATGATAATGAAAATAAAGTGGCAAGCACTGTAAATAACAAGTCTAGAAGGTATAGTGCTTCCAAAAGTGAACTTGGTGGATATTCACCACGGAAAAGAAGGGAGGAAGCATCTACCAAGGCTGATTCTCCACCTAATCTTTCTTCTGAGAATAAAAGTGCTAAATGGGATCTTACACCTACTGTAACTGCTGGCACTTACTCGGGCTCAGTTTTTACTGGTCTCCAAGCAGCAACTCAGACAGGATATCCTGTCATCAGTGAGGCTTCCTTGGCGCTTTTGAAGCCACTTATGGAGGCGCCTTTTAGGATGCCACCGCCAAGGCAGACCACTTCTTTTGATTCCGTTCAGCTGACCGAATCCACCCGACGTATGAGGAGACTTTACGCAGAAAATGTGCCGGATTCGGCCTCTGAGAAATCTCTGATTGAATACTTCAATAGCTATATGCTATCTTCAGGGTCCAATCACATAAAAGGAAGTGAACCATGTATTAGCTGTATTGTAAGTTTATGTCTTATGACCTTCTTATCACCTTTGTAATGTTTGTGGATTATAACTCCTGAAAGTGTTTATGTCCTCAAAATGCAGATAAACAAGGAAAAAAGTCAGGCGCTAGTGGAGTTTCTTACGCCACAGGATGCCTCTGCTGCACTTTCCCTTGATGGTTGCTCCTTTGCGGGTTCAAACCTCAAAATTCGACGCCCTAAAGACTATGTCGAGATAACAGTAAGAATTACAATTTCTTCATTCTCTTTCTCTAGAACTCTTGCCATTTACCCCATATGTTTTGTCTTCTAATAATAGTCATCTGGTTTATTTTGCAAGCGAGCTTAAATTATCTGCATATATTTCATTGGTGTAAGATTAAAGTTTGATTTCCACTTTCACACATGCTATTGAAACCTGTCTGACTTCTTTTTAATGATTTAAGCTTGAATTTATTGTGATATATGACCGTTTTTTGGGTGCAAGTTTATTTTACATTATTACAAATCGAGAGCATCAGTCCTCTTTTGACCCAGATATGTTCAAAGTAGACTGACATAAGGAACTTAGCAAAACATCTGGACCAATATTTTAGAGCACATAAGCATGGTGTTGTAAATTCAATTTCCCGTTTACTGATAGCTATTTCTGCTGATGCATCTTGATTGACTATGTTTGTCTTCTAGAAGCAGAGAAATTAAGAGAAATCTTTATTTATCATTGATTCATATATGATTCAGTCGTAGATGTGATACTGTGCCACTGCTTAAATCTACTCTGCTGGGCCCAAAAAATGCTCATGGTCCTATCTTTGAAGGCACTCTCAATGGAAGCATCTTGCCACTTGTTTATAAATTACGTATTGCAACTTGAGTTTGATATATGCAAGACAGTTGATAAACCGTATCTGTTGATCTTTCAACTGTAAGCAGATTTGGGGGTTAACAGATGGTTTGGATTTCTTAGTAAGGTTAAACCTTGGCCATTTTTACCGAGGTTGGCCCTCTGAGAATAGAAATTTGGACGTCGTGATATAAATTCTATCATGGTAATAGGAAAAGAATTTATGAATGTCCTCTGTAATTGCTTGAGGTTTTCATCACATGATTCTCTAGCTTAGTTGTGAAGTCTAAGTGATTTGGATCTTATTTTCTAATTGCAATTGGTTTTGAAGGCTTTTTTTTTTCGTGCCATTATCATACCAACCATAGGCGCCACTAAAAATTACTGTAGTTTATGGATTCCTGCGCTTGAAATAATTGTTTTTTCAAACCACATGTCAATCCATTATCTGACTGTCGTGTGTTGGAATCTCTTAAATAGGGTGTTTATGTTGGGTATGTCATAATTCACATTCAGGAGGGTGATGAAGATGTCTGCTAAATAAGAAGACTCCCAGGTGTAGTGACGAGTTTGTTGTGTTCCAAGTTTCTTTCCATTTTGCTTCTCTTTTTTGGGCTTATAGGAATTTGAACAGATCATCATCTATATGATTCCTGTGTGTTATGGTTTACTTTTCTTGTGTTCTTTGCTCCTTTTGTCCAAATGTTTTGGTATCATATGATACCATATCAATCTGTTTATCTTTGATCTTCTCCGAACTGAATGTGGTTGTAGTAATACTCGCATAACTTGCATTGGCAGTTAAAAGCCTGCCTAAGATACTCTTTTTCTTTATTCCTTTTATCTGTTTGGCTATTACTGTGTTTCATTCCTCACAGGATCAGATACCTGGTGTTGATTGTTATCTCTATTCTTTCGTGTTAGTGGTCCTAAGAATTACATTACTGCCCTAAGCTCTTACCACCTCCTCTTAAATAGTTTACGTCTTTGTCCTTCATGTTTGATAAGTTCTGCTGTGATTATCGGCTGAGTCGTTGTAGGAAAGTCTATGAAGGACTGATTATCAAGGCTGTGGACTCTGTCCTTCTATTTGGCCTTGTAAACCAGTATCATGCATTGTACTATGATTTCTGAGCTATGTTATGGTTACCATCCATGAAGCAGGTTTTCAGACGGTTGCTATTTTCATGCAGAACGGTGAATTGGAGAAAAAGGAGCCAGCCACAAATGCAGTAAGTGATAATGTGGAGGATTCATCAAACAAGGTACAAATCATTGCCCTAAATTTGCTTCTTATGACAGTGAGTTAAAATTTTTTTTATTGAAAATGAGTTTAGAATATCTTTTAAATATCTCTTAACATGATTCCTTTTTTAAAGTCATTGTATAGGTCAGCAACCCTTGATCTATAGTTCAGATCAAGTTTTTAAGTCTGTGCCATAGTTTCGATACCACTGTAATTTGAAAACTCTTGCTCTAGAGGCCAAAACATCGGTATATCTAAATTTGACTTGGTCCTTTCCATTCATGATGTGGGGCATATTGTGGAACTTAACTGCATGTTTTTCATGCTGACAGCTTTTATATCCTTTCCCCTTTAATTGGTTTGTAGTTTAAAATGAAGAATATCAATCTTTTTAAGAATTAAGAACTATCAAGAGTTGAGTACGTAGGAATAAAACATGCGTCAGTATCAACTTTCTTGTAAGTTTGGCTGTTATTAATAGGTGCTATGATCAAAAGCTTGTTTATAGTGGTTCAACCTGGAAAGCGAATTGTCAGACCACCTTATTATTATCTTAAACCGAACACACTGAGAATAGAAGAGTAATTCTCTCTGTCGTTAGGGCATCTTTATGGTTGATAATATCTAAAAGCTTCACTGTCTTTGGATATGCTAGTTGCTTCCTATACTAATTTTACTGTCAAGCTTTGATGTTGAGACTAATGTACTTGTTGCAGATCTTTATTGGCGGATTTCCAAAAGCAATTTCATCTGATATGGTATGCTGAGCAGTAATTCTTAAAAAACTTACACATTCAAGCTCCTATTGGCCTTATTTCAATCGTTTCAACTTCTAAAATTGTCTGATTCCTCATTACCGTATTTACAGCTCTTGGAGATTGTCAGCGTCTTTGGACCCTTGAAAGCATACCGGTTCGTGAGCAACAATGATCTCAGTCAGCGATGCGCTTACCTAGAGGTTAGAAGATGCTTTTATCTTAGCCTTCTCTGTGGCCAATAGTATACGATCACGATACCCCATCTTAGTCTGCCATCATGATGTAGCTCTTGTGATAGTTTCATATCTATGATTGTTCATTTTCTGGGTAGAATGGGAAGATGTTATTTTGGGGATATATAAAGAACGTTTAACTGGGAAATTAATTAAACAACGTTGATTATTAATATATAGAAGCTAATACACACCTATCATAATTTCTAGAGAGTAACCGTGAATGTGACTATTGTTCCAAGTATCAACATATTAACCCCCCCTAACTTTAATTTTTTTTTATACCTCAGTACACTGATGGATCTGTTACCCTCAAAGCTTGTGCTGGCCTAAATGGTATGAAGTTAGGTGGCAGTGTAATAACAGCCGTTTGTGCATTTCCAGATTCATCATCCCTAGCGGTAATTCAATGACCCAACTTTGCTTTTGTTAGTTCATGTTCTGTTTGTAACGGAAATTGCTTAAGTTAATTGTGAGAGTGGTGTGTATATAATGTGTTGCAGGTAAATGAGAATCCACCATTCTATGGGATACCTGATCATGCAAAACCACTTCTTGGCAAGTCTAAGCATATTCTGAAGCTAAAAAATGTGGTAAGGAGAGCAGGTGTATACTATTTTGTGAATCTTTCCCACATAAACCACGTGAGGCTATACTGACGTTCCATTCTTACTTGTTTGACAGGTTAACTCAGAAGATCTCACATCGCTTTCCAAGCAAGAAGTGAAAGAAATTTTGGAAGATATACGGTTAGAATGTGCCAGGTTAAGCTCTGAGATCATTCTTTCAATGAGTTCATTGAGCTTTAAAAATCTAGTCAATTAAGAAAAGAGGCCTCTCGTGATGCAGGTTTGGGGTAATTAAGTCGATAAACATAGTGGAACACAAGAGCAAAGATATCACTGCTTCTGAATCAAGTGCATTGTTGAACTTAGAATCAACTGGTTCTAAAGAAATGAATGCGTCAGTGATCCAGGAGAAAGACGAGGGATCCAAGAAAGCGGATGATATGGCAGACAATGTAGATCTTGCAGAGTTTGTCAGGCCAGACAGTTTGATAGGTGAAGACAAGTTATGTGAACCTTGCTCAGATACTGCTGCTGAGACAAACACGCAAGCAAATGAAGATCAAAACTCCACTGAGCAAGACCATTGTGAAAAGACTGTTGGAGAAAGTGCACAGGACGAGGCAGAGAATACACAAGAAGTAGCATCAGCGCGTACCGTGAAGACAAGATGGGATGCTGGTGACAAGATAGAGGAAGAACAAGAACAAGACCCAGAGGATGTGTTTGAGCCAGGTTGTATCTTCATTGAGTACGGAAGACCAGAAGCTACACGTGATGCAGCCCATTCGTTACACGGAAGGCTATACGATAATCGGATTGTGAAAGTGGAATACGTTTCTAAAGAGTTTTACCAAATCAGGTTCCCAAGTGGGTAATTATAATCCTGATCCATCTCTCCAACAACAAAAGGAAAATTACTTACAGAGTTATACAGTACGTCTGGATTCTTCGCAACGTGACCACATAACCGGTTTAAACCGAGTTCAGAGATACATATAGGATCTACAATCGCGCACCCTTAAAAATCTCTTTGTAATCGTTGGGATTGATCAGGTTGGTTCTTTTTTCCACCACCTGTGTTATACTTTTGTGCATTGTCAATCAATATTAACATTTTTGAAATACATTTTGTGTTATGTCCTTATAGTTTTGTTTATTTAAAAAGTTTTTTACAACATTAACTTCTAACAAATTTTCAAAAATAACACTGCACAGAAACTCAATTATTAAAATTTCTTAAATCGACCAAAATTTATTATAATTATTGCCATAAAATCTTGACAATATCTATATATTTCGATTTTTCCAAAAACTAACTCTACCAATTAAAGTTTTATTTCCAGAAATTTTCCAAAACTATCTTTAGAGAGGATATAATCTCTCAAATTTAAATGATATCTTGATACTACATAATAACTTTTACGGATATAATTATTTCACGGGTTAACTCTAAAAAACATTAAACTTACGGGTTAAATTTAAAAATACTAAAAATTGAAAATATAATAATATAAAAATAGTTTTTTCACGGGTTAAATCTAAAAAACACTAAAAATATAATTTTTAATAGCCATAAAAAATTCAATACTAAAAATGTAACATTATTATAAATAAAACTAAAAAGTTGTTCCATCATATCAGCAATATACAACTGGTTAAATTTCAGAATTAACAATCAAAATACAATTTTTAACCATGAACTTACACAAAACGCTATTTAAACCATCAACTTTGCCTGCGGCCAATGAAAACATATAGTTGCAGTTGACTTTCTGTTAAAACATGAAACATCATTGACCAGGCCAGAAACCCCAGGTCGTAGTTTCGGGTGACGGAGAAATTAACACCCGTTAACCCCCGTTAGCTTCTCTGTTTGGCTGTCGTTAACAAATCCATTAAAACAACTCGGAACAGAAGATAAAAATCCCCAAATTTTCATCTTCGTCTTCTCCTCACAATTACAGCCCCAAATTTTCTTTTCGTCATCTTTACCTCTACACGAACGAATCGAGTATGAGTTGCAATTCAGGACAATCGAGTGGTGAGAACAGAGGACGTTGGTGCCATGGTTTTCCTTCAAAATGTCATTGCGGTTTAGACATCGCCATCTACACATCAAGCTCGAAACAGAACCCAGGAAGACCTTATTTCCGTTGTCCAACCAGAGGAGATGTAAGTGATTCAGATATGATTTTGTGTGTTTTTTTATAGTTATGTGATCATCAAAAATATTTCGTAAAAGCATGACCATTTGTTTAAATGGGTCGAATATGGTGTTTATGAGGAGTTTGATGAGGCTTTACCTAAACTGACCAACATTGAGAGCAAGTTAACCAGTGCCAAATCTGAGGTTGCTGTCCAGATTGATGAGTTAAAGGCTCGGATTGAAGTGTTGATGGATGATGCAATGTGGAGCAAAAGAGAAATTAAGAATTGGAAATTGATTGTCAAATTGTGCTTGGTGTGTCTTTGTTTAACTTTCATTGTAATAGTGATCCTAATGATTAAAACCAAAAAACCAACAATGAATCTTGGTTACTAGTGCGTTTGATGTTGTGTTTTTTGGTGTTGTATGTTATATGTGGCTTTGGTAATGATAAACTATGTCTTTGCTTCAGATAAGAGAGATTTATAGTACCAAAGTGAGTTTAATAAAGAGAAAACATCCAGACAACAAACCATGATAAAACAGTAGGTTGAAACAACAACAATCCATTCTTCACCCAAAAAAAAAAACATCACATTCGGAAACCTAATCTAGGAGGAACACTCAAACCATGTTGCAAATCGACCTAGTCCTTGTCCTTGGAATCCTTCAGCTTCCCCTTGGGATCTTTGATTAGTTAAACCAACTGTCGGGCCTTGTGATCCGTGAGCTTGCCTTGGAGGTCCTTGATGAGTTTGTGATCCGTGAGCTTGCCTTGGAGGTCCTTGATGAGTTTGTGATCCGTGAGCTTGCCTTGGAGGTCCTTGATGAGTTTGTGACCCAAATGGTGGCACTTGTGATCCGTGAGCTTTCCTTGGAGGTCCTTGATGAGTTTGTGACCCAACTGGTGGTACTTGTGATCCGTGAGCTTGCATTTGGGGTCCTTGACGAGTTTGTGACCCAACTGTTGGCACTTGTGATCCGTGAGCTTCTAGTTCCTAAATCATTTGATAAATTGAGTTATAACATATCCATACATGATTTATGTGAGGTTTACGAAAAGAAAAACACAACATACCTGAGTTTTCTTCGGTCGACCTCTTGGTCTCTTTGGTACATTAACTAAGATAGTTGCATTCTTACATGCTTTCTTGTTGTGTCCTTGTTGCAAACAATTAGAGCATGTCATGATTCTTTTTTCTCGAGACATCTTTGAAGTAGATGAAGTAGTTTCATTCCTTCCTTTCCTCCTTGCGTAGTTATTTGGTCTTCCTGGGTTCCCTTTTCTCCATGGTGGTGGCAAGACAGGCAATCTATTCAATCTAGGCCACAATGGCATCCCCTGAACATGCATAATACCATCCCGGTATGTTTCTCGCCACCGTATCTTTGTGTAGTAATCAATGACATAGTCCTCAACTTTCTCTTTCTTTCCTATTATCACACAAGCAGCATGAATACAAGGGATTCCAACCATCTGCCACTTCCTGCAACCACAAATTCTCTTATGCATATCAACCATGTAATTAACACCATTCGAAGATACCTCATGAATATTGTGTCTGGCCATAAGTCTCTGGCAATTCGCTGCCCCAGCTATCATTTTCTCAATCTCCGCATGTGCTCTCTTGGTAAACCTTGTCTTCAGCCTATCAGCTATGAGAAACCGCTTAGCATTCCTGACCATGCATTGCCTCCTAATGTCCTCTAGCAAATCTAATAAGGGTTTTTTCCTGGCCTGTCTGATAGTTCTATTGAAGGATTCACTCAGATTGTTAAGGTTGTCATTGCAACAAATACCAATCTTGAAGAAAGCACAGAGGAACGGTTAAAAATAATATTAGTGTAAAAGGGTGTCGAACTCAAGTGTCAACTAAGTAAGGGACAAACCAACTTTACTACAAATACTTCACTGATTTAGGTACAAAAATGTCTTTATTTCTGTTTGACCTCCCTACCTCTTACGTAGGTCCGCCACGTGACGGGATCGAAGAACGACAATTCAGAAACCACAAGTCTCGCATAGATCGGAGGTATCAGAGGCTTCGGGTGGTGATGTTAATCGACGAATTATGGAGGTGAAAGGTCAAATCAGACCGATTAGATGACGATGCAGTGGCTGTTGGACCGATTAGAGTGTTGTGAATCTATCAGCATTGCCTTAAAATATATCATACTAGAAACGCATAACTCAACATACTTAGAAGCAACGATGAAAAAAGTTCATTTTTTTTAAATAGACCATACTAGAAACGCATAACTCAACATCAATCACCAATTCATTAATGAACATAATCATTTAATATCATATGAAGCAGTGACAGCATGGAGGATTTCCAAGACATCGTCCGGCACGGGGATGACCATCAATAATACAGTCATGGACGCATGCATGATCATCCAATATACCTTCACATTTAAAAATGCAAGGGCCTGTTTTTGCTGTTGCTGGCTCAATCACTGCACATACATACACATTCAATTTTATAAATCCTTATATACATGTAATTTTCTATTACTAATTATATATACATAACAAAGAAAAAATGAATTATTCTCTTCAAAATGATCAGAGATAATTGAAAAAATACAAAGAAAAATATACATAAACATCTTCTAAAAAAACAACATACCTGTTGACTCAGCCAAATCATTATCACAGGAAAGCGAAATTGTCAATACTATTATAAGAAAAACATGTATCCAGCTTTTTGTGATACCCATTGAAATATATCTAGAAATTAGGCTCTATGGTATTTTGCTTTTCTTCCGTGGAGTTTTATTTTATACGAATGAAAAAGTCTGAATTGTCTCTACTATGTTTCTACTATACATTAACTGGATCTTCCGTACATAAGTCTTTTTTTTTTTTTTGACTAAAGAAGGTTTTCATTTATTTTTATTGCCTTTTCAAAATAGAAAGAATCTACAGTTTCTGTAATTAAATATCGGAAAACAAAATAGTAAAAATCATATATCAAATTTGTATAAATCAATTTGACTACAAGACGTTTACCAAAAAAAAAAAAAACACTTGGTTCCGGCTTCAAGACCATTCATGAAAACATATGTGGAGTTTGACTATATTAAGAATTATTTTTGTAATTGATAATTTGTTGTAAGAACTCGTTTAAAACCTTGGAATTTAGATCGTTTTACTTTAATGAAAAAATCCTATAAAATTTTAAAGTCATTAAAAACCAAATCCAAATGGTCAAAATGTTTTAACAACTAGTTGATTTTCAAGTAATTTTTTAAAATCACTGATTTAATTATAGTAGATTTCATAACATCAAATCTGTTATTCTGTCACAAGTGATTTTTATATGTTTCCTACATTATCTTATGCATTAAATTTAAATATATATTCAATTATCTTATTTTTAAGATTCTTCTTATTTTAATCAGATAATCAAAATAAATGAAAATCTCTCCTTGTCAAAAATAAGATATATATGGAATATCCAATTACTATAAAACAAAAACAGTGAATTTGTGGGGAAAGCAGTCCTATAAATAAAACTCAGTCAAGAAAAACTAAAAGATCATAGAACATATATAATGGGTATCACAAAAACCTCTATAACTGTTTTTCTTGTAATAATATTGACAAATTGGTTTACTTATGACATTGTTTTGGCCGTGTCAGGTATGGTTTACTTATGACATTGTTTTTATTTTTGTTGTTATTTTCAACTATTTTCAGTCTCATCCAAAGCAATAATTTAGATTGTTTTTTTCTCAAACATATAGAAGTAGTAAGAAAGTTACATGTATGTGTATATATGTATGTGGAGGATTTACGAACTTTGAAGAAAATAAAGTATTATTTGGTAATGTGCATTTGGATTTATTATTTAATGTGGAGTAGTATATGTATGTAGGTGCAGTGATCGAGCCAGCAAAATATGGGCGTTGTATGTAGATAGATTGGATGATTTTGCATGCGCCAATGACTGTAGTTAGAAAAATAGATACCGAGATGGATATTGTATTGGAAATCCTCCACGATGTTGTTGCGTCATACGATAATATAATTGATTATCGGATTCTAAAAGATGAACTTTTTGAATTGTTTTAAGTTTCTTGACAATAAAAACAAAACTTATAACTTACTATGAATTTTAGTATTGCATAATGATTTTTTGAAGAATTTGATAACAAAAAGATGTCATGTTGTTCAAATAATTTTAAATGAAAACAGATAGAATTTACAATAAAGTTATAAAAATATTTGGGGATCCTTTTTATTTACTTGCCGATGAGAAACCAACAATCATGTAAAACCAAATTAATTTGGAGGTAGTAACATGTAGTACGTACAAACTTATTTGCAGATGCTCTACAATGTTACATTGCTGTTGATCGTTGATTTACACTCTGAATTTTGGCAGTGCTGTTTTGTTTTTGCTCATCATGAAGAGAGCCAGCATCAACACATTTTACATGTCACTTTGATCAAAGATTGTATAGAGACGAGGAAAAGTATAAGACTTGAAATGGTTTAAGAGGCACAGAAGGTGATCTTGTTGTGTAATAATCTAGTTTGTGATATGAAGATGGTGATTACATCATCACGATGTCTACTAGTTTTCGTGAGACACATGAGGACCCTCAGTTTGTGGAACTGTGCTTGAAGCAATCCCATGGTTGCGTGGAAAACATTACTGAAAATATTTAGTGTGCACTAACTAGATCGTTCTTGCAAAACACGTACGCTCACAGACCAATATCGAGCTCCCTTCAGTCCTTACCAGTTACCAACAATTACCCGTGATCAACCTCATTATAAAAGTATGTTTGGTATTGACCTTGAGATTTGAGTGTGACAAAGAGAGAGAGAGAGGGAGAGGGAGAGAGAGAGAGAGAGTAATGAAGCAGATGATAAAGAGTTCCAAGGTAAGCAACCTGGAGATGAGGTTTATGGTCTCGAATAAAGACAAACAGCCTCTAGAATGTGTTAATGAGGAACTTAGCTGCTTGCTGGAACTTTTCAAATCCATGTTATTTGCTGCATATCATGGGAACTTAGCATTGTCTTAAGATCCTCACCATCTTATCTAGTTACAGATGCTGCGATTACTCCTGGTGGTTACATGACTACAAGTTACTAAATATGGTGATAGAACAATTTAATTAGGCAGAGCCATGCTTGTGATTATGTTGCCCCAATATGCGGTTACACTAGCTGATGAAGCTAGTCATTTAAGTTACTTTCTGTTGGTGGTGTTGAGATATGGAGAATTTTGAATGTTAGACATGTTCATAGAAAGGGAATGGTGTGGTTGGAATTGTTTAGCCGCATCTAGAGATTAAATAGATTCCATGGTCTAGCAAGCTTCATTGGATGACCTGATCTCTATTAGAAGTGTCTATTGTATTGAGTTTGGTGAATCCAAGGCATACAGAAAAGGAGCTGCTAGTAGGCTTGAGGCATCTTACTTTTGCTAGTTTGAAGTTTCACTTGAAGCACAAATGGAGATCTAGGCTATTGCAAAATAATTGTAATAATCAGTTTATTTGCCCGGACCAAACACCAGTGTTCCACAACATCAGCGAATCATAATTTAAAATTAATTTCTACTGAGATAACTTCCTGAAATTATGTGGATTTACATAGTCAACCTTCCAAAAATCGCTATAAAGACATTACTACTACGTATCATTGAAAACCATTCAAATAACTAACATGAAAACAAAATTTGAGCGTGATGACAAAAAGGACAATTTCTTAATCTTAAGTATACTTACTCAGTTACTCAATCAATACTCAGTCTGTTTTCTTGGGTCAATACCAAATAGTCCAATACGCAATACCTGCTCAATAGTCGATACTCAGTCTATGGACTTCAGCAAAAATATTGGTAAATAAGATTTTAAAATATAAAATTAAAACTTCAATTTGATTAAATTTATAGATTTAATTCCATTTATAAAGAGACTGTAGATATTTTACTTCTTCTAATATGCTCACATTTTATTGTCCAGTCAAATTTAATTTAAATAGTCAGATACTCAGATTTATAGTTAATTATACATAATCAATTTTAGTCAAACTCCACATGATTTTTATCCATTAACACTACAAGAAATTTGCTATATCATGTCGCTTTATTTACGACAGTACATAAACCGACGCAAAGTGAAAATATAGGAAGGAAATTTACGTCGGTTATCTAACTGACGTAAGTTTAGATAATTTAGTTTGTATTGGGCTTAATTAAACGTCCCTTTTACTATTTGGACTTAGGTCGAACAAATTAAACTCAATAATTCATTTGTAACACGACATCGTTTCAGAGAAAATAAAAAAATATCTTTAGACTAAACGTTCTTCTTTGCTTCATCTCTTTCTTTCAACAGTTCCGAGTACAAAAATTTTTCTCCATCGATGTCGAAATCGAAAGTGGAAAACTCAAATCAATCATAGGGTTTTTCGTTATTCTGCTTCTTTGATTACTTCAGAATCGTCCAAATCCCGATTGGAGTTCAGTTCTGACGATAAAATCATCTCTGCTCTCAAATTTTGAAAGGTTCGAAAGATAGATTTCTTAAATTTTTGGTGTGTTTGTGATGAAATAGCTCGATTCTACTGATTTGTGAAGAAGTTTTCAATTCGTGAAGAAGCTGTTTCAAATCTCTGTATATCTTCTCTTGAATTAAGTTTTTTCGATCTCTTTTTTTTTTTTAAATTTTATGATTCTGTGAATTACTCTTTGTAATCTGCTTTGGATTTTATCACTCTTTGTAACCTGTTTTGAATGAAATAAGCTCATAAATTGATTGTTAGCAATTACTTGGATCATGGTTGGATTATCACTAATGTTCTTACTTTGTGGCTTTGTTGTTACTCAGGCCTTACAACTCTCAACAAAAAGACACAGGCACATTAGAAACCAGTGGCAAAACAGATTCATTCCAAAGGTACCAACCATCATATCTTCTCGCATATTTTTATGAAATGATTCCTTGTTTTTAATGTACAGTCCAAAGTGTTTTGCTTAGTCCAAAGTGTTAGTTTACGTTGATTTGATAAAATCCATTCTGTATTAAGGTTAGAGTTTACGAATCAGTAGAACTTTTGGTCTAATATAATACATTCTTATTATACTGGTTTAAATCTTCTTAACTCTTGACTGATTGTTTATATGTGAAATATGGTCAAAATTGATAATTGGTTTACTTTATTGGTAGATTGATTATAAAATGGACAAGTCTTGGATCACAAAACATCGTTTATCTAAAGATTACAGAACTGGAGTCAAATTTTTTTTGGATTTTGCGTTTAGTGATATTAAGAAAGAGATGATAAAATGTCCTTGCCAGCGTTGCTGCCTGGTTAAATACAAGCATAGGGTTGATGTTGAGGGTGATTTAATATGTCATGGTATTCTACCAACATATACAAATTGGTATCTACATGGAGAAAAATTAGATTTCCATGAAGAGACCATTGGATTAGAATCTGAATCCAATGTAGATAACATGCTCCATAACCCGACGGTTGAAAACCAAACTAGAAATCTACTTGGAGATGCTTTTCCAAGTATGGATACTAGTTTTAATGAATCTGCTAGTATGCCCACTGATCAATCAAAGCAAAAAGAAGCGAATTAAAAGTCGATGATATATACTATTCTAATTGTAGAAAGTGAGACTGCGTAATATTAAAAGTCGAAGCGAATTAAAGATACTACATGCACTTGGAAAAAAGAGTTTGGCAAGAAAAGCTTATGAGATTGTAAGTCAATGTTTTATTATTTAGGTCTCTGTGATTTAGTTACTTTTAGTGACTGTATGAAGTAGTTGTTGTTAGTTTGTAATGATGCTTAATTGTGTACACATCTTATAGGAAGAGGAGACTGGCAAAGAACCAAGTCGAGCAGAAATGTTCATTGCATCACGAACAAGATCAGATGGAAATTTCATTTGCAATGAAGCAAGGATATCTGCAGTAAGTTCTATGTTTTTCTTTAAATGTGGTGTTTGAGGATTGGTTTACTTATATATTCTCTGTTTTAGTCTACTTACATAGGATTTATGGAATTTGTAGGATAAGCTTACACAAGTAATGAATCAAAATATTAAAAGTGAAGCATCAAGTAGTGAGTCTGGTCCTAAGGATGCATTTGAACAAGTATTTGGTTCCGAGCATTCTGGAAGAGTTCGATGTGTGGGACGTGGTCCAACACCGTCCAAATACTTTCAGAATTTGGAATCGCAGGTAAGAAGTAACTCTGAGATACTTGAGCTGAAGTCTCGCATGAAAGGACTTGAAGATAAACTTGATATCGTGGCTAACGCTCTTCAGATTATTATTTCAAACAATCAATTTCAAGTAAGTGCATATTTCACTTATGTTACAGAAATGTATATTCAAATTTTGCATCGAGAATCTTAAGCTGTGTCATAGGTCTGTAACTAAAGAGGAGTTTTGAAAATAGTAGTTACTTGCTTACATGAGCTTGGAATCTAGAACTGTTGTGTGTAGTTAACTTGTTCTCATGTTCTAACTTATTTTGATCTACAATTTCAGACTAGTACGACAGAGACTAAGATTGACTAGAATGATCATAAAGTGACGTGATATGGAATTTAGTGAAGAATGGTACGTTTATCTTTACCTCTTATAGCAGCTATGCATAATATGTAAGGCATGAATGATGCAATTGGTTCATTTTCATCGGATCATCAATCTAAAAGGGTTCTGTTATGGTAATTGAATCTAAGTCTATTTACTTTGTTTTCTCAGGAGACAATGATTTCATCTAGCCTTTTGATAGAAGATGAAGGACAAGAAAATATAGAAGATGAAGGACAAGAAAATATAGAAGAGGATATATAAAAGATAGATTTTAATGCAATGTTATTTACTTTTACATTTTTTATTATCATGTACACAAGAACACAAGTATATTTGAGACAGATTAATTGATTTTTATCACTTGATGAATATTGTGTTCTGGTTACGTTCTCTATTGTTGTTTTCTTTTCTTTTTATATTATTGAAATTTAATGCTAAAAATAAATAATTAATTATGTGTAACTTACGTCGGTTGTAAAAGTGACTTGAAGATGTTTTGTTTTAATTATTTGAAGTCGTTTTTCAACTGACGTTAAAGAAAAAAAACTGACGTTAGTTTAATGACGTTTGAATTAACGTCACTTTATTAAGTGAAGGAAAAAAAACTAACGACGGTGCATGATACGTCGGTTTAGTAAATGATGTTTTGTTTTTGAAGTCAGTTTTAAAGTGACGTTAACCCAGTAAAAAACTGACGTTAAGTGCCGTATTTTTTGTAGTGTAATGGTCTTATATGGTCTTGCAAGTTGCAATCAAGGTGATTGGCATTTGATCAATACAAATATATGTTGATATAGTTACTTATTTTTTCCGACATTAAGTTTTGCATTAATATTGGCGTATCCTGTAATAATCGTTTTGAGATTCTTTCTGTTCTAAAAAGATAAGAAAAATAAATGAAAATCTCTCTTTTATCAAAATATATATAGAAGATCCAATTAGTTTTGCAAAGACATACTAGTAGAAAAGTGAGACTTTTGGAGAGACGTAGATAAACAAAACTCTTAACAAAAAAAAAAAAAAAAAATCAGAGAACATAATTTCTTGGTATCTAATGGGTACTATCACAAAGACATCTATAATTGTTTTTCTTGTGGTATTGACAATTTCATCGTTTTATTACAACGTTTTGGGTGGGTCAGGTATGTTGTTTTCTTAGAAGATTTTGATTTATTTTTGTTATTTTTAATCATCTTTGATCACTTCGTCAACAATAATTTCACACATTTTTCTTTTTTAAAACGTTTATAGAATTAGTAATAGAAAATTATATGTGTGTATATACGCAGTAGTTGAACCAGCCGAATCTCGTCTATGCCTTTTTAAATGTGGAGGTCAATTTGATAATCATGCATGCTTCCATGACTGTGCTGGGAGGGGGGGATACAGGCATGGATACTGTGTTGGAAATCCTCCACGATGTTGTTGCTTCTATTAGCTATATTCATAAGTAGTTGAACTTTCAAGTTATGGATTTCTAGTATGTTGCTTTTAAATTTTGATAATAAAATAATAAATGAGAAAAAAGAAAAGAAAAAGAAAAAAAGAAAGAGCTAATGAAGAGATGAAAAGACATACCATGGTAAGTTGGTAACGTCATTGAAGATAAAATAATATGAAAACAAAATTTGAGCGTGATCCCAAAAAGACAATTGATTAATAACCCAATACTTAACTTAGTCTTTTTTTGGTCAATACCCAATACTCTATACAGTCAATATTCAGTCTATGAATCCATCCAAAATCATTTAAGAATTATTCGCAGCAAAAATATTGGTAAATACTAAATAGTAAGATTTAAGAACTTTAACATGTAAACTTAAAATTTCAATCGGATTAAATATAAAGATGTTGTTTTTTTTTTTTTAAGATCCATTTATATAAAGACTGTGTAAATATTTTTACTTCTTCTAATATATATGCTCACATTTATTGTCTACTGAAATTTAATTAAAATAATCAAATATAGTTAATGATACATACATATTACATAGTCAACTCTAGTCAAACTCCACATGATTTGTTTCCATTAATGGTCTTGCAATCTAGGTGATTGGTATATGATTATACGAATATATGTTGATATAATATTTTTTTTTTTTACAACATATGTTGATAGAATTATTTAGCCTATAATTATTAATTTTTCGCAACATTAACTTTTGCATAAAATTTGATATATTCAGTTATACTAATAGTTTTGAGATTCTTTCTGTTTTAAAAAGTTAAGACAAAGGAATGAAAATTTATCTTTTAACCAAAAATAAATTTGATATATTCAGTTATACATTAACTTTGGTTGATTTACGCTCTGATTTTTTTGGCATTGATGTTTTGTTTGCTCATCAACACATTTTACACGTCATTTTGATCAAAGATAGTAGTATACAGTGTGGCCAGACGAGGAAAAGTGTTTTGAATAAAAGAGTGTTGTGTATCTACATATCAAATTGGTGCGTCCGTGGCGGAGGACCGAGGAACATTTTTTTTTTTACGGGGGTGCAATTTGTTTTCTCAAACGGTTAAAATGTTTTAAAAATAATATTAGTGCAAAAGGGTGGAGTCGAACTCAGGTTAAGGTCAGTCAACTAAATAGGGACAAACCAACATTGCTGCTACAGATACTTAACTGATGATATATGTACAAAACTATCTTTATTTCTATTTTGACCTCCCTGCCTCCTACGTAGGGAGGTGTCCGCCACGTGACGGGATCGAAGGACGAGACAATTCAGAAACCACAAAAGTCTCGCATAGATCGGCGGTATCAGAAGCTTCGGGTGGTGATCGACGAATTATGGAGGTGGAAGGTCAAATCGGACCAATTAGATGAAGTGCAGTGGCTGTTGGACGAGAGAGTTTTACGACGGAAAAGGATTTGGAGAAATTGGCTAGTCAGTCAGGGGCTTCACACACGTTCTAATGGTTTGCCTAGAGCCAGCGCAATTCTGTTCTCAGGTACATATAATAACTCAAACCTGGAACATCGAATTAGAGATTCCTCACTAGGGTTAGGTTTATCGGGGAATGACCGAATGATTTTGGAGAATCGTGAAAAGTTTGGTCCAGAGACTGCGTTTGAAGGGTGAAAATCAACATACAGTATAGAGTGCCACAGACAAATTCAGCTGGAAGTAAAGATTCAAAGCGTTGAAGATTCTAGTCCGGTGACAACACTGGTTTGTGCCATAGGATCGATTGATTGTCTCCAACTTTGGGCACAGACACATTTGAAGATTAATTTGGTGCTTAATTTCAACTACGGTGAAGGAATCAGTTGAGGACTGAGGAATCTTGTCGGGTGTAGATAGAGACTTAAGTGTGTAAAGACTTAGCTTTTCAGTTAGAAAGCTAGAGGAATCAAAAAAATCGTGAATTCTTTTAGACTTAAGCTTAGCATCAGTTCGTGGCTTCTCCCGTCTTCGAAATTTCTCATCTTTCAGGTCGTGGCTCTCTTGTTGCTAAGGTGCGTAACGTTTTCTCAGAACGAGATTGATATATATGTGTATGCTGAAGACTAACTTTGATTTGATTATTTTGTGGGGGGGGGGGGTTATTATTGAAATTTAATTTTGGGTATTTTGTGATCTGTGCAGTTATTTTCTCTAATTTATCCTCTGTTGCTGCTGCTTTCATTTTGGGGGATTTATTTGATCTGGTTTCGAGAACTTCAGTTGGGTTTAAAAGATGTTTGGCTTTGGATGCAAATATGTAGAATTTGGCTTTTAAAAGCAATGTCTGTTGTGCTCATAAACTCTCTTGTCTCAAAAGATCCTTTTGTGTGTTTATAGAGAGCTATGTTGTAGAATTTGGCCACAGTTTAAGGTTCTCTCGTTTAGATGAACTTTTTTTTTTAATTTATTTATCAGTTTTTGACTTTTAAGGCTTTATCTCCGAAAATTTGTCAAAGTTGCGTGCCATGTTACATTGCTGTTGATCGTTGATTTACACTCTGATTTTTGGCAGTGCTGTTTTGTTTTTGCTCATCATGAAGAGAGCATCAACACATTTTAACATGTCACTTTGATCAAAGAGACGAGGAAAAGCATAAGACTTGAAATGGTTTAAGAGGCACCAGAAGGTGATCTTGTTGTGTAATGATCTAGTTTGTGATATCAAGATGGTGATTACATCATCACGATGTCTACTAGTTTTCGTCAGACACATGAGGACCCTCAGTTTGTGGTAGTGTGCTTGAAGCAATCCCATGGTTGTGTGGAAAACAGACACTGATAGTCTTGAATGTGGACTAACTATATCGTCCTTGCAAAACACGTACGCTCACACTTTTTGTAATACAAGGAATCAAAAACCATATTCATCTTCTTTACTCTATTTCTCTCTATCGATCATCACAATCTTCGCCCATCATCATCATCATCATCATCATCATCATCATCATCGAATCAGTGTTCTTTGGGGTGATCAATCACAAATAAACCTGTGCTACCATTCATCTAACTAGATCAGAAATGTTATATAAGATATTTTATTACAATATGTTCATATTAAACAGTGTTTTCACACAAAAGCCTTAACCGAACAAACATAAATAAGAAAAGAAACTAAATGATAATGAAAAAACTAAAACATAAATAAAGAAAAAACTGACTCAAACTAAGAGATACGACCCCTGAATGCGTATGGCCAAATCCTGGTCCGCCATAAAAGAAATGAGTTCCCAACTCATCTCTAGGCAAGTTCTTGACGTCGTAATAAGGAGTATCTGCCTGTGTAAACAACTCAGGGGTCGGCTGGAAACTGCAAGTGTGATCAACCACTTGTATGTTCCTGAAATAGCTCGCGTTTCCAAACCCTTCTTGGGGGAAACGCCCTGAGCCCATCTGCGTCTTCGTGTGTCGTCCGAAGCTCTCTGAGTCAATGATTTCTCCACCCCAATCGATTTTCCCTGCATGATCGCCTAAAGTGGTGAAAAGTTCCCTAGGCCAGTATCCTACCAAGTCGGTGCCTATCCGCAGCCACCAGTTTCCACTTCGGGGATCCTGGAAATGTTTATATTTTCTATTATTAAAAAAAGGTGATAATATAATAATAGAACTTTAATTTATAAAATACATAAAAAATAAAGAAAAAACAACCTTCCAAACCAGAATAGTTATCTCAAACTGGCGACCACCGATGCTAGATACTGGAGAAATAGCACCTCCTAGGACAATCTCGCTGCTGGTTTGAATAAAGCCAGGTTTACGAAGGTTGTACCCTCCGGTTGTAATGTATGCGTCACTCTGTGAAATGTCAATATTTATGTTAGAATGCAAAGGTATATGCATTTTGCTTATAAGAAAACTTATGTGTACATATATTATATTATCTACCAAAAGATGCATGTGTCTTCAGAGAAACAAAAACCTTATAAACCAACCAATAAGATTTTATTATGTCGTTTTTACTTTAAATACTGAGTAAACTTATATTATATTTTGGATTTTAATTAAGAGACAAAAAAAAAATCAAATACAAGTATGGATTGATTTTGAATCTTATTTATCTATTTCTAACATAGTTGGAAAATAAACTGAATACTTATTATAAATATATATATATATATATATTGAATGAAAGGTCTTTGCAAACTAAAATCTGTGTTATTAAGAAAAAACAAGATGAGTTATAATAACTGTACTAGATTAGGACCCGTACTAGAGCACGGGTTGAAATTCCTTTTATTTATATTATAATTTTATAATAAAATACGATTCTGAAGATCATGATTAATGCTAGATTAGGACCTTAGAAACTTTTAAAATCAATCATATAAATAATATTTTATTCTAAAATTATAATATAAATAAAAGGAATTTCAACCCGTGCTCTAGCACGGTCCTAATCTAGCATTAAGGTTTAATTTTTAATTTCTGAATACGATCCCCAAGATCACGATTAATCTTGTTAAATTAGCGAGATTTGATTACTTTTTATGATTGAGAGTATATTTTTATCTCTTTAATAACTTTTTTTATTGATGTGGTTTATCAATAAAATCTGTGGAAAATAAATTGGTAATATTGTGATTCTAGATATTTGGAACCATATACGTGATCTTCCGAAATAAAATTTGGAATATCCATGAACTATCAATTTAGAATAACCCGTTTAAGATTTTCTGTTACAATTAAGGTTTTATTTGTTACAATTAATATATGGATTAATTTATAATATATGTATAACCTATTTGTAATCATTTATTAAAATTATAAAGTCTACCAAAATAATGTTGTGTACTTCCGTTTTATTATAAAGGAGATACCGTAGTTGATTCTATAGTAAATCCAGGCGATTTAAAAATCTATATATTGTTAATCATCTTGTTTTCTTGCAGTGCTCCATTGACTTATATTGTTTATAGCACTATTATGAATAAGTTTGAAAATTTAACTTAATACTAATTAATAGATTGTAGTAATAATAAAATAAGGTGATTTATGTTTGAAAATGTGAATTAAATTAGGTACAAAGAAAAGCACACGTACCGTCCAATAGATGAACAATCTTGGCTTGTTGTCGTTGTATAAATCTTCGCACACCTAAATAATTAAAAAATAAAAATTATTTATTGTATTAGTCAAATTTATATAATTAAATTGACGGATTAGGAAAGGAATAACAAATTTCAAACAAAAAGCATAGTATTTCACACCTGCCAGCCGAATTCAATAGTGTTGAGATCTTCTGTCTCGTAGCTTCCCGAACTTATCCAAACTTGGGAAAGACTAAACTCGGTACGCTTTTCAACAGCAGGTTCCCACACGTTGATTGTAGCTATGGTCCCATACAGTCTCTGTTGGTCATCCGTAGACACCTCTCCATACTACTCTCTATGTATCATAATAGATGATGTTTTAAGATTTTTACATGAATCAAGAAAAACATTTATTATTTAACAATAAGTGTATTATTTATTTCTAATAATATATTTTTATAATTATTAACCAATAATATTTCATCAAACTCTTAAATTTTCATTTAATGATTCTTAAACTTTGCAATTTCTTAGCATTAATTGATAAAAGTATATAGAAAATCATCTATTCTGATACAAAATAAAATCCTACAACATCATCTATTCTGATATAGAGGGAGTATTTATTTAAAACAAAAAATACCACAGTTAATATAAAGTTATAAATTACTAATTTCTAAAACATTTACTATTACTATTGTTTTATAATATTTGTAAACTAAATAAACTTCTAATCATGATGTTTGACAAAAGAAACAAAACAAACATTGATCTTAATTCCAAAATTCAATAAGAAAAAAAATTCAGACCCGGCCCAGTTAAATATATCGAAAGACCTTAAGGCCAGAAACAGAATCATTTTGTAATAGTTTCGTTTGACCATAATAAACTATAAAAGAAAAAAGTATGGACTAAAACGTATATTAATTTTTTTTGAATTGACACAGTTTTAAAACGTGTAACTAGTACAGTAAAATATATAATAGGATTAACCGTTTTATTTACCTGGTGTTCAGGGGGACTACGGTTAACCGTGCCCATTTCAGGTTTTGCCCGATGATCCAAAGCGGTTTCGTTTTGCATTGGTATAGTACCTACGGGGCACTTCACTTTGCTGATGTGTGCCTCATATGTTGTCCATTCAGTTTTTGTTCCAGTTCCAATCGCTCTAGGAATCTCTGACAGCGACTTCTGTAACAAAAAAAAATTAAAAAAATTTAGTAACACGAAATTAAATTATAAATGATAATCAACACATACTACAACAAATAAAATAAAATTTCTAAAAACGTAATAAACTAAACCTGTAATGTGTGATTTATTAGAAGAGGAAGGGAAAAAGCTGGTTGGTCATGTATGCCGATGCAATAATAGACCTCATCTGAAGCCTGTCAAAATTAAATTTCAAAAATATATAACATATTAGTATATTTTTATCACAAAAAAAAATCAGCAAAAGAAGAAGATATATACAACTATTATCAGGTATGATATATCAATTTTCGTGTGAAATAAAAACTAGTAAAAGAAATGTTTCACGTAACTATTTTATTTCGCTTTTTTCTTCTTCAGATTAATGCAACAACGATGGAATGTCTAAGAATATATTGATATTACGATATTCTCCATATCATCATTCGGGTACCCTTTCGGGTTTCGGGTCGGGTATTTTGGGTTTTCGGGTTTTCGGGTTTAGAAATATAAGACCCATTCGGATATTTTTAGATTTCGGGTCGGGTTCGGATACACCCATCGGGTTTAAGTATTTTCGGGTTTCATCCAAAGTCTCAAATTATATTTCGGGTTCGGATCGGATTTGTAATTTTTTAATCCAAACTAAAGTAAAAGATCCCTAAATCAATCCAAATTCATTAAAAATGATTATAATCATAAATAAATAAAAAATCAAAGTTATCAAACCAAATTGAATTCATTAAAAGAAAAGGACAATTCTAAATAACAAAATATCAAATTCACAAGCCAATAATTTTTGACTTCTTAAAACATCAAATTCAAAGTTAAAACTATATAATCTATCTAAATTAACATATGAAAATTGACATAATTAAAAATGAAAACTAATTTATCTAGTAAGTTGTAATAGTGATTATAAAATTATTTGCAAAACTTAAAAATTAACTCAACCTATTGTTAAATATATATAACTTTGGATAGTTTCGGGTATTTGTTCGGGTGTTCAGATATACCCAATCGGGTTTGGATACTCATTTCATTTATAAAAAGCATCCAATTGAATATTTTTAAAGTTTGGATTCGGATCAGGTATTTTTATTCGGGTTCGGGTTAAATTTTCGGATTCGGATATTTTGCCCAGCCCTAATGTTAGTTTTCATATTGAATATTACTGGGCCTGTTGAATTGAAATGTTTGCAATTAGTGGGCCTTCCCATTTGGGCTTTAGAAAATATTTAGCCGACAAAAAGAAAAAAAATATTACTGGGCATGTATGTACGTAGCTTAGACTGACTCTCACTCTCTAGTACTTATACCTAATTAATAAAATATTAATACAGGATATACACCTAAGATCTCTAGATACGTGGTCTGAGAGCAACCCTAAAAAAGAACCCTAAATTTTCTGTTTGCGCTTTGATCTTTAAATTTGAAAGGATTGTTATGAGCTTTTACCTGCGTCTGCGTGTAGATGATGAGCTTCAGAAGGATGATTCTAAGAATCATCCACGCAATGTCGCCTCCCTTCATTCTTTGGATTCTGATCTGAAAGAGAGGAAGAAGAAGATTACGATCGAGAATTAAGAGATTTTGAGGAAGAAAAGATCCTTTAGCAGCCAAAAAAAAAGACAATAATAATGTGGTACGAAACTTACATTTGCTTCACGAGACGGGTGAACAGAGAAAACAAAAAAAGTTAGCTTTTTGATACGAACGAATCGAATCAGAAGCCGAAAAGATGAGAAATTTAGTGACTACATAAACCATATTTGCAGAAAAAACCACAGAACAAGTTGATTCAGATCTCTCTAGACTCTAGTCGAATGATTAAAGATTACTTTTTTTTTGAGGAAGAAGATCGAGTGTCCGATCCACCTCCTTCTGTTTACCGTATAACAAAAAAAAAAAAAAAGAAGAAGAGTGTTCCGTTCTTATCTCTCTTCTCTCTCTCTTTTTCCATTTTAGGGCGCGAGATTCCCTAGTTTAAGCAAAAAAAGACTACACCGTTTAGGGCAAAAAGATAGACATGTATGTATAGGTTCAAGTAGAGATAATTTTAAATATTTTTTCGTTCTGAGGAAAACTATGGCCATGAATGGCTGCTGGTTTTTTATTGGTTTTTAGATTTTGGATTTTGGATTTTGGATTTTGGATTTTGATTTTTTAAGTTTTTGATTTTTGCCGTAGATTTTAGTTTTGCAAAATCTTGAATGGTAACTTAATTAGTTTTTGATTTTTATGTATAATAATTATTTTAAAAATAGTAAAATAAAGATTATAAATGTGGAAACCCACAAAATGTGGTTTTTAGATTTTATGAAGGAAATTCAAAAATCCTCCAAAAACTGGTTTTCTTAAATTTTAGGAAATCTATTTTTTCATAATCGTGAATGGCTTCAAAAGTGGATTTTGTAGAATCTAAAGCCAAAAACCGCTGCAAAATCAGGTGCCATTCAAGGCCTATGTAACGTCTATTTACAAAATAAACGAAAGTAACAAATCATCTACAGATCTACTTGAAAATCAACAAATCATTTCTTGGTTGTGTAGTTATAATTCCCTGTCATTGAGTTTTTTTTTTCCTCAGTTGCCGAAACAAGAAATCCATGCGAAGAAGACCTGAAACAGTGTGGGATCACATTATGGACAAAATAAAGAATGGTTTTTGAATATCGTGACATTCATATCATAATTCTACGAAATACGACAAACTGAAAGTCTTGGCATATTCGAAAATAGAAAGAAACGCGTCTCTCTCTCTATTCACTGATTTTTGGCCATTTAAATGGGGACTATGGACTAAAGAGCTTTTAGTTATATGGGACACAGTAGAAAATTTGTACTTAATTAGCCACCAAAATACATTAATATCTTAGGATCCTCAATTTTACAAATATTACATTGTTAAGAATGATACATACTTATATGTATGTACCTCTTAATTAAGTGTAGTATTTACTAATATACATCACCTTACGGATCTAGCTACCCATCAAAATCCAATGATGTATATATATAATGTATTTTCAAAATCCAATAATGTATAGGTGACTAGGTTGGAGAAGTCTATTTAATATTGAGAGTATAAAGGGCAGATTTTATACCGATCTATTTGTATTGCTTGATGTCTAGCTTCATGATCTGCAATAATGTTACTTTTTTATTTTGCAAATATTTTCATTTATTTTTTCAGAAATATTATTGTTATCTTCCGCAACATAAAATCACAAACTACATTTGATCCACGTAAGAGATAAACTAAAGATTTTTTTTTTTTTTTGCAATTCTTAATCTAAATTTGGTCCACGTTGTAATTAATCATGTTCACTTAACTAAATACTAACATTTGATCTACAACATAAACTTAAACTTAAAATAAAGATAATTATAGATATTTTCTTTATGACAAAAGTGAATACTAAGACATCTACATCCCTCATCTTTGAGAAAAAATGTCTTTAAATTAAAAAAGTTATAAATGAAAAAAAAAAATATTATTTAAATGAGTTTGGTGTCTTGAAATTTAAGACATCATCTCTTATTTTATTTTTTTATTTTAATTTGGAGACATCATACTCTAAAGATAAGGAATGGAGATACTCTAATACAGTGACAATGTAAAAGGGTATGCAAGTATGCAAATTAATTTGCTGTATTAAAAAAATTACACTCGTTTTGAGCTGGTTTGACTTAAGATTTTTAATCAACAGAGGACGCAAAAGAAGAGAACAAAATGAATGATTAGCTTGGGTTTTATCACAATTTCTCTCTTCTTCTCTTGTAAAGTACAACTCGAGTTAGTTTGACAAAAAAAAAAAAAGACCATTTATTGATAATCAGTGTTCGCAGAGCGAAGAAGACCATTTATTGATAATCAGTGTTTTCTTTAAGAAAAATGGTATGGCCCATTTATTGGGTTTTTTCTTTTTGGATAAAAAAACTTGTGGGCATATGTTTAATGGATATTTATAGAATTAGACATTTTGTGGACTGAATTTTTAAAACAGAACTAGGTACTAACCTGCGGTAAACCGCGGGCATAATTTTTTATATATGTAAATTTATAATCACTTATTTTTTATTATATAATATTATATATATATATATATATTTTGGAGACATTTATAAAATAAATCTTGAAGGTGGCACTTATTTACAGGCATGCCATTAGTATTAAATAATTAATTTAATAAATAAATTAGTTCTACTTATATTTGATTTTTTTTATAGAAACTAAGTGTTTTAAAAGGTAACAAACATAATTGTAAATGTATACAGATTTTATTTCTTTATTTTATAAGGAAGTGAGTGAAGAAGTATTGTTTTTTAAAAATTTGAAAAACTGATTTGATAAAAAGTGACTTTTAATCTCACATACTATATTTTACTTTCACGGGTTTCGTATGATGAGATTTTACGGATTAAAAATCTTTGAACATGTTGCGTGATCCGCCTAGCATGGCGGGTTTGGACTAAAACTATTAGTTTATTTCATATACTATAGATTTGTAGTCATAGTTTGGAAAATTAAGTTATATATTATTTAGTATATGAACTACAAAATATTACACATACTACAACACATTCTTAATATTCCAAAAAAAAAATTGTATAGACATAAAAATATAACTAACATACCATATAGGCATATACCTCTGTTTAGTTATAGAAAACAAAACTAAGTGTTTTAAATTTTTATATTCTATCTTATAACAAATTTAATGTAATTTGGTTATAAACTGTAAAAATCGTAAGAAGAAGAAAAAACATTCTAGACAAAATTATAAATGAATTAGATAAAATTTAATTAATTGGAAATTTGAAAACTAAATAAATTAAAAATTATAATTTAAAATATATTAATTTATAATTTATTCATGCGATGTACCGCGGGTGAAAACCTAGTTTGTAAATTTTAACACTTTTTAAGGTTAGTTTCTTTTTTGTACTTCTCAATTAATATAGTAGGATACTTTTGTCCATACTTGCGTGTTTAGGCTGAAGAAGGGAATATATATTTTACCCTTGTCATTATTGAGTTTTATTCCAGTTCTGAATCTTTAAATAAACTAAAGTAAGATCGGATCCGCGCTACAGCGCGGAAGAATATTTATGGATATATAAGACTCATAACAAGTTAGAATATGTTACATTTTTATTTTGCTATAATACGGTTGATTATGGTAAACTTTATATTTTTGTAAAGAATTTGGATAAAATAGTAATATTAAATAAAAAGGAGAATATAATAAATAGTAATATAATGAGTTTTGATATAACAAAAAGAAATAAAACTGAAAAAAATTGAGCACCACGAAGAATATTTGCGGATACTATGATCCATAACAGATTGAAGAGTCTCATATTCTTGTAAACTATATATTTTTCCATAATAATCTGGGAAAAAAATAATAGAGATAGTTAATTAATACTTCCTCTGTTTAACAATGTGTCATTTTATAAATTTTGTTGAGAATTTGTTACTAATGCCCTTTCTTTGATACCCCTTTTTAATAATACCCCTTTGATGATCATTTTTAATTATACCCTTCCATTATTTTTTAAAGACATTTTTGCCCTTGTTTTATAATTATACCTTCCTTCGCCGTCGACCTTCTTCGTCTTCGTCTTCGTCTTCCTCTCTTCTTCTCCGGAGACATCTCTCCTTCTCCGGTCGGATCTCTCCTCCGCCGTTATCATTGTTTCTCCCATCGTCTTCGTCTTCGTCTCTTCTTCTCCCATCGTATTGAGCAATTGAATTTTTAGGTCTTATAAAGCAAATCTCTCCTCCGCCGTTATAAATTGAAATTTTTTAGGTCTTTTTCTCCCATCGTGTAAGCTTGTTTCTGTATTTTTGTTTTGATTTCAATTTCAATTTTGTGTTAGCTATTAGATTGTTGTTTCGATTTCAAATTTGATGTCAGAATTTTTTTAGGTCTTAGCACTTGCTCTTTTAGATCTGTTCGTGATAATAATGTCCTTTATTAGATCTTTGTACATCTACTGTTATTCTTTGATATAGTTGTTCGGATCTCTCTTCTTTTAATGTAGTTTTATTGGTTTGTTTTCTCAGGTTTTGTTTGGGTGTACAAATGATTGAATTGTATTCAGTATGTGGTTTGTGGAAGTTGAACAACAACATTCATTGGGAATTTGAGATTGATAATGAAAGGGGAGCTTATTTGATTAACATTGATGAGAATACTAGATTTAGTGAGTTGGTAAAAATTCTATTAGAAGATTTTGACATTGATATTCAGGCACAATGTTTAAAGCTAAGTTATTCATTGCCTGCTAAGTCTTCTACTATAGGTAGTATTCCTATCTTTATTAGAAATGACAGGCAGCTTGAAGCTTTTAAACTCAAATATGCACAAAGTGGAGGAGTTCTTCATCTATGTGTTACTGTTGAGGATTTTTGTGAGATTGTAGAGCAGGTATTTTTAGTAAACTCATTCTCTTGTTCTTTCTAATATTGTTTTAGAAAAGTAACTGATTTGAGTAATGTTTCTTTATCAGGGTCAACCTAGATCTACTCCTTTTATTGAGAGTGTTACTGCTGTTACTCAGGTAACTTTCTACTTTAGAATTTTAAATTATTTATTGCTTACAAAACCTTATAAAGTTCTTTGAAAACACTTGTAAAACGTTTTAAATACTTTACAAATCCTTTCAGGATCAAACAAGCTCAAATCTGTTAGTTGGGAATGTTATTGATGTTTATACTCATACTCGGGTAATTTACAATGGTATAAATGTTTTTATTGCCTTTTCAACCCGTTTTAAAAACCTTTGAAAACAGTTGTAAACCTTATTAAAAACTGTAAACCTTATTAAATCCTCTGAAATCACTTGTAAAATCTTTTTAAAAAACCATTGATTTGTACTTTCAGGGTCAACCAATACCAAATCCATATGTCGAGAGTGATCCTCCTGCTGCTTCTTCAAGTCAATATACTGGCACTTCTGATGATTTTACTGCTACTCATACTCAGGTAACTTACATTTAAACACTTTAAAAACCCTTTTGAAAACGGTTGTAAACCTTATTAAATCCTTTGAAATAACTTGTAAAACCTTTTAAATAACTTGTAAAACCTTTTAAATAACCATTGATTTGTACTTTCAGGGTCAACCAATACCAAATCCATATGTCGAGGGTGTTCCTCGTTTTTATTGTTCTCCTGTTGCTTCTTCAAGTCAATATACTGGCAATTCTGATGATTTTGCTTCTACTCATACTAAGGTAACTTACATTTAAACACTTTAAAAACCCCTTTGAAAACGGTTGTAAACCTTATTAAATCCTTTGAAATAACTTGTAAAACCTTTTAAATAACTTGTAAAACCTTTTAAATAACCATTGATTTGTACTTTCAGGGTCAACCAATACCAAATCCATATGTCGAGGGTGTTCCTCGTTTTTATTGTTCTCCTATTGCTTCTTCAAGTCAATATACTGACAATTCTGATGATTTTACTTCTACTCATACTAAGGTAACTTACATTTAAACACTTTAAAAAACCTTTTGAAAACGGTTGTAAACCTTATTAAATCCTTTGAAATAACTTGTAAAACCTTTTAAATAACTTGTAAAACCTTTTAAAAAACCATTTATTTGTACTTTCAGGATCAACCAATACCAAATTCATATGTCGAGGGTGTTCCTCGTAACATGACAACCTCTGTTGGGTATCCATCTTGTTCTTCACACTCAACTGGTCTAATCGATGTTGATTCACTGTTTTGTGGAAAGTTATTCAAAGACAAAACAGAAATGAGAAGTCAGATGCGGATGTATGCAGTCAAGCACAGTTTTGAGTTTCATACTTTTAAGTCAGACAACAAGAGGTATGTTCTTAAATGTATTGATGAAAAATATAGTTGGAGGCTACTTGCAACTAAGGCTTAAGCATCAGATAGCTTTGTTGTTCGAAAGTATAGTAGTCAGCACAGCTGTGACTCTGCTTTAAGGAATGTTAATCATCGCCAAGCAACTGCAAGGACTTTGGCTGGTTTGGTTAGTAACCAGTTTGCAGGAGGAAAGCTTCCTCTCAGACCCAAACAGCTCATGGAAATTTTTAGGAATGACCATGGAGTTGGTGTCTCGTACTCAAAAGCATGGAGAGCTCAAGAACATGCATCAGAACTTGCTAGGGGTATACCTGCTGATAGTTATGAGGTTTTACCGAGTTGGTTTCACATGATAGAAAAGAAGAATCCATGTACTATCACTTACATCGAAGCTGATTCTGATAATAAGTTTAGATATGGTTTTCTGGCTTTTGGTGCATCAATTAGAGGCTTTAAGTTGATGAGAAAAGTTATTTCTATTGATGGCGCCCATTTGAAATCAAAATATAAGGGAACTTTGCTTGCTGCATCAGCTCAGGATGGTAATTTTCAGTTGTATCCTATTGCTTTTGCTGTTGTTGATTCTGAGAATGATGCATCATGGGATTGGTTTTTGCGGTGTTTAAAGACTATTATTCCTGATGAAGAGGATCTAGTTTTTGTGTCTGATCGGGCTTCTTCAATTGCAACTGCGCTATCAGTAAATTATGTACATGCTCATCATGGGATCTGCACTTTCCACTTGCAAAAGAACCTGGAAACACGATTTAGAGGTTCTGCTTCTCTTCTTCCAGTTGTTCATGATGCTTCAAGAGCTTACACTCAGTATGATTTTGATTATTTGTTCACTCAAATTTCCAATGGTGATCCGGTTCTTGGAGAATATCTTTGGCAAGCTGATATTAGGAAATGGTCACGTGCATATTCTCCTTCTAACCGGTACAACATTATGACATCTAATTGTGCCGAGTCCTTTAACTCCAGGTTAAAAGAGACTCGTGAGTATCCAATTGTCTGCCTGTTTGATACAATCAGGTCTATTTTGACTAGGTGGTTTAATGAACGACGTGAGGAGAGCTGTCGACATCCATATGATGTTACTACAAAAGTTGGGAATAAGATGAATGAATCTTATAATAATACTACCTGCTGGCTTGAAGTTAGTCAAGTAAATGAAAATATCTTCGAGGTTAAAGCAGCTTTAAAGACATATATGGTGAATTTGGACACAAGGAAATGCACATGTTGTATGTTTGATATTGACAAATTCCCTTGTGCACATGGAATTGCTGCTGCAAAACATGTCAATCTCAATGAAAACATGTTTGTTGATGATTATCATTCCACTGAAAGGTTATAACTCTCTTCTTTAATAAGGTCTTTAAAAGGTTGCTAAAGTAACGGATCCGACAGGGTTTTTACAATGTTTTAAGAGGTTTTAAAAGGTTTTATAAGTTATTTAAAAGGTTTATAAACAGTTTAAAAAAGGTTTTACAAGGTTTTTCAAAGGTTTATCAAAGTTATATTAGTCTTATCTTCCTCTTTTTTATTTTACAGATGGCGTTTAGCATATTCAGAGAGCATTCACCCAGTAGGTGATATGGAGTATTGGGAGATTCTAGAGAGTGTTAGTTCTTCTATTCGGCCACCTTCTACTCGTATACCTAGTGGCAGGCGAAAGAAAAAGAGAATAGCTAGTTCATGGGAGTATGGAAAGGCTAAGACAAATTCAAAACAATACAAATGCAGTAGGTGCGGTCAGTGTGGACACAACAAATCTAGTTGTGTTGCAGCTATCTAACTCTCTCTCTCTCTTTAATTCAACTTGAATTTGTTCTTTTTAATAAAATACTTTCAGTCTGTGGTGTTGTAAACTCCATTTTCTCAAAACAACTTGTAATGCCTTTTAAAATAGCAAGTCGTACTGTTTTAAAATTATTTACAAACAACTTGTAAAATCTTTTAAAACATGTTAAAAACCATACATACTCTTGTAAAACTCTACACCGATTAAAAACCATATATATACCTTTTAAAACAACTTGTAAAACCTTTTAAAACATGTTAAAACCCTTTTAAAACATGTTAAAAACCATATATACTCTTGTAAAACCCTACAACGATTAAAAACCATATATATATATATACTCTTGTAAAAATCAAGTCGCCACACTCTCTCTCTTCCCCTTCCCCTTCCCCTTCCCCTTCCTCTTACTCTTCTTCATCTCTCTCTCTCTTCTCTCTCACTACAAAAACCCTAAATTTCTTATGATTTCACCATCTTCAGTCTCCTTCACTGCTTCGTAATCAAACACCAAGCAAAACGCTCCAACGATTTTAGATGATTTGAAGAGATAGAGAAGATTTCAAATTTTGATTTCGAATCGCTTAAGTTTTTTTTGTGGAAGATGATTGAAGGGGTAATATGCGAAGAGTCACTTGGAAACAGCGAAGGGGTAAGTTTTGAAGGGGTAAGATTTTAATGGATAAGATTTCGAAGGGTTAATTTATTGAAGGGGTATTAAGCGAAGTGTCGCTTTGGTTCGGTTTTAATTAAGCGTTGAATGGGTACTTTTTGTAAACCAAAGCGACGCTTCGCCTATTATATATACTTTTTGTCTCACGATAACTCCTCAATCATCTCTCAGACTCAAAAAATCAAACCTTTGTCTCCTAAATCATTCTCGAAAACTCTATTTACATTCTTCCTCTAATCCGTCTGAAATGGCCCGTCGTCCTGCTTCAAGCCTTATAAAGACTGATCTAAGATGTCTGAACATGGATCTTTCGCCAAACATCACAGCAGGTAAACACATGCATCTTCAGAGTAGATTTGTTTTACTGTTAAGGATAAAAGAGATTGAGTGTTTGCCTTTTTTTTAGTAACTGTTGATGACGACATTTTCCGTTGTGAGGCTACTCTAATCGGACCGGTGAATACTCCTTATGAAGGGAGAGTGTTTAAACTTAAGGTTACTTTTCCACCTGATTACCCAAAAAGTCCCCCCAAGGTATCTATTTTTGATTATACTCCTTTTTATTTTAGCAAGCATGATTATTAGGACTCCTTTTTTGCAGCAACTCAATAGTTTTTTAATTAAAATTTCTTGATAATGCAGGTTATTTTCATCACAAGAATTTGCCACCCAAATGTATCAGATATTGGAGGCATTTACCTAAAAGTGTTGAGGCCCGACTCTTGGTCTCCCATGTCCATTGTTAAGCTTTTCAAGGAATTAGTGGAGAAGTTGATTGAACTAGAGGTCAATGATGAGGGACAGACCATTGAATATCTTGCCAACCTCTACAAATCTGATAGGAGAAGGTTTGAAGCTATGGCTAGAGAGATGACTAATAAATATGCTGGGAGAGGAAACTGAAATAGTTCATATCTATTTTTAAGAACTATTGAATAATTTATCTTGTTTTGTTCTTTTTTAATAAAACATTTCAGTCTCTGCTCTTGTAAATTCTATTTTAATAAATATTTTATTCAGAGTTTACTGTTTTAATATTAGAAACAACTTGTAAAGCTTTTAAAAAAGCAAACCAAATTGATATATATCATTATAAACCATTTGTAAAACCTTTTAAAATTTCTAAAAACAAGATATAATCGTAAAGGTTTAAAGGGTTTAAAAGGTTATAAAACCATCTAAAAAGGTTTTAAAAGGTTTTTAACACTTTTAAAGCTCTCTTAAAACCTTTTAAAACCTTTTAAAGCATAAAATAATTTTAACCCGTTTTAGAAGATTTAACCTTTTAAAAGATTTAAAAGATTTAAAAGGTTTTTAAAACCTTTAAAACCTATAAACAGTTTAACACCATTTATAGCATTAACACCATTTAAAAGGTTTTACAAGCAATAAGAAATAACTTAACATTAAAACAACTATTTTTTTTAAATATACTTGCAAACTAAACATTGAAATACTATTCTATTCAATATTCTTCTTGATGTGATCACGTTTATATAACAGCAATAATTTTTAAATGGTTTTTAAAAGATGTTAAAAAAGTTTTCAAAAACTTCTAAAACCTCTTTTAAAAGGTTATACAAGGTTTAAAACTCGTTTTAAAAGGTTTTAAACCCTCAAAAAGGTTTTTCACCTTTTAAAGCATAACCTTTTAAACCCTTAAAACTTAAAAGAATATTAACCCGTTTTAGAAGATTTAACCTTTTAAAAGGTTTTAAAACCCTTTTAAAAGGTTTTAAAAACAGTTTTTTAAGCAATAACCTCGTATATTAGGCAAGTTTGAACAAACTACTCATGTTTAATTAAACTGTTTATAGGATTAAAACCATTTAAAAAGTTTTACAAGCGAAAAAAATAACATAACATTAAAAAGACAATTTTTAAAAATCTACTTGCAAACTAAACATTGAAATACTATGCCATTATTCTTCTTGATGCGACCAGCAAGATGCCAAATTCCTTAACCTACGTATTTGTCCTTGTACTCCTGCAAAAGAAAACAAAAATATAAGTTAATATTAAATAACTGTAAAATGTGCATAAAATCTAACAAAAGTCGAGGTTCACTGACCTTTAATTTTGTAAACATTCTGGTACCAAGGTATCTCATTTGTGGAGTAACATCTTTAGGAATTTTGTCAGGATGAAGAAGTAATATTGCCTTCCTTGTTACTTTTTTTACATCTTCTTTAGTAATCAAATCCATGGCATAGACTTTTTCCCACTTATTCCCTTGCCAAAGATACTACAATGTAGAACATCCAAATTTAATTAATGTTTAACACCTATGATAACAAGTATATGATTTTTTCAAACTTACGTTATCAATTGACGAAAGCATAGTTCTGATGTCCTTGGTCTTCGTCCAAGAAGTTATTACTTCCTCGATTTGTTTTATTTCTTTGTAACTTAAATTGTTCTCCTGCGTAGTAGGTGTTTGTACTAATACAAACAAAAGAAACAAAATATTATATGTCATTTTTCAACAGGGAAAATCATTTATAATAAAGACTTCAACAACTTACAACTGCCCATTTCCTGGCTGGTGTGATATTGTTGTTGGCTTGGGTCTTCTTGTTGAGTGGGAGCTTCTTGTTGGCTTTGGTCTTCTTGTTGAGTGGGAGCTTCTTCTTGGCTTGGCCCTTCATCAGTATCTGAAATATTAATACACTCTTCGTCATCCGATATAATAGTGTACGCTTCTTCTTGGCTTGAGTATACATTATCAGCACTGTTAGGCTTCTCATCCTGCATAAATAATGATATTTTTTTTTAACCATATGTAAATTATTTTCAAATATGTTTTTACAAGGTATTTAAAATTTGTCGATCATATTCAAGTAACACATACCTTATCATTATTCATATCCTCTTCTTGTGGATCATTTTCATTAGTATCCTGGGTTTTTTCTTCAGGAATAACACTTGGGTCCCCTCTCAAGTCAGTTTGTTTCTCATGTTGATTATCTTCTTTAGATACCTAGAAATGTTGTAAATTTTGTTTAATACATTTAAAACACTAGCAAAACCTTTGAAAACGTTTATATGATTTTGTTAAAAGCTCTTTAAAATACTTTTTAAAATGATTTTAAAAGGAATTAAGTTTTTATTTCACTTACAAATTCACTTTGAGAAGCTGGTACTTCCTCTTCTTCAAAATCGGGGGCAGAGGCTCGTACTTCCTCTTCTTGAAATGAAGTGGCAGAGGCTTGTACTTCCTCTTCTTGGAAAGCAGTTGCAGAGGCTGGTACTTCCTCTTCTTGGAAAGCAGTTGCAGAGGCTGGTACTTCCTCTTCTTGGAAAGCAGTTGCAGAAGCTGGTACTTCCTCTTCTTCAAATGCAGTTGTAGAGGCTGGTACTTCCTCTTCTTGAAATGCAGTTGCCGAGGCTGGTACTTCTTCTTCTTGAAATGCCCTTGATTCCCACTGTGGTGTTGAAGCAGCAGTAGTGATCCCCACATGATTCTCCAGTCTCACTAATCTTTTGTGAGTAAGTTGACATGTTTTTAAAATCATGTCAATTTTCTCACTAAAAGATATTCTTTTTTTTTTGTTAGTTTGATTCAAGAATGGCCCTGCAGCTTCTCTCACACGCTTTTTTTGATTTTTTTCTCCTTTTTCATCTTGAATAAATCCTTGAATCCATTCCTCCTTAGTCATCCTATAGCCTTGGATTACAAGTTTAACAACTTCGTCGAAATCCTTGTCTTCATCATTCGGTGGCATAACCAAATGGCTATATTCATCGGGATCACCGACAATTGTTTTCACTTCAAACTGCAAAGATAAATTGATTCATATTATATCTCAAAAATCTTATACAGATATTTAAAACCTTTTAAAACTCTTTTATAACTCTAGAAATCCTTTGTAAATCCGTTGTAAAGTCTTGTAACCAGTTTAAAACACATTGTAAATCTAAATTACATTACTAACATTTTTTTAAAAAGGTTTTACAATGTGTTTTAAAACTGTTGGAAAACAAAAAAAAAAAATAGTTCTAGAGAAGTAATGGTACCTTGCAAGACTCGAAAACAAATTTTATTTCATTGAATCTTGGGGAAGATGTCTTTTGCCATTGCAAGATCAGTGGGAGATGTTGATTTTGGCTTGAAATGCTTTCCCTAACACCAAAATGTTCCCCTAGCTGTCGAACTGAAGATAACAACCAGATTTGGATTGCAAATGGAAAGCCAGCCATTCCATACTGTTTCTTTGCCAACGTTCCCACAGTCATTTGTTTCACATCTCTCACTAATGATTCGTAAGCAATTTCACCCCAAGGATACTTACAGAAATTCTCAAAACTACTGGCTCTCAGCAAATTCTTTAAGGGAATTTGAACTACTGGATTTTGAGCTATCAATATCCCCTCCACTAGTATCAAAGCACCTAATCTAATTCTTTCTTCAGATTTCATGTCTTTCCCTTTAACTTTCAAAGTATCAAGAAGACGTTTGCAGGTCGTTTTATCATTCATCCACAAATCTTTTTTCGATGTAACAGTACCTGATGGAACAGTGCCTACGGGAAGGCCTGTTGTAATGACGAATTCCCTTAGCGAAAATCGCATAGGTTGATCATCAAATGCAAACCAGAGCTCGTTTTTCGCAGACAAAATCCTCCTCTGTAGTAAGTGGTGGACCAGTTGACTCGAGAACTTGATATTTTTCCGATTAACAAATTCTATAATTGGACCCAAGAAAGACTTCTCTAACTGCTGGAACTCTTTTATTTTTAATGCATTCTTTACACTCGCCAAAACAGCTTGCTCTGAAGAATATTTAGTAACTCTTTCTAATGTATCTCCCTCTGTGCCTGGCGTGATTAATCTTTTTGGAAAGCACAGTTTCTTCGCGGAATCTTCAAAATTACTCATATCGCAAAACCTGTCAACATTGTTTTACAGAGAACATATTCAAGGCATGCACCCAATATCCCTTATAAATCCTATTTTAAAACCAATTTAAAACTTTTTAAAGACATTGATAAATTTCCAACCTTCGTATTCCGAGTTCACCAAAACATCATAAAATTTCATATTGAAATAGAAATTGAAGTCAAAATTAAATTCCAAACCAAACTTACAAAAGGGAGAAGAAGAGACGACGAATTCGAATAGAGGACTGAGAGGAAAAACGAGGAAGAAGAAGAGTCTGTAATTCGACAAAGAGAAATTGCAATTTGAAGTCCTCGCGTACCCAATCAGCCGACTTCTACTTTCAATCCGACGATTTCGTGACTGCAATCCGACGAAATCGAGAACCCAATTTAAGCAAATACAGATTTGAGTGAATTTCGCGCATTCAACCTCCCAGACGCAAAACTGTACTTTTTGAAAGAGAAACCCTAGTTTTTAGGGACAATTGATACAGGGGGGGGGAGTGGAGGTTATATTTTACTATTTGGGCCTAGGCCTAGGTCTTTCACCCTTATTATACAAAAACATTGTAAAATCATTTAAAATATAGTATTAAAACCATTTAAAAGTTTTTACAAGCGTTTTAAAAGGTTAAAAGGGGTTTTTTTTAGGTATTTCAATGATTTTAAAGGATTTACAAGTGTTTTAAAACGTATTTTAAAAGGATTAAAAGGGATTTTTTTGGGTATTTCAATGATTTTAAAGGATTTACAAGTGTTTTAAAACGTATTTTAAAAGGATTAAAAGGGATTTTTTTGGGTATTTCAATAAATTTTATAGGATTTACAAGAGTTTTTAAAAAGTTTTTAAAAGGATTCGGAAATGATAAACAACGTTTTAAACTTCATTGTAAATACTTAATCTTAAACGAAGTATATATATAAAAGGAGTAACTTAACATATTTTTAGAATAGTGTCACAGTAAAAAAAAACTAAAATATTGTTCTTGATGCAATAATCTAAAGCACCATTCCTGCGATCACGTTCATATACCAGCAAGATGCAAACTTCCATTATCCTAGTCATTTTGTAATTCTGCAAATATAATATAATTGATGTTAGAACCATTTAAAATACATTGCAATACAAAAGTTGTTAACCCATCTAAAACCAGTTTAAATAACCATGTAAAAACCTACACTGACCTGCAAAGATATCAACCGCCATTTTCTTCCGTAAATCACCAATTGACTCATTTTTAAGATTGCCATGTGTTGTTATGCTCATAGCCAAACATTCGATTGTCTTCAGCATGAAGACACCACTATCTTCAATCTTATCAACCTATCAAGAAAAAACAAAGTGAAGAGTCCAAAGTATTTACAGAGACCATATCAAAAAACTAGAAAACAAGCTCAACAATATTTACCTGAGGTATGCAATTTATAATACTGATTCTGAACGGAAATTTCTCTGTATCATTTTTCATCCCAAACTTCTTCTGGGCAATATAAGGCATTGCAACAGCATATGCACCCACCTGTTTGTCTTTAATTTTGTTGGTGTAGAAATGCTTGCCCAAGTCGTAGATAATCATCTCCTTCTTCTCCAAATTGATCATCAATGGCATCCAAAGCCTTTCCTTAACCAACATTGGCGCCAGTATTTTGTTTGTAGGTGCTTCCTTGAAGACTTGACTGAATCCTTCTTCAGGG
Organism: Camelina sativa; assembly: GCF_030686135.1. Lineage (NCBI taxonomy): Eukaryota > Viridiplantae > Streptophyta > Magnoliopsida > Brassicales > Brassicaceae > Camelina > Camelina sativa. Next base: position 8,421,067 of record NC_141884.1, on the reverse strand, counting down.
AACTCATATTCATCTTTGTTGTCAACGAATATTGAGTAATATTCATCAATCTCTCTCAAAAAAGAAGTTTCAGCCAACGTCAATGATTTGCTTTTATAGAAGTGCGGATGACTTTCTTCTCTTCTGCTTAACAACTTCACAACTGTATCAACATGCTAAACAACAACAAAAAACAGATTAGAACAAGTCTTGTTGTCAAATAACTCATATAAATAAGTTCAGACCCGGTCATACATCATCTTGTAAACCAATTTAAACACATTGTAAATCTTTGAAAACGCTTAAAAGACATATTTTAATTCCTTTTAAAACCTTTTAAACCTCTTGTAAACACTTTTAAAAACCCTTTTAAAACTCTTTAATACCTTTTTAAAACCTTTTTAAAACCCCATGAAACGTTAACAACACATTTGTAAAACCTTAAGCTTTGTTATCATACCATTGTTGTTAACGACTTCCCTGGCGTCTCTAGTGTTGTGAACCACTTGGCATCAACTTTTTTACCCAAAATTGTTAGTTGCCTACATCCAAAAATAAACAGAATAATCAAGAATACTTACAAAACCATGAATACATCTGTTAAAAGACTAATTGAACTTTTACTTTTGTTGCTAGAAACTAAAACTTACTTTGCTTTCCTTGAATTCTTCCAGTCACTAAATACATCTAACCGGGTCTTATCAACTTTGGAAAAAGGATAAAGTATTGGGTCCTTCTTCTTCTCGGCCGTGTAAGGCGACTGAGTGTGAATAGAAGGAATTGTATTTCGTTCACTTTTTCTTTGCACACCACCAACATCATCAGATTTAATCTTCTTTTTCTGTGGCTTTACAAAACAAAAAATTTTCGCACTTTATATCGATACACTGGAAAACATTTTAAATATCTCATAGAAATAAATAATTAAGTTAGATACATACCCCTTCTCTAGCTTGAATATCAGCATCTGGGTTGTCACTTGGTTTACGCTTCTTCCTCTGTAGTGCCTCAAGAAAATCACAATTTTTTGTAAAACATTTAATAAAATGTAAAACATTTATACAACTAGTTACTAACCTCTTTTCTGTTCATAACATCATCATCACCATCATTGCTTTGCTTACACTTTCTCTGCAGTTCATCATTTCTTGGTTTACTTGATGAAATCTTTTAAAATACTCATAACAACTATATAAAAAATTAATGATTTACCTGTTTTCTCTCTCTCAAAACTCTCTTCTTACTGCTTGCTCCCTTCTCTTTATCAATGCTTTTATCTTTTCCACTATCCTCATCTTCTTCAGAAAGAAGATCAAATTTTGGTGTAGAAGGGCGTGGAGAAGGAGATTTATCCTTCAAAGATGATAACAATTGTGGTTTACAACAGGCTTTTAAAAGGATATTTGAGAACTTATAAAAATACTAGATATATGTACCTTTGGTGTTTCTTCAAAGTAATTACCATCATCACCACCAGTTTTTTGAGTGTTTTCATCATCTGCAGCGTAGCTCCCATCTTGTGATGGACGGACAGAATCTGCAGACTGGCTTTCTACGAAATCTTCTCTAGCAATATCTCCATCAACATTTTGTTTGCCAGCCTGCAACAAAAAAAAAAGAACATATAACAACATCATTTTTAAGGTTTTACATTCTGTTTCAAAAGGTTTAAGTCACTATGGTTGCCCTTTAATCAGTGTTATGCTGTAAATCCGTTAAAAACACTTTTTAAACAGAAAAACTTTTAAAATAGATACTGACCTCTTCATTTATAACCTCTTTATTTCTATTCTGTCCATCTTCATCTTCGTGAGACTGCAAAGGGAAAAGAAAAAAAAGGAACTCAGTTTAAAGAGTTTAGTGTCGAATATATGCGAAAAGGTGCGATCTTGTAATCTTACTCCTTTATCCTTATCTTTCCCTGATGTGGTTTTGACAGCTTCTTCAATGGCTTCTAGTCTTTTGTTGAAGTCATCTAACATAAAGAGGATTATGTCAAGTTTTTCTGAATCTGACAAATTTTTCTCCATTTTCTCTTGTTTCTCATAGTCTGGCAATTTTTCCCCCATTTTGTCACCCAACTCTCCCAAAGCACAGTAAATATCAACTAATCTTGTAGACCAATCTTCTTTCTTCAACCTATAGCCTTTCATAACCAAGCCAATAACTTCTTCAAAATCATTGTCATCTTTATCAACCAAATGCTTATATTCTTCTGGATCTCCAATTATTGTTTTGACTTTAACCTACAAAAATAATCAAAATCCATCAAAACAAAACTCATCAAATATAGATAACCAATGAATAATCAAAACTACACTTTTAATAGAATTCAAAACTTACACAAGTTGCTGTCTTAATAGCTTCAACAACATCATCAAACCTTGCAAAACGACTTGATTGCCAGTTGAGAATCAGTGGATAGAATGTTCTGGAAAAATTACATCTTCTCGCAAATTTATCACCAAAAATTGGAACAGCACTCAAGGCCCATATATATAATGCCATGGGAAATCCCTTGACACTATACTGACCTTTGAACCAAGTATTTTTATCGAATTTCTGAATGCATGTGGCGAGAATGTTATACGCTTCCTTGCCCCATGGTTGGGCTGTATACATCTCGAAATCTGATGCATGCTTCAGCCTAGACAGAGGTATCTTCTCTGTTGAATTTGGTGTCATCAAAATACCTTCTGTTAATACCACTGCAGCGAGGCATTCCTTTTCCTTGTCATCCAAAGGTTCTTCACCCTCTTCTGGTACATTAAATAGTCGATATTGAAGTTGAGTTAAAGTGTAATCTCCTCTCACCGCCCAAGAATATGGTTCACTAATTGGATCTTTTCCGTTATTCCTTGGTTCTCTATGAATAGTTTCGCATTGAATCCCTATGTTTAATAAAACAATGATGTTAGTTTGTTCAAACTTTTGCCTAATATAAACTGTTCTAAAACCCTTTTAAATCCCTTTTAAAACTCTTTTAAAACTCTTAAAAGGTTTTAAAAGAGTTTTAAAAGGGTTTAAAAACTTCTAAAACAGGAAAAACCCTTTTACAATAGTTTTAAAAGGTTTTAAAAGAGTTTTAAAAGGGTTTTAAAACCCTTTTAAAACCTTTTAAGAGTTTTAAAAGAGTTTTAAAAGAGTTTTAAAAGGGTTTTAAAACTTTTAAAACGGGAAAAACCCTTTACAATAGAGTTTTAAAAGGGTTTTAAAAGAGTTTAAAAGAGTTTTAAAAGGTTTTTAAAAGGGTTTTAAAAGGTTTTTAAAACCATTGCAAACACTTTATCATTACCTGTTGTAAGGAAGAACTCTCTCATGGAAAACCGAAGAGGTTGCATGTCGACTGTAAACCATAAGTTTCTCCCTCTTGTCTTCAGCCTTCTCAGCATCAAGTAGTGGAATATTTTCCCAGAAAATCCAATGTCTCTGGCATAAAGATTGATGATGTGCCCAAGGAAGGAAGATTGAAGCTTCGTGAAAGATGCTTTTCCTAATGTATGTTTAACTTTGGCAACTAGGCTTAAGTCCGAATGTTGACATATGTTTGCTCCAACAATTGGTTCTAAACCCATACCATATGTTGGTTCTGGTAGTGCAAGGGGTTCAAAATCAGTTGATGCCATCTGTTAAAGAAACACACTTAATTAGACTTTTCAACGGATTTACAAGAGTTTTAAAAGGGTTTTTAAAAATCAACATCACACGTTATCGATCTGAAGTCATCTTATCAACACACTTTATCGACATAATTCAACTACGACCGATCTAAAAATTGATATCAAATGGTTTAACAGGGACTTTCAAAAAGTGTTTTACAAGAGATAACAAAAAATCCAAATTTACAAGACTTTACTAATTTCAAATCCATATCAAACACAATTATCGATCTGAATGCATCAGATCTGAATCTGGATCGATATCAAAGAAACTGAAGAGGGTTTTAAAAACTGTTTTAAAAGAACATAAATCCAAATTTAAAAGAGTTTACATATTCCAAATCGATATCAAAGAAATCTAAAAGCCCTAAATTTAAAAAAGCGATAGTCCAAATTGATAAACCCAGAAAGAAAAAAAGAAAGAATGAACCTGCCTGCGATAGAACCAGAATCAATGTCGGGAATTACGTATACGAGAGACGAAAGCGCAGAATCGCCGCGAAGAAGGATCGAGAATAGCCGCGAAGAAGAATCGTGAATCGCCGCGCAGAATCGCCGATGAACGAAGGAGAGAGAATCGTCGGTTGAGGAAGGAGAGAAGCACGGCGAAGTGGAGAGAAAATTAGGTTTTCTTCATTAAGGGTAAAAAAGTCTTTTTTACCAAAAAAGGGGTACCCTTAAAAATGGACCCTTCCCAAGGGCATTTTTAAAAAGTGGAAGGGAAAAAGGGGCATTTTTGCTTTTCCCCCAATTTTGTTGGAGTGTTATTCTATATTTTTAATGTGCTTTTTAATGTTACATTTTTTGTACCTCTAAATTTAAAGCTTTTTTCATTGAATTTAAATTATTAACCACTTATTAAATAGAAATAAACATGTATAATTTTATACTTTTTTAAATTTGTATGAAATGTGTCAAAATAAATTTTTGTGAAATATAAGAAGTAACTTTTTTATATGATAAATCTGTTGGCTTGGCTCTAACGTATGTATGCATTTTATATCATTTGATTTAGGATACATAATTAAACTCGTCTAGAAAGAGTAAGTACATACAAAATTTTAAAATTGTAAGCTGGTATGCTTTGTATAGATTCCTTAACTATGGTTTCACTATTTCTATTTTTTTCCTTCTTTTGAGATTTAGATATTTTTGTTTTCTAAGTTTTTTTTGTTAAGATTTTAGGAATTGGGTGAGAAGTGTGTATTGAATTTGGTCCACAATATGATTAAAGATATCCACTAAAACTTTTTATAGGATAAATCTTTTGGCTCTAATGTATGCATTTCATATTATTTATTTATGATATGTAATTAAACTCGTCCGGAAAAACTAGGCACATACAAAATTTTAAAATTCTAAGCTGGTACCTATAGTTTTTAGGAAAAAAAGCCAAAAATACTTTATTTATATTTTATTTTGATGTTTAATATTTGATCTTTTTAGATTAGAAGAAAAATACATTTGTCAAAAAAAAAATACTTTGACTTAAAGTAATTTGATATTTAAATGATTGCTAAATTCAAATCCGCTCTTAAACGTCTCTTAACGTGCGTCACATATCACTTAACAGCTGTTAAAATATAACCACGCGTGGTTGTATCCATATATATAATATACTGGGACACAATATACTGAATAAATTGATGTGGTCTGGTGGTAATTTGTGTTTTGTTAACTTTAAGGACGCCGGTTCGATGTCACCCTCCTACACCTTTGGACTTTTTGTTTTTATATCTAATTAAAGGCAAAATCGTAATTAAATAATCGCAACCCTAACCTCCATTAGAAGTGGCCGACTAAAACCGAAGCGTTTAAATCCATCCATTACAAGTTTAACTGGTTTTCTCGAGATTTTCTTGCCCTTATCGAAGGTAATATTGACAACGGAAAATATGAGCAATTCACAATTTTTTCCTATTTCTTTCACCTAGTTTATAATATTTTTACAGTTTACTTCACCTATCTATACTACCTAAACGATGGTAAAAAATAACGGGTTAATATAATACTTTACTATACCCGGTTCTCTATGTTGTTCAATAAAAGATGAAGGTGACGGCACAGGTTCCTGGCGACGGCTCAGACCAAGCAGACGAAGACATGGAAGGTCTCCCCCCTTTGAAACGACATCGAAAGTCAGTTCATCATCTATGGCAAGACTGTACTCTTTGATTACGATTTCAAATGTGGGAACATCCATTTACTTCTTGCACAACTTTATCCAAAGGTTTGTCTATATATAATTGCAAAGTAATATTGATAACGCAAAACATGAGCAAATCACAAAATTTATCTATTTCTTTTACCTATGGCAATCATACCCCTCCAAGTGTGAACCTATTTATATTTTCATTATATTTTTAAATACTTCACGTAACAAGCTTACGATCCACTCATTTCCATTCAAATCTAATATTCTAATCTTCTTGTGTGATGTGGCTATTCCGTATTAGCATATTAACACTAAAATCATACTACACATAAGATCAACTCAAAACTCTCAAAACAAATAAGATAAATCGTAAAGTCAAGCAGCTAGTTAGCCAAAAAAATTAATTGTACACATAATACGTGTTAGAGAAGAAATAATGGTATTTTCAACCAAAGGTAGTAAACACACTTAGAAAATATATCTTTGTTAGATTATAAATTTACAAATTATAACACGTTGGGTTTTTTTTCTTTTTGGATTAAATACTTGTGGGCATATGTTTAATAGAGATAATTATTGTTAATTAATAACGTTTTATAGGATAAATCTGTTGGCTCTAATGTATGCATTTCATATTATTTAATTTAGGATACATAACTAAACTCGTCTAGAAAAAACTAGAGACATACAAAATTTTAAAATTCTAAGCTGGTACCTATAGTTTTTAAGAAAAAAACTAAAAAAACACTTCATTTATTTTTTATTTGGATGTTTAATACTTGGTTTTTTAGATTAGAAGAAAAATACTTCATGTAATTATCTTTGACTTAAAGTTAATTGATAGTTAAATGATTGCTAAATTCAAATCCGCTCTCAATCGTCCCTTAACGTACGTCATAGATCATTTAACAGCCGTTAAAATATAACCATGCGTGTTTGTATCGATATATATATAATACTCGGAAACAGTGTATTGAATAAGTTAACGTGGTCCAGTGGTAATTTGTATTCTATGAACCTTAACGACGCAGGTTCGATGTCACCCTCCAACACCTTCAAAAAAATAAAGAGAATATACTTTTTTTTTAAACTGAGGTTTCTGATAGAACTCGAACCACCTTAATATCCCATTTCAGAAAAGCTCCATCCAATCCTATGATGGGTCTACAAGTTTCTTTCCATGATTCTTTTTGGGATTTAAAACAAATGTATAAACGATAAAACCTTTGTTTGCTTCCAATGACTGGCCCAGGAATTGTCTTTATCTCGAATTCGGACCCTATGTTCTGCTGCAACACCTCTACTTGATAATCCCATATCTGTGCAAACTGAGATTCTTGACTTGTCTTTCTTGTCTTCATAACTTTGGTCTTCGCCTTTGCACACTGGTCTGGTGTCACTTCCAATTTATATTCTCTCTGAATCTCAGCAGCCATCTCGTATTTGGTGATCTTTGGATTCTTTCTCAGCTTTTCCTCAAACAAAAACTCAATAGAAGACGCCTTCAACATCTTCGAATAGCCTGACCTCACACATATATGCTCATTGACAACTACTCTTATCTACATCTTATGCTTCCTTTTCTCATATGAACAATAAACTCTCCATGGACATGGACGACCATCATCATCAACATAACAACTTTTTGCACCAACCATAAGAGCTTCAGATCTATATAGTTTGATGTCATACCTTGTCTTCAATGAGTACATCAACACAGCAAGCTTAAATTCTTCAGGAGAGTTGAAAGTTTTCTCCACTACTAGCAAAGATTTTGGATCCTCAACATCTCCATCACCCATCCCTTCATTGTCGTTGTCTTCTTCATCTTCGTCATCCGATGACAAAGGATCTGGAATCTTGTCATCATCCCATACATCATCACTGTTGTCAGAATCTGAACCAGCTCCTTCTCCCCTAACAGCCTCGGGGAAGTCTTCCCTGATGTCTACATTAGCAACTTCTTCAACTTCGAAACCACCGTGCACTTCTTCCTCTCCACCGCCTACTCTATCATCAACACCATATACCATACAATCATCATCACTGTCATGTTCCACTTCCACCTCCATATCAGACTCTACTTCAGGTTCGACAATTTTTTTTTTCCTTTCCGTCGTCGTTTAGCTCGACCTTTACCTCCGGTAACAGACTCTGATACACCTTCAGAAGGTTCACCTTGAACTTTGTCTCTAACCTCAGACTCTGAGATGCTATGCGGTGGAGCTCCATCTCCGATAACACTATTTGTTTCGATTTGCGGTGGAGCTGCATCTACATCGTTGATGTCCTGATGGAGCTTCTCTGATTCGTCTCGTGACTGTGATTCGTCTCTGTGATTCGTCTCGTGATAGAGCTTCGATTACATCTCCGACAAACAAAATCACCCCCTTGTTTCTCACTTTTGGCATCGAATAATTAGGGTTTCAAAGATTTGAGGATTTTGGGAAATTAGGGATTGCAATACGATTTGGGAATTTTTATCTTCTGTTCAGAGTCGTGGATAAAAACGACGTCGTTTTTATCCTTCACGGATTTGTTAACGACAACCAAACAGAGAAACTAACGGGGTTAATTTCTCCGTCACCCGAAATTACGACATCGGGTTTTTGGCCTGGTCAATGATGTTTCATGTTTTAATAGAGAGTCAACTGCAAGTCTGCAACTATATGTTTTAAATGGCCGCAGGCAAAGTTGATGGTTTAAATGGTGTTTTGTGTAAGTTTATAGTTAAAACAACATTTTTTCCAATTATATAATCTTAAATGCTAAATAGAAGAAACAAAAAAACAAATACAATTTTTTTTAAACAGTACTCCTACTTCGGTGGCTATGGTTCGGTTTTTTGGTTTTGTTTGAACCGGTATGGAACTGAAGTTGGCCGGTTATCGATTCAGATAACGTAACCTTCGGAGTCGCAAAGAGAGTCTCATTTGTCTAACAAAGAATAAATAAAAATAAAAGAAACCCAATCTCCTCCTTCCGTTATCCAAATCCTCTCTCCCTCTGTTCAAGAACCAAAAAATGACGACAATGGCGACGCAAGGTGCTTGGCTACGAATGACCTCATCAGCGAAGTCCGTCGCCAAGTCAACCGTAACTTCAAAGGAACTCGGATTCCTCACCTCCCAGCTCAGCGGCGTCAGAATCTCTCACTCTCCTAGTGACGTCATCAATCGCATCTCCGTTCCTTCGTTTCCAGGGATTCAGCCAATCGTCGCTCGTAATTCCCCCATTTCCCCTCTTTCTTAGGGTTTATTCTGATTCATTCGCCTTCCTAATTTATCGAATTTCGAATTTTTGGTTAGCTAGCTCTAGTGTTGAGTTGAATCGCCTAGGAATTTTAAGTCTTTGCTAGAGATATGTTCAAGCTACGTTGCTCTATTTGTTTTGATGCTATGTCAATTTGGTTCTTTTCGCTCAATTCCAATTCTTTGCAGCCTTATGTTTCTCGTATTGTAACAAAAGCTGTGTCTTTATAACCATCTTTGTTGAACCTTTGATTGCAGTTTCCATAGTCATCTGTAACATTTTGAGTTTTTTGTTTTGTGTTTTCTTGAAACTGTTTGTTGTGTTTCTATATGTTGTCAGGTAGGATATGCCCATTTACTGGGAAGAAAGCAAACAGAGCAAACAAAGTTTCTTTCTCTAACCACAAGACCAAGAAGTTGCAATTCGTCAACTTACAGTACAAGAGAGTTTGGTGGGAAGCTGGTAAACGTTTTGTTAAACTTCGTTTATCAACTAAGGCCTTGAAGACCATTGAGAAGAACGGACTCGATGCTGTTGCCAAGAAAGCCGGCATTGATCTTCGCAAGAAATAAGATGATGATAACGATGTTTGATGATGATCGCAAAGTTTATTATATACATTTCTTTGCTTCTCCTTTTGCACTCTTTACATTTACTTTCTAGATTTGGTAAGTATCATCATATGTAATCTCTGAGTTGTATCCGAAAACTGTTTTTTTTTTGGTGTGTTTCTTTCTCGAGCTGTCAAGAAAAGACTTACAATGAGAAACGAAAAACAAACTCTTACATTACATGCAGGTGGTCTGGTCTGGTCCAAAAAATACATTACATGTTTTCGTTTTATGTTTCTCAGACAATATCGTTACAAGTATCAACTGAATTCTCTGGTTTTCCTTTCGATGATTTCTTCATCGATGCTTCTCCTCCTGCTGATCCTTTTAGTTTCCTTGGACGCGATGTAGCCTTCCGTGGAGGTGCTGAACCATCAGGAATAGGATGCTGACTAGATGCTTCCGTGTCCGGAACCGGGACACCACGCCTTCTACGAACTGAAGGTTCTTGATCATTCGACGAGTCCATTGACCCGTGTTTGCTTCGGTGATGTCTTGAATGCTTCGATGATTCATCTGATGATGCAGCATTCCCGCTGCTTTTTCTAGGCGGAGACCCGTTTGGATTTGGACTAGCTCCTCCTCCGGATTTCCGTCTTGTTTTGTGTTTCGGTTTCTCGTTGGTGCTCGAAGGCAGTAACTCTTTTAGCCCGACTCCTCCTTGGTTCATCCCTGTTGAGTTAAACGTCAATGCCTAGAACTGGTCAAGGCTTATTACTTTTTAGGTGAAACATTCAGAACTTTAGAGGAAAAATATTAACCTTGCGGTTTGTATTTGTTGGAATTTCCCCTGGAAACGACTTGACCTTTCTCATGTTCTTGAGGTTTGAAGTCATTCATCTGTGGGTTTCCCCAAAAAGGCAATGATGATGATGATATGTAACAAAATTAATACGTGTAAATGTACGAATGTATATGATCGTACCCAGCTTGGCGTATTGGTGGCTGGACCGTCGGAGCCAATGTGGGCAACATGCTTTACATCGGTCGGAAACCCGATCTGCATCTCCTGCTCTTTCTCTTCGTCTACAATAGAATGAGTCTCTCCATGTATTAAAACTTGTGACTCAAGAAACGACAAAGATCTTATCATGTTTATGGAAAAAAGAAAAAATCGATGAGAGACTCACCAAAAATCTGAGTAATATAACGAAGGCCCTTAAGAAGACCCTTCATTGTCGTCGCCATTGATCTATAAAGGGTTGGTTCCGGTTAGTGGCGTATCCACACGCCGGAGACAACCTTTTTTTGTTCAAGATTTGACGATCCTTACCGTAAACCTTGAACGCATGAGATTTTCTCTTGACGAGAAAAAAGGTTGAATATTTTCGAAGAGAGAGAGAGAGGGAGGGAGAGAGAGAGAGAAAGGTCAAGAGATCTCCAAGAAAGTTATTGGTTTGAGACCAACCAAAGAGAAGAAGAGGGAGAGCACTAAGTTTTGTCTTCCTTTTTTTTTTTTTTACCAGAGAACAAAATTTTTAAAAAAGAAAGAAACATTTTCATAGTTGTAATTAACAGATAATATTATATTTAGAATGTTGATGGTAATGGAGGCAACGTAGAGCTATAATCAAACCCTCCATGGGAAACAACTTGTCAACAGGATTCCGGGTCGAAAGGAAGGAGACCATGACCACACCAAATCATCCTATTATACTAATTAATTAACACATTGTATAATGCTATCTTGGATACGTATACCACTATATTTGTTTTGACTATTTTAGAGAAATTGCACTAGATTGCAGATACTAGAAAAATGTGATAACTTAGATGATTATATTGAGAGGTTTTGCGATCGTAAGCAAAATGGTTTGCGAGAAGATTTTTGATTGATTCGTATGTTATAAACTTATAATAAGCGAACATTCAGATAGAAACCGACACATTATTCTGTTTCTTTGGAGGGTCTAAAAGTTCTAGAATCCGAAGGAGAAAAAGTTAAAACGGACAAAGATTCCGGCAAAGAAGATTTGAAACCGGCGATTACCATGATGATGACTTAAGAAGCTTTCATGTCATCCATACCGACGGTAGCCTGCGAAAGATGATGAACAAGATCAAAAGAATCAAAGACTGTGATGAAACGGAAGAAACTGTAAGGATTTCAAGTTTTTTTAAGTCTTTGCTTACTAGAAACTTATGATTGTCGTGAAGAAACGGACCAAACTCAGCGCAAAACCTTTCCATGTCAGCGTAGATGTCACCAGAACCAGATATGACATCCATGAACTTCTTCCTGTCTGGAGCTAGCTTTAAAGCCATCTGAAAAATAAACAAGTTCAAATTGAGATTGGTTTTCAGAAAATGCTGATCAAACAGAGAAAGCACGAGTAAGTACATACAGAGAAGGTAGAGCTGGCTAGCCATCCGTGCCATTTCTTGAGTGTTTTTTGGTATGAGTCACCACATGCTTGTGGCATTGACCAATCTTTATGAGCTACCAAGTTGCGGAACAGCTCCACTAAGAAATCCATTGCTCTGAAAGATTCACTCATAAGTGATATGCATGGTTTTGAGAAGCTGCTCTCTTCAAAATAAAGGTATGTAAATGCTGTCATCGCTTACCTGGTTAACCAGAGAAGACCGTTGGTACAGCTGGACGATGCCTTTGCTGTCTTAGACTCAATTTCGACTTGAACAAAGGTGTACAAGTACTTGAACTTATCGGGATCAGACAAGTAGTTCTTCTCCAATCTCTACACAAGAGACAGACCAATGAATTTTATATTGCAAGACAATAATCCAATGCACAGAGGTCATATCTCCGTTATCAGAGGTACACATTACTATTGTAAGCAGAATGAGAATAGGGCCAGGCAATGCACTCTTATCAGTAGTTAGTACTGTGAATGCTAAATGGATTTGTGCCCTTAGGTTTATCAAAATCTTGGAAACTAGAAGAGAATTTTACCGAGATGTTGCCTCCAATGTCAGATTTCACAAGAGTCATAGCAGCTCCAAACTTATCTGAAAAAACAGATACCAACACACAATGTGTATGTATTTTCATAAATAAAAAAGAAAAATCCCAAATAGAAAGAACAGAGAAAGTTTCTGGCTTTTGTTTTAACCTATAACAGGCAAGATGGTCTTGCAGAGCTCTAGAAATGGCTTAGTAAGCATCTCGCCTTGTTCAGACTTTACATGCTTCATTCCTTCCAAACAAGGCGTGAACACAGTCCCTTCCATTTTGACTTAACTGAACATAGAGAGAACAAACACAAGAAACAAATTTACTCAATGAACAATGTGGATGATCTTAACATTGAAGATGATCAACATTGTACAACAAACACCGAAGAAAAAAAAATTCACAAAAAACAAAGTTCAATGGAAGATCTGAGCAACCACATAAACAACACTGACAAACACATCAACTCAATCATAAAGGTTATGAATTGATTTAATCATATATGCAAAATCACATGTAAAAAATTAGACCAACATCATAAAATTGGAAAGTTTTCAAAATCTGATCGAGACAGAGAGATCTAATTTTCAAACCGGATCCATCGATCATCATAACAGCGTTGTAAGAAGACGCAACAAAACAAGAAGATTACTCGAGATCTATGGATTCAATAGACGAAGACGAATCTGAGGTCGATCTCAAACGAAGAAGGAGCAAAAAAATCGTACCTTTGCGTCAGAATTGAAAATAAAAATGGGATCAGATTCGATTCTCTGCTACTGGAGATTGCTCTCTCTCTTCGTTCTCTGGAGTTAGAAAAATTCTCTCTTTTTCTGTTTTAGACATTTAATTATATTTTGTTATACATCCAAACTTTACGAAATTTTCTGATTTTAGCCCCTAACATTTATTATTTGTCAGTTACATCCATCTCACTTATGGTGCAAATTACATTCGTAAAAAAAAATTGTTGATTAAAACTCCAATTGACCCATTAATGTTAATCCGATGACAATGACCTCAAGACAATTCCGAAGAAGTTTAAGATACTCCAACAAATTACCACTCCAAGGCCTTCACCTTGATCATCAACTGGAAAAATTTGTCAATATTACCGCAAGTTTTGAATTTTTTTTGTCCCTTCTCTTAATTTAAAAAAAACAAAACAAAACAAAATCTTACTTTTCCTACCTCAATCACAAGTCTCTCCAACATGCATGGAACTAAGAGTTGCAAAAAAAATTTCCTTTTCACCCACACAAATTTTTTGAAATTAATCTTTTTTTAAAAATTACCTTGAAACAACGTTGATCTTCGTATCTTCGATTTCGATGGTTAAACTTCTCATTATCTCGATAAAGCAACTTTCTTGAACATACTCCTTTGGTATTGGTATGATACGAAAATGCATGAAACTTTCATATTTGTTTAAAAACCAGCGGTGGCAATTATTCTGAATGTTGCTCATGAGAAACTCTCATAATAACACATGTCTTCTTCTAAGTGGTTAAGTTTTATTATAATAAATCAAATCCACACAAAATTAATCTCTTAATTAAATAGTTTATATGTTTTTTTTCATTTATAATTCAAAAAATAAAATTAACTATCTAACAAGTTCCATTATGCATAATTTTATATTATATATTAATATTATTTTAAAGTAGTATTAGTTTATTTAATAAAATATTATATTATGAGACTAATTCTGATTTTTGAAATAAAATATATTTATGTTGTGAAACTAATTTTGCAATTTTTTAAAAATTTATAAATATATATTTGAATTTATTATTGATAGTATGATATATGGTATAAAAATATAACTAATTAATAAAATAAATATATTTAATAAGTAATTCAATATGTTTGAAATACATTAGTAGAAAATTTTATACTTTATGTTAAAATAGAAAAAAATAACAAAATAAATATTCAAATAAAAATATTAGATTACATTAAAATAATAATATTATATTGATGAGAAGGAGTTCTCAAATTTTTCTACACTAAAAATATTAATAATATATTGATGAGAAACTAACACCAATGCACATGGTCTCACAATTATACTATGTACATACAGCTGCTGAGATCAAGTTATACTTCAATAGTTTTGCCAGAAAATATGAAGTAACAATGGTTCCTAACATAACTGTCATTTAGCTAAGCGCGTGTGCATTAGGCGAATATTGTCTGTTGCCAAGCTATATAAAACAAGAGGAATTTGCGAGATGTAAGTTGTTAATTCGCAAGATTAATTTACTACGCCAATGAAAATAATATAAATGGATGGTTAAGGCGTTTTTATATTGCAAATATAATTACCGGAATCCTCCGGGAAAGTTGAACCATACATGTGGTTCTGCATATGGTTGGGTTGATGCCGAGAGTCGTGATAAAATAATGTCAGACTTCAAGAGTGTCATGGGGGATTATCGATCGAGTTTGAGTGCCGTTGGTAACATATTTCAATGGCTCGATCAAAGTTTCAGCGTGTTAGTTCGTCATATTTAGATCATTAATCTGTCAGTTGACTTTTATATATTTTGCAAAATTGTGAAAACCTTGATTAGAAGCAATTTACACGAGAGCTGGATAGCACAAAAGAGTTTAATTAACAAACCTGAGTGAATAAAACGTATGAAGCAACTAAAGTACCATTGATCGACTTTATAGCATGCATACAATACTCTTGATTGTTCGTAAATTTCTCTACAACCCAAGTATATTTTTCCTAGTGCAACCCAACCCAACCCAAGTATATCCACAACACAAGAACATGGAAGATTAAAAAAAAAGTCCATATGGATTTCGTTGACGACAAATCCACATTGTATTATTTGGATTGGGACATGACCTTTACCTTCTCCTCACGCAACCGGCATTGTTTGAAGTCTCCCACTGTCCCTCTTTGGACCCCACATTTAATGTCCAAAACTAACCCATTGGTATATTCTACAATCTACGTACATACAAAAACTTCATATTTATCAATTATACATGCACTTAAATACGATTCGGTTCAGCACTTCAACTACGTTAACCGGAAAAGGGGGTGGAGTAACATGACCCCATGCCCCTCCCATAAAATCATATAAGTCCACCGGATTTACAATTGTCTTGTACGTAAATTAACACTTAACTGTCTAAATAACCCGAGTTTAAAACTCTCTATTGACCCTATGTTATAAATCCAAAATATTCATGATCTTACTGTTTACATCCCTTTTCTTAAGCCTATGATATTTAAATAGTTTATAGTTTATAAATTTTATGTTGAACAAAGCAAATATAGTTTCTTCTACATTCGCCACTATTTGTTATAGTCGTGGTTTCGTACACTTTTATTTCATATGTTCCCCACTAATCACGCTTTCTTACGTACCACTTGCTCTAGATTTCTCATTGGTGGCCATTGAATTTTAACTAGAGGCAATTTAGTCATTTGTGAATGTGAGATTAGGAGGTGTGTACGGACTGTGTGAGACAAAAGGAGGTTAATGTGGAGGAGAGATCTTCGGTGGGACAACGCAATCGAACGTCGTTTTAGAAGCAACTAAATGCCTTCTTGACTTCTCCATTCTCCGTGCGATCACGCATTTACCTAATTCCATCTTTTACTTGTTTAGCTTGTTAAGTTCTTTCTACAACATTATTACCACTTTTTGTTCTTTTAATTTATGGCAACTTGGCAACTTGCTTGAACTCCTGAAATTAATTCTACCTCTTAAAAAGGTTATGCGAGTACATAAGCACTTTTCTGGTTTCTTTTTTTCTTTCAGATCCAATGTTCACCAATCAAACAATTACAAATAATGACTAGTACTGGCCTTGTTGTGTTCACTTGTTCGCTTCAAACTCAGCAAACAGTCATCATGCATACTCTAAATCACATAAAAATATTCAATATCAAACTATATAATATACAAATGGAAATACTTAGCGAAAACACGTCAATTCCTATAATATTATCAATTTTGTACAAAGCCGACCGTTTTGGAATTTCTTTTCTTTCGTTATACGTAAGACTACAGATTCAATAACGTGTGGGTTTAGGAACCCTTACGAATGGTTGACAAAAAAGAAGAAAGAAAAGCTCATGTCTATTTTTTTTTAATGGAATACATATACGCTAAAGTGTTTATAAAAGAAAGATGGTTATGCAATTTATTATCTGGATTGGGAAAAGATGATTGGACCATCCGGGTAGAGGAATCTTCAGGGCATTTGTCACTTTCAAAGACCCCATGAAATCCACATCTCCTTAAATTGAATAATCGAAATTTAGTTGCATACGCATCTTTCTTTACCTACGATTTGCTCGTAGCACATCGTTTACGAAATATGCCATAACTATAATAAACTGACATCATTTTCCACCAATAACATGAATGTTAATTAATGATCGTTAAAACTAAATTACTAATGTTTTTTTTTATTGTATTCTTAATTACGTGATATATGTTTGAGTAAATAAACTTGCAAGATAGGACAAATGGTCAAGAATTTTTAAGTTATTTCGACGCTCAAATCCGATACACAAAATATAAAGCAATGAGGAAAACAAACGAAGTTGTCAAAACAAATGGTCAAGAATAATTCATGTTAGCACAATAACACTCTCAAAGGATAGCCCTTAATTTTCTGCAAACAAGCGAGAGGGGACGTCGTATTCTGATGGTCCTGTGTCGACGTGGGAGGATCAGTTGCTTAGAGTCTTGAGATGAAATATTTATACATAACGAATGAAAATTATCTCCAACTCTTTGACTCCCACTATGTGATTTCACGTGTTCGGATCAAAGCGTAGAAGTTGCTCGTTCGCAAACATTGATGTCTCACGACAAATTAGTCAGGTTTTTTTATTTTTTTTTGGGAGTGAAAAGTCTTTGGGTCGTGAAAAATGTTACTTGCTAAATTAAAAACGATAAACTGCTATTATTATTTCAAATAGGTGTAAATTTTTGTCTTTAATTTACTTCATTCATACACGATACGTAACAGAACTTAGTAAAAAAAAAAAAAATTAGTTGAAATATTTTTGTCAAATTTGAACTATATAGTTTGAAGGATCCCAACAGAGATTATATTATAGTATGTATTCTTTTCATTGTTTCTTTTTTCTTTTTGGTCTCGTGGTACATTTTATATATAAGTTTAAAAGACCAAAACTCTAAAATAGTAATGTTAGCAAATTCAATTCATTACGACATGGCTCAAAACGGACTTAATTACAAAAATACGATATGAACCCCATCCATTGCTATAAAATAAACGCAACTTCCCCTCTCCATTTTCAATAAATCACTCATCTTCTTTTGTCTCTGTTTCTACGGTTCAAAAACCTCAAACCTTTAAAACCAAAAAAACACGATGGAGAAACGTAGCTCTACTAAGAACAGAGGAGTACTTAGATTACCACCTGGCTTCCGGTTTCACCCGACCGATGAAGAGCTAGTTGTTCAATATTTGCGTAGGAAAGTAACCGGTTTACCCTTACCAGCTTCTGTAATACCGGAAACGGATGTTTGTAAATCGGATCCATGGGATTTACCAGGTAAAACCTATATAAAACCAATATTGGTCTCGTTCAATTCAATTCGGTTTTTGATGGTTTGTTATGCATGATGATCACAGGTGATTGTGACTCAGAGAGGTATTTTTTTAGCACCAAGGAAGCTAAATACCCGAACGGAAACCGGTCGAACCGATCGACCGGTTCGGGTTATTGGAAAGCGACCGGTATTGATAAGCAAATCGGGAAGAAGACGCTTGCCGTGGGGATGAAGAAAACTCTGGTTTTCTACAAAGGTAAACCACCAAACGGGACAAGAACCAATTGGGTTCTTCATGAGTACCGTCTTGTTGATTTGTAACAAGAATCATCACATGTAAGAAGAGATCATTCGCAAATACTCGAATCTGTTATAATATTAACAAGAAGCTAGCTAGGATTCTAAAAGTGTCTTCTCTTTTTTTTTTTTTTTTTTTTTTTTTAAAGGACAGAACATGAATTGGGTTCTGTGCAGAGTGTTCTTGAAGAAGAGAAGCAATAGTAATAAAAGGAAAGAAGAGGAACGAGACGAGTTGGAGAATGAGAAAGAGACAGAGAAGGAAAGTGAGGAGGAGAAGAAGAAGAGTAGTACTTGTCCCATTTTTTATGACTTTATGAGAAAAGATAAGAAGAATAAAATAAGAAGAAGAAGATGCTGTGATCTGAATTTGACTCCTGCTACGTCGTGTTGTTGTTGTTGTTTTTGTTCGTCTTCTTCAGGGTCTTCGTCGTCTGTTTGCTCAAGTGCTTTAACTCAGACATCTTCAAATGATAGTTATCATGAAGAGATCAGTTGTCAGGAAAATAAGTTTTGTTTGTTTCTTTAGACCTAAAAAAACTTTGGAGCAAGTTCTTTTTTAACTTTAATAAATTAGTTCATGATTACCAAGTGATGTATGTAATCTAAACCATTCAAGGTGATTTCTTATGGCAGCTAGCCTTTATTGTTGGTCAGCCACAACAAATTTGTAGTATTATTTTTATGTACTTTTCAGATATATAATCTCTTATGCATTGTGACTTTTGTCCATAACAAGGACCAACCATCTAGCTAAAGAAGCATAGACGAAAAAACTTGAGTTCAAGCAATCCAATCAGAGTTGAACATTTACACTAGAGACTAGGGAAAGAAATGGTAAACCGTTTTTTAGGATGCCTTTAGGTTAACCCAGTTAACCAACAAGAGATAAGTATTCTCTCAATACCCTAATCTCTTTACCTAATCACTTAAGTTTACAAAACTTTTATTTGTAACCCCTAAACTAAATGATAAGTAAACCATTCACTACAAGAAAACAGGTGATTTACGACTGCACTATTAGTCACTAAATAGTCGCTAAATCATACATTACGACTAATTTACAAAATATTTGTTGTCGTAAATCGGTAGTCGGTAAGGAAATTCAGTCGTAATATAGTCGGTAAATAGCGACAATATTATGACTATGTCTTGTAGTCGTAACCATAGTCGTAAGTTAGTCGTTACTAGTTACGACTATTGGATGACTATGTTACGACTAGTTTGAAAATAGTTGTGAATTCGTCTTTAAATTATACGACTCCGTAGCTACTATTTGACGACTATGTTACGACAACTTTAAGTCAGATTTAATGACTGGTTTGACAACTATAGTGATTAAAATCAAAATTGTTTTGTTTTGTTTTATAAATCCAATTTCTAATCAAACAGAAACCTAAAATTCATATTTTTAATAACCAAAAGTTCACCACAATAGTAATTTGTTCACCACATTAGAAATTACAAAAAGAGAACCAAAAGTGATCAATCAAAAACTATGATTGACACATCATCCCAAAGTGACAAGTTCATAATAACCAAAAGAGAATCTAAACCATAATAAGTAGCCGAATAAGTAGCCTAAGAAGTAACCTAAGAAGGAGGTTGTTGTGTTGGAGTGGCGGTGGATGCATCACTTGATTCAGACTCTTGGAATTCGACATAGGCTGGACACATCGTACGGATGAACTTTTCCAAGTGCTCTATCTTCTTCTGTTGCGCAGCCTGAACTTTGGAGTGTTCTGCTTCACGAGCAGCTTGTTCTTCAATTATACGATGAGCTTCCTTCACTTGCTCTTGTAATGCTACAAATGATGACGACTCTCCTCGTTGATAGCTCTTGCCATTGAGAAGATCCTGAAGATGATCCTTGAGGCTTCCAAGTCCAAAAATATTACCTCGTGAATCCTTCTCAGTGGACTTAGAAAAGAAAAAATGAAACTGTTAGTTCTGAAAATGAAAGTTTTGAAGACTCTTTAAATATAGATTGTGAAAATGGTACTTTACCTGAAGAAAGATGGTCGTATAATCTTCTGCTGTGAGCTCCTGAGCTCGTGAAGGATCTGACTCGATCTCAGATATCTTAGCTTGTAAGTTTTTCTCATAAGTTGAGAAGATCTTCTCGGCTTTTCGATCGACATACGTACCATCTGGCCTTGTATGTGTCTCTTTTAAAACCTCACCAAGACTCACCGGTCTCCCAAGTTTCTCTTCCTGGAATGTTACAAAAAAAAAAAAAAGTTAAGACATAAGTTAAAGTTACAAAAGAAAGGTTAAGACATAAGTTAAAGTTACTCACCAAGCCTTGTTTGACTTGTTGATACGATGTTGGCCCAGATAAATGCGAGTGTGGACCGAGACCATTACGGTCTGACATACGAGCATTGGAATAGATTTGACTCCTTTCTTGTGCTTCTTCAGTATCCCACTGCGCAACCATTGTTTTCTAGAGTTCACCCTCGATCCATTTAGGTTGCACTCGACTAGTCCTAACGTTGCTTACCATGTTCTTCATCCGGCGTTGACATATCTCATAGAAAAAATGTTGCACTGTCCCTGTAATCAATGGATCCCAAGTGTGTGTTTTCTAGGAAAAAGAAAATAGAATTAAGTTAGTGATAAGCAACAATTAAAACCTATCTATAAATGATATATGACAGAAAAATATACCGCAAACTCAAGGAAGTATCTTTCTCTTCTATCCGGAGGCACACATGACCAATTGTAGAATGGACCATCAAATTTGTTTGTAAAAACCTTTGTAATCTTCCGCACCAGTTGTGATCTGGCATTCCGAGTAAACCTCATAACATAAGAATCAAGTCAGACTCGTGAATGACAAACACAATAAACAATAGTTCATGTACTTACAATAAACAATAGTTCATGTACTCACAATAAACAATAGTTCATGACAAAACACATATATACTCTTCTAGTTAACTAAATGATGAGAGACTTGGGAATGAAAAATACAATAAACAATAGTTCATGTACTCACAATAAACAATAGTTCATGTACTCACAATAAACAATAGTTCATGACAAAACACATATACTCTTCTAGTTACTACTAAATGATGAGAGACTTGGGAATGACAAACACAATAAACAATAGTTCATGTACTCGACAAAACAATAAACAATAGTACTCGACAAAACAATAAACAATAGTGATGTTGTGTGTCATCTAAAATCAACGAAGTCATCGACTCTAATCTAGAAAACAAACTCTAATCTAGAAGAAAACATATGAAAACATGTTATGAGCTGGAGATTTATACGTGTTTACATACCAAGTCGTGTTAGGCTTCGGTTCCGGAGAGAGGACGGTGGTAAAAGTATGACGGTCCGGCACCATAAGTATGGCGTTAAGAGCCCTCAACGTGTCCTCCCGGAGTTCCGGCAACACTGGATCTGACTCATCAAAGTTGTTACCGTGAGAAGAAGGATGACTTTGAGCTGGAGAGTTCTGAGCTGTAGATCTCGCAGAATCATGCAATGGATTCGATCGAACCGGAGGATTGTTCTGAGCTGGAGATCTTGCAGAATCATGCAAAGGATTCGATCTCACCGGAGGATTGTTCTGAACTTCTGGTAATGACCGAGTTGGTTGGTCATCAACGCTTCGATTCACGGAGTTCTGAAATAGAGTTTGTGGTGGTGGATAGTTTCTGACCTGCGGTGCGGCTGACGTCGAAAGTTGGGGGGAAACGCGGACTGGTACTTGTGGCGTCTGAGGTGTAGGATTTTGAGCCGCCGGCGTGAAGTTGTACTGAGGCGGTAGAGGGTTGACTCTTCTCACCTTCGACGGAGGGTTAGAGCCACCGACTCTGAGAGTAGCGTTGGCAACAACATTCCTCTTTCGTCCAGGCTTCTTAAGAGGACGCATCGTGAGAATTGGCAGGAGGAAGACGAAGGATGGTGAGAAATAAGATTGAGAGATTAGGGTGTCGGCAATTGAGAGAGAATTTGGCAGAAGAAAGATGAAGGATGGTGAGAAATGAGAGATTAGGGTTGAAAAATTAGGGTTATCTCGTTTGTTAGGGTTATGGGCTGGACCGCGTAAATGGATTCCCGGGTTTAATTAACCCAAAATGTTTTAAACTTAGTCGCTTATTAGTCGCGGATCAGTTGGTGCAAAATATTTTAAACAATTGGGCTTGTTTTGGAGTCCAAAATCTGGTCCAAAATCTAGTCCAAGACGTAATAACAATTTTTATGAATTTAGTCACTTTTTTGTCGCCAATCAGTAGCCAACATTAATTTTATAAAAAACATGTAATTTAATTTACTTTACATACTATTTAAAGCATACTACTTATATATACACTATATAATATATTGATCACTTTAAATTTACAAACATTATTTACATATATACTTACTATAATAAAAATCACATTTTCTATTTTTAAATTAAATTCACATTTTATGACTTAGCATAAATGAAGATACTAATTTTAAAAGATCAGACCTACTGATTCATATACATTTTCTTGAGCTTCACCTTTCATAGGTAATTTTTCACTTTGCAACCAATTCACAACTGTACTAATAGAAAACAAAAGCTCAAGTCTAAAAAAATTAACAATTAATAATTAATAATAAGTATAGATATGGTAAACCAAGCATTAAAAAATTGATATTACTTACATATATTTTGTTTGTGCCTTTGAAAATGAGATTAATATGAGAATGCCACAACATGATGCATATATTTATAGTTTATATATATGTGAAGAATGCCAAATCATTAGTCACTACTTAGTAGCCAAATTACCGACTATTAGAAAGAGTTGCTACGTAGTCGCCAAATTAGCTGCTTTGATCCAACAAAATTAAGTTCTTCCCATTTAGTCGTATAATGGTCGTTAATCAATGACTACAATACCGACTATTGTATTTAGTCGGCAAATAACGTCTGAGTTACGACTAATGCTACGCAGTTGTAAAATAGTCGTAAGATAGTTGACAAATAGTCGCTTAATTTCTCGACTACGCATTTAGTCGCCAAACGTAGTCGTAAACACCCTGTTTTCTTGTAGTGATTGCATGAAACTCAGGTTCATTAAACTCATTACCTTTTCTTAATTAACGTTACCTTTCGTTGGCTAGACTAAGAGTTTAAGATTACCAATTTAGTTTTGATAGAAATCAAGTCCTTATATATTCAATAACTTCCTTAAAAGCTCGACATAGATGATCAAACTATTTTAAACTTTGGTAACAGTCTAGGCAAAGGATCTAAACAAATTGAAAACTGAAAAATCTGAAATGCTCATATGTTGAAAGTTGAAACTGAAAAATGCTTAACTGATACTTTTTTTGGGGGTGTTTTACTTTCACTTTCCATACACATTAGAAGATTATAATATAATTTATGTATATAATCAAGTACATTTTGTCTCATGCCATACGCGAGGTTAAATAGTACTATTATTTAATTTTAAAGTATTATTGAATTAATTAATAATATAATTTACTATTTCAGGGTTGAACATTGCTAATCGTGTTCAAATCTAAAAAGTCTAGTTTGGTCGGAGGAGCCTTGGAGGAGTTCAATGTTTTAAGAGAAAATTGCCCATGTTTTAAACTTGTAATATCTTATTATATAAAGTTGAGTTTTGAAAGTTAGCCATTAACAAGATTTTGACATGTGTCAAGTTAGCAATCTCAGATTTTGACATGTGTAAAAGTTAATATTTAATAGGAGGAATTTGATTACAACAAAAATAAAATATTTTGTTTAAAAAAATATTAATAATGTAAAAAGATAATTATCAAATATTACAGAATTTATATATAAAACACAAAGTCTTTTTAAATAATTATAAGGAGATTAGATATATATTTCATAAAATTAAAAATTATAATATTATTTACTTATTTTTAATTTTAATTTATTAATTCTACAAAATATATAAAAAGAGATTAAGTAAAATATACGGTTAATTATTAATTCTAAAATTTGTAAATACTCATATTTAAATAGTTTATTCAAAAACATTGCTTTCAACTTTGTTTAGTTGGGAAAAAAATTTTAAATGGTAAGTAAATGTTTCTTATTTTTTTAACCAAAATTTTCTTCTACTTTCTCCTTTTTCTGTTGGAAATAGGTAAGATTAATTTGTTGACCAAAAGAAAAGACTAATATATGCATCTTCTTTTCCTAATACTGTATTTTAAAATTTATTGTAGTATTTTTAGATTGATTAATTTAATTTATATTTTCATCTTTGAATTAATTGAGATTCATATATTATCGTGCTTATAATTTTATATTGTTTCTTTAATTATGTCAAATTAATTTTTTTTCTAATTTCTCAGTCTTGATTGGTTGGCCATAAACCCTTCTTTTTTTTTTTGCAAACATAATTGTCACCATTATTAAATCCCAAAGGGAGATAACGAGTAAAAGTTTATAAACCTAATGGATGGATAAAATAGGCTAATCAAACACAAGCTTACAACAAACATAGATAGATAGATTGGAAAACATAAATCGTTGTTGATAGATCCATATGAGCTCAAAGACTGTGACACTTTGGTTTGCGGAAAGGTTTAAAAGAATTGATTTGGCTACATATGTCACCAAAATGCACTTATTTTTTGGTCACGGGTCCTGAGAGAACTTCATGATGGGTGACCTTCCTAGAAGTGACTGTCGGAACTGTGGGAGTGAGGACAAACACTCAGGAAAAGATCATTTGTTGATTTGTAGAGTCGATAAACAAGTTTTTAAAGCCTTTCAGACGTAACAAACTGGTCATCGAATATGGGTAGGTCCACGGGCCAGGAATAGATGTAGGGCCCACTTAGAAAGGTTGTTCCATGGACTGAGAGTGGACATGGGCTCACTAAGCAAGGTGGCGGTTGAGGCGATACAGAGACAGAGACTACATCAAAAGATACTTCCACGAATACATTGAGAAATTTAACATTTGTTACTATCAAAAGATATTGTGACGTTAGCAAAAAGTTTTTACTTTCATTGGTTGTGGGAGCAAGCCATTTTGAGATAGTAAAAAGACGTGAACATTTTCTCTCGACACAGGAGGAGGGCAGAGCCGAGGTTCTCTATATAGTGGAGAAGGTTGGACACAAGGTTATAGCTCCGAGAGAGGAAGGTGGAGGAGGTTAGACGCAAGTTTATCTCCCCAAGAGAGGATGGCGGAGCCAAGGTTCTTTCCATGGTGGAGGAGGTTGAATGCAAGGTTCTCTTCATAAGGGATGATGGTGGAGCCGAAGTTTCCTCCATGGTGGTCATATATTATTGTGATGATACATCATTGATTAGTATATTTTTTATTCAAAACATTTTTTGAGCCAACAATCTTAGTAATTAAAAAACTACGCAAAAGTGAAAGCAAAATAGTTAGCTTAATGTGTTCATATATATATTTTCTAGGTGGTGATAAAAAATATATTTGTAACATAGAGTATAGGTGTAAAAAAAATATTTTTAATAGTAACATACATAAAAGATTTGTAAATGGGTATAAATCAGTGTATTATAACAAAAATAAATTTATAAATAACATACAACAAATTTTAATATATTTTTGTTAAATTTAATTTAATTTATAAAACTTTAAACCCGCACATCGGGTAAGTCCTCATCTAGTTTAAAATAAAACACAATTTAGCAATTGTTTTGGTTCAACTTTTTAATCAAAGATATAAATAATTAATTTTATATATAAAGATATAAATATTAAATTATATACATATTATTATTTATTAAGGGTTATGGTTAATTTTGAGATAAATTACTTTGGTTTATCTTGGTGCAGATGGGATCTATATTTTGAAAAATTGTTCTACCCAAAAAATTCAAAAGCATAAAGCATGTGCTGGCATCATTTATAACACTTGCTGACGTAATTATAAGCGAGAATTAAAAAAAAAAAAAAATCAAAAGAAATTGAAAAAAAAAAAAAAGGACGAAAGAGAATCAAAGAGACGACGAAGTCAAGGATCAAAGGTTATAACTTTTCCTCTAAACAAACGCTTTTAATTTTTATTTTTTTAATTAATTAATTTTTATTTTTTTTTGGCTTGGCTCTGGTTTTGATTTTTTCCTTTGGCTCTTTTACGTTCTTCAATTGAAATGGCGTAGTTGGAGAAGACGACGAAACCTTCATCTTCATCTCTACCTTACTTGGTCGTCGTTTTCGATTTTCCTTGATTCGCCGGGACAAAGTGTAGCGTTTCCCCCGGCCATGAAAACCTCTCTCCGACGATTACGAGGTGTGCTTCACAAGCATGAATCTAAGGACCGGAGAGATCTTCGACCTCCCGTTCCCAAAGACGAGCTAGCCCAAGCTTCCCAGGTTTCTCTCTCTCTTTCTCCAATTCAGAATTTGGAACTGCCTTCATTTGTCTCTCTCTCGTTGTTTCCTGTTGATGATGACGCGATCTCTTAATCGTATTTTCGCTTTTTCTTCGTCGGATCGTCGTCGCTCTATGTGAATTAGTTACCAAATTTAAGCTTAGTTGCAACGATTTTGTAAAACGTTCAGATTTCGGATTCATGAAATTGATTTTGTGAAAATAGTTGGTGGTGGATCTGGAGTTGCTCTGTAGCTTTTTCGTTCTCTTAAATTGGTTAAATTAGATCTCTTCTCTTTCACTTGAACAACCAAATGATTGGGTTACATTTGTGGAGGAAGCTTAGCTTTTCAATTTGGTGCTCTCTCTATGTTTTACGAGTGAGGTTTATTGACATGTTGATGTAACTGGTCTCACAATGCTTAGTTTGTTTTGTGATTTTCACAGGACGTGGAAGACATGAGAGATTGCTATGATAGCTTGCTCAATGCCGCCGCTGCTACTGCAAATAGTGCATATGGTAATCTATTTTGCATACAAATTTATATAGATAAACAGCTTCTTGTTAATAAATATATATCCTTATCATTTGCAGATTTCATTTGCTTGCAGAATTTTCTGAATCTTTGCGAGAACTAGGTGCTTGTCTTCTTGAGAAAACTGCTCTAAATGATGATGAAGAAAGTGGTAAGTTTAAAAGACAGATTCCTTAAATGCATCATATTATCCAATGTTTAAACATTTGAAACCGACAGTCTGTGCATTTATCCTTTTTCCAAGTTTTCTGCACACTACATATTTTCTGCTGCTTTGATCTATACAATGTGCATCTGAAATCGAAACATTCTGCTTCTCTGATTCTTATGCAGGTAGAGTGTTAATTATGCTGGGGAAATTGCAGTTTGAGTTGCAAAAACTTGTTGATAAATATGTGAGTTTTTGAGATTTGTTACAAACTGGTTCAAAATTTTCCTACTGAGTTTTCCTTTGTCTAACAACCAAAAATCAATTAACTATCAATATTGTTGATTCAGCGGTCTCATATATTCAAAACAATCACAATCCCCTCCGAGTCACTTCTTAATGAACTCCGCATAGTTGAGGTTTGTTTGTTCATCTAGAATCTATTATATCTATTTACTTTTGTCAATGGTCAGAAGCCCCATCCTTGCTGCATGTATATGAGCGTCCATGTTGACAGAATGAGATTTTAAGCGTTGTTTGATATGCTGCTGATTCAGTCCTTTCAAGTGACAATAGTAATGTGTTAAAATGGTTATGCAGGAGATGCAGCGGCTTTGTGATGAGAAAAGGTTGTTCTTGCCTCGCCTTCTTATTCATTTCGAAATACCTATTAGTGGGACAGAAATAATATCTGAAATTCATTACCTTAATATAGTTGAACAAAAAGAAGTTAATGTTGAAGGAAACTTCATATATTTTGTTCCGGTTTTAGAGATACATGACTTTTGTGGGTAATTGAGATTGGTTCAGATATTCTGTTACTCTCATGATGGGAATACCATTTTATAGTTATTAAATTATCTCCTCCTATCAAAACTTTCTTACATGTTAATGGGAAAAAGGTATTCTATTCATGAAACTTTTTACCTTTCAGGAATGTTTATGAAGGCATGCTTACAAGACAAAGAGAGAGAGGGAGGTCAAAGGGTGGGAAAGGAGAAACTTTTTCGACACAGCAAGTACAAGAAGCTCATGATGAATATGAAAACGAGACGACTTTATTTGTTTTCCGTTTAAAATCCCTGAAACAAGGGCAAACCCGTAGTCTTTTGACTCAGGCAGCACGGCACCATGCAGCACAGGTTTCATCTTGGGCGGTTTTTCGTCTTTCTATTTTGATCACCAGAGCTGTGTTGATGTCACTTTTTTTTGTGTGGTTTTGCAGTTAAGCTTCTTCAAGAAGGCTCTTACTTCGCTTGAAGAAGTAGAGCCGCATGTACAGATGGTAACCGAGTCGCAGCATATTGATTATCATTTCAGCGGATTAGATGATGATGGGGATGATGAAATAGAAAACAATGAGAACGATGGTTCTGAGATGCAGGATGATGGAGAGTTGAGTTTTGAAAGAGTTAATGACAAGGACCAAGATGCAGATTCTTCAGTCAGTGGCTCCTCAGAGGTGATTGTTTCATATGAATACGGTTCTGATGATATTTTCTGTTTATCCTTATAAGTGCTTTTGATGATTGCTAATGGAATACTGATACTCCATGTGCCAATGTTTCTCCTAAAGATGACTACTACAACAAAGAAATTATAAATGAGGTTTATAAACTGGAAATGCTTGTTACGGGAAGCATTTTGAAATCTTTAACCAACAAAAAGGTCATATAGACCCTTTATTTGTATGGAACACTTCCTGGTAGGGATGACGAATGCCATTTTAGAATCGAATCTGTTGAAATTGCTTAGATTATGAGTCTTGAGTTATTTAAATCTGGTGTTATTTTATTTTTAAACCTGTTTCCTTAATAGATGTTC
The DNA here is from genome assembly GCF_030686135.1 of Camelina sativa. Lineage (NCBI taxonomy): Eukaryota > Viridiplantae > Streptophyta > Magnoliopsida > Brassicales > Brassicaceae > Camelina > Camelina sativa. The sequence goes on along the minus strand of NC_141884.1, from coordinate 8,391,800 downwards.
GCCTAATGCATGCAGTTGGGTCACTCCGACATCACATTTCCACAAGTTGCAGTACCAGATATTGCACAGGTAACACAGCTGTATCTTCTCTGCTTTTCCGTTCAAATGACTCAGAAATTTTTTCAGGGCACTCATAGTTTCACGAAATTTTGTTTGTCATTACCTGGAACTGGAAAACAACCCAAATTATTTCAATTTGCACAACTCTCTTACCAACTCTCTTTATTTTTTAAGCAGGAAAATGAGGAAAGAAACTACAGGAAATCTCATTCGCTCAGGAGAGATGTTAGGGCAGTGAGCCAGTCAGCACCGCTTTTTCCCGAGAACCGCACAACTCCTCCTTCAGAGAAACTGTTACGGATGCGATCAACTATGACACGGAAATTTAACACTTACGCACTGCCAACACCTATAGAAACAACAAGAAGTCCCTCATCTACTACAAGTCCAGCTAACAGAAACGTGGGGTCATCTAATCCTGCAAAGCCAATTGCAAAACAGATTTGGTTTTCATCCCCACTGGAATCTCGTGGACCTGCAAAGGTTTCCTCAAGATCAATGGTAGCCTTGAAAGAACAAGTCCTGAGAGAGAGTAACAAGAACACATCTTCTCGGTTGCCTCCGCCTTTAGCTGATGGACTCTTGTTCTCTCGTCTTGGGACACTCAAGAGAAGATCCTTCTCTGGTCCACTGACTAGTAAACCATTACCTAACAAGTCTCTCTCGACAACACCTCACTTATACTCGGGTCCAATCCCAAGGAATCCAGTTTCTAAGTTACCAAAAGTGTCATCATCTCCAACCGCTTCCCCTACTTTTGTCTCAACCCCGAGAATAAGCGAGCTCCATGAGCTTCCTAGACCACCACCAAGAAGCTCTACTAAGTCCTCTAGGGAATTAGGATATTCAGCTCCCTTGGTTTCGAAGAGTCAACTGCTTAGTAAACCTCTTATTACAAATTCAGCTTCTCCTCTTCCAATACCACCTCCAATTACTCGTAGCTTCTCTATACCTACTAGCAACCTTAGAGCATCAGATTTAGATATGTCTAAGACAAGTCTGGGCACTAAAAATTTAGGCACTGCCTCACCTCCTTTAACCCCAATATCATTGATCCATCCACCACCACAGGCTCTCCCCGAGCGTGCAGACCACCTAACGATGTCCAAACAAGAGGTTAACCATTGATTCTGATACTTCTTCTCCCTATCTATTAGTTTTTGAGTGATCATTGTGTGTCACGTTTAAGTAGATTTTTAGTTCCCCTCCTGTTAACGCGAAGTTATGTTTGCTAAATGTAAATACAAGAATTGTGCTGATATTTGTTCTGATTGGTGAATTTTGCAGAGGAGGAATTAAGGTGTAAGATGTTTGTAGCTGCCTAAAAACTCACGGAGGAGGAAGGAAGGCCATTACCTATAGTTGCAGATATATGTAAATATCCGCCCATTTTAGTTTCACCGGTGATCTTAGTTTCCTATCACATATAGTAGCAAATCCCTGTTTTGAGAATGATGAGACAAAAGAAAAAATAGAGGCACACATTTATAAATAATCGCCGAGGAATTTTTTGTTTTTCTTCTTATCACATAGTAATTGTCAAAATTTATGTACTCTTCATTTCGAAGCTTCTGGTTTGTTCAGTGATGTGATATGTTTTACGTCCGAGATTTACGGGTTAAGAAACATCGCTTCTAGAAAAGGTTAATAAAACACTTTCAATGGTACAAAGTTAAGAAACATCGCTTCTAGAAGCTTGACAAAAGCTGGCTATACTATACAGCTCGAGATGGATCATTTGCATATTTACAAGGGTAGGTGAAAGTACAAAAAAAAAGTTCTTAAACTCATGGTCTCACATGTAAAAACCTAACGAGGAGACCCACACACTTAAGGATCTGTAGCTTTCACAAATCTTCCCCTAACACGCAACCTGGTCTCAGCTCTTGCCTTCCTTGTTTCATATCTTATGGTCTTATCATATCTGATCAAGCAATTACGAATTCAGGTTTGGAAAGACAAATTCAACTTACAAAAAAGGAAATTAAATAAAAGTATATATATATACTGAGAACATCATTTACCTCCGCGTTTTCTTCTTTTCTTTGTACCGCTGCATAGCATTGTCTCTGTTCTGTGCCATACGCTCTAGATCAGCATTCGTTGCCACCAGCAATCTTGTGGTTTTAGTACTAGGTATAACAACATGTTCCGGGAAATGCAAGTCACTGGAGTCGTTAGAACTTTTATGTGAGTGAATGGCAGCAGGAGTATTGTTGCTCCTTGATGTTTCCTGTCCCTTTATGGAATTTGTGCGGATGGAATCATCCTGCTGTATCTTACCAGTAAGTATCATAAATTCACAATTCACCGACAAAGATATATATAGATTGGTTTTCATTTAATCCAAGACAGTATAGTAAATTGGTATATAGTTGGCAGAGCAACATAAATGACGAAACAAGATTAGGGTATACGGTATTAGGGACTTTTGAGGCTTTGGAAGAAAGAACCCTAGTTATGTTCTGCTAAGTAAAGCGGTATATGATTCCAAACCTAAACACAATCAGTTAGCTTACTTAGCTACGACGTACCTGGTAACTATCTCTCAAAGCTTTGAGATTGGTTGGACGGGTTTCGTTTTTGATATGAGTGACGTTATTGAAAGTGAAAGTAGAGTCTTTTGGTTCGAACTGACTAGGTTCCTCAGGGTTCCTGGACTTGCCCAAGTTAAAATCCCATATCTGCATTAACCCAAGACATTATAACACAGTGTATCTCTAACTAAAACAACCACGAACAGCCAAAGGTTTCATGGAAAGAAATGGATAATGCTTATTCATAGAATAATAAATGTTCCTACTTCATACAGGTAAGATAACTTGACAGAAGCAAGAACGTGACCTGAGTGTTGTTGTGACCAATGGTATGATTAGAAGCATTGAATTGCGTAGCAGCATTACCACAAGAACTTTGGTACTCTGCTGAGAGAAGTAAAGAAGTAAACGACGTCGTTGGAGACAGATGAGTAATGCTTCCTCCGCCATTGTTTCCCTCCCGAACCATAATCTCTCCTCCGCCTTCTCCGTCTCCATCTCCGTCTCCATCTCCGTCTCCTTCACAACCGCTAACGAAACCACTCTTGAGCAACTCCTCAAGCTGTCTATACACAACTTGCTTAGACCTCCCAAAGCTAAAGCTTTGCTTTTTCATAGACATATCGTACGGAACGATCAGATCTTGAACAATGTTGTTAGATCCAGAAACCCACGAATCCAAAGCCATCCCAAAATTATCAGTCAACCGTTCTTCTTCTTCTCCTTCTCCTTCATCTTCATCTTTCTTCTTCCCTTCCAAATCAATCCCCCAAACAGCAGCGAGCTCCGAAACAGAAGGACAACCAGAAAACCCCTCGACGGCGGAGCGTTCGTGAGCAGAGGCGGAGGAGCAGCTCCCGTGAACATCCCAGTCACACTCCTGACACAAAACTAGGTTATCGGTGAAACACCGTACGGACACCGGCTCTTTGCTGCAGTTATCACAGATCTGAGAACGCACGTGCTTTTTAGACAAGAGGTTCGCGGAGTGCACGTGCTGATCACATGGCAAACACAGCTTCGCCGAATCGGCTCTGCAGAACAGAACCGCCGTCCTCTCCCCGCAAAAGTCGCACGCCACCGTCGTTGAACTACCCATTTTGGTTGGTTTGATTTAAAAGAAAAAAAAAATTCCTACTTTCTCTCAATCCGAAATGATGGAAGAAGAAGATGACATAAACATGTCTCTTAAATTCTGAAGCTTTCGGTTGGTTTTACAGTGTGGCTTTGATTTTGGATATTTTTGTGTGTTTGGATCATTTAATTTAGAAAAAAATAATGCAAAAGAAGAAAGAAGAGATGGTTAAATTATTAAATGAAGAATTAAAGGAGTCGCATCTTGGGTAATAATTGGCTGTATTAGAGTACAGTGTATAGATTTTGTTATACAATTAGATGATGAGAGATCTAACGGTTGGAGTGAAATATGCCGTATTACTTTTTTGTTTTTTAAAATAGGATTAAGATTCGCGTATCTACCTAAAAAAGATGATATAGTAGACAAAATTTTGTCGTAACATTAGAAATGGAAGGTTTGATTGAGTAAAGCGTATCTTTCACTTTTAAAAATGCTAAATCCCTTTCCTAACATAGTAATGACCTTTTAGGTCGTTTTCTTCTTTAGCTTTTAAAATATATATATATATATATATATATATATATATATATATATTTATGCAGATGAGCTCTAGTATTGGAAAACTATGCCATACACTGACATTAAAATTTAAATTATGTCGTTTGAGAAAATAATGCATATGTGTGGACTCCTATTAATATGATGTAAATTTGCAATGATTTAGCAAAAGATATATCAGAGCCAGTACTTCATTTTAGTCAGTACTGTTTTTTTTTTTTCTTTGGGTAACAGAAGTACTGTTGTTAAACGAAAAATGCCATCGCTGTTTACTCTATGCTAGTAAAGAAAGATAGTATGCGACTAAATAGTGTTCATTTGATTGTGGTTCACTTCCAACAACTGATCCAAATCCAAACCCCGAAATTTCTACTCGTTAATAGTGAAATTTGCTGCCGAAGAAAAATAGTAGTTTTATAGATTATATAATACACTACGTGTCGTCAACTCGTCATCGTTAACCGAACTGTGGTTGTTACAAATGTGTAATTCATATATCATTAAACAAAAAGAATCAATATACACGCCCAAGGCTTTCAAACCATGTTTTTGGAGCCCAAGCCCATAAGATAGAAAAATGAAAGCATAAATTTCTCTCTCAGGTTTTGATATGGTAAGGGCTGAATGGCTGATTAACATTAAGACGCACAACAACAATCGACAAAATTCAGATAAGAGTCCTTCATCGGCTTCTGATTGGAAAATATCTACAGTCTGTAAACTAAATATGTCATGCGCATAATCTTTCTTTTTCCAACGTTTATAGCTTATAGGAAAATATAATAGTAATTTTTTTTACCGCGTATAATAGTAATTTAATTAGATACTAAAATTAAAGTGTGTTATATAATTAAAAGTTAATATCAACATGTAAAATCAATGTATTTAAATATTAAAATTATTGTAATTATAGTCAAAAATATCAAAAATTAAATATTTTCTTAGTTATAATTATTTTTACCATCAAATGTAAACTATGTAAGATTACATATAAATTAGACATTTACTTTTGGGTTTTCTTATTTTTCACACATGAGAAAAGTGAATATATGTACATAATACAAGCTAATATTAAGAATATAAGGATGAGGTGGTGTATTATTTTTTGGTTTCGAGAAAGAAGGAGGAGGAGACCCACACACATAGAGATATACAAGAGTGACAGACACAATTTGGCGTCTCTTTCGATCTGAAACATCTCTGTCTCTCCTCAGAGATTCCCTTCTTTAGGCCCCATTGTCTCTCTTTCTGTATATTACAATTTACAACTCTTCCAAAAAACAAAAACCTTTTTACTAGCAATATTTTTTTTTGGTTATAATAAAATGCAAAATCCTTCTTGTATATATGGAAAGAAAAAGAACAACACTGGATTGGTGTGGTGTGGTGTGGTCGTCGCTTTCTCTTTCTACACTTCCAACAGATTCCCCTTTGCACTTCTCTCTTTCACTATTTTTTGTTTCTTTATTTTTTTCTTTCTTTCTTACGGAAACGTCATTTTCCTCCAGACAATACATCTTATGCCTTACATATATGTATATTGGTATATAGTGTAAAAATGTTATTGGCACTATATCTATTGGTTTATCACAATTCATTCTCTCTATCTTCTCTTTTGTACTTTTGCAACCAAGTAGAAAAATGTAATTAGTTAGGCAGTTATCTTTCTTTGCGTGTTTGTTATGTACGCATGGTATGGGTTTATTTATTTTTACCAGTTCAATTCTATAACGTTATGCAAGTTAAAGTTATACATACATACATGCATGTACCTAATAACTTGATTAACACACACTATACAAAATATAGCATGCTTGATGTTTCATGTTTGTACCTAATATCTTAAATATCACATGGCACTCTTGGATTGTTTGGGTGAGAAAGAAAATATATATGCATGGGCTTTCTTTTCTCTCTCTTTTTTTTTTTTTTTTCATTCCTTTGTGTATTGTTTGTTACATGAACAAAGGATGAGAGTCGGAACATGGTGATGATGATCTTGGACTTTAACTAATTAATTTATATGTGACGTACGTGATTGTTCTTGACTTTATTATTTAAAAGATTTGTGAGGTGAGAAATCTATGAAAGTTTTTACAAACTTTTAATAATTGGAGGAAAAGGGTCGAGAGCATTTGCACACACAAAAATATTTTAGTCCAATGAGCTAAAATGTTGACATTTTGCCTTTACTTTCTTTATATTTTGGTTGACTTTCTCTAAAATAAAATAGAAAACTTTCAATTCTTCAATTATTTTGCTCCACCCATCATATTGCATTATTAATAAGGCTTGGCTTTTTAAAAATTGTCATCTCACGGCCAGATTCATTTCATTTTCGAACTTAGTTTTAGTTGTCGTATAGTCATTCTATCCCGGAAAATACCATCCTGTTTGCTATTGACTTTTGATGTATGCACCAAACCTCATGCCTTCGCTTTTTGATCATAATATTTTTTTTATCGAGTTGGAGATTTAGATTTGAACTCACATTTTTTTAACAAAGATTCATAGGATAATTTATTGTTGTTGCATTTCACTCTTTAAATACTATAAGTATAAAAGTATTATATGAACATGTACCATTTAAAAATAAAAGAACATGTACCAAATGAGTGTCGTTTGCAAGAAGACTAATGTGTTGTGCATGAGACTCTGATCATTCGTATATTGGAATGTAATCGAGACTACGTGTATGAGATGAAAATGATAATCGAGACTACATATATAATGTGTATATATATGAAGCTTATGCATGTGAGATGGTTTTGATAGAGTGAATTGTAGATTTCAATGTATATACACACCTTTTTTTTTCCTTTACCAAAAAGAAAAGAGAAAAAAGAAGTTCCGGCATTCTTTTCGATAGCAACGTTAAATTTACAAGATTTGTTTACTTGTTTCTAAAACAAATCATCAGAGGGGGTTTAAACAAAACTCTTCCCAAGATTTGAACCTTTTTATTCTTCTCTTATTATATTTTTAACGGAGGGCACTAACCGATATCAACATGCGCAAGCTTAATCCAAACGCGCCTGAACCTCTCGCGTGTGCACCTAACTGTAAATGGGTCATACGGGGGTTTCACAAGAACACGGTAACACGGACGTGAGACAAAAGTGCGAGAGATAGATAGAGAGAGAGAGAGAGAGAGAGAGAGCCTCTTTCTCCTCCTCTGTGGTCACTTTGGTCTCTCTGACAGCTAAAGGTCCACTTTTTCTTTTTACCCAAATAACACCCCACGCGCTTCTCCTAATCGCGCGTCTTCTTTTAACCAACCCCCTATGCTAAATTCCCGGATTTACCCTTTCACTCTGTTTTTTTGTTTTCTTCCTATCTCCTCCTCCCTTTGGTTTTATTATTAAAATCTCTATCTCAAAAACAGAATAATCTCTCTTTTTTTGTTTCCTCTTTCTTCTTCTCTGCGAGATGAAAGCACCGAACATGGAGACGATAACTGAGTCTCTGGAGAAATCGATGCAGAATTGTTCTCTTAATGATCGGAGAAGAAGGGTCGTCGGAGATGGGTTTGGGAGATCGTCCAGCAACGGACACACTACTCCGATCTCAGATAGAACATTGGAGCTCAATTCTCACTTATCTCTTCCTTGTCACTGGGAACAGTGTCTTGATCTTAAGGTAATCCCTAAACATATTACAATAACAAATGAGTTTCGTCTTTATAAGTTTTTTTTTTTGTTCCTTTTTTCGTTATCTAGGTTAAAGTGATCACTACAACTTCGAACTCGTGTCGTTTTCATGTTTTTTGATTGCATTAAATGTACATTGGGGGAGAAAGATTTTAGAATTTTTGTTTAAAGCTTTTCTTGTTTCCTTGCGATGATGCATTTATTGCTTCTCAGACCGTATATATATATATATATATATAGATATATATCTTGCTCATAGGGCTTTTTTGGTTTCAGGCTTGTTTTTAAAGACTAGCCTTATATGGAATACTTTTGCTGATATATTTTTTTTTAAATGCTTGACCATGTAACTAAGTTCTGAGATTGTTTTTGCTTTTTTGATGCTTTTTATCAGCCAATCTTTCATCTCCTAGATATGATTTTTTCACATAAAGGATACAAAACAAACAAACAAATGGTTGTGTTTTTCATGTTCAAATGATTTGTCTTGATAAATCAATGCCGCACTACCACAAACATACATATAATAAAAGTACATAGTCATTTGCTCATATATAGATCTAGGACCAAAGCTTTTTTCCTTTTTGTCTTAACCACAATTTGGGTGCATTGCAATTTGCTAAGATAGTAGTAAGACAAAAGAAAAAGAAAAAGAAAAAAAACTTTTTATGTCAAAAGGAGTTAAGTTTCTTACTTTATGATTCAAATTAAGGAGGTGGTTTTTTCTTGTGTGTGTGTGTGTTTTAGACAGGAGAGATTTACTACATAAACTGGAAAAACGGAATGAGAGTGAAAGAGGATCCAAGGAAGGTGATAAATGCAGATCCTGACAGTGGAGAATCATATGGAACAGTGTGCTCAGAAGAAGATAGTTCATATTACGACAGCGAAGAGTCTTCATCAGAGTCATCTCCATCATCAAGAGAGAATCAGAAAGATGAGGAAGATGATGAAGAAGAAGAAGAAGAGGATGTGCTAGTGGTTGCTGGATGCAAAGCTTGTTTCATGTACTTCATGGTTCCTAAGCATGTTGAGGACTGTCCCAAATGTGCAGCTCAGCTACTTCACTTCGATCGACCTCATTCTGTTTCTCCTTAAAACACATCTCATCTCTTTTGTTTATTCAGATGAGAATTTGTTTAGGTTTCCTCTTTTTTTACTTTAATCTTCATAATATTGTTATAACTTAGTGGTTTCTCTTGTGAGTGGGGAGCATTAACACGAATTTCAATGGTAATAATGTTTAGGCAGTAAAAATGAGTCTGAATTTTAACCGAGAATGGTAAGCAAGTTATAAACGAGTTGTGTGTATGCTTTACAAGTTGAAAGAGAATACAATGTTTAATAAGAATAATACTAGTTGTTGTTGCATTAAAGTTGGTCAATGAAATGAGCCCTGAGGAATCGCGCGCCTCTTAAAAGACTAGTGGTACTAATCATAATGATTGCAACATGTGACTCCACATTTTCATGGTTTTTTTTTTTTTTTATCAGAATCCTTTCTTTAAATTCTAACTAAATTTTCTTGGAAACCTTTTTCTTTTATTTAATTATGTTGGGATAAATATAAGAGATAAGAAAAGAAAAACTAAAAACGATTGAAAGAGATTCTCTAAATATTAGAGATTATCTAAAGATAAGATATAATAATTTAACTTAACTAGGATTTATATTACATATAGAATAAAATAAATTATATACAGTTGTTCATCACTATATACTTGTTTACTATCATATGTTGGAAAAGGTATTCATCTTAATTAGGTGTTACTCATGTCGTGTCATTCATCTTATTTGTTGATATTTATAGTAACTGAATTAGTACTGAACTGTATACAAAATTAGATAAGGATTCGTCCGATGTGCGAGTTTAAAGTTTTACAAATAAAATATAATTTAATAAAATATATTAAAATTTATTGTATATTATTTAAAAAAAAAATTTTTGCTATAATACACTGATTTATATCCATATACAAATTTTTATGTATGTTACTATTAAAAATGTATTTTTTACATCTAGGTATATTGTATGTTACAGATATATTATTAACCACCACATTGAAAATATCTATATGAACAAATTAATGCAACTATTATATGTCTCTTTACTTTCACTTTTGCATAGTTTCTTTAATCACTAAACTTGTTGCCCAAAAAACATTATGAATAAAAAAAATTACATGATAATAATGTATGACTAACTATAGAGAGAACCTCAGTTCTGCCCTCCTCCCTTATGAAGAGAACTTTGCGTCTAACCTCCTCCACCATGGAGAGAACATTCGCTTTGCCTTCCTCCCTTGGGGAGATAACTTTGCGTCCAACCTTCTCCACCATAGAGAGAATCTCGGCTATGTCCTCCTCATGTGTGGAGAAAACATGTTCATGCCTTTTAGCTATCTCAAAACGGCTTGCTCCAGCTAGCAACCAATGAAACTAAATATCCTTTTCCAACGTTACAAAATCTTTTGATAGTAACTAATGTTAAATTTTCCAATGTATTCATGGAAGTTTATTTGACACACCATGATGTAGCCTCTGTTGGTTAATTCCAACTTGTATAACAAGTTATCTCCTAGGAAGTTGCCTAAAGAGATAGAATAGGAAAAGAAAAAGTTCCTAAATTCTTAAGTTGTAATATGTTAATCCTAATAGGTTTAGGAAAAGATAGAACATATAAATATATGAGTCTATGGAGAGGTGTTCCATGAGAATTGAGAGAAAGAGAGATTTAGTTACTGAGAGAGTTTTCTAAATCAATAAGAAAAGGTGTTCTTATATTCTTCAAGTTTCAATCTTATATACCAATTGTTGGGCTTTCCAAGCCCAAGCCAACCCCCCTATTAGTATGATATTGTCCGCTTTGGGCCTAGGTGGCAAAGCCCGCACGGATTTCTTATTGGGCTCCTTCCCAAAAGGCCTCATACTAAATAGGTTTGGACTTGACTTATATATTAGAAACTTCATTTTCTAATCTTCTGATGTGGGACGTTGGTTTGTACCCAACAATAATCCCCCTCAAACCAAGGACCACGAACCTTAGGTCTCCCCTTCAGCGAAATCTTGTCACCATTGACTCGGTGCTCTTCCTTATTCACAAGGTACCCTTCTTATCGTGTCACATTGAGGGGCTTCTCCCACACGGATCACTAAGCCCATATCCGCCTAATAGGTCCACTTATTTCAACCTAGGCTCTGATACCAATTGTTGGGCTTTCCAAGCCCAAGCCAACTCCCCTATTAGTATGATATTGTCCGCTTTGGGCCTAGGTGGCAAAGCCCGCACGGATTTCTTATTGGGCTCCTTCCCAAAAGGCCTCATACTAAATAGGTTTGGACTTGACTTATATATTAGAAACTTCTTTTTCTAATCTTCTGATGTGGGACGTTGGTTTGTACCCAACAATAGCCTCTGTCTTCAAGCTCTTATGGATCTATCAACAATGATTTATGTTTTCCCAATCTATCTATGTTTGTTGTAGACTTGTGTTTGATTAGTCTATTTTATCCAACCATTAGCTTGATGATCTTCTCCTCTTTATCTCCTTTTGAGATTGAACAAATGGTAACAATTATGTTTGCACAAAAAAAAAATGTCTATGACCAACCAATCAAGGTTGAAACATTAGAAGAAAATTAATTTGACATAATTAATGAAATAATAGAAAATTATAAGCACGGTAATATATGAATCTCAAATAATTCAAAGATGAAAATATAAATTAAATAAAACAATCTAAAACTACTACAATAAATTTTAAAATACAAAATTAGAAAAAGAAGATGCATATATTAATCTTCCATTTTTTTTGGGTCAACATAGTAATCTTACCTATTTCAAACTGAAAAAGTAGAAAGTAGGAGTATATTTTAGTTTAAAAAAAAAAAGGAAAATTTGTCTTCCCATTAAAAAAGTTTGACCAATAGAACAAAGTTGAAAGCAATATTTTTGAATAAATTATTTTGTTAGATGAATAATATGAGACGATTTATGTTTATATAGAAGTGAGTATTTACATTTTTTAGAATTAATAATTTTATGTATATTTTCCTTAATGCCTTTTCTATTTTATGAGAAAATTTATTCCAATGAGCTCATTGTTTTTTTTTAAATTTCTTGCTTCCCACTTTATTGTAATATGCACAATCGTTCGACGATAAAGACGCTTTCTGTTTAGTTGATCTAGTGTTATATAATCTATGTTGTTATCTTGCATTTGTGTATTCATCTTTTTTTTATGCTACCTGTCATGCAAATTAATAGAAATAATAATAACACCGTGATAAATTTGTTAATCCAAAAAACTTTAGTTATTATGCATAAGAAACATTGTTAACAATTCAAAGTCAAAGATTGCGTAGTATGCATTATGAAATTGAGAAACGAAACAAAATTCAAAGAAACGATGACAAAAACACGTAGTAATATCTAGGAATATTTTTATATAGTTGCTTCGATTAGACAACAAAAAAATTGGCTTTGAGACTTGTGCAAGAATAATGATGTGTTAAACAAAAGGTTAATAAAAACAAAGAAGAAAATTTTACCAAGAAAAACAAAGCTAGTCGAAATTATTTTGTTTGCTGAAAAATATGTCATCATCTCTTTGATTATATAGAGGGGTGTATTTACAATCCTTTTCCTTTTAGGATTAACAAAGTTTTTTTTAATATAATAAGATTACAATTAGCTTATGTATCGTTTTACTAAGCTTGAAAACTGTGATTTTTGATCGTTAAAATTAACATTGTCACGATCTGATAAGTTACTAACTTTGATATGTGATTTCTGATCGTTAAGATTAACACGTGTCACGATCTGATGAGTTACTAACTTGAATATTTAATCGTTAAAACTGACACATGTTGCAATCTGGTGAGTTTTTAACTTTGATTTTTGATCGTTAAAACTAATACGTGTCACGATCTGATGAGTTACTAACTTGGATATTTAATCACTAAAACTGACACATATCACGATCTGGTGAATTTTTAACTTTAATCTCTGATCATTTAAATTAACGTATATCACGATCTGGTGAGTTACCAATTTTGAGAACCAAACTTTGTATAATATGATTATTTAAATAAACTCGAGCATTTCGAATTACTGTTTTGAAAGTTTATATAGTAGATACCAATGTTCAAAATCGAATCTCATTGAAAAGATATTCCTTTTATAAATTGATTAGACGTGTGAAACCGAATCTCATACAACAAATATGCGTCATTAGGGGTTCGTAGAGAAAATGATTAGACGTGTGAAACATGTCCCCGGTTGTGCTAATGTCAATTTTTGGTTCAAGGCAACTTGTGATTCCACTCAGCCTAAACCTGCGGTTCACAAAGGAGCAAAGTTATTGTAATTCTGTTGACAGAGATGTTTGAATAAAAAGTACATGACTTTGTTGCTCTAAAACAGTTTGTGTCATAATTGGGAATAGTCGCAAAGTGAAAAACAACAAATGTCCTACCATGCGTAGCCGTGATAGACCACTTTAAGTTGCATACTTTATAATATGACTGTTAAGAAGATGAACTATATCGAGAACTTTTTGCCTTCCATCACTGGTATGGCCTGTATATATGGGCAGTAGCAATTTATGCGGGCCATGTACTAGTTTATGAATTGTTAACAATATAAAAGAAATTACTATCCGGGCCAAGTTACAAACATCTCAAATTTTTGAATTGGATTCTATGAAAGCAAGTTCTAGTTCTATTTCAAGATTTCTTAAACCAAATTGATCAAAATCTGAGTTAGACTTATCAAACCAAAAGTTTTAGTTTTGTCGACAAAAAGAGAACATACAGTAGTTACCAATATGATGAGCCATTACATTTGTTAGGAAAAAAAGAAAAGCAGAGGACTTGGATATTTAAAATGAAGCCGAACCGGAGGGCACCGACCCAAATTGGATTAAACCGGGGGATACAAAACTGCAAAATAGCTCAGTCACGGTGTTTGCAAGCCAACACGTCGACAAAAGAATTGCCAAGTGCCTTCCCTACGATAAGACTTAACCTCTTCGTTTTAGACTACACAACTTTAGACCATTTTCATAAGATAAAAAGAGAGGTGTCTTCCATTGCCAAAACGAGTTTGCAAATCTAAAGCTTCACAATGACATCTTACCATGTTTCTCATGAGTCAAATCGACCACCAGGCAATTCTCAAAACATTTTTATAATTTACTTTGTCTTCGTTGTAAATTTATCTCTATATATGTTCAAAACTAGGTGAAAAGATAAATTAAACCCATGCATGTGTATATATTTGTATGAATTTGGCAGGTCCTTCACCACTATACCAACCGATGATAGAGGCTCCGCCGCCACCGTATCCACCAACCAGAACGAGGTATCAAGACTACTATGGCGGCTACGGTCAGCCGCATCCACCACCACTGCGTCCATATAGATCAGATGAATACTACGGAGAAGGAGAATATGATGGTTGCTTCCCTTTTCTAAGAAGATGGTAAATTCCAATTGTTAATGTCTTTATATTACCTTTCTCTTAGGTTTTACACCTTTTCAATGTGTTAACGACTTAAAGAGGTTTTGTATTTTTTTTTTTTAAACTATAAATATTTATGAGTCAACTCAATTTGATAAAACGGTAAAAAATGGAAGTAAACTCTTTTTTTTTTCTTTTCCATTAATCTCTATTACTTTGGTGATGATGCAGTTTGACGGCGCTATGTTGTTGCTGGTTCTTGGAACAATGCTGCCTTAGAAGTCGTTATTAATTCTTATATGAGAATGTTACTCTCTATAATCTACTTTTGATCCGTTTTACGTACCTGTTGTATCGAGTAAATTAGAATTCTTGTTTTGTTTATGAAACTTGGAGTTCTAATAATAAAAGAAACAGCATTGGGTTTCCAAAAGTAGCAGGAGATGAGTGTACTAAATCTTTTTTTTTTTTTTTTTACCATTTCTTTATTTTGGAAATCTTGAAAATTCAAGAACAATACATCACATTTCTATAAAAACAAATTTCCAAGTATTTTCCTTTCACGCCCTGAATCAAATATAAGCCATTTTGGGGCATTGTTTACTAATAGATGTAATGTTTACTTACAAGCTCATATAATCGTAAAAACATCAGAATTCGTCAGGGAGGGGAAGACCACCCAAGAAGGCCTTAAACAACACAAGCGCTCTAGCAGGCTGCGAGAACGGTACCTCATGGGCCGCTCCTCTCACTGTAGCAAACGCCAATATATTCCCATAAACCTGAGTCCACCCACCAACCTGTTACACCAAACCTTAATAAGTAAGTACGTCTGCGGGATATTCAAAAAAAAAAAAGTATCCGAACCGAAGCCTATTAATAGTAGATTCAAAAAACATATCGAAGACCTAAAACACCATGAATGAAAACACCCTTTTAGATGTAGTCATGATGCTAACCTGTTGTCCTGCAAACCAAACTCGATAAGGCACAGTTGTTCTCAGTCCCAACTCTTCGGCCAGTCGCTTCACTAGTGTTCTACTTCCGGTTAACGGAATCACAGAGTCTTGATCGCCACTGTTATTATTGTAACATAAAAGACACATCAAGACAAGTATATATAACAGAACTTGACAACTCCATTAGAAGAAACATTGATTTACCTGTACACAAGAACTGGAACTCCAGCTTTAACAAGAGTTCCTACTATATTTATCGTTGGTACTTCCACGTCTAGTACTTCGTAATCCAGCACACTGTCGTTCATCACGATAAAACCCTTTTGTAAATATCAAACCGAACTTTAACCAACCGAACTGAACTTTCAAAAAAAATGGTAACATTGTTTATCTAATGAATAAACCAAATATAGTGCAATTAAACCGGAATGAAATAACCAAAAATTCAGTAAAATTTTGTTTAATACAAGTACAAATTAAAATTAGATTTAACTATAACATCTATATATGCAGCAGTATAACTAACTATGTTTACTTATATTTTTTATTGTTTATATATTATCCAAACTAAATAGGACCGAGATTGGACTGAAGTTTTCCAAACCGAACCAAATGAAAAGCATATTTAGGTTCTAATCCGGTGTATCGATCCAAAATTTTGTAAAACCGAACTAATCTAGAACCGAAATCGTAAAACCAAACCGAAAAACACATATAGACAATTTCAGTTAAATTTTTTATGAAAGAAATATTATTACTTGCTGCAAACAGACCACTTGCGAGTTCCGACAAGCCGAGCATGGAGAGCTTTTTGCACATCTCTCCGGTTAAGATAGTTAACCGTCTCATCTTCTACACACACATCCACCGTCTCTCCCATTTCCTACATCATTTAAAGAAATATCAGTCACAACTCACAAGAACAAAACTAACACAACTTAAAAAAAAAAAAACTTTCATTGGCTTCTAAACTCACTTGAGGTTGAGGGTTAACTCTTTTGGATTGAGATAGCACAGAGGGAATGCAGACGTCAAGAGTAACATCATATTTGTCAACGAATCTACTTGTTTCTATGCTAACTTGACTCATCACTTTAGTGCACATACTTGACACTGTTCCTCTATAGTACTCACTCACATATCGTGAGTAGTTACAATAAGATGTGAACATTTTGTATGTTGGATCCGATATCAAACCATGAGACCAGAAATACTCTGCTCGTGAATTGAAATCCGTCGAAAACTCCATAACCGGATTGCCAATCTACAAAACCAAGTGTCAAATCAAAGAACAGAACATAACCGGATTACATGTACATATAGAAAAAGTAGAGGATGATATGAAAGAAATTAACTCACAGCAATGCCTTTGAGGTTAAACAAATTGTGCTGCTTGTTGTATTGAATCATAAGCTGAGCCAACTGAGGAACATAATGGCCTAAAAATTTTGAACATTTTAATCAAATACATTTTTAGCGACGAAAACTACTATTTTACAAAGAAAAGCTAATGTTTACCAGCGTAGCTTTCACCAGTGATGAAGAGACTTCTATTGAGATATTGAGGGAACTTGAGGAACCATTTTTGCAAGAACACAAGATTGTCTTTTGCTAGAGAATTTTTGTTCAAAAATGTGCACAAAAGACAAAGATTAGAATGTTTGATATGTGAAGACAAACAAAAAGAAACAAAGAAGAAGAGAATAATCCTCAGATGTGATCTGAATTCTGCAAAAAGTTCTTAATTTTTTTTAGTTTCTCTTTTTGTCAGACTGAGAAAGAACAACAACACATAAAAGCTGAAACATATAATTATTATTTATTTTATTTTTAAAAAGTGATCAAACAAGAAACAGATCGCATGCACCCCAACATCATCCTCACAAAGTTAAATTCCAAAAAGAATGAAAAAAAAAAAACTCAAATTCAAAACATGTAATCTAGAAACTAGAAGCATAACAATTACTACTTTGGTACTATGTTTTTAGTAAAAAGTAGAAAAAGGGGACAAAAGACACAAAATTTGGGTTTCTTATACAAAGCCTATTATAAATCAGTACACTATCACTAATCTATGAGAGAGAGAGAGAGAGAGAGACAAGATTTTATTTATACGTTTTGAATCATATAACTATGAATGAAATAGAGAAACATAAATTAAAGGAAGGTTTAAAATAATACCAGTGATCTTATCATTGACACCCTCATAAGAGGAGCTCTCAGTTGCGTAAGAGAATCCAACTCCAACAGGTGTCTCCAGATACAACATATTAGCCTCTGGCACAATTTTGAATCAAAATCTAAATCAAGATTGAGTCGAAAGATGTAAAATTTGAATGATCCAAGGACTTACCTTGATTCCAGCTATGCTGGTTCTTCACCAAGACTGATCCTTTTGGTCTAAAAGGTCCATTCTCAGAGAATGCACCAACACCTACTGATGAACACCCAGGTCCTGTAAGAATCAACAATTTTTTTATTTTATTTTTTATTACAGATATTTAAGTTTCAAAGTGTTGTAATAAAGAAGATGAAAGATGCTAATATTTTAACCTCCATTGAGCCAGAGAACGAGAGGTTTAGAGATGGGTTTGGTTTCTGCTTCAGCTAAGTAGTAAAACAGAGCTCTCTGTTTCTTCTCGTCAACGGTGACATAACCAGAGTACTGCTGAAACCCGACTTGTGGTTGACCGGGTAAACGGGTGATCCGATCGGCCCGGGACAGAACAGTTGAGCTAACTAAACTGAGAGTTTGAAGAAACAGGATTAGCGCAGTCGCCACTGTTAGACATTGCAGGAGAGACATCGTAGGTAGTAGTTCTTCTTCACCAAGTCAATAGAGAAGGAAGAGAAGAGAAGAGAGAGATATGACTTTTGTGGGTTTGTTTTTTTTTTTTTTCTCCATTTGGTATATGGCATTTATATCAAGAAAATCACTTTTTGATTTTTTGTTTTGTTAATATCGAAGTTTTTTTTTTTTTTTTTTTTGTCATTAGTTTTTCTTCTCTGAAAAAGCCGTAAGCCGCGTGATTCACAGGTAAAAGTTTTTGTTTTTATAATGGCATCCCAATGAGTTGAAAAGTCTTGAAGTTAGAGCTATCTATTGTTTTAAATGTTGCATCTATGATGTCAAAAAAAAAAGAACAAAAAAAAAAGTGTTGCATATACTATTATTGTTTACTTCTTTCCTACAAATATATCAAAAAAAATTTATTTATAGTGTTTTTGAGTAATCATTCAACCAACAAGGTTTAGATCATGTTTGAGGAATTATGATCTTAGTTCCACTAATTTTGCGAAACAAAAAAGACTTTTGATCCAAAAGAAAAAAAAAAACAAAAGGCAACTGAAACCTATCATTCATAGTTTAAGGTTTGGTTTTCTTCTTAGAGATAGATAGATACTAAAAAGACTCTCTTTTTTGAATCATTGACTGATTCGGGTGATGGTTAGTTTCTTCTTTTTTTTGGTCAAGAGGTGATGCTAGCTATTCAACTTATTATTTCATAGGAATCTTATTTACAATAAACTATTGCACAGTAAACACGAATAAACAATGAAGAAAAGTAAGAAACGGTTGGTCATGTTTGAAGTCAGTGAGTGATCAGCAAATGGACCTTGGCGTGGCTGGACTTCACTCAAACCCCCACCAAAACAAAAATAAAAATCTCATTATCCTTTTATCATTTTCCTAAATTATTTATTTTATTCATTTCGATTTTTAAGATATTAATAAAGTTAGAAAAGGACATGAATGTGGTCCTGTTTCTATTTAAAAAAAAAAAATAGGCATGGTATAGAAAAAGACACTCGAGTAAATAAGTCAAGAAAATTGTAGATGTGGTTGTAAAACAAATGCGTCACCCAATTGCAAGACCAATCCACACAACTATTTTTTCCAAGTGTGAAAGATGTGTAGATTTTTTCCAGTTAACCTTAAATGTTTTCTTGGATTTCATACAAATATTGGTCTTTGAGATAATTACAACAATAAGAGGTTTTAATGGCTACACCATGCATAATAAAGTGAAAGTGGGGATTTCGGGTTTTATTTTATGCGAACATGATCTAGTAAAATTTGGATCGTCAGTTGATTGATGCGGATGCGAACAATTAAGAAT
Source organism: Camelina sativa (assembly GCF_030686135.1). Taxonomy (NCBI): domain Eukaryota; kingdom Viridiplantae; phylum Streptophyta; class Magnoliopsida; order Brassicales; family Brassicaceae; genus Camelina; species Camelina sativa. The sequence continues at coordinate 8,372,374 of NC_141884.1, read as the reverse complement.
CCCAACCAAACAATGATTTGGTTTTGAAGAAAACACCTTTATAAGAGAGAATGATATATTGATATGTTTGACAAGTAGGTTTTATTTCTTGAATACACTCTACAAAACATCATATATGTGAATGACGACAAACAATGAATAACCAACCATTAACCCACCCCGTCTTGCACCTGGATATACGCTCCCTGCAGCGTGCTCCATTCACAGTTAACGTAATTATCTTTCTTCCTCCTAAAAGAAATGATTACAGTAACAATTTTTTGTAGGGTGAAATAGAGGTAGAAAAGGAACACACAAGTTTAGTTTGGTGTGAAACTGAGAACAACTTTTGCCTTTATAGGTTGGCTAAAAGAGTGTCATTGGCCCATCCCCACCTTCTCATTCATCTTTCTATTTTACTTCTAAGTTTTGATCATTAATTTTGTTTGCAACATCTAATAATTATTGCATTGTGTTCCTTAAACATTATTTAAGTTCTTTTTGTTTTTTTTTTATTTAAGTTCATGAACAAAAATGTAGTACACCATATCGGGTTTATTTTTCGAAGTTATATTTTCAGACGCAAAAACCATATACAAACATATGGGACTTACAACATAAATTCCCAATTAGCAAATGTGCCCAATTAGCAAATATCAGTGTTTTTTGGGACTTACAACATAAATTAACCTAAAGCAATAAATCCATTAAATTACTTTGAAAAAAAATAAAAGGAAGAACAGCTCCCACGTACATGATTAAATAGTAGTTGAAAACAGAATAAATAACAGAATGAACATGGGAGATGACTAGTACTGTAGTTATTATGAGAGTAGTAGTGGAGGACACAAATTTATAGTAACCTATTTAAATATATTAGGTGATTACCCGCGCTACGCCGCGAGTTTTCTTTTATTTTATTTTTGTTTTTTATCTTTTTAAATGTCATGTCATGTTTTTATAATTTGATCATTGTAATTTCTAGTTTTGTTATCATGCACTAATGCAATTGAAATGAACGTATGAACAACTACTCTTTACATTGAAGTATTTTTCTAACTAGTAACCTTTTCAACAATATCACTAACATAAAAAGTACATCACAAAATTCGTTTATGATCTTGTTTCGCCGGGAACGAGAGAACCTTTGTTAGATTTTATAGAGACAGAAACCTTTAATAATACAAAACTCACTAACAAAGCAATTTGCCACACAATTAGCTTACTTAGCAATGTTTATTTTATTTGATTTAAAAAAAAAAATATCTACATCAATCTTGAGTGAGTGATCTTCTCCTTTATAGCCCAACCCTTCCCCTTCATTACAACATTTCTATATAAGATGAAAAAGTTCAACTTTAGTTAATAATGATTTTTACAATTAAATATAGAACAATGATGAATGAATCATTAACTTTTGGAGTGGAATATGAAAAGAGACTACATGTTTTTAAGTTAACATTAATTATGGACATGTGTCAGATGCTGGAATGATGAGAGGTGTGCTGGTGCCTTCTACACATGGACTTACCTCTTGCCACTGCACTAAGCACTAAGGTCACTTCACTGACGATTTATCTTTTCAGTTATACTTAATTATATGGAAGATCTTTGAAAGTTTCTTCTAGATTGTGTCAATTTTCAATTAATCTCTTTACTTTATTCAAACATAAATATATGATTCTCTTTTCACTTTTATTTGATTTTATATTTTAACTGTTTTGAATTATTATATATTATATTTATTTAAAATATTTGTTTTTCAGTATATTTATATTACTCAATCGATGCATAAAACAAATGCGTAATGTATAAAATATCACATATCTAAATTAATAATTTAAAGTTATACTATAAAATAAACCAAAATGATTTCGAATACATATGAACAAAGAGCTTCATTTATCATACATTTAAATTTATAAATTTTTATTTGCTTTATTCTGGTTCTTTATTTTAAATAATATCTTTTACAAAATTTAAAATATCATTAACTTAGATATATCTAATTAAATTGATTAAAATAATAATATGTAAAATTAAACTGTCTCATGTTTACAGCAGGTTAAAATGTTAAATCATAAAATTAATAATAGAAAATAAAGAAACTTTAAACACTAAACATAAACAAAATTAACAAACAAATACAACTTAATTTTTTTTTTAAGTTACAAATAACTGGTCTAGATTAAAATCTTAGTATATATCATAAAGAGTGTCAGCTCTAGTCTTCTGTTTCCGGGGAATCCTCCTCAAAGTTTGGTCATAAATACTCCCTCTATATCAGAATAGATGATGTTGTAGGATTTTATTTTGTATCATAATAGATGATTTTCTGTATACTTTTATCAATTAATGCTAAGAAATTGCAAAGTTCAAGAATCATTAAATGAAAATTTAAGAGTTTGATGAAATACTATTGGTTAATAATTATAAAAATATAATATTATAAATAAATAATACACTTATTGTTAAATAATAAATGTTTTTCTTGATTCATGTAAAAATCCTAAAACATATCTATTATGATAGAGAGGGAGTATGTGCCAACAATCTCACCTACATCAAATAGGCATTCCGGCCTAAATGATGACTCGAGATCATCATCTAATAGGAGCTTTTTAGGCTCAACTAAGAAAGCATTGATGGATCTCGCATTCAAACAGGAAAGAGAAAAGGTTAAGTTGATTTTTCCTGGAATGTCATTTGAGATGACGATCACACTTGGTGATACATTATACCTCACAGGATTGTCAATTTCGAAGAAAATCATGTCATGTATCATCCTATGAACTCTCGCAGTTTTATCCTCAGGAACTACATTATCAATGGAGATATATAGATTATATATATGCAAAAGAGAAAAAAAAAAAAGAGTGTTAAAGAGAGCTTATAATAATGAAAAAAAGAATTTACCTTTGGGAACGATATGTATTCCGGCCCTCTGATAATTATCCAGCACGCCATCTGGGAGCTGGGCCTCCTCAGGAGAATAAATCCATATTGACATCACACCATAATAATCTTTTTCGTCAAGAGCGGATTCTATTCTCTCATAGATCATCTTAGGATGAGAAGCACTTAAAGGAATTGGGTAATCAGTGAGGTCCCAGAAGACGCCTAGCCTAGTCCCTGAAACTGGTTGGAGAGGCTCTGCATGTACAGTAAAGTTGGATTAGATTCATTAACCATTAATTTACTATATATGTCATATGAATTAGATTAACTATTTTGAGTTAGAAAAAAAAAACTTACTGGAGAAATCTTGTCTGATCATGGTCTCGACTTGTGGCGTTTCCGCTGCCTCCTCCTTATGTTTCTTTATCTTCTTCTTCTTCTTCTTCTTGCACCTATTATTAGTACTTACTACGGTTATTCTGAAATCCAAAGCGTTATCTAGTATCCCTCTAGGCCAATCAGGGGCAGTGAGCTTTTCTTGTGCGATATCCATAGGCTGTACTAAGAAAACATTGTAACCTCTCGCATACATAAAGTTAAGACGAGTGTGGAAGTTAAGACGAGTGTGGAAGTCAATGTCTCCTTGGCAGCTGATGTCATTTGAGATTACAATCACATTCGATTGTTTACGATAGTCTAGAGGACAGTCCAGTTCCCATAGTTGAGTGTCATGTACCATCCTAACAACTCTCGCAGTTTTATCCCCGGGAACTATATATATATCAAACGAAGATAAAAGATTACATATAATACGAAAAGAGTAGTAGTGTACAAGAACAAGAGAGAGAGAGAGAGCTTAAGGAAAAAAGAATGAATATATATATATATATATATATACCTTGGGGAACGAAATAGATTCTGGATTTGTGAAACTGATCAAGTATTTTTTCATCCGAGAAGGGTATCTCCTCAGCATAATAAACCCATCTTGACATCACACCATCGGTAACACGTTGATGAGCCAATTTGATTCTCTCAATTATGGTTTCAGGATCAAGATCATAGGGGAATGGGCACTCGTTTGTGTCCCAGAAGACACCTGTCTTACTCCCTGGGACAGTTTTGGTAGGCTCTGCTCAAATGACAAGAAGAATTAAATTGAATTTACACAGTTAACTTATAAATTTCGAGACAGGAAGAAAGAGAGAATCATACATACCAGAGAAATCTTGGTAGCGTGAGCGACAAGTATTATTGACAACTAGTGAAGAAGAAGAAGATAAGGTTGCTCCTTCACTTTGGTCCATAGCCTTTCGTCCATCTAATAGATACGTAGAGCAACATAGCAGGTCTGGATCATGAAGAAATGTCTGTTCTGATATTGCTTGGCTGCTTTCATGCTGAGGTTGAGGCTGTACTAAGAGAACATTGAACCCTCTTGCTTTCACAGCCCAAATAACTCTTTTCGTCTCCTTGTCTTCAAGGAAACTTTTTGAGATTACCATCAAATTTGCTGGTTTTTTTTCATCGCCCAATCCAAAAATCAATTCCCATAACATTCTAATATCTGGAACTGCACATACAATATATATATATATATATATATATATATATATATATATATATATATATATCAAAGAGGAGATCGTACATCGTAGTAGTAGAGTATTAAAGAAGAAGAAGTTAAAGAAGGAATTCGCATTGACTTACAGTTGTGTGATTGGTAGTAACATATGCCGGCATCGAAATATTCATCTAACACGATATCGTCAAGCTTAATCTTGTCAGCAAAAGCCATGATTTTAGAATCCCCACAATGATAACCCATTCTCTCTAGAGCTGATCGAATGTTCAAGTAAATCATATTAGGCTTCATATCTTTAGGGATTGGATAATCATCCATGTTCCAGAACACGCATGTGTTAGCACCACCTGCGATAACGCATTAAATAACCACCATGATTACGACACAGCACGAATTCATATATATACCCGATTATAACACTCTGCTAGTTTTAACTATTACAGATCGATATCGAGTGATTCTAGGAGCAAGGAAGAGTGATCTTACCTGTATTCATGGTTGAGAGATTAGAGGGGACTATATTGAAACTTTGGGAGAAGAAACTCAGAAGAAGAAGAAGAAGAAGAAAGAGTAAAATTACTAGTTAGGGTTGAAAGCTTAGACTTCCCTTTTTATATGCGACTTGACTATTCTGAGCCGTTGGATCTCTCAACATAAATTAAGGGTTAAGATGTGTGCAGCAACCTTTCCACAAAAAAAAAGCTTGAAAATATAATAGAATAAGGGCCGGCCCAAACTATTTTGCAAGACAATAATATGAGCCCATTACCAAAAAAGAGCTGCAAAAAATTGGGGACCGTGGGGTTCACACTGGGAACTTCTGGCCGAGCACAATATTTCCAAAAGCTACGACGTTTCATTATAGTGGTTTTGGAACGATTTGAAAAGAGGATGTCCTTTTATAGGAAAACAAAAAAAATTGATAACAGTTGAATGTTTTCCTCTGATAGAAACTAAAAATTCTTCAAGAAATTTAAAGAAGGCATTACTGGACTGAAAATAATGTTTGAACTCAAAAGCAGAGTTAAACAAAAGAAAAGAAAGATGGAAACGTCAAAATACATATAGAGAGATTATTACCACCAAGTATAGCTAGTAGAGTCGTCTAGGTTGTCAGAATCAGTATCAGAATAATCAGTCTCCCAGCTGCTTTGGCTGCTATAACAAAAGCTGTCAGGGTCATCAAAGTCGATAGGACTTGAACCATCTAATAATCTAGTACACTGCAAAACTGAGTCTACAGAACTAAATAATACTTCTTGTGCCTCATCATCATCATGAGGAGGCTGAACCAATAGAACATGGAAACCTCTTGATTCCAAAGCGTCAAGAACCCTGAGAATCTCGTCGTCTTTTCGCGGGTTTTTTATGATTAACATTAAACATTTTTCTTCCTCCTCCGACAAGGAAGATGCATGTGTAGTCATGCGAAATAACATATTCTGGATTATAGTAGACTCTTTATTATCTGGAAAAAAATATACCAAGAGATTAGAAACATAATAATACTATAATTTAAGAAAATTTTAAGAAAGTAAAAAAGTGATGAAAAAGTTTACTATATATGTGAAAGACGAATATCACCTAGGGATTCGTAGAAGAAAATTCCGGGAACAGAAGCTATGGAGCTGTGCTCCTCCTTAGTACCAAAAGCAAATATTGACAACGGACCAATATAACCCATTCTCGGAAGAGCTGCTCCGATACAACTGGAAATCAAATGATCAGTAGAGGCTAGGGTTTCCTCGACGAGCCAGAAGACGACTGTGTTGATCGAGTACCAAGGCCCTGAAAAACGATTACAAATCTAATTAAATCCAGATCCACTGATTGATTCACAGACATATATGACATCTATCTACTAGTTAGCTTATTACGAATCAATATCTAAGTGATATCAGAGCAAGGAAGAGAGAGATCTTACCTGTAGTTTTTTTTCCTTTTGAGGTGACGACGTGGTTCATGGTTGAGAGATGAGAGACACTATTGAACTTTGGGAAAAGAAACAAAGATAAAAGAAGAAGAAGAAGAAGAAGAAGAAGAAGAAGACGAGTAAAATTAGGGTTGAAAGGTTGACTTTTCCTTTTATCTGCGACTTTACTATTCTGAATTATCGATTGTACAAAAAGAATATATAAGGTTTGGAAAACAAACATTTACTAGAATTTAAAATAAATATTAATCTTAGTTACACACGTTGAAAACAAGAAAACTCTAGACTCGATACTTGCTTTCTCCTCAGCTCTAAATCGTGCTTAATTATTGAATTCGGATTGGTTAGCACGTCCGTACGTCGTCACCCATTTCATCCCATGGTCTTGAGTCGTGACTCTCCTTCCTTAATTAGTTTGATTATCGTCGCCCATTTACGCCAGCTTTCAACGAATGACATGTTTTTTTTTTTCTTTCTATTTCGATGTAATATAAAGAAGATCCTATTCACAAAACTAAAATAATGCACACTTATGTCAAAATTTTCCTATCTACTGATGATCTTTATAGCATTAGATGAGTCTTTTTCATTTTTGACATCATTGTATCAATGTGGATCGATCTTCAAATATTGTAGTATCATCATGTACTTTCTCTAGGATGGACACACTGATATTATCATCTCTTTTCTTTTCAACATATCATCATCATCTTTTATATTCTTTGATTTCCTTCATATTAACATCTATAACTTAGAGGTCAAGTAACAGTTTTTGGTCTCTCTTTGTCTTACTTAATGAATCTGCTTTCTCCACCACATTTAATTCTGGGGACTTTAGTAAGGCATATGAACATTTCAATCAAAGCTTTGTTATCTTGTCTCTTGCCTTGGTACCGCATCAGAATTGCTTCTGACAAGATACATAGATATATCACAACAAACATTTATCTTAGCCAGCCAACCGATCATGAATCAACAGACGAGAACCAAAATTGAGCATGATCCTTTCCTTTGGCACATGAACCCTGACACATCACGTTCTACTGCTGAATCTCTCTGGTGTTATTTTTACACCCAGACATGGACCAGTTTCCTTCGTCCTCCCTAAGTTAGTAGATCGGTTCTCGACCATTGAAACAATGTGGAGCTCATTTGTTATAATCCCCAATACCTTTGGCATGTTAATGAATTTGCCTCTTTTTAGGGAGAAATAATGACTATGTACCCCCGGGAACTAGTCTAATCAACCCGATATGACCTCTTGAGTTTTCAGGCCTTCTCAAGTCTCAAATTCCACCTGATGGTGGGAAAAATTAAGAGGGCGGATAACGGGTTTGGTTTACGGGTTGATGGCAAATAAGTTCTCATTTGCTCTCTGGTACAGAAAAGCTGATGCTTCCACCCTGCACCCAGACGATGAAAACTATTACAAACAGGAAGAGACCAGTGACTGTATCTTTAAAAGGAGACCAAAAGGGCCTTACCAGCCAGGATGAACAACAAATCTACCTCTGCTTAGTGCCCAATTTACCTGCTCAAACAAAGACATTCAGAATATCCCAATGATGTTTCTTGTTCGGCCCAACAGTTAAATTTTGCGGACTTCCTTACCTTGTCGGTACCAAGAGAATTGGTGACAACATGAGTGACATGTTCATCCACCTGTGTTGTGCAGACAGCACCAAACTGCTCAGCTGTTTGCCACAAGGGATGCAAATGCGGTTTGGCTTCACCCACTGGGATTATCCGACTAAATACAATTCGACAACCAGCCAATATCTTTCGTTGCTCGGAAGCTAAAATATTTCTCACATCTACTTCGTCTAGTGAAGTGTTCGAGAAGAAACTTTTATGTATTTTCTCAATGACCTGTACAGTGAAATCATGTCATGATGCTGACATCCAAAACGACTAGTAGAAAATAACATAACAAGGTGTATAGATAAAGTGCAGACCGCTAATGAAGATGCCAATGTGCCCTCTTCAGGTACCTCATCACGATCTAACTCAAGAAGAGAGGGACCCAGAAGCCCAAATTGTCGTCTACTACAAGGAAAATAAAGATATCTGCCACAAAAATATAATTAACATCAGCCTACAAATATTATACAGTCTCATGTTAGCCATAGTGCGAAAGATGATACCTTTCAACAGCTATTAAATTCACTTTGTTATGAGGCCATACTCGGACAGAGTCGTCTATGATCACCACAGACGATTCCATACCCATAACTCCTTCTAAATCTTTGCTCTTAGGTACTCGTTCGTCTCCATCAATGGGATCTCCATCATCTCCTTTCGATATGACTCGTCCATTAAAGAGAACCCCTTTGGGATCAAGCAGTTTGGCCATCTCTGTAGCATACAATTTGTTGCCCATTGTGTAAAGATGTAACTCGTACAGCTTGCTAGCCTGAAATTCACAAGAAAAGTTACATTAAAGTCTTGCACACAGATTTAAACAGCAAGCAAATAGTATTAACTGTGTCACCTTCTCCAAAAAATTCCAAATCCCTGGTCTCAGTTTCGTCCACATTCCCATATGGGGGAAGCGATAGAGATGTCTATGTGTTTTCTCACGATCTTGTTCTTCCTTCTTTCTTAATATCTCCTCATGGCGGGATTCAACTTCATTAAACTGAAAACGACAAAAATAACAACTTTAGAAAGAATATAAGAAAATTAATCAAACTAGAAGGGGAGATAAACTAACCTTAGCTGAATTGAGAAGGGTGTGGTCTATATCCAAGACAAGAGAGAGCTTTTGAGATGCAAACATTTTATTCTGTTCCTCTAACCTCCGAACTCTCTCTCTTTGAATAGCTACTCTCTCCATGTCATCATACCCTTCAAACAGGTGTTCCACATCTCCCCAACTGTTCATCGAACGAGTGGGACCAGCTGCAGCAGTTACTGATGTGGGTGAAACTGACACGCTCTCTTCCTGGCCGTTGGGATTTGAAGGATTATGTTTAACATCTCTTTCCGTCTTAAGCTCTACTGAATGCGTGGTTGCTGGGGGATTGCCAACTTGTTGTGATACAACAACCATATCAGCAATATTTTTCAGGTTTTTGGTGAATTGTGTTGAAAAATCTGGTGTCTTTCCACCCGAAATTTTCATTCTGCCGGTACCATTCTGGCTAATATTTTGCCGTGGCACAAGCTGGGAAGGTGTTTCTAAGTCTTCTGTCTTACCCTTAATAGTCAAGGCTCCCATTGTAGAGGACTCATTAACTTTGGACTGCTTTTCCACCAATGAGTCCGTTCTTTGAAGAGTACTTCCATGCAGGATTCGGCGAGGATCACGAGGTTTCATGCGTATGCTTCCAGATTCGTCCTGAAGGATAACAAATGATTTAGTTGGAGAAAAATTGAAAGAAAAGGTTCTACAAGTCCGTCTATATAAAGGATACTCACTGAGGGGGCATTTTGGGAAGAATCCTGAAGCACTCCTGGCTTTGAAGAATTAGCAGCTAAAGCATTTGATGCGGGTATACTAAACGGTGTAGATACAGAAGAGCCAGGAAGTTGAGCTGCTCTTCTTGGATCCATGGGCTTCTGAACAGCTTTTTCAGGTACCTTTTGCCTTTCTCCCATTTTAAGGAGATTCAGTAGCATTGTAGGATTTACTGCAATATCCTTCAAAAGAGATTGCAATGATGCAGCGTCAATTGAAGCTGTTGGTACTTTTTGGCTCACAGAAACAGCACTAGTGGGCATAACACTTGTTGTCATAGATGTTACACCGTTCTCAATTGGCCTGGGCTTGGTGTCCACTTTTGGAAGTTCTGATGATTCTGTATCCTCTAGCCAGCCACCAGTTCCAGCTGCTTTTGGTGCATCCATATCACTCTTTTGTCTTTTCCATGCAGGCCCATCAATAAAAAGTTCATCAGCGGCTTTTTGCTTTCTTGGGTTCACCAAGTCCGCAGAAAGTTCTACTTTTGAAAGATTTCTAGCATCACCGGACGAGTACGAATTAACAGTTACATTGGCAACATCAGGTTTCGCAAGCCGTAGTCTTGGATCTCGACTCTTTGCAGAAGGTTTCACTGTTTGATCAACTGCAACTACTGTTTGCGTAGCACCAGTAGTTGGCGCAGAAATAGCATGAATTGACAGATGATGCGGTGGAACAGTGCTAGATACAGCATTTGCAACAGGCATGCTTCTAGAACTGAAATTGGAGGGTAGAGGAACGTCTTGCCCATAAATTAGGAGGGTCCCCGGATTGGAGCTCCTAACAACAGAACTAGAAACCTCTCCACCAATGTCTCCATTGCCATCATTAGGTTCTCCTGATGGTGTTGGGCTTGGAAGGTCATCTGTCTTAAATACTGAATTAAGACCAAATTTTTTCTGGTAGGTAGAAACTGCTTTAAGGGCATCACTCTCATATGGATAGACTTTGGCACCTTCAGTCGCTTTGCTCTCTCTACTAACGGGAAAACCTGGTCTAACCATTGTATGGCGAAAATTTACTGGTAAACTTGGTGTTGTTTCCCTTGTGGGAGATGGAAGGCTGTCTGCATCATGATCCTTATGAAGGTCTAGCAGAGGTAGCATAGGAAACCTACTCCTTACGTAGGAAGCTCCTCGATGGGCACCTTCTGAAGACAGCTTTTTGGCAAGAAACGAATCACCATTACTTGTCTGAGTCATTCGAGTAACATTCTCCTCACCCCCGCTGGTTCCAGCATAAAGTGCAATAGCAGAACGACTTAAATTCTGATTCATGGCCTCTATCTGCAAAACCAAGACATGTATTTATGTAAGAGAGAAGGCACTCTTCCCAAGGTTTGGAATAGTGGAAAAGATTTTGACTTCTGTTAATTCAACAGGCGAGCGAAAGGCACACACCTCATTTTTCTGGTTGGATGAGAGAAACCGGGAAAAATGGTCATTTACAAGAGTTAGCAATCTGCACAAGAAAAACCAAAAATAGTGTGAGCATTCTGAGAACTCCAGCATGTTTAATCAAAGGTTGGCGCAAGAAAACAAGCTTAAAAACAACCTTGACATAGTCTCCTTATTAAGCTCCTTGGAAATATTATCCAGCGAGCAAAACACCTGATATAAGAAGATAAGAGATTAGTTACATGGAATCCGAAAGTAACATAGCATTAAGTAAAAGAGTAGCCATACAGAGTTTATGGTTTGAAGAGAAGCAAATGACAGTTGAACTAAAGTATCCCTCTTCGGAAAATCATCATTATCAGAAACAAGCTCTCGCAAAGACTCCAAAGCCCCCAAAAGCCTCGAACAAACTCCTTCAAATGCTCTGAAAGGAAACCAAAAACATGGACAAAGAAAATCAAACAACAGTCATCAACTCAAAGAGATGTTTTAAATTTTTCATCATCATCATCATCATGAAATAATTAAGACCCCATGAGATCTCTCCATTCTCTGGATAGACTTACGTCTGTGCTTCTACCAACGAAGTACTCTCCAACACCCCACGGATGAGTTTCACTTTGTTCTCCAAATCTCTCTCCTTCTGAATACGATCATCATCAACTTCACTAACAGTTTTCAACACGACAGAATCAGTTACCTCCTCAACTCTTGCAACCAAATTCTCATCAGAAGCAGACTCCTCCACCAAATCAATCTCACCTTCCTCCAACTCTCCCTCTTCTTTCTCATCATCACTATCTTCAATCACAACAATCTTATCACTCTCTCTTGGTTCATAATCCATTCCCAAACCTTCATTGAGAGGTTTGTTCTTGACAGCATTAGCCCAAGCAAGATTAGATAAACCCGAATTCACATATCCACAATAACCAGGATACTGATGAAGCAAATCCTTCATTGTCCAAACCCTAGGTTTGCCACTAGAACCACCACCACCACTACCAACAACTCTTGCTCCATCGACGTCTCCTCCGCCAATATCGGTTACAGTAGTATTCAGCTTAACTTCAATCGAAGTGTTAACCGAATCCGGAATCTCACCTTCCTCTACATCACCCAATACCATCAAATTTTCATCGTTGCCCATTCGAATTAGGGTTCTAGAACAACCAGATCGAGCCGCAAGCATGTAAATCTCTCACCACTTTTGATTAAAACGAATCGATACCCAATCCAGAAAACAAGAATCTGAATTCAAAAAATCGCCCCCTCTTTTTTTTAGTCCCGGTTTAGAGAACAGATCTCCAAATCGGAAAAAATTAGGGTTCTTCTCCAAATTTAACGATTCAAACAAAAAAAACAGAGATCCAAGTTTAAGGAAAAGGTTATCAATTTAACTTTTTCTTTTTCGCAAAGCTTTTTCCCAGTTTCAAAATATTCTCGATCCGAGATCCAACCTTCGAGAAACAAAGAGTTCTTCTTCTCCAAAATCCAATTTTGAGAGATTGTTATATTTTTTCTTCGAAACTTGGAAGCAAAATGAAAGAAATAGACGAAAGAGAGAAAATACATAAGAGAATCTAATAGAGTTTAATCTGGACCGTACACGTCAGCGATCCGAATGAGGTAAATTATGTCAGAGCGACGTATGAGTTGCGGCAGATGAGGGTATGTTAAATGACCAAAATAGACATATATCTCTTGTGATATATTTCTCTTTTTACCAGTTATCAGTTAAGTGTCCGATGATGATCCCAATCCCCAAGTCTTTGACTCGAAAAAGTTGGTCAGTTAACTTACCACTCTATCTAATAAGGAAGCAGAGGTTCGTACGTACTAACTTAGTACTACTCAGAACTCACGTACACTTATTCCTTCGGTCAAAACACGTCTGCGGCTTTTATGTAACTGTTACTTGTCTTTTTTTTATTATATCTAACTTAATCATTATAATTTTTCTTAGTTATTTTTTTGACAAAAGTATCCGAAAATTATATATAGCAAAAAAAGATGGGAAAAGGTTAAAAGAGAACAACAAAAATTACGATACAATACAATCAACTCTGAAGTCCGAACCCTGAAGCTGTTTGACAGAAAGAAAAAAATGTGTAATAAGAATTGTTTTATCATAGCAAAATTTTTTAACATGTTTTAGTTTCTTTTACAAAAAACAAAATAAGATAATAAGCAGAGATTGTCCGCAAAGTTCATGTTTTATGTTTGAATGGAACAACAAATCATCAACCCATCAAGATGTGTCCGAATCAGTCCAAAGGGCAAAACAAATACAACTGATGTCCTAAAAAACCGTATAAATCTCAATGTTTATATAAGATGTGTATAAGAGCCTCTCTTGTGGTGGCATCGATATTCAATCACCACAAATGGTGGTAAATGGAAAAAGAAGAAGAAGAAGAAGAAGAATGAGAAGTAACGTAGAAGCGCGATATACAACTAAACTTTTACTATGTATCTACAACTTATCTGCAATTTTCGTCACAGCATCTGCGAGCTTGTTGAGAACAGCGACTAAGCTATCACCGTGATCTTTTCTTTGCTCTCTGTCTAGTTTCAAGTTTAAATTCTGAACCTCAAGCTGTGCCGCCAACAACTGCCCATTTCTTTCTAGTATCTCTATCAATTGATTCTGCATCTTCTTCGTTTCACCTTCTTCTTCTTCTTTTTCTTCTCTTTCACCTGTAGATGTTCGTTTACGCTTTCTCTCTTCTTGTGATGTCGATGCACCTTCCACATTTGCTCCTCCGGGATGCTTCTCTTTCACTCTACCTTCAAATTCAAAAATCAACTCTTAGGTGATAAAAAAGATAAAAAAAAACGCAAATATCATACACCAAAAACTATATATTTTAAACTAGCTTTTTAATACAATTAGTGATGCATTTGGTAGTACGAAACCATCTTACTTAGATGGCAACATATTCCACATAACTACTTAGTCAAGAGAAACTCCAGAGCTCTAAGACTATAGATCAAAGCAAAAATAAAGATGTAACACACACAAAGGTGAACATGTATAAATCCTCCAAATCAAACCATAGTGTTCTTTGCAAGGTACTCTACACTTAGTGACACATTTTTTTCGTTAAGAACTTCCGAAGTAATTGTACCAAGTCCAAAAGCATATACCAATGTGGCAGGATCGGACATTCCATGTCACTGGTTGACTGGTTCGAATCCTAGCACGAACGATCTAATGAGAATAACAAAAAAAAAAAAACAAACCTTGATCTGCTCCACAAGCTGCTTGCTTCTCCTTGTCTACAACATCTTCATACAAACAATTTGAACTTTCATTAGCATTGGACTCATGGTGATGATCTGATGACCCTAAAACAAAAAGACAAAAACTTTGATCTGAACTTACCAGGAACTGATTTGGGCACAGGAGTCGAATTCAACTTATCCAGCCGATCAAAATCAGACAACAACCCTTCCTCCGACGCCGGAGCCAACCCAAGAGAAAGCGTCGGAACCGCCGGAGGAGGAATGACACCACCATCAACAATATCATAAACCTCCTTATCGAAAAAACCAGGAAGCTTCTTCTCCCTACGAACATCATTCCTCATAACCCAATACGACTCCGTCTCTTCTTTAACCTGAGACTCCCATTCTTTAATCTTCTTATAATCTCCGGCGAGATTGCTCCATCTTTTACGGCACTGAACCGGTCCACGGTTAACCCCGTGGCGTCTGCAGTAAGAAGACACGGAAGCCCATTTAGGTTCCAGTTGACCCGACCCTAGAGCCATACCCGCCGCTCTCCCTCGCCGGACTCTGTTCTCCGCCACTCTCTTCCCCTGAATCAGCACAAGAATCTCTTGCCTCGTCCAACGAGGAAGCCTCGCCGTTTTAACGCCGTCATCTCCACCGTCATCTGACGGCGCACTACTGTTCTCTCCACCGCCGCCGTCAACGGCGCTCACTCCTAATCCTAACTGTTGTTCCAGAGCCATTCAAACGGAATATTCCCTTTCCCCTTTTTTTTTTTTTGTTTTCTCCGTTTCTGGTTGAAACGGGTTTAGACTTAACGGCGTTATAGTGAGAACATACCGTTACGGCCTTAGCGCCGGGGATAGAGAGAGAGAGAGAGCACAAAATGAAAAAGAGGAAGAAATGATTTAATTTGATAGATAATGACTTCTTATGGATTTTAATCATATTATTTTTTTGGAATTTATTAACTTAAGAACTGTAGATAAATTGACCCTTAAAATCGTTTTATTTAATTTCGTCCCTTAACACAGTCTTAGGGTTCATGTAGATGTAAGTTGAATTCTTAAGGGCATAAAAAAAATCAAAGTAGACCGTAATCTTTAATTCCTAGAAGTCCAATTAGGGGTTACTTGCTTTTCATATGGCTGCTGCAGTGTTGATTTTTTTTTTGTATTTGACACATCACTATCATCACTTCATTTTCTAAGGCTTAGATTCACTCTTAAAACAAAAAAAAGCAACATATATTTTTTTTAATGTAACATAACATAGATAATGCACATATAATTTGGTTTCAAAATCTCGTATTGTTCTTAGGGAGAAGAAGCTTAATTTGTGGAGGCCTGGACTGGAGGGGGCGTAGATTATGGCATTAAACGCGCCCTTTGGGGATTTCTATTGGTTTATTTTTGTGTCCAACTACTACTACCATAAATTGCTTTTACTCCATCATCCTTTATATGGCGTTTTGGTCAATTCTTCCTCCTCCATTTCTTTTTTTGGGGTTTTCTACATTTTTGTCAGCTTATGATAATGACAATTTTAAAGTATCTGGTTTAAACCATTTTGGTTCTCTCTGGTTTTAGGAAATTCACGTGCGTGTAGCAAATGCTGTAGAAATTTGCAAGAGAGATATCACTAGAGAAGTATAACGTTTGTGTGATTATAACAACGAGAGAGAAACACTCTAAAGCTTTAAAACTATAAGGCAATGTTTGTTTTGAAGTAAAAGAAATACATCAAAAGCAAAAATGGAGACGAAACCCAGAAATTTTCTTTATCCAGGTCAAAAAAACATAAACAAATTTTATTTTTCTTAATACAAAATATAAAACATCCTACAACATCCAAAAGTGTTTAACCAAAATTTTACACATGATTATGCAAGAAAATGATTTCAAATTTATAATTACAAATTGTTCATCTTTTAAAAATCATAAACTGTAATACAATTCTAAGTATTATCATAACTTTAATAAAATCTCATTAATATAATTCTTAAAACAAAGTATAGTTTTTCACCAAAATATAAACTTTCTCGACTTTGAAGAGTCACAGTTACGGACTTACTCTGCGTGAAAATAAAAACTAAAAAGTCACATATAAGTGATGATCTCTTCTTCTTAATTCAATTCAGCGGTTAATAATTTAATACTAAGATTAAAAGATTAGGCCAACTTTGTTTCTAATTTAAAAGGAATATAAAATCTTTTTCTTTCCTTATGGACTAATGGATTTTTGATGTCACGATAAAATTAAGGGAGGTCAAATTACTAAAATATTATGTTACTAAACAAAATTGGCTGGATACAAATACACAAAACTCATGATCTTAAGGAAAATTTTAAAATTTGGGGAGGTCAGCTGACCTGCCTTTGATACACATAGGTCCGCCGTTGAGCGTAAACATTTATAAATCCTCCAAAACAATTTGAAACCATAATGTTCTTTGATAAGTAAAACTAGAGCCGACAAAATAAAAAGTGAAGAGACATGACCTTTTTGAAGTATGATTTTAAGTACTACTATTAACCACAGCTTAAAATTTATCTTACGCATAGAGTGATTTTTTTTTTTTTTGGTTGATAAAAAACTTGACCAAGTCAGATAGATTATGTTTAGTACGTAGCTCTTAATGAAAAGTATTGCACTATAGGGAACCCTTAAAACCCCTAAAGGGTAGAGATAATGAAATGAAATGATGCCCCTACCACTAACACAAAATCAAATTCCCAAGGTTTTTTTTTTGTTTCATAATCCTTCGTTTACCACTCAAAGTCTATCTCCAGAAAATCGCATCATTCGTTTTTAATCATTAAATTAAATGTCTATTAATGCTTGATTATGTTTATGCCCCCTCCCACCCGCTTAAAGCCACTTTTAATTTATTTTTATTTCTCTGGAAGGAGTGCCCAATAAAATTATCTTTTGTAGTTTGTAGTTTGTAGTTTGTACCCTTACGCATCCATTACAGTGAAACTCTTTTGTAAAACATAGGTACGCTAGTTGCCTAGATAGACAATTAGATAGACACCAACAAATTTATTGGCAAAAAGTCACATGCCATATTAACCAATGAGCTTGCCCACATTTAGGTTATTATCCTAATGCTTCCTTAATTTAAAACAAATCGTATAGGGATAAACATAAAGTAATCATTTATGTGAGTTTAGTGGAAACTGATACTGTATAAAGTCTTTTTCTTTTTTTTTAACTAATAACTTTAGGAGAAAAGTAACTCTTTCAGGATGACATGATCGTTATTAAGATGTGCTTTTGTGGAGTATGTAATAGACTCTAACACCAATTTATACAACAAACTTGTTCAGTCTCAATTTATAAATACTTTTAGTTTCGTTGAATTCTTATTTCAAAGTAGTCAAGATATGTACCAATATGCTCAAGACGAACCTAGGTCTACGTCCATAACATACAAAGTACAATGAACTGGTCTACTGTCTACATGTTTGCATATTCAATTGGAAATCGAATATACGTCTGGAACAATATGTGGCTTTCCCAAATATCCTCCAACGGATACGAACCAGTAACAGTTTAGTAAACTAGCTGAATTGGAATCAATTAAAGAACAATAGATTTCAAACACATGCAAGGCTTATCATAGTACACAAATCTCAGTACATCAGAGAATACAAATAGGCAAATACAAGGAGCTTTATAGACAAAAGCTCAAATCTCAAACCAGAAGATCGTGTGGAGATGAATGTCCAATATCATCATCATCATCATCATCGTAGGAAGCTGTTGGGTGGGAAATGTCTTAAAGGGTTCTGTCGAAGCAGCTCTGTTTCTCTGTAATTTTTAAAGAAAACAATGTCAGATACTATGTCATGATATAATATATGTTTGGTGAATAATCTAGAGAGGCTTTTTTTGCTTACTTCTTTATCTCAAGGCCATCATTAAGGGGCAGAGCGTTTGATGATGATGAGATAGTTTCATCAGTCTTCTTCTTGTTTCCTCTCTCTCTGCATTTCATAATCAAGTTAATGATGGAAACATGCCTTATTCCAAAAAAAACATTCAAAAATTGTCATACTTACTCTGTGCATTCTTCTTCATCGACAAAAACCTCAAAGGTTGAAGCAGAGGCTGGTGCAGTTCTCACTATGGGTTTCTGAGGTACCTGTGAGGTTATATAAACGCAGTTAAGAGATCAATTTACAGAGATAGATATTTTTGTTAAGGATGGTAAAGGGCAAAACCTTGAATGATGCCCATTTTCTAGGTAAAGAATTGTTTTCTTTGTTCCTCTCTGCTCGGCCTCCAAGCATGAGCCAACTACCAAACTCTGGCTTTGACTTGTCTGATTCTGGTTGATTCCCTGATGTAGTGTCTGAAACTGCATCTGTGTAGATAGCAAACGGTGTCTTGGATGATCTGCAAAAGACAAAGGGTTTACCATAGTGAGTTGAGTGAAACAAATGCGGATAATGAAGAACAACGCAAAGAAATACAAAATCAATCAAACTGCTTACTGAGTCGGTTTTGGTTTTTTGGCTTGTATGTTAGAACTTCCTAACACCTGCCTCCTTGCATCTGCAGAAGAAACATTCTCATGTAAGAGAGCTTATTCAAAACATTAAAGTGATTTTACAAAGTAAAAAAGTTAATGTGACTCACTATTATCTCCCCTAGACAATAAAGTTCCAAAGCTTCTTGATGGTAAGTCACTATTCTCCTTTGGTTCCTGCTGGTAGGTATAACATTAATAATGGTGTTGAAAACCTTAGGACATGCATAATAGATATACTTCAAACAGACAAAAACTTCTTACTTCTTCAGCTGTGTTGGACCTTCTCATCGTTCTCACCATGAATTTCTTGTACGCATCATTCAACTTTTCCACAGGCTTTGCATTTCTGCAACAAGTTTCCACTTTTCAATAAGACCAATAACTTGGAGCAGAGAAACATAAAACTGTGATTTACATTCGTAAACAAAGATTACCTAGAGATACCGAGATTGAAGATCTCATTAGCAGTTTTCACCTTATTCTTAAACTCCATATGCAAAGCATTAGCTATGTAGTAGACAGCATGTGTCTTTCCAATTTCATTAACCTCCAAAAACTTGTATATAACTTCTGCATCAGCACAATGCTCCGCCTACAAAACGACAACAAAAAAAAAATCAATGAGTACTCTCTCTAAATATAAAAAGCATGTCTTGAAAAGGGGTTAAACAAAAAGAAGAAGAGAACATTACATATTCCAACCAAACTTTGAGATAACGGAGATCATCCTTGTAACGTTCCGAGTGCCAAAACTTACGAACACATTGCTCATATATCACTAACAAACCCGAGCATTCTCCTCCTGGTGGAAAAGCCTCCTGTACCCATTTTATACACCTTTCCAAAAAACCCCAAAGCCTCAAGGTTTACAAATTGGTACATCATAAAGATTAAATTCAAGAAACCAAAAAAAGTTGCGATTTTTCAACTTACTCGATCCAAGGAAACAAAGGGTCATCACCGTCGTACTCATCAATAGCCTCAATCAACTTCCTAATTTCCAACGAAACATCCACAAAGATTAAAAACAAGAATCGATCGATTGAACTAAAACCCAAGAAAGAAAGATGTGAAATTGAAAGAAGTACCTGCGTTTCTCGATGAGATCTTTCTTCAATTGATGGTCGGATTGAGATTTGAGAGCGTGGTTGAGAATACCAACATTGCGTCCTCTCTTCAATGGTCGTACGTTCTCCTTGAAAAGCTCCCATTCGTATCCAGTCTCTTGCTTCGAATTGAGAAACTCTGCTTCTGGATCTGAGATCTGAACCCTAGTTTCGGCGGCCATCGGTTGTTTCTTCGCTGGACTTTGGGGGAAGGATTTTGAAAATTCAAGGGGAATATAGCCGTTAGTTTTTACTCAATTAGAGAGCTTCACAACTTCGTTTCATTGATATACACGCACAGTCGGAGCGTGTAGACGCTTTTGTTGGGCCTAAGCTTTAATGGGCCAGAATTTTTTTAATATATAGCGGGGCCGTTGTTTTCCACTTTTTCCTAAACCAGTTACAAGTGGCTGGCCAATGAATACCAAACCGAACCGAAATTTATTTAACCGAATCTTAAATTATTTCCAAACGATAAATCTATACTATTAAAAGGGAAGCATTTTTAATAAGTAGACATAGATTAAGAAATTATTACATGAAATGCCACTGAAAACAAAATAAGAATATATATAAATCATGTATCCAAACAGATTGATATTTATTATGAGCCAAACAGATTGATATTAGTAGTATTAGCTGAACCGAAATTAAAAGATATAATCCTAAAAAATCGGGTGCAATTAAGATGGGTTCTAAATCGGTTTCCAAACAGATCACAGTCTAATAATAAAAATTACCTAACATTTATGAAAATTAAATTTATTACCATAAAAATCGGACACT
Source organism: Camelina sativa (assembly GCF_030686135.1). Lineage (NCBI taxonomy): Eukaryota > Viridiplantae > Streptophyta > Magnoliopsida > Brassicales > Brassicaceae > Camelina > Camelina sativa. The sequence continues at coordinate 8,351,450 of NC_141884.1, read as the reverse complement.
TAAATTCAGAATTATATATATGTAAACATATTTAACTTGATAAGATATTTAGATATATTTCTGGAAACAACAATTTATTATATAAGGAATTGAATTGGTCAAACCTAATTTGATATTATAAATGACGTGGTTAATTAAAGAAAGTAAATATAGAATTATCAAAAATGGAAATAGATAACATTAGATTTTCAAATTTCTTTAAAAACTTAACAATATTTTTTATGAAAATAAAAAAATAATTAATAATAAGAAAATAAATAATGTAACAACTAAGAAAGAAGTATGCTCTTTTATATTGATTTCAAACTGATTAATAAGAAGAAAATATTTAAATTATAGGTAATATATATATATATATATATATATCCAAAAATTATTATTTTAAAACTTATGAAAGTTTTTAGTGTTCTTAAATAACAGAGCTACTAAATTTAAATTTTGTCTAAAATCTATTTTTACAAAATTATTATATTTAATTAAAATAAATAACGATTAATAGTATAAATTAAAATCTATAATAAAATTTCATCGATTATGGTGTGAATTAATTGAAGATAATTGAAGTAATTAGTTATTTTGAGTTATGAAACAAATATTCAAACAAAATATAGGCGATATGATGGCGAATTTTGTGGAAACTATCAACGAACAATTACGAAATTTAAGCAATATATTTGGCAAACAATATTTTAATAATAAATGAAAAATCATAGACAGATATTGAACTTTTTCTATACCATTTTCCTATGTATAACGAAATTTTTTGTTTAAGCCTAGAATATATTATTTCGTTTTTCAATTTTAATAGCACATAATTTTTTTGTTCTTTTTGCTAATTGAAGATCTAATTTGAGTTTTATATTCTTGATTTCAGCGTTCGAATAGAGCATGGAAATGATTGTTTCTCCACCTTGTGTGTAACTGTTTTTTCAAACCAATGGTACTTTGATCTATTTATTCTTTAAATTTACTTAGTTAATTGACTTTGTAGATTTTATATTATGTTAAAGTTTGATCTTTCTTTTTTATGACACACCCTTGATTGAAAAATCATAAATATCGAGTTCTTATTAAATACTAATTAGGATATGGATAAGAGAAAGAAGAGCAGTTGGTAAAACATGGATCCTCAAATCAAGTAATCGAGCTAGATGGTATGAAGCATGACTACATCATTCTTGCTTTTTCATTTTGTTTAAAGGTTAGATTTTCAAATTTGTTTTAAAATTTAATCATATTTTTTTATGAAAATGAAACAATAATTAATAACAATAAAATGACTAATGAAACAACTATAAGAGGAATATGCTCTTTTATATTGATTTCAAACTGATTAAAAAGAATATATTTAAATTATAGGTAATATATATATCCGAAAATTATTGTTATGAAAATATTTTATTGTTCTTAAATAATAGAGCTACTAAATTCTGTCTAAAATCTATTTTTATAAAAAATATTATATTTAATTAAAATAAATAACGAATAATAGTATAATTTAAAATCTTTAATAAAATTTCATCAATTATGGTTTGAATTAATTGTAGTAAAGGTTATTTTTAATGTATCATTAATTTGTGTGTTTTGTTTTTGAAGATTTGTTTTTGAGGATGGCAAACTTTGGTTTGATATTTTGGACTTGGGAATTAAACACATTAAGAAATTTATTGTTTGGTATTTAAATTAGCTAATAATTAGGGTATGTTTATGAAGAGTTTTAGCCAAGGAGAATGTTGGATCACACAAGAAACAAGTACAAAACCATTTTACCAGGGAGTAGTACAATTAAGAGACTTTAATTGTGACGTGAAGACTATACTACTTGTGATTGATTTTATTGTGTTTAGACTTTTAAATGGGAAAACATGTAATCGTATTAAGGAGCAAGTGCATCCATCCACACATATTAAACTATTTGAAATAAACTTTTTGTATATCAATAATTTCATACCCAATATTTATGAAAATTATATTTAAGAAGTTTCCATAACCATTTCTATTAACAACAACATAACTATATGTTCAGAACCATGCCATAGTTAGGAAAAAAGAAACATTCACTTAGGGCATTAAATTTTGGAGAAAATATTAGGAGCATATATTATTTAGACTTTAGTCCTAATAAACTTATGTTTATATGAGACTTAATGGTTATGCTAAAATAATGTGTTAATAATATAGATAAATATGAAACAAATATTGGGCTTTTGATATGGGCTTAATTAAGTGACTAGAAAACAATTACTTCAACAATTAAGGTTTTTTAAAAAGTTAATAAATATTTAGGGTAAGCAAAGAAATATATATCCCTTTCTCCTCTTTTCTGAACAGAACTCAGTAAACAAAGTTTTCCTCTTGGCACAACTATGTATATGTTACAAGAAATCAAATATTACTTATGAAAACAACACCGCACGTACGTGCGGGTCCGTATCTAGGCACGTACGTGCATGTTTGAATCTCTTACATATTCCTTATTCGTTGGACTAAAATATACAATATCAAATAGTTAAATAAAAACTTAACATATAATGGGTGTGACATATTTACTGTCCCAAAATAACATACCACATTTCTCTTACTATTTTTTTTAATGTGATTATCTTTGTTGATAACAAAAACAAATCCGATCACTCTTTTGTCTAAACCGAATTAAAAACAAATCAAAATTGGTAGTATATGGATATTGAATGTGTCTAACATTTCTAAAAAAAATACATTTACAAACATAACTTCATATATATGTAATATATTATAAAGCAAACATAGTTTTTGAAATCAACCCCGCACGTACGTGCGGGTCCGAATCTAGTTAATTTTATACAAAAGAGTCCACACCGAACCTAAGATCATGAGAATATTAGTATATTTCAATAAATATTAGTTACAAAAATAAAATTGAATACATGAGAAACAAGTGTTTTTGCTCTAAAGTTAGCAAACCTATTTTTAAGGGTCTGCTAAATCTACCACTTTAGATAAAAAGAAAATTGATCTTAAGGTTGAAAATAGTTTTTTCTTCTCATCTTTTCACAGCCAAGGATTACGTCCACACGTTCACACTGCTTCGTTCAACCATCACATTCCTTTGCTGTCTCATATATTGTGAACTGCTTCGTTCAAGCATCACACTTCTTCGTTCTCTCATATATAGAGCTTCCTAATTAACAAACCCTATTTTCTTCTTTTAAAAATTTTCATTTTGCATTTATCAGTCCAGTGATTGCTTCATTGCTCTGGCTATCGTAGTTGTGATTTACCCTTTGATTTTGTAGAGATACCACCGTCAGTTACAATATTCCAAGTGTTCTTTAGTCTCCCAAGTAATTTGTCGCTTTCAATTTCATGGTTCTCCGATTTGAGTTTTATTGTTGGTCGTAATTGAGTTTCCAGAGTCGAAACGCTTTTAAGTCGTGATGTTTTGGTTTGTGTCGTTCATCCAAGAATCACAAGTACAAAGAGATACAACTCATTATGATGTAGTAGTGTTTGTTTGTTTTCTATATACCTCAGTGTTGTAGTTGATGTAAATAACAAGTTCCAGTTAATTAGAGTTTATTTCTCATTTCTGTTTTCTCTAAAAGAGAAGAGTCAAACGTCTCTTACTCTGTTACAAATTTCAGGTGAATCCTTGATGTGATGATCTTTCAGTTTTCTTATTTTTCGATTTTGTGGGAAAAGCTCAATGATGTAGAGAAAATAGTTTACTTTATAAAATAGAAATAGTTATAATTTTTTCTTTGTTCTTTTGTCTAATTTTTCGTTTTACATTTGAACTAAATCGTTTACAATAGAACTATTGTTACTTTCATTTGAAATATTGAGCCAGATTACAAGTCTGCCTTTCAATCTTATCAAGCATTTAGCAAATCTATGATTGATTTCCTACTATACCCATAAATCTAAAAGAATAATAAGTAGGAGCGTGTGTGACAGTAGGATAAAGTGTCTAACTAAGGATGTATAAACGAAGAACATAAGGTTCCTACAATGCGGTGTTTGGGTGCCTCAATTTTACGTAATTGGCCACCAAAATAACCTGACGGTATGCCATGGTGAGACACTCTAATCTTGTATTATGTAAAGGCTGATCATTATATATCACAATGGACAATTATGTAAATAGGGATTTCCAAACACCGCATTGTAGGCTTATTTTAAATGAAATATTTATTTTAATTTTTTTAGTTGAAATCTTATGCATTTCAAAATAATGTCTAAACATTATCTTTTAATCCAAAATTACATCTTAATTTGTGAGATTATTTTTATTTTTTTACTTATAGTTTCAAATCATTTTTACATTTGAAAACCTACATTTTAGCCATTTAGAAATTTGATTATATATAATCTTATTTTTTTCTAAAGCTAAAATATGTGTCACTAGCTCATATATTCAAACTTTCAAACTAAGAATCTAGTGATGGTAAAGGCAAAACATTTAGATTGGTGCGCTACAATCTCAAATCGCTTTGATTCATTGCTGGCTACAAAATGTTTCATTATATTGATACTCTTATGATTTAGTTTTAGACTTTTACTTGAGTAATTAAACGAATCATGTAAACCATAATTCAGACGCTATATTTAATTATAACTTTGTCAAGTTGTGTACAAATTCTAGCACAGTAGCAATAGCGGATCCAGAAACTATTTTTACCGGGTACAAATATTAATTTAATAATTATAAAAATCATAAAAAAAATAGCTATAGGCTAGCTTACATAAAGGGAGACACATAACCCTAACATGTGGTCAAAGCTAAAGCACACACATGGCCTTTAGATAAAGCAAAGCTAACAATCACTAGATAGCTCAAAAGAAAGGAAAAAAAAGGATAGGATTGCCTCATCATTGGGAAGGACGTGGTGATGCATTAGAGCTTGTTGCCTCATTAAAACCCCTTCGGTAAACCCATTGGAAAAAAACCCGAAGTAGGAAAAAGAGTACGACTCCTTCTAATGACTTTGGTGTCTTCACCATTGGGTAATGGTGAAGACCGTCTGGGTGGCTTCAGACGCTATTGGTGGATTCCTTGGACATTGTTCTTGATCATGAAGCTCACGCTCTCGGACAATTCTTTGATCATGCAGCTCATTCTCTCGGACAATCCTGGGGGCCAGCAGATTACACTTATTCCAGAGGGTCCTGGTTGTGTTGTTGCTTCGTGTCTTGGCTCCTGGTACTAGTCTTGGAGTTTGGCCTAATCCATTAGTCTCAGATCTGGGTCGGTCATCTGGGTTAAATCATCCCCTCCCCTTGTAAAGGTTTAGTCCACAAAACTTGCCCATCACCTACATCAAAAGGGGCTAAGTCAATAACGTTGAATGAAGTAGATTTTTGGAACTCTCCAGGTAATTTGATGTGGTAGGCGTTGTCGTTGATCTTGGCATGAAGCTTCTTGACGAACTCAACACCCTTCTGGATAATGGTGGTGAAAGGTGTAGCTATGGTGCTAAAAGCCTTAACAAACCAAAGAAAGACACTCACTAGATTATGGAAGCTTCAGACTGGTGCGATGCTGGTAGGGGTCGACCATCCTTCAATGGCTTTGATCTCCTCTTTGTCCACCCTAAGCTCTTGGATAAGTGGTAATACGCATGGTTGTTCCCCCGGGAAGACGCCTAGGCTTGACTCCGTCCAACAAGTAGTTCTCTTTGGTCCCTATACTTTAAATATCTTTAAACACCATGAGTAGTACATGACAAGCAGAATCACTAAGAGACTTCCTAATATTACTATAATTAATTAAAAAGTTCATTTTAGTGCTGGTATTCTTAGACAACTTGGCTTGCATTTCATTCACCTGAGTGGGTGATAAATGTTTTAAGCTAAGGCGTTTATTATCATTAATAAAAGAGTATTGGTTGGTGTGGCCCCAATGTGAAGTTCCCTTGTCTAACTGCCAAGGACGCCTTAATAAGAGGTGGCCAGCTTGCATTGGAACCACACTAAACGAAACCATGTATTGCTCATTGAATTTTATCACGGTCTTGTCAACCATTTAAGCTTATAAGGATTGGGGTGGTTTGTGGTGTTAAGAGAAAGTTTATTGATCATATAAGAGCTTGCTAAATTAGTGCAAGAGCCCCCATTTATGATCAAACCACAAACCTTCTCGCTCACCGTGCATTGAGTGTGGAAGATGTTGTCCCGTCCGTTCGCATCCTCTAGAGCTTGATTGGTGCTAGGATTCGTCGTATCATGAGAAGTTCCCCAATGTATGGTTTAACAATGGCTTCTTCAAGGTCCATCCCTTCTTCCTTCTTGACCGGTTCAGCCTCATCCTATTCAACTTCTCCGGATGCGCTAATTATCCTGGTACGCTGGTCAGATAGTCTCGTGTATAGTGGTCCCTTCCATGATATTTGAAGCACTCAATGTCTTAATTCCTTAGGTCATTGAATTGATCTGCCCCTTTGGATCTTGGCGGTCGTCCCTCGGTTACTTCTTAGGTTTGAACAAGTCTCCACAATAGCTGGTTTAATTATGTTTTAGCCTCGGGTAGGATTGTGGGATGGTGATGCGTTTGGTGACAAAGTAGGAATTACTTGGGTCCGGTTACGACTAACAATTGCGACCTTCCTCTTGATTTGTTGTTTGATTTGCATAGCGAGGTGCAATAATTCTTCGAAACTCGCATACGGTTGCGTCTCAACCATCCTAGCAATCCGATCTTGTATTTTATATAAGAATTAAGCCATAAGAGCTTCTTTCGATTCGTCCAATTGGAGTCGGTTCCATAAATTTTTGAACTCTTCATAGTAATCTTCCACACTCTTGGTTCCTTGAGATAGCCTCCATTTATTTTTTGCATCTCGTCGTGGTACATGGGTGGAACATTGCGTCTCCTCATGATAGCCTTCATAGCATTCCAAGTTGGGATGGGTCGCGCTCGGTTCCTTCTTCGTTCGAATAAGTCTCGGTCCCACCATGTAAGAGCATAATACGTGAGTTAAGCCGCAACATAAGCAACCTTTCGTTGCTCTTTGTAGTGATAGCACAAGAAGACATGGTCCATGAGACTCTCCCAATCAAGGTATGCTCTTGGGTCTTCCTTCCCGGCAAATGTAGGTACCGTGAGCTTAAGTTCTGGTTCAGGTGGTCACGGAGCTTGGCGATCATAATAGCTTTTATGAAACCTATCTTGTTCTCGCTCTCCTTCCGGGTGGTTCATATCAAATTAAAATAATTAATACATATCAGCTTTTATTTCCTAGGTTGACACATAATTGTCCTCTCTTCAATGCTCGAGTATCAATTATAATATTCCCAAGCCCAAAAAGAAAACCAAGATATCTTCTTCTTCTTTTTCCCATATGTTCTAAAATCAAAGACCAAGATTGAGGTTTTTTTAGCTTACAATGGCTTTTAGATTTTTAGGAGTATCAATCGGGCTTCCCCGGCCAGGCCCGGCCCAAAACCTGCAAAGCCCGCATATATTTGAGCCCAGCCCAGCCCGGACTGAAATATTCCGTGCCTATATTTCACCGGCCCGGCCCTAACAAGGCTACAGGGCTTTTTCGAGCTTTCCCGAGCTTTTTTACGAAAAAAACAAACTTCTAATTCTATAACATGTCATAAAAAGCAATGTTTAAAGCTGCATTATAAAACGAATCAATCAAAATTCATATAATTCATCAATATTCACTAAAACCAATCTAATTTAAAAGAAAAAGTTTAAAACCAAATAATTTTTTATACTTGAACCAAATAAAACAATATAGAAATCATATAAAATATCATAGATAAAGATTTTAAAAGTTATAAGTAAAGTTTTTAAGTTATGAAAACTAGGATTAGAGTTATAAATTTTATTTACAATAAATAATTAATCAAATATTCCAATCAAATAAAAATGTTAACAAAAAAGTAAAAATATTTATTTAAGGGCTTTCAGACTGGCCTGAGCCCGATTAGGCTAAGCCCAAAATACCCTATAGGTCGAACAGATTGAGCCCGAAAAACCCGATTTTTTCTGGACATATATATTTAAGTCCAAACCTGATATTTTTCAGGACCAGACCGGACTAGCCCACGAGCTTTGGTCCTAATTGACATGTCTATAGATTCTTGAACAACTGCTACTAGCACTTGATCTTCTATTTCGTCTTTCAAATTTTCTCCTCTTCTTCGATTCTCTACCTCCAAGTCTTCTTATAAATCAATCGGGGTAATTCATATGTTTTGTGTCAATATCATGTATATGCTTCCCTTTCGTCATTTCTATAAACTTTCTTGATGAAGGAACAGACAAAATTGTCTTCTGTGTACATCATCTTCTCCAATTGGAGATGGATGATTAACTTCGTTTGTTGTATTGATGTGTTATTCGAATCACAGAGTTTGTATTAATTTTTTTTATTGATCAATGTTTTGTATTCACAAACTTGTGCATAAAGATTAATTGTCTGATGATCCTGTAATTTTAAAATACAATTTTGTTGATTTAGAACGTTTACATATTTTTACCTTAGACTTTTGCTGAATGATTAATTTAATTACAGAAACGTTGGTTTGAGGATCACACATGCTTTATGTAAAAGTATGACCAACATTACAGATAACACATGCTTTATAATTTATAAGATGAACAAAATTATACAAAGAAAAAAAGAAAAAAATTATGTAATACACATGTTTATGTAATACACATGTTTATGTAAAGCATGTGTAATACACATGTTGGTTTGTAACATATTTTATGACCAACATTACAGATAACACATGCTTTATAATTTATAAGATGAACAAAATTATACAAAGAAAAAAAGAAAAAAAAAGCTATATACCATTTTATGCTCGGGTTTTGAAATATTTCTACCCGTATATATACAAACACACACATTTTTTGTGAACACTAATATATATGGAATATTACAATATTCTTCATCCTTTTGGTCCTCCTCTGTTTAGCAGTAGTTTGTTTTCTAGAGATTCTTTACGCAGATGATTTAATATTATAGTGATTTCAAATAATATATAATTTAATTATTACAAATTATATAATAAAAAATGATGCAATAAATAATGACTAGAAAACAAAAATCAAAATAAAAATTACATTAAACACTATCAAAAACTTTACTATGACAGTTAATTCCAAACAACATTAAAAAGTTACTTCCAAATAGAAAACAACATTTTAAAATTTTAAAAACAATTCCGCAGTGTAGCGCAGGTATCAATCTAGTTTAATTGTAAAAATTGTGTTGTAACAGTTGGTTATTGCTTTTGTACAAAATAATTCTATTTATGGCTTCCGAAATGTTCTCTGCTACTCCTCTTGCCTTAAATATAGTCTATTTGGTCATAAAATATGTTACAAAATACAATACCATAAAATGAATAAAACATTGTTTGTTCTTTGCTTATTTTTCAGTACAACACATTAAGTTTTTATTTTTATTTTGTTTGCTCTTTGGCATTTGGTTGTTTTGATTTCAAAGTTCAAACCAATAAAAATAGTTGCACATGAATCATATATATGACATGGATGTAAAATATTAAAAGATAAAATAAACCAATTCACTTAGCTCATCCACAAGACACACCTGATGCATTTCCCTTCAACGAGTAGCTGGAACGCGTCGTTGATGTCCTCGAATTTCATCTCAAGTGTCACAAACTTATCCAATTCAAGCTCCTTGTTCAAATAGCGTTTCAGAAGAAGCGGAATGTGTGTTTTAGCCTTCAAACCTCCAAACAACAAACCCATCAAAATCTTCCCTTGGTGAAGAACATCAGACGAGTTTAAACATATCTGTGAACCCGGCTTGTCCACACCTAGAGTTATCGTCTTTCCCCATCCCTAAATGTTGATTGTACCATGCAGAAGTTAAATCCTCTAACATTCTTCGACTTATTTGATGTAATTCTAAATCTAGTTCTACGTTGGTTTTAGGTAGAGATCAATGCCACAATACCTTTCTACAGCAAGCATAAGCTTCTTCAACCAAAAAACTACTTCCAACACACTCAAAGCAATAGTCCGCTCCCCCACCAGTCATCTCATTGATCACCTAAACACAAAAATATTTAAGTTATATGTTTTATCAATTAATGTCCATTGATGATTGATCTATATACTATGTGCCATTACCTCGCTAACACGCTTGTTTTCACATGTCAAAGAGTTTACAAACTCGGTAACTCCAAATTTTTGCCCTGCAAAAACATGATGTTAAAACTATTACGATATGGTGTATTTTAAAATACATAGAGATTTCAGCAATAGTTGTTCAAAAACAGAAGAAAAACAAGGAAAAAAGAATTAAGCAATTTATATAAATATTGAGTAAAGAAAATTACTAACCAACTTGGAATTTGGCAGGGTTTATATCCACACCAATGATTCTAGAGGCACCACAAAGTCTTGCACCCTCTGCAACCTGGAAAAATCCACACATTTATTCATTTTAGCAACTCATAATCAAGAAAGACTTATAACTACATGATCATTAGTCTTAATAGTAATTTTACCGCTAGTCCGATAGAACCAAGTCCAAAAATCACAACTGTTGGTCCTTGTTTAACTTTGGCAGTCTCCCAAGCAGCACCAACACCTAAAGAATAATCAATGTAACTCCATCAAATTAAATCAAAGACTACCATATTTTAGATATATATAATATATTTCCAATAAAGTGATGTACCAGTGGAAACTCCGCAGCTGAGAAGACAAGCACGACTAGGAGGAACCGAAGAATCGATCTTAACAACGTTAGCAACATCAAGAACAGTGTATTCGCTAAAGCTGGAGACGTTCAAGAAATGAAAGAGAGTTTGGCCATTGAGGTCAGTGAATCTGCTCGAATTTTCGTATCTTGGCATCCATGGCGATACTTTGAAGGGAAATTTGCTGCATAAGTTGCTTTTGTGAGATTTGCAGTCAACACATTCACCACAGTCAGACATGAACGTTGGTAGTACAGTGTCTCCTTCGACCACTTCCTTTACGTTTTCACCAACACTTTCCACTATTCTGCATAATCAAATGTCACTTACATCAATATTTCTATTTGTTCAAAAAACGCTTTGAAGTGTGTAACTTTGGATTTTTCTTGGGTTTCCTATGCATTTTTCTTGATTTAGAAATCTAGCAAGATATATTGGTTTATGCAAAATGTTCAATAAGAAAATTACATAGATTAATTATTTCCTAGTTGTGAGATATAATGTGGATTAGTGGGTGTGGGTGATTTTTTTTTTTTAATACAAATTCACACATTATTTTGGTGATATTTACTCTCTTTATCCAACCATATCTTACTATAGTTTCTTTCTCTCCTTCCCTCATTTTCTTACGCCCACTATCTTTTGTCTTCTAATCAGGGGCGGATCTAGGCAATAAGTAGGTGGAGCACGTGCCCCATACTACTTTTTAACAATTAGCCAGTGGTTATGTGTATTTATGTCCTTCAGCTCATTTGGAAAATAGGCACCCATGTGAATTATGTGGTCTTGAGTTCAAACCCTATTTGTCTATTTGTTCTATTTTATTTTTCTCTTTTTTGGAGGTTACAATTTTATACTTGTTTTATGCCTTTGTTAGTCATTTCCTTTTAATTCCTTTTTTGCCTACGAGATGCATTTTGCATTTTTTTATTCTATTAAATTTTATTTTTCTTTAATAAATTTATATGATTTTAGTTTCGTTTAATTTTTCTATTTCCATTTTAATTTTTGAATGAATTATTTTTACTGTACTATACATATATCTTAATTAATAATTGATAGTAAAACAAGCAAATTAGTAACATTAAAAATATTATCAGTTTATAAATAATTTATTATTTTTTAGGGTTTAAGTTTGTGTGATATGGTTAGAAAAGTAAATTTAAATGTCTATTTTATACTGAATTGTAAGTTTGTAATTGTGTATTTTCTAATTAATATTTTTAAAAGATATTTTTATACCAATAGAAAAAATACTTTTAAAACTTTGGCTCATTAAAGATGCAAATTCAAGTTATCAAAAAGATATTTTTAAATATGGTTTACTATATAGTTTTAATATTCTAAATATATATGTTTTGTGCCCCAGTCAAAATATTTGTCTGGATCCGCCAGTGCTTCTAATTATAGGACCACATAATTGTGAACATTCTGAATTACCGTTTAGTTTTGATTTAATGCTTTTTTTTAAGCTAGATTTTGGTTCATCAGTTTTTGGTTTGCTTCGTTGTGATATTCTTAGGTTTTGGTTTGTCAGTTTTTCTAGAACTGAAAGATGTATAAAAACATAAACTATAAAGAATAACTCTTCTTTATTAATACCAAAGAAAATAACTCAAAACTTTGGTCTCTCTTTCTCTCAAACTCAATCTCTCAATTCATAAGTCATGCTACAACTTTAGCATCTCCTTATATATAAAACTCATAAATATATTTCCTATTCCTAATAGGAAAATTTCCTCTTTTTTAATTTCCTATTATATTTAGATAGCTCCTAAATATAATCTCCAATTTCCATTTCTTGATTAGCTTGATCTCCAAGCTTACTTCAAGCTTACTCCAACATTATCCCCTTTAAGCTTGAAGTCTTTTGCTAAATCTTGAACTCCTATGAACTCTCTCATTTCCTTGAACTTATTCCTCCCAAGTGCCTTAGTAAGTATATCAGCCTTTTGTTCATTCCCTGGTACATGCTCAACTCCCAACTGTCCGTTCTCTATGCATTCTCTTATGAAGTGATATCGCCGGTGAATGTGTTTACTTCGACCGTGAAACACCGGATTCTTTGTGAGTGCAATATCCAATTTATTATCCAATAGAATTGTCACTTTTTCAGTTGGAGCACCTGTAATCTCTCCAAGCAAATCTTGAAGCCAAATTGCTTGCTTCGCTGCTTCAGTGGCTGCCATAAACTCAGCCTCACATGAAGACATCACCACTGTATCCTTTTTTTGTGTGCACCAAGTAATTGGACTTTCTACAAGGTAGAATATGTGTCCCGCCGTGCTTCTTCCATCATCTGGATCAACATTGTGACTTGAATCACTATATCCTACAAGACTTGGTATTTTGTCACATCGCGTGAAGGTTATACCCAAGTTAGTAGTGTGTTTCAAGTATCTCAAACACTGTCTCATAGCATCACCATGTGGAGCTCTGGGACTATGCATGTATCTACTTAGAACACTCACACAATATGACATATCTGGTCTCGTATGAAGCAAGTATCGAAGACAGCCAACATTCTTTCTAAAATTAGTAGAATCAATCTCTCTATCTCCTTTGGCTTTTGATAGTTGCAGACCTTCTTCCATGGGTGAATAAACCGGATTACAGTCCCTCAGTCCTGCTTCCTCCAAGATCTTGAGTGCATACCATCGCTGGTTTAGTGTTATGCCTTTGCTATGCTGATCTACTTCGATTCCAAGATAGTATGTAAGCTTCCCGAGATCACTCATCCCAAACTTTGCGGCCATCTCCTCTTTGAACCTGTTAATGCGATATGAATCAGTTCCAGTGACAAATAAGTCATCGACATATACTGCAATAATAAGATGACCTCCTTGTTCCTCCTTTCGATACACAGATGGCTCTTTAGAGCACTTGATGAAATGCAATTCTGTAAGAATGTGATTCAACTTGTTGTTCCATGCTCTAGGAGCTTGTCGCAGACCAAACAAAGCTTTGTTTAATTTATAAACCTTGTTCTCACTTCCTTTCTTCTCAAAGCCCTCTGGTTGTGTTACATACACTATTTCTCTTAGTTCTCCATGGAGGAAAGCTGTTTTAACATCCAGATGATGAATTTCCCAGCCATTAGACGCTGCAAGTATGATAAGTAGTCATATGGTTTCTATTCTAGCTACTGGAGCAAACACTTCCTCAAAGTCTACACCATATTGTTGTACATACCCTTTTGCAACAAGCCGAGCCTTGTATTTATTTATACTTCCATCTGAGTTCCTTTTGAGTTTGAAGACCCACTTAAGTCCAATCGGTTTTGCCCCAACCGGCAAGTCTACTAAATTCCAAGTATTCAATTTCTCAATGGAGCCTATCTCATCTTCACACGCCAACATCCATTCCCTTATCTCCTTAGCTTCATAGAAATTCCTTGGCTCATTGTTTAAGCATAGCAGTAGTATCTCTCCTTCTTCTTCAGCTAGTAGAACATAGTCCTGAAGATACTTGGGTTTGTTGCTCTGTCTCTGTGATTTCCTCAGTACCGGTGGTGACTGGTGTTCTTCTTCAATCTCAGCTTCTCTAACTCTTGCGTCTTCTCCATTGTTTGCAGGCTCATCACTTTTATCTGAATCTGCATTTTCACTCTCATCGTGACTCTTGTTTCCATCCTCATAACTCTGTTTCTCAAGATTCTCCCTTGCTTCTTCAATACCATGATTACCGAACTCACCAAGAGTGATGCTGAAATTTCCGTCACTACTCTGTTCTCTACTATCCTTCCTCCAATTCCACCCTTTTGTTTCATCGAAAATCACATCACGGCTTACAATGATTTTTCGAGATTGAGGATCAAGAAGTCGATAAGCTTTGGTTCCCGGTTCCGTACCTAGATGAACAAGCATGTTTGATCTGTCATCAAGTTTCTTTAACAATGGCCTGTCAATCTTTGCGTAACTAATACACCCAAAAATTCTTAGATGATCAATGTTGGGTTTCTTAGTCCTGAAAGCTTCATACGGAGTTGTATCCTTGAGTGCTCTTGTAGCAATTCTGTTCAAAAGATAGGTAGAATGGCTAACTGCTTCTCCCCACAAGTAGTTAGGTACATGCATGTGCTTTAGGATGCTTCTTGTCATTTCCATCAATGTCTTGTTGCGTCTCTCGACCACACCGTTTTGTTGTGGAGAATATGGAGCAGTGAGATGTCGTTGTATACTAGCAACTTCACAGAATGAATTGAATTCTTGTGACACAAACTCTCCTCCTCTATCTGTTCGGAAGACTTTGATGGTGGCACCTGACTCATGTTCCACTAAGCGTTTAAAGTTTCTAAATTTCTCAAATGCTTCACTCTTTTCTCTGAGAAGGATTGTCCACATACACCTGGAATGGTCATCAATGAGCACAAATATATATCTCTTACCTGCGGCTGTACTCGGTGTTATGGGGCCACACAAATCACCATGGACAAGCTCAAGGATCCTATTTTCTCGAAATGAGGTAGATTGAGGGAACATTTGTCTTGCTTGTTTCCCAAGTAAGCATGACCCGCATAATTCCTTACCAAAAGAGACGTGTGGAATTCCTTGAACTAGTTCTCTCTGTACCATGGACTTGATGGTTTCGAAGTTAACATGTCCCAGCATGGCGTGCCACCGGCTTGATTCACTTATATCCGAGAGGTTAAGACATGTGGTACTCTGTATCCCTATACGAACCTTGTACAAACGATTTCTCGATTTTTCTGCTTTAGCAAGTAGCTTCCCCTGTGAATCATGCATCATGAGACATCCTCCTCGCATCCTTATATCACACCCGGATTCTGTGGCTTGTCCCAAGCTAATAATGTTACTCTTTAGGTTTGGGATGTAATACACATCTGTCATTATGCGAGGTTCTCCATACATATCAATGAAAGAGATTGAGCCTTTTCCCTTGATGTCAATTCGTGAATCATCTCCAAATCGTACTTTGCCTGTAACAGATCCATAAATCTTATTAAAGTACCGACGATCTCCTGTCATATGGTTACTAGCGCCGTTATTAAGGTACCATATGTTCTCTTCGCCGGTGTTGGTTTCGTAATCGCTTGGTTTGCAGTGCTTCTCATTCAGGTATACGACCTCGTGCATCATGAGTTCATCAGCGTTTTGTGAATCTGAGTTGTCAACTTCTTGAGCTTCTTGTAGCTTGAGTAAACGATCATGATAGCTTGAGGCAAAGTGTCCCAACTTATCACACCGAAAACATGTTACTTTTGATGCATCTCTCGTATCAATGTAACGTCCTCTGCCTCTTCCCCTGTAGAACGAGCGACCACCTCGACCTCGTCCTCGAAAATCGCTCCTAAAATTGCTTCTAAAGTCTCGATATCCTCCTGATGGAGCCTCTGAGTACATAAGCTTCCCTTGGTCTTCTTGAGTAGCTCCTTCTTCTTCAAAGATACGTTCTTCATATGTTTTTAACTGACCAACAATGTCTTCGAAGCTATTGGTGTTAATATCTAACACTTGTTCCAAAGCAGCAACAATGTGTATAAACTTCTTGCGAGGTAAACTTTTAAGAAACTTCTTGACCAATTTAGATTCCTCCATGTTGACTCCTAAAGCGGCTGATTTTGATGAAATTTCAGAAATTTTCCCAACAAAGTCATCAATTGTTTCTGAATCTTTCATCTTAAGGCGATCAAATTCAGCTGTTAAGGTTTGGAGGCGTGCTTCTTTAACTCTATCTGTTCCCATATGTCTTGCTTTAACTGCTTCCCAGATCTTCTTTGCAGTGTCAAGTTCACCAACCTGAAGAATAAGCGCTTCTGGTATCGACTGGAAGAGTAAAGCTATGGCCAAATTATTTTTCTTGGAATCGGTGGATACGGTCTCTGTTGTACCCACGATTGTTCATCTCGGGTAATGGGCTAAGGCCCAGACTAAGCACACTAAATGGGCCAAGGATGTAGTACGGACCGGCCCACTAAGCCCGATGAAAGGTTGAAACGTAGAGAAGCATCCCCCGAATCATCTCGCAGCTCGGACTCGGTCAAAGATTCCCGCAATTAATCGGGTTGATTAGGGTGCAAGATTTACGTAGAGAATTTATTAGGCATTGATTGTAATGAACTGATATAAATACGTAAGGAGGGCCATTGTAAAAGGGATGGAAAAAAAACTTTTCTCTTGAGCAATAATATATACACTTTTTCTTAGCACTTTAAACTCTAAATTTAGTTCGGAACTTTAACAGTGGTGGGTTCCTCCGCTCAGAAACACTTCGGAAGGAGAATTTTGGTTTTAGTTCTCACAGTCTCTGCTTCAGATTCTGGCTCGATAACCTCCCAAACTTTGTTAACCTTGAGGGTGATCTTCATACGCATAGCCCATACCGTATAATTCGTAGAGGTGAGCATGGGACATGCGATGGAAGACCCTCCTCCTTCTTTAGGTCGTGTCGTAGATGGCACGATATCACCCATCCTTATCTCTCTCTTCTTTTCTCAAGGTTCTGATACCAAATCTAGAATTGAAAGATGTATAAAAACACAAACTATAAAGAATAACTCTCTTTATTAATACCAAAGAAAATAACTCAAACCTTTGGTCTCTCTTTCTCTCAAACTCAATCTTTCAATTCATAAGTTATGCTACAACTTTAGCATCTCCTTATATATCAAACTCCTAAATATATTTCCTATTCCTAATAGGAAAACTTCCTTTTTTTAACTTCCTACTAGGATTTCACCCGCGGTACACCGCGGAACTAAATTATAAATTATTGTATTTTAAATAATAATTTTTAATTTATTTAGTTTTCAAATTTTCAATTAATTAACTTTTTTCTAATTAGTTTAGAATTTTGTTTAGAATTTTTTTTCTTCTTCTTATGTTTTATAAAGTTTATAACCTAATTACATTAAATTTGTTATTAGATAGAATATAAAATTCTAGATTTGTTTTGTTCTCTAGAATTAAACAGAAGTATATGCCTATATAGTATGTTAGTGTATATTTTTATGTATATTTAATTTTTTTTTTGGAATATTAAGAATGTGTTATAGTATGTGTAATATTTTGTAGTTCATATACTAAATAATTTATATGTTAATTTTTAAAACTATGATTACAAATCTATAGTATATATGAGATAAACTAATAGTTTTAGTGTTGGTTCTATATTCCAAACATGCCATGCTAGGCGGGTCTGGCAACAAATTCAAAAAATTTTAATCCGCAAAGAGTCATCATATGAAACCCATGAAAGTAAAAATTATTTTTAAATACGTAATACAAAATAAAAATAAATCTATAAATGAGATATCAAATTAAATGGTAAATATGTTTGTTACCTTTTAAAATCATACTGTTAGTTTTTTAAATGATATATTTTATATTTGATTTTGAATATATATTTTAGGGGGAAATCAATGCGTTGAGATCAAAAATCTCGGCCACGGATCCTCCTCCAAGATCGAAAATCAATTCGTGTCTTGGTTAGGCCGATTGTTTAGGAAATTTGTGTATGGAGAAAATATTGTTTTGTAAAATTGAAAACTTAATATTAATTAAATCACTTATAAACTTAATACTTAATGCTAACGGGAGTGGTTCCAATTGTTTTGGAAATTTATTTAGGATGAGAAATCTTGTTTTCAAAAATAGAAACTTAATATTAATTAATTAAATGAAAAACAAATTAATAATTAATGTCAATGGTAGTCTTGTAAATAGGTGACAACTTCATGATTTATTTGTTAAATGTACTTGAAAAATGTATATATAGATTATATTTAGATAGCTCCTAAATATAATCTCCAATTTCCATTTCTTGATTAGCTTGATCTTCAAGCTTACTCCCATAGTTTTATAAAAACTGAAGCCATGTATAAAACCTACATGTAGTTTGGTTTGTTTCGGTTTCAGATTTGTGTTTTTTTTTTCATTAACTTTTCAAAAACATTCATTCTACTCTTGCTCAATAACATTTACATGGACATCTATAGTTAATTAGTTAGTGAACAAAAAGATCCCAATAAAAATTCATGAATGTTTACGTTGACTGACCAAAGATAAATGGATGTCTCTATACATTTAATCTTATGAAAGTCTCAAAACGTTAGACCACTAAAAAAAAGTCCAACAAAGCTCTTTCCACTTGAGGTTTGGAATGAATGGAGAAATGAGCACCAAAGCGGAAATTTCTTTTTTCATTGTGTAAAAAATCTGTTTATTTGTCAGGCTAACGCTAAAGACATTATCTATTTAAGCAAAATATTCAATAGAATTATAAAGAAGAAAAGGTTAAGAGGATGAGAAAAATTGAATAGACGTAGTAGCTATAGACTTACCCTATTGCCTCATGGCCTAGAATCCTCGGAAAGCAGGCTGGAGGAACCTGCAGAAACATGACAAAAATTTGTAAATCTGACTGTACATGTTACGTTTAGTATTAACGACCACAAATGACTAAATATGTAAATGAGGTGTCATATAACTAAAATATCTATCTTGGTTCTTGAACCATGTCAGTCAGTAATTCAAAACCAAAAGAAAAAAACTAAACATGACTAGCATTAATATTGGGATGCAATTATGAGATTGGCATTTTTTTTCATGAGTATAGTAGGATACGGACTTTCTATCTATACTTACAGATTTAGGCTTTTTTAGATTGTACAAAGACAATTTTGCCCTCAATTTTCTTTCGATTGTTTAACCTAAACAAAACTTATATGTGATATCAACAACGATTTATGGAGATGGTGGTGAAGATTATGGAATCTGGTGAATGTGAGGATGATGACGATGATGAAATCAAGTGAACCCGAAAGTATTGACGATCATAAGATTCGGTGATGACGGTAAAATCTGGTGACGACGGTGAGATCCGGTGACCACGAGGAGAGATACGAAAAGACGACGTTGAAAATGAGATGGTGGTGATGATGAGATCCAGTGATAACGGCAGTTTGTGTGGTGGACCGGTGGTGAGAAGAAAGTAGTAGAAGTTGGCTAAGATCTTAATTTAAAGAATGACTAAATTTCAATCTCGACTTTATGAACAGCGGCGATGACGATTGTGAGCCTCGCCTTGATAATGGTGGCTTCATCGCTGTTAAACGCTTCAATCATTTTGTTCGGATCCAACCGATATAGTTCTTGTAGCCATTCTCTTTATCAATTGTATACATGTAATTTTCTAATTTGGTTTAGATGTGAAGATGAATTGGAAGTTTTAATTGGTACTCTTGGGTTTACTAGATAGTATCCTCTTAGGGTTTAGTTTTCTTTATTAAAAATTAAGAATTATCGCCGGAAAAATCAGATTGTATCACCGTATGAACAAAACAAAACAAAAAGTTCAGAAGATCACGGTTATCCTCGACAAGGAGGGTATACTTGTCATTTCGCCCATCAGAAAAGCCTAATCTTATAAGTACGGATAAAAATACCCAATTTAAAAATTTTGGCTGCGCAAAGGCCCATATAGACAAACACTGGATTTTTTTTTCCACCATACTAGAAATCAGATTTTATGTACTGTGATTTTAAAGATATTTTTTTTCTACCGAAGAAGATATTGAATCTTGGCCACAAAAGAAAGAACTCTCTACGGGACACTACCCTTTTGGTGTCTTTTGTTTCTTTTACTAAAAACATTGATATATACATTTTTGCTATATAAAATATTTGAATTCGAGAACTTTGTGTAGGAAAAAAGAACAAGTCATAAGTTAACATTCGTTTAAGTTGTTTTCTTGGTCAACCCGTAACTAATTGGGTCAATCGTTGTGTCACGTTAAGATATAATAATGTTGGATCTATCTAAAATCGTCGGCTATTAAAACCAGTTTTGTAAAGTGTAAATGCTTATACCAAACTTTTTTTATATAAATCTCAGAGTGTTCAGTATCAAGTATCAACGACCACAAATATAAAAAATATCTAAATCTTTGATGGTTGACAAAAAAAAAAAAAAAAAAAATATCTAAATCCGATATGACATAACGTATTCACTAGTAAAAACAAATTATATAGTTACGGAAATATTTGTAGCTATAATGTATTTTTTGTAGCCAAATTAATTTTGTTACTGATTTGTGACAAAAATAGTTAGTAATTATTTGGTCGTAGCAAAATTTTTTGTCGTAGATAATTGTCGCAAATTGCTACAATATAGATACCAATGAAATAGTAGCAAATTGCTACGAAATGTCACAGGTTATTGTAGGTATTTGTTACGGAAAGCATTTGAATTATATGTAACAATTAGCTTCAAGAATCCACAAAATGTCCGTCATTAATTTGTGACAGTTAGCTACACTATAACTAGTGATAAAATGGTTACGAATTACTACGGTATAATTATGAGATAAATGAGATATTTATTAATATTAATTCAGTTATTTGCAAATATGTATGAGATAAATGAAATATTTATTAATATTAATACTGGTAATTTACAAAAAAAAAAGTAAAAGTTAACAAAAATAATTATATACATAAAAAACTACACATCCAATTGGACCAATTGGTTACAAAAAAACATCTACAGCTTCTTCTTCTTCTTCCATTGAAACTTCTTCCTCGAAACATCTTCTTTGATATCCTTAAGAACACGGGTCTTAATTTTTAGCAATATCTGCGTGAATGAGAAAATAAACATAAATCAATTAAAAGTAGAGATATCAGGATATTAAAACACACAAAGACGCAACAATGATACATATAGTAAAGTTAGAACTAAGCATAACGACTTTGAACAACTAATATCGAACTCCAAAGGACCCATAATTTGATATTTTTGTGTGTGTCTCTGTTCAATGTTAAAGAGAGAGAGAGTACGAAAGATGATAAACCCAGACCAGAATCACCGATAAGCAAAAAAGCTTTGAACAGATAGCCACTGCAACAAAAGAGACAAACATCAATCAATCTCAGTGAAGCTCCTAAACTCATAAGCATCATCTTTTGCCATGTTTCACTCTGATGTCAAGAATTACAAACGGGAAAAAATCTTACATATGCTTCGAATCTCAAATCAACATTAATTAGGTTAAAAACCCAATACGAAAATTCGAAAAGTTAAATCAGTCATATTTAAATCCAACCCAACCGAAAGATCGAGCAGAAGCTAGAACGAATGAAGAAGACAACAAAAAAGGAGGAGAAGACATACCCTAGGATGAATCGAGATCAACGAAGCCGGAGAGTGAGAAAGAAGGATACAAGGTGAACATCCGTCGAGCAAAGAGTGTGAAGCCGATGTTAAAGATCCCATTCGAACGGAGAGAAACTGGAGGGCGAGAAGTACATGTGAAAGCAGCCATGGCTATGAGGGAGGGAAGGAAGCCAAAGATCTCGTAGAGACGTGTGTAAATCTCGAGGTAAAAGAAGTAAATGTATCCGTTGATTTTACTTTTATCAACGGTGGATATCAAATGAGGTGCGATCCTCACCTTAAAGAACTAGCCAATCGGAAACAAGTCTGTTTATTTGTATTTTAATAGTTTTCCTTATATTATTTTTTCTAATTACTAGATTAAATTTTAATTCGTGATAAATTGATAAACTAGAGTCAATTTTTATGCATGATGTTATAGCTCGCTTGGTTAGTTGAGTTCTAATGGCAAGAGAAATATGTAATGGCTGCTGGATTGTTTTCTGTTAGTATTAATATCAATATACTAATGCCTTTTTTTGTTCTTCAGTTGATATGCATATTGTCGGATATATTATTAGGACATTCTGTGTTTTGTACTCCTAGTAGATTATGAATGGATTAACCTATATAATTTTGCTTTGTTCTAATGTTGATAATTGAACATTTTAGCTTTAATAACATCTATGTTGTTTTGTTTTTATGTCATCGTCTCCACCACTTTCCTTTGTTCTTAGTGTCTATGTAATTTTGCTTTGTTCTTATGTCATCGTCTCCACTACTCTATGTTGCAAACACTAATACCTCACACCCACAATTACCCACAACACATTGACACAATATGTCCGCTACAGTTATCTACACTATTATTCTCTGTCGTTAAATTGCTACAAGTGCTTGTACATATTTTTTGCTACGAATAATTTGTCGCAACTTGACATTTTCGTAACCACGCCATAGCTACAAATAATTCTGTCCCGAAATCTGTAGTAAGTTTACTACAAATTTAATCTGTAGCTTTTTGTCTTTACTTTGCTACGAATACTAACTAATTTGCCACAAATTTACTGATCTAATATTTTGTCCTTTTCAGTAATTTTTCGTGGTTATTTTTTGCTATTACTTATTTCGTAGCAATATTCTGTAACAATATGATCTGTTTTTACTAGTGATTGGCAAAAATACAAAAAACATGCCTGGCAATATTGGACATTGGAGGCTGTTTCGTTTCTTTTACCAATATATTCAACATTTTGAATCCACGTAGAAAATAAACAATTAATCATAAGTTTCGTTTTTGGGTAGTCCCAGAAATTTATAATATTGAATCTATCTAATGAATATCATATACGACAAGAAAAATATAGATTTTTACGTAAAATGTTGAAACCAGTTTAATTTGTAAATGCCTAAAGCGATGAAGAGAAGAAGAGGAGAAGAGTACACTACTTGGAGTTTCCAGAAAGTGACGTCACTGTGACATAGCGTGGTGCAGATGATTCGGATCCGAACTTCGTAAGCCTGCGGCGGCGCAACCATTATCTCTTCCATCACCAACGGCTCTCCGGCCTTCCTACAAACCGCAGCTGCCATTAGAAAACATGAAGTCAACGTCGTGAGTACCATCCACCGGTCAACGATTTAAAAACATATTTTGAGAAGCTTTCATCTTCACTAACCTTTGCATCGGATCGGTTTTGGTGAAGACTTGTTGTCGCCGGAGGAGCTTCCGTTTTCCATTCTCAAGTTCTTGTTTTTGTTTTTTTTTTGTTTGTGTGTGTTTTGATTATGAGAGTCACAGGTTTGTTCGTCTCTCTCTATTAGTGTATTACTATCACTATATATGTCTAATTTAGATTACTACCGTAGGATATTTGTCGTTTTTACTATTATAAACTATATATCTGTATTTGTGTAATTGTGTTTATCTACATTCGGTGTATTTGAAACTTTCTTTATACATTCACACCAACCTTGAGATGTCGGTGTATTTAATGACTCTATATTATATATATATATAATATAGACTTAGCACCAGAGACTATGCTTGTATGCTTAGCACCAGAGACTATGCTTGTATATATCACAGAGACTTAGCACCAGCAGTAGTAGAAGCATGTATATCTTTGATCCCAATTTCTCAAGAATCTCTTGTATGCTTTATAGATGAATCTTGGCATACAGGGGTGGATAGGAGTGGGCATGGCTGGATTGCGTCTATCGGTGATAGAATCCTGCACATGGGACTAAAAGGATCGCGCAGAAGCTTATCCCCATTACATGCAGAGCTAGATACCCTTATTTGGGCTATGGAGTGCTTATTAGCGTTGGACCTGGATAAAGCTCTTTTTGCTACGGATTGTTCAGACCTACTAAGGATGACGTCTAACATCGAGGATTGGCCGACATTTTCATCAGAATTGAAGGATTTTATTCATTTCAGAGATAGATTTGCTAATTTTAGTATTAGATATATTCCCCGAGAGGATAATATCCGTGCCGATAAACTTGCGAAATGTGCAAAAGCACGAGGTTTCTGTTTTTCCCATGTAAGCTCGTCGGTACCTAATTGGTTCTCTCTCGAAGAGAATCATCTCCGATAACTTAATATATGGGTTTGATCGTCAAAAAAAAAATATATATATACATATATATATATACGAGCTTGAATTCATTTTTTTTTTTCATTTAACTGATGTCGGACAAAAATATAGAGTCATTAAATGCCAAGAAAAAATGTAAAAGAAAAGATAAAAAATTGGCGGAAACTTCAATGTATATTTTTAAATATTTAGAAAATACAAAAAAAGACAAGAAAAATATGCATGTGACACAGCAACAAAAACAGACTTTAATGTATATCTTTAAATATTTAGAAAATACATCTTTAAAGGTATTTTTTTGGTCAATATCGAATAAGTAAATAGAAAAGATTAGTTAATCTTGGATAAAATCTTGCTAAAAATAGTATGAGATTTTTTTTCAAAAATTTAGATTTCATGGAAAAACTAGGTTCGGACCCGCACGTACATACGGGATTAATTTCAAAAACTAAGTTAGTAATCAGATTTGCAATATATAATGTATATATAGATTATCTTAATGAATCAAGAAACTTGATGAAGAAATACCAAATATTCTTGTGTTTGAAAATAAATCTAGGTAATAACCCGTGCTATTGCACAGGGTGAAATTTTTATTTGAGATATTACATTTGTAAATAGATTTATTTATTTAGCATAACATTTATAATACAAACTTATATTGGTTTAAATTCATCAAGTTTATGAAAGTTTAAAATATTAATCGTTTCACCATAAATTTTAGATTGACATGATGGCAGATCTAGATCGAATGTGAACTGAATTAGTGATTGGTTAGATTTTTATCAAAATCTTGAACTTTCAAATCAGATAAAAACCACAAAAAACTAAAATTTATAAACCAAATGATTTAAATAAAATTGTAACCCGGTTAAACCCGTCGGCTAAGCCATCCCACAACGGGAGAATATATTTGAAAATAAATTTAGGTAACATAAGAATATATTTACAAATGTAATATCTCAAACAAAAATTTCACCCTGTGCAATAGCACGGGTTATTACCTAGATTTATTTTATGAACCAAAATTTCTCCCTATAGCAAATGTTCTTGTTTTTCTCCTATAAAATTCTTTATCCTTCCCATCCCAAATATACTTGCTTGATATTTCTTCGTATAATAACTTTCTAGCTTCTTCATCACGCTTATTAAGTTCAAATAAGTTCTTCGTAAAATAGGACGATTCAAAAACAAACAAGTTCTTGTGAAAAAACAAAAAAAAATTAAGTTCAAATAAAGCAAGAAACTGAGATTCATTAAGAGAGTCACGATCCATGACATTAAGAAAATCATTGATATACAATAGTCCGATATATTAGGAAATTATATATGAAATACTTACATATATAGAAAATTATTATTTAAAATAAATATAAAAGTTTTCAGTATCTATTATTCTAAATGGTTGATTATGGAGATTTGTTTGAACTATAATTAAGCTCTAAAATTAATGTTTCTTTGAGTTTTATTCGATTTTAAATATGGAAATATATTTGTTATGGATATCTATTTAAATTCTAAGACTCAAATTTGGTATGATTTTTTTTATTAATCTATTTTTTAAAAAGAAAATATGGAAATATCTCATATCTAACCAATATTTTTCCAAAACTTAATCCCAAATTTTTTTTGTTTCTTTTACCTTGCTAAATTGAATAAGTTTGATTCTTAACAGAAAAAGATATATTTTTTTCACTTCCCTCCAAGTAAAATGTTTTGATTGAAAAACAAAGGGGGTGTATTCAACTTGACATTTAAGTGATTTGTGTAAAATTTACAAATCCTATGTTATTCAATCATGAATTTAAAAAAGTCTCCTGAAATCCATTGTTATTGAACTGATGATTTAAAAATCTACTTTAAAATCAACTGTTATTCAAAACAATTTGTGGATTTAGATTTTAATAAGTTTTAGAGATTCAGGAGGATTTGAGAGGATTTGTTTAGTTAAAAATACAGAAATCTAAATCTCATGGTTTTAGGTGGGATTTGAAAGAATTTCACCATAAATTATATCAACTTCCCTAAAATCTATCAAAATTCCAAAATTTCAAAATGCCATCAAATTCTCCAAAATCATGGTTTTAATATACCCCCCAAAATCTTAGATTAGGTAAATGATTTTGGATTTTTAGGCGCAATTACTTTAGTTCTGGTGAGGGTGTTTTTAATTTAATTAAATTCCTTTTTAAATGGAAAATCAAAGAATTAACTTAGGTCGATTTGATTTTATTTCGGTTTGTAGTATATTTGATTAATTATGTCCTGATTTTTTTGGGAAAACGTTAATTTCAATTAGAGTAATCGCACTTATTTGTTTAATATTGCAATAATCAATCATACATCATTTACATATATAATCTAGGAAATTATGCAATTATCATCTTAATTGAAAATAGTAAATTGATAGACATGTATGATATTATTCCCGTCCTTTTTTCTACTGAATTTAGCAGTTAATTTGGAATCGAATATTCATTTTCTGTTTGATTGATAATCCCCTATATCATAAGAGAAAAACATTATTATCATCTTAATTGAAAAAAGTAAATTGTTAGGCCTGTCAGATTTTATTCCTTTTTTCTAGTGAATTTAGCAGTTTCTTAGTAATCGAATATTTGTTTTCTGTTTAATTGATACTGGTAATCTCCAAAGTATCATACGAAAAATTATCCAAAAATAGCGAATCAATCAACAAATTTATGTGTAAGTATGTCATGAACAAGTATTGATTTACAAAATCATCACCATAGATATATTTTCTTATTAGAACTAATTAGTATGCATTTGTTCCCGACATTACGTGATACGGTGAATTTTTAAAATAACAGAATATTTAGCAGTATAATTATAGGTGTGAGGCCAAAAATTATGTGATGAATAGAAAGATTTGAATATTGTCAATATTAAATCCAACTAAAACTTTGTACTTGATTAACTATTAAGAGGAATAGAAAAAATAATATATTAAATTTATTTTATTCGAAAGAAATACAATTAATAATAAAATCCATACATTATCGTGCTTAACCCAAAATATTAATACAAATGAAATCCTTTATTTCTTAAAGAAGTAGTTATGTAGTCTTCATGGGTTATTTTGATTTTCTTTCTGGGATTTGGTAAACTGTTTCTTTTGGTTAAATACTTAAACAGAATCTTGATCTTATGTGTCTGGTCATTTGCTTCATGATGTACCGCATTTGAAACCTTTTCAAATGTAGGAGTTGGATATTAAACTGATAACTTGATCATCATAAAACTTTGAATACTTACCGAGTAAAGGTTCGCAATTGGTAAAAGATCCTGTTATATATTAATCTCCAAAGTATCATAGGAAAAATTATCCAAAAATAGCGAATCAATCAATTTAATTTCTTTTTTGTTTGCTCTGACTATTATGCTCGAAGAATGTATATATAGGTGAGGATAGGCATGTCTAGGGTTTTCGTTTATGGGGATTTTTTTTTTGCCAATAAATACAATGGTACAAAGATGTAATTAAATTAGAAAATTTGAGGGGACTTTGCTAAATGGTGCACTGAGCTCTGTAATGCTGACACATCAGTTTTTTCACCAAAATGTTTCTCTTTTAATATATAGGGATACTAAATAATCTGTTTGGCTCCAATTTTTTTGCTAATCCTAACTCATTTAGTATCTGTTTGGCTCGATGATTAAGTCTAATTTGAGTGGTATTTCATGTAATAATCTCTTAATTTATGTCTACTAATTAAAAATGCTTCCCTTTTAACAGTATAGATAAACATATGATCTCATAGTTATCCCAAAAACATATAATTCTCATAGAAAGAAAAGTTTATAAAAAAACTAGAAAAGGTGAAAGTACGGAGAGGACAATCTCACTTGTACTTCTTGTTAGCTTACTTATCATATTTGCCTCAGGTATTTACTTATGAATCTCCTCCTCCTACTCTTGCTGCAAATTTCCAACTTCTCCACCATTGTCTTATCTCTGAGGGCGTATCATAAGAAAGATTATAAAGAGGAGTATACGGTAAGACCAAACACCGTCACACATGTCGTCATCTCCAACGAACTGTATGATCTGAAGAAAAGAAATAACGCTGGCTTCGTATGCTCTCATGGTCCCAAGATTTGGCGGCAGAGCAAGCCAGGAGAACGGTATGCTATGATTCGGTTCAAGAACGACGGTAAACAAAGGTACATGGTCACAAATTGCCATGCCCGGTCGAACGGCGGGTTTGTGAATTTTGATATCTTTTTGCAACCGGACTACTCCGCTAATTGTTACCCTAGTCTTAGTAATAACACAATAATCCTGAGTAAATAATGTTTACTAGTATATCTTTTTTTCTTCTAAATTATATTTTTGGATAATAGCGTTAACAACGAAAAGCCAAAAATAAAGAGAAGATGAAGGGCTTTTTTACCTTCTCTTTAAATTACGAGCATAATTTTACTTTTTGACTTGGAAGCTAAAATCAGTTCCTCTACAAAGATTCTCTCTGTCTGTCGGTTGCACAAGGGATGATCACATACATTGCGTTACACGCTTAAGGCTTAGCTCGACCAAACATACAAAATGTACTCGATGATTAGAAAGTCTTCTTCTTTGATTGAAATTGATTGTAACAACTCCCACCGACAATATTTCTTCTCTCTTTATATATATAATTAATCTCACAATCTTTGAAAATAGTTCATAGAAACAAATAAAAAAATGAAATGATGAAAAATAAAAAATACTACAGAATACTACATACTGTATATGGTATATCATTCAGTTTTGTGAATGTGACACACATGACCTCCTTTATTGACGTTTTAAGTTCGGGTCGGGGGAAAACAAACAAACAAGTCTTCAATGCATGTTAATCGCATTCGCATTTAATTTTACACATTTGCTTGTTTACTACTACTAAAATCTAAAAACTAATAAGAAGTCTTGCGTCGTACGTTTCCCCTCAAGAAAAACAACATCATGTCTTAAATAGAAATATTTTAGTATACTCTAAGCACTATCCCACCACCCCACCTTCCATACTTCGAATTTTGACTGTTCGATACCTTTTTTCAGTTATTCCCTTTAATAAAAATAGGTTACAAACTCTTTAACTTTCTTCTTTTCTTGGGAATTCACAAACTCTTTAACTAGTGAGTACATCATCTTTACGTTGATTCGATTTGTAACCAAAAAGCCAAAAAAAATGATCAAGTTAAGCACCGTTACGCCAAGTTGGCACGGGTGTTGGGTCCATTAGCTGTCAATTCAGAAGGAGCCAGCAACGATCCAACCAATAATACTAAAAACAAAGAAGAGTCTAGTGTCGTTTTCGTAATTCAAAAGAGATCGAAGCCTACTCTCGTATACCAACAACCTCCACCACCATGATATGTGAGACAGCCACGAGTCCCTCTTTTTATTTTACACACCGTGTCGGCAAAGCCTTCCCTCCTCGTCACTTCTCTCTGACGCTTGTCGTCACACTTTGTAAAAAATAAAAATAATTAAACCGAACCGAAGAAACGGTGCGTTTTATACTCACCGGCGCCGGAAAAAAAAACAAACATGAGGAAGGAGGTCTTACCGCCGGTTCTCTCAACAACCACCACAGTCTGCTTCGAGAAGAAGCCATTAATTGCTACATTGCTAGCTCTCTCCCTCGTTATGATTATCTGGAACCTTCCTCCTTACTACCACAACCTCATCTCCACCGCTCGTCCCTGCTCCGCTGTCATCACAACCAACGTACTCTCCTCATCCAACTTCACTACCTCTCTCTCCACCACACCGGAGACGACGAAGACTAATTTCACCACCTCCCTCTCAACCACAACAACAACAACAACTCCAGCTGCTTCTTCTCAGAAATACGATTCAAAACCCTCAGATCCAAACAAACGAGTTTTCCAACCTTTCGGTAACGCGGCGGCGCTGTTCGTACTCATGGGAGCTTACCGCGGCGGTCCAACGACGTTTTCCGTTATCGGACTCGCATCGAAACCGATCCACGTCTTCGGGAAGCCATGGTACAAATGCGAGTGGGTATCAAACAACGGAACCTCGATTCGAGCTAAAGCGCAGAAGATTCTACCGGATTGGGGCTACGGACGAGTCTACACCGTCGTCGTCGTCAATTGCACTTTCAATTCAAACCCTAACTCCGATAACACCGGAGGTAAACTCATTCTCAACGCTTACTACAACGAATCCCCAAAACTCTTTGAACGATTCACTACCTTAGAGGAATTACCCGGAATCTACGACGAATCTAAATACTCGCCGCCGTATCAATACGATTACCTCTACTGTGGCTCGTCGCTGTACGGTAACGTGAGCGCTTACCGTATGAGAGAGTGGATTGCTTACCACGCTTGGTTCTTTGGTGATAGATCGCATTTTGTTTTCCATGATGCTGGTGGAGTGTCTCCAGAAGTTAGGAAGGTTCTTGAGCCGTGGATTAGAGCTGGGAGGGTTACGGTTCAGGACATT
This sequence comes from Camelina sativa, assembly GCF_030686135.1. NCBI lineage: Eukaryota > Viridiplantae > Streptophyta > Magnoliopsida > Brassicales > Brassicaceae > Camelina > Camelina sativa. Next base: position 8,320,577 of record NC_141884.1, on the reverse strand, counting down.
AGGGATCAGTCTCAGTATGATGGTTACTATTATAATCAGTTTCTTATTGTTAATGATTGCTTGCATCGGTATCGATACGCTGCGAATTGGACCTTCTTCTTTGATGTTGATGAGTATATCTATTTGCCTCATGGGAATACACTTGAATCTGTGCTTGACGAGTTCTCGGTTAATACTCAGTTTACGATTGAGCAGAATCCAATGTCTAGTGTTCTTTGCTTAAACGACTCCTCTCAAGATTACCCCAGGTACTAATCTCAGCCTCAAAAAACACTTATAATGCAATTTGGAATCTACAAGATTAGTGATAGCACTTTGGAGCATTGTTTTGTCTTTAGGATAGATGATACTATTAGGATCGAATCTGATGTTTCTGGATATAAAGGTGAAAAGGAACACACTTGTTTCTTGTTAGGATGGAATCTGGAAATTAGTTTTTTCACATTGATTCAAGCTGCATAATGGTAAGTAACACACTTGTTTCTTACTTTTTGTGGGGGTTTTGTTTTGTTCAGGCAATGGGGATTTGAGAAGTTGCTGTTTAAGGATTCAAGAAGGAATATTCGGCGTGATAGGAAATACGCGATCCAAGCGAAGAACGCGTTTGCTACAGGAGTTCACATGTCTGAAAACATAGTAGGCAAAACGTTACACAAGACAGAGACAAAGATCCGTTATTACCATTACCACAACACCATAACTGTGCATGAGGAGCTTTGCAGAGAAATGTTACCCGATTCAGCCAAGAAGAGAGTGACATTGTACAATAAGCTTCCGTATGTGTATGACGACAACATGAAGAAGCTAGTGAAGACGATTAAAGAGTTTGAGCAGAAAAAACTTGGGACGGATGTGAAGAATTTCTCATGACCACGAACACCAACTATATAACTTAATCTCTCTAATAAAGCATTTTGTCTATAAAGGTATAGTTTTATTTCTCTGTTTACTTGTATCCATTTTTCCTTCTGTTTTGTCCTCTTTTACTACTCCATTTCATTAATGACTTTTAATCAATAGTACTATTTTTTCAATTAGTTGTGTACATTAAACTTATAAAAATCAGAGTCACTCAAGACCTTGGACATACGAAACATCGTTGGTTTTGTCACAAGTCAATAATTGATTTAGCTAAAGGTTTTTAAAATCATTGATTCATTCAATGATTCATTCGATGATAGTAACTAGTAGTTGAAACTCTATAAAATACTAACATATACTCCTAATTATTAAAAGCAATTAAGTCAAAGGTGGTTCTTTGGTGTCACTGTGATTCAATTCTTAGGCAAGCCACAGGTAGTTTCTGAATATACAACATATAAGATCATGAGAAGGACCAAACTAAATTCTCTGTCCCTTCTGGTATGGCTATGATTATACATGAAAGTGGTAAGATTCTACTTGTCATTGGAAGAAAATGAACTTTTCTGAAGTACAAAACACTACTAAAGCAAATATGCCAAAGATCTAAATAAAGTTGCTCTATCATACAATATGTTTTTTATTATACTTTGTTTCACAATGTGGTCCTTATTTTATCTATTAACTTAAATATTTGGCCTTATCTAAAATCTAAAATCTAAATACTAGTTATTGACATTAAGAACAAAAAAAAAAATGAACTAGTGGCCAAGAGAGCCTGAATGTAGAAGGTCATGAGAAGGCTCCCAATCAATGGAAGAGGAGACGATCATCGAGAGCGTGGTTAGAACCTCAGATACCAATGGGCGCGAGTTGAGATCAGTAGCGACACAGCTCTTGGCAAGTTGAGCCATGGTATAAGCCAGCTCCAACGGATACTCATTCCCTAGAGATGGATCCATGAACTCTTTCAACTTCTCTCTCACATTCTCTCCTCCAAGCACATCGTTTATCTTTTTACACAACATCTCCACTTCTTCCTCTTCTCCCTCTTCGCCTTCTTTCTTCTTCTTGTGTATCGTCACTGCTTCTCTCCCTGAAAGAAGCTCAAGAACCACAACTCCAAAAGCAAACACGTCTAGTTTCGGAGTTATAACTCCGTTCTCCACATACTCTGGAGCTAAGTAGCCTTGCGTTCCTTCAACATGTCTCGTCAACTGAAGATCAAGATCACCACCTTCATCAAGAATCCTCGCAACCCCGAAATTAGAAACCTTGGCTCTAAAATCAGAATCAAGAAGTACGTTTGTAGATTCCAAGTTCTTATGTATATGAGGCGGCGTTACGTAGTTATGAAGATAATCCAACGCCTCTGCCACATCCCTCGCTATCTCAACTCTCTGTTTCCACGTCAGAGTCTTCTTCTTATCCGATGAGTGAAGCCAATCACTAATCGATCCATTCTCCGAATACTCGAACACAAGATACGAGGTTCCTTCACGGATGCAAAAACCAGAGAGACGGATGATATTGGAATGGTTTAGCTTCTTCAAGAGATTGATCTCAGAGGAAGAGACATCTCCTTTGATCACTTTCACAGCCGCATCGTCACCGTTGATCGTAGCGCGATACACAGAGCCATTGATTCTGTTCACTTCGCTGAAGTTAGAAGTAGCGGATTGAAGATCGTTGAATCTGTATAGTGTTAAAGACTCGATTGCTGATTTTAAACCAAAAGCTTCTGATGAGTTTGATAAATCAATTGACCATTGGCTCGTCGTTGTGGGAAGAGACTGTTTGGTAGATGAATCAGTGAACTTGTTCTGTTCCGTCGCCGTCGCCGTCGTCGTTGTTAATTTCTTCTTAGACTTTCGTCTGTAGAAGAAGAGAGCTAAAATTGAGATTAAGAGAAGCAAAGCAGCAGCTCCGATTCCGATTCCGATGTAAATCCATTTGTGAGAACAAGAAGAAGATCCCGGAGGATCCACCGGCGTTGTTTGCGGCGGCGGAGCAGCAACAGGAGGTGGAGGAGGCGACGGAGATAAAACGATTTTGGATGGTTCGGTTCTGAGAGGAACAAGAATCGGAGTGAAGAAGAAGATAGTGTCTGATTCTGATTTAAGCTCGTTACCTTCGGCTATACCGGCGGTTGTGCTGTTGAACATATCGGCGATGACGGAGATACTATCTCCCATAGCGACTAAGTAAGTCAAGAGGTATTTAAATCCGGCGGCGGATTGTTTCGCGGTGGGGCAAGCACATCGGAGAGGAACGAGGAGGTTTAATCCGGGGGTAAGCTGTCTCTCGCCGTAACGGTTCTGTGACATCATGGCTTGACACGTGGATAAAGCTTGGTAAGTATCGTTAGCCACCGAGAAATAAGTCTCTTCTCCTCTGTTCCCGGAGAGATTGTAAGTTGCGTTGTGCTGGTAAAATCCTGATGAGGAGGTGGAGGAGGAGCAGGAGCAGTTAGCTGGGATGACGACTAGTTGACGTGTACGGATCGTGGTGGTGATGGTGGGGAGGTCGTTGGTTGTTTGGATCTCGGTGGCGGAGACGTTGAGGAGTTTGGCGATTGAGTCAGCCGTGTTGTACGGTGGTTGAGACCAGAAAGTGAGGTAAGAGCGGCAAGAGGTTGGGCCGTTACAGGTGAATCCGTTGGTTATGTTGTCGAAAGTGCGGACCTCGCAGGCGAGCTGGTGGTTGTTCACGTACGGTTGCTGAGCTGTCGACGGTGACGTGGCGAAGAAGAGGAGGAGTAAGGTGGAGATAGAGAGCAAGTGGAGTGCACGCGCGGCCATGGTTGTGAGTGTGTTATGTAGTTTTGATTTCGAAGTGAGCACAAGAACTTCTCCTGAATTTAAACATAGGATCATTAGATTCAGACCAAAGGAGACGGCGAGGATTATATTAGTCAACATAAACGCGTCGTATGTGTTGACTTTTTCGTCGTTTTCTCATTGGTCGGACCATTGTTAAAGATGAGGAAAAAAATGATAAGTGGGGTTGTAGATGAGAAACTTGGTACGTCTTTATAATTTTCTAAAGTATTGACTGGGTCAGTCAATTTGTTTAGTACTCTAGACATGAAACAAAAGTAAATCATACTAAACATTGGATTTTTCTCATGCTGGTGTTAGATCTTCTTTGAAAGAGACATTTCATCCTCTAGTAATCACAGATACACTTACAAATCTTACAAGAAACCAAAACTTTTACGTAGATTTCTGTTGCTGAGAATAATATGAGAAATTGTTGGCTGCACAAGTTTTTTTGATGAATTCTAATTTGGTTAACGACGAAGGTTAAGGCATTCTTCACCGTCAATCTAATAGTCTTCTAGGCGATATGGCGTTGTTTCTTGGATGGAAAGATATTCATTTGGTCTATGGTATGATGATGTTGGAAGATCTAACTGGCACCACCATTTTCTCCTCATCCTCTTATACGGAAGATTTAATTCTAGAGTTTCGAGATGAAAACTCTCCCATATCAAAGTCAAGCGAGTTGGCCCGGAATGAACCTGCTAACTAGTTTGACAAATAATGACACGACTATCAAAGTGATCCATGAACAAAGAACTTTTGGATTCCAAACTCATGATCCTAAAAAGGTCTACCAAAGAACTTGCAACGCAAAACGTATGGTTCTCATGGATACAAAATCCAGTAGATGGACTCCATTAACACACAAGATGATGGACACTAAAAGCATATTGCTCCAAACACACAAGTCTTTCGACTAGCATAGTGGGACGAATTTTCATCATAATACTCAACAAAAAGAACATAGGTCCATTGTCAAATGCATCAGGAAGATCATTCTCCCGTTTCCAATCAAACTAAAGAATGGGACATACTATCCTAAAATGCCGCGAAAATTATCGCCCATCCTTGTGGCATAACACAATTATAGTAGAACAGAACATATCAACTACACAATAATTGCAAGGACCTGAAATGATGTAATTAGATACACCTCACCAATTTAAAAGGGTAAGCAAGGATTCTAATACAACATGTATAAGTCTTCCAGCATCAGTTTCACAGATGGAAATAAAAAACGTGGCAAACTTCAAAAAGTTTACAGTAAAAAATGAAGTATCAGATCCGTTATCAACCTCACTCAATGCCATATAAAAACCCTTCATGAAATGGTTGGGTAACAACAAAAAAGTTTCCATCTTTTATTCGTTGTTGTAAGTGACAACTATAGTGTCTATACATGATCTTTCATCTATAAGGGAACCTGACAAAAACAGTAGAAGCTAACTTACAACCAGAGATGTTCAAACTTACAGAAAAAACAAACTCAATCTTGTGGCTTATCAGATCTGTTCTTGTTTCCATATATCAAACCAGTAACCTACAAATAACATTTAATAAACCATTGATACTCGAAACAACATTCAAAACGAAACATCATCGAAAAAATGAAGAACGTTCGAAAACCTGAGGATCAGCAATTGGTTTCCTTTTCTCAACGTACTGATTTGGATCAGCCATTGCTGCAAGAGCTGCTCTAGCCTAGTTTTAAACAAGAGAGACAACCCAGAAAAATGAAAGATAAGAGATTCATTCCCATAAATTATATAAGATTGTGAAATTAACAAAAGATTGTGGGTACCTCTTGTTCTTTTTTAAGATCTTGAGCTGGCTTAATCCAGAGAAAGTAAGCAATAGTACCGGCGACGACCCAGGAAGCGGCACTCTGACCACCTCTAAGACCACCCATGGAGTTACCGATGAAAGACCTCACGTTCCCAATTGATCTTCTCCAGCTGCTAGCCATTTGATTTGATTTGATTGATGAAGATGGACTCCCCAAATACGACTGGTCTAGGGTTCTTTTGTTGTATCTCTTCTCCGAGGAATTGATTGATTAACTTTGATGATTCTTCGATATGGGAATTGTAAGAAAGTAAAAGCAGCCGATTTGATTTCGATTCGCATTTGCTTGGTGAACACTGCCAAACACTTAACCCGGTCGTCGATACGGTTTTAAGTCTGTTTTCGTTTGTGATTGACATTATGCGGTTGTGATTTCTCCACGTAGCCGAGATCTAATTTATATTGTGGGCCGGAAAAAAAAATTGTTACCGCCAGTCAGCCCATGGATTTTGGATATGTAGCTGAGTAGCCCTAATCTTGACATTAAAGTCAGAAAAAATAAAACCTGTGGAATAAAATTGAAAAAAAATTAAAGTCAGAAAAGTTAACAAGAAAAATTTGGATTGGTAGCATTTGTATATTTGTCCATAACAATTAACTCTGCAGCATTTCATAGTGTTTTTGATTGTAAAATTGTTGTTTTAATACTCGAAATTGATGATGCTTTTGTTAGTAGAATCAAGACTAAAAGTTTTTTTTGTTTTTGTTTTTGTTTTTGTTTTTGTTGTTGTTAACAAATTTTTTTTGATTGGTTTCACTTATTAAGGTCGTTTAATCGATCTAATAATCCACCAACAAGACATTTGGACTTATTGGTTGGAAAAAGCATTAAAAAGTAATTAAATTTTAATTTTGGTTGTTGCAAACATCAATTCCAACCATTAAAAATATATAAAGGTTGCACAATTTTTGATTTTGTCATTTTATACTTTGTTTTCGGCATTGGATTGCATAGTGTTTTCTTTGTATTACCAGAGAAATTTAAACTCGTTTTAATACTTTCAAGACAGTCACTAGTACATTGTTACAAGAGCCTAACGTATTCTAATACATTTATACAACAGAAAACATATGTGAAGGTTTTAAATGGACGACAAGCGAAGTTGAGCAAAAATATACCCATAAGAAAGACTAACGAAGTGGATGAGGAAACATATACTAAAGAATAAAGATAGCGATATTCCAAAATATATGACAGGGGAAGGGAAGATTGTGAGATGGGGTCGGTGTGTGTGTGGAGGCAGATGGTCAAACAGTCCACCTGGCATTTGGACAAGGAAGAAGAAGAAAAATCAAAAACCATCTCCGTCGGCCGATTTTAAATTAAGACTCTGCTCTGTTCTCGGTACTATCAAGAGATCGAAAATGGCTGTTGTGCAGAAAGGGAAGGTTTGTGTAACCGGTGCCGGAGGTTTTCTTGGTTCGTGGGTCGTCGATCTTCTCCTCTCTAGGGATTACTTCGTCCATGGCACTGTCAGAGACCCTGGTACTCTCTACCCCTCCGACCCTTTTCCTCTATCCCTCTTTTAAAAAGTTTCCACCTTTTTTTCCTCACCCATCTCTACTTAATTTGAATATCATCCAAAACTTTGTAGCTCACCTTGTGTGTTCGTGGAAGTATAAAAGTGTGGTCAATATTGCAATTCGTTAGTTTAGATTCGTTAGTTTCTCTTCTGTCTACGGACTTAAAGGTTTAGCCTTTGAGTTTGTTTGTTGTTCTGATGAAGAGTTTTACATGGTTCTTGTTGTAGATAATGAAAAGTATGCTCATTTGAAGAAGCTTGATAAAGCTGGTGACAAACTCAAGCTCTTCAAGGCTGATTTGCTGGACTACGGGTCTCTTAAATCTGCTATTGTAGGCTGCAGTGGTGTCTTCCATGTTGCATGTCCAGTTCCATCATCTTCAGTACCAAATCCTGAGGTGAGAGGATTTCATTCCTACTGTCTATCTAATTAACTGGCTATATGTTGTTACGTTGTCTGGCTCACTCTGCTTCTACTGTGTTTTTGCAGCTAGAATTGATCGCACCAGCTGTGGATGGCACGCTGAATGTGCTTAAGGCATGCATTGAAGCAAATGTTAAGCGTGTTGTGTATGTGTCCTCTGTAGCTGCACTTTTCATGAACCCATTGTGGTCAAAGAATCAAGTGTTGGATGAGACCTGTTGGTCTGATCAGGATTTTTGCAAGAAAACTGAGGTTAATGCATATTGGAACCCTGATCTCACTTGTTGAATCACACATTCTTTCTTTCTCAAATCTGACTTTAGTCTCTCTGCAGAATTGGTATTGTCTGTCAAAGACACGAGCAGAAAGTGAAGCTTTTGCATTTGCAAAACAAACCGGACTTGATCTTGTCAGTATTTGCCCTACCCTTGTCTTGGGACCTATACTGCAGCAGCACACAGTAAATCCTAGTAGCCTGGTTCTTCTCAAGCTTATTAAAGGTATAAACAAGCCTCATCACATCTGGGATTGTTAAAAGCAACTTGGTATATTACTTGGTCTTGATTTTTTTACTTGAATGTGTTGCAGAGGGTTTTGAATCACGTGATAACCAAGAACGACATTTGGTAGATGTGCGTGATGTGGCTCAAGCTTTACTCTTGGTTTATGAGAAAGCAGAAGCTGAAGGTAGATACATTTGCTCATCCTACTCGGTTAAAGAACAAGAAGTTGTTGAGAAGCTGAAGAGTCTTTATCCAAATTACAACTACCCAAAGAGGTAAGCAAACAACAGCACATCTATCTGCTCGATTTGAGTAAAAACCATTAAGCCTTAATAAATTGTTTTTGTTACTTTCCTTACCTTTAGATCAGTGTATAGAGTATCTTTAAGACCTTAACTTTGATCCAAACTCTACTTATCCAATGTCAGTTACATCGAAGCGGAAGAAAAGGTGAAGTTGAGTTCAGAGAAATTGCAGAAGTTGGGTTGGACTTCCCGTCCTTTGGAGGAAACACTTGCGGATTCAGTAGAGAGCTACCGGAAAGCTAAGCTTGTCGACTAAAAACTTGGAAAGAAGAACAAAAAAGTGGGTTGGTCATGTTCTTGGCTCTATATGTTAAGTGTTCTCATCTGCAATGCACACAACACCTCTCTCTTTCATCTTTTACTCAATAATAAAGAGTTGTGCACATATTTTGGCTTCTGTGTACTTATCTGCAAATGGTGTTACTTTCTAGTTTCAGACTTCAGAGTGTCGAAAACATTAAATTTTCTACTTTTCTCTGTTTATGAATTGTTTGGAAGTTTATAACACTGTAAGTCTGTAACTGTAAGATGCACTGTAAATTACAGACTGTAATGGTGTTGTATGACCGAGATCTTAGTCCGGTGAAATGATGAAATTAGTTCATAACTCAACCAGTTAATTAAACCGGTCTAGTATACTATCAAACGGGGAAATAAACCAAGATAGTATTATAATCGGTCTATATATAAATTTGTACTGTACTTGGACCGGACTCGGACCTGAATCAAAACCGGACCCATACTCGTTTTGCGCCGCTCGGGTAACTAGATTTTTTCTTCTCTTTCGTAACTCCGGCGAAGTAGCGTTAGTTGAACTGAGTCATGGCCGCGAAAGCTTCCGATTCCGGCGGATCTGGGGAAATTCTCCCGATTACTCCCTCTCTCTCCGAAACTACGTCAGGAGTCACCGCAGCTTCGCAATCGACTCAACCGCCGTCTTCTACTTCCGATGTCGATGCTGTCTGCGTCCCTAGCTACTCCCGTAAGTCTACAAACACCGAGGAACCTTGGATTTAGTTTTCTTCATATTGTTCTTCTTCACTGTTTTCTTATGGATTTTGTACTCCGTGCCATTAATTTGACCAATTAGGTTGGTTCTCGTGGACTGGCATCGACGATTGCGAGGTCCGGTCACTACCGGAGTTCTTCAATTCGAAATCTTCTTCCAAAAACCCTAAGTTTTACATGTACTTGAGGAACTCAATCATTAAGCAGTACAGAGACGACCATCCTCGGAAGATTAGTTTCACTGACGTTAGGAGAACCCTAGTCAGTGATGTTGTCTCTATTCGTCGCGTTTTTGACTTTCTTGAGTATTGGGGACTTATCAATCATTCTAGCTCCTCCTCTGCTAAGCCTCTCAAGTGGGACGAAAAGTCCGCCGGAGATGCTTCTTCTGAGCCTCCCACAACTGTCAAAGAAACTGCCAAGAGAATCTGTAATGGCTGCAAATCTATTTGCAGTGTAGCTTGTTTCGTCTGTGATAAGGTTTGATAATTTACTACTCTTCGTTCCAGTTGCACTCAATATAGGTTTCACTGAGTTTTGTTGTCTCTTGGATGTTGGCACTAGAAACATAATAGCAAAGCTTATGAAAGTAAGTACGTTTTTTTTTCGTTTCAGTATGAGTTGACATTGTGTGCGAGGTGCTATGTCCGTGGTAACTATCGAGTTGGTATTAACTCCACAGAGTTTAAGCGTGTTGAGCTTAGCGAGGAGTCAAAAAAAGTGTGGTCTGAAAAGGAAACGCTGCAGCTGATGGAAGCTGTTATGCACTATGGAGATGACTGGAAGAAGGTTGCAACTCATGTTACTGGTAGAACCGAGAAGGATTGTGTTTCGCAGTTTGTCAAGCTTCCTTTTGGGGAGCAGTTTGTAAAAGAGTCTGACTCTGAGGATTCTTTGGAGGCATTTGATCAGATCAAGGGCTCTGCTGATCTTGAATCTGGAGGAAGTGATAAAGAAGGTTCTTCTCCCAATAAGCGGATGAGATTGACACCTCTTGCAGATGCAAGCAACCCAATTATGGCTCAGGTTTTAAATTTTACTACAATCTGAGTACAGTATATGTGTTCTCTCTCTCTATTTGTGTCAAGTGTTCAACATGCATGAGTACAACTAACATTCTTTAGAATTTAGTCAATTGTGTTGTTAGGCTGCTGAAGAATATTCCAGTGTCTGCACTGGGCTGTTTCATGACTTGCACAAATCTCTTTTAAAGACTCGCCTTAAATTATTGAACTCTAGTATTATCGAATTCTTGGTGACATATAAGGGCATTCAGGAGTTATATACGTATTAGATCATTTCGTACTTGTGTTACATCTCCATTGTTATGCTTCATTTTTCCAACTCTGAATGGGATTCTTCATATCATGTCGTCTTCAGGCTGCTTTTCTTTCAGCCTTGGCTGGCACAAAAGTTGCAGAAGCAGCAGCTCGAGCGGCAGTGACAGCTTTATCTGATGTGGACTACGAGGCTGAAAAAAATGCCAGTGGAGACCCAAATCGACAAGGTATCAATGACCAAGCTGTCTCTATTTGCAGTTCATTTCTGTCTCAAGCCAAACCCACTAGTGACATTTTGTTTTTTTCTGAGACACAGAGGCCAATGGTGGTGAAATCACCAACTCAAAAAGAGCTTGGGCTGATGCAAAATCTCTGATTCAGAAGGAAGAGCAAGAGGTAGAAGGAGCCATCAAAGAGATCGTAGAAGTGGAGGTCAGTAACAATCTCCAAGTTCCCATTAACTATATTTTTGTGTGTGGTTGGTTATGCTTGTTTTTGATTGATTTTGAAAAACAAAATTGGGGTTCACAGATGAAGAAGATTAGAGATAGGATTGTCCATTTCGAGAAACTGGATTTGGAAATGGAGAGAAGCCGGAAACAATTGGAGGATATGAAGAACCTGCTTTTCACTGATCAGTTAAACATTTTCTTCCACACAAGAAAAGCCCGGAAATCTGAAGATAGAGTAGATGTTCAAACTTAGACGTTAGAACGCACTTAAAATTCGAAACTGTTTATTTCTTCTTCGAATTTTGCCTTGTTAAGAAGATGACTCATTGACTCGTATTGTAGTTTACTTGAGATGTGTGAGGTAACGAAATGAGATGAGATCGAGTATTCGAGTTGGTGGTATAAATAAGGGTGGGTCGGTATATAACTAAGCCAAACCGAATTGCAACTGCAACGAAGCATATATATATGTTCAAACGAACTAATTTTCCATCTTACTCTACAGTCTACAGTAATAAATTTGCCCGACTGGATACAGGGATTAAATGGTATGTAACTATTTTATGGTTAGAAAGAAAACTAATTTAGCTGAATACATATGATTGATTCATAAAAACTTGAGCTGAATCTATCCTGTACGTTTTAAAATCCTACTCCCTCCGGTTTTTCTTATTTGTCGTTTTAGAGCTTTGCACACAAATTAAAAAAAATAGATAAATATTATATCTTTTTTTTAATATATTTTCTAATTTTTTTAGGGAGAAAAGCAAAAATGCCCCTTTTTCCCTTCCACTTTTTAAAAATGTCCTTAAGAAGTAGCCCTGGGCATATTACCCGGACCCAAAACCCGAACCCGAACCCGACTATTCAGGTCGGGTTCGGGTTCGAGTATTGTATAAAAACCCTATCGGGCTCAATACCTCTGAGGTTCGGTTACCCGATCGGATTCGGGTATTACCCGAACCCGAATGCCCACCCAAACTAACCCGAATTAAATGTAAAAATATGTATTTTAGGGGATTTGAACCCACAACCTTGAACATTTACAGGTACATCATTAACCATTTTGCCACTTCAGTTTTTCTGTCTCAAAAAGAAATGTTAAATATTTATATATATACAAGTTTTCTAAAATTTATAAAAAAATAAAATTTAGTTTTTTTTTTTTTTTTTGTTCATGGTTTGATTGAGTTCGGGTATACCCGAATAACCCGAACCCGAACAGGTATTACCCGAACCCGAACCCAAAAGTATAGAAAACCCGAAAACCCGAAACCCGAACCCGATCGGGTTCGGGAACCCGAATTCCCAGGGCTATTAGGAAGGGTCCATTTTTAAGGATACCCCTTTTTTGGTGAAAAAGACTTTTTTACCCTTAATGAAGGAAACCTAATTTTCTCTCCACTTCGCCGTGCTTCTCTCCCTCCTCAACCGACGATTCTCTCTCCTTCGTTCATCGGCGATTCTGCGCGGCGATTCTCGATCCTTCTTCGCGGCGATTCTACGCTTTCGTCTCTCGTACACGTAATTCCCGACATTGATTCTGGTTCTATCGCAGGCAGGTTCATTCTTTCTTTGTTTCTTTCTGAGTTTATCAATTTGGACTATCGCTTTTTTAAATTTAGGGCTTTTAGATTTCTTTGATATCGATTTGGAATATGTAAACTCTTTTAAATTTGGATTTATGTTCTTTTAAAACAGTTTTTAAAAGCCCCTTCAGTTTCTTTGATATCGATCCAGATTCAGATCTGACGCATTCAGATAGATAATTGTGTTTGATATGGATTTAAAATTAGTAAAGTCTTGTAAATTTGGATTTTTGTTATCTCTTGTAAAACACTTTTTAGAAAGTCCCTGTTAAACCATTTGATATCAATTTTTAGATCGGTCGTAGTTGAATTATGTCGATAAAGTGTGTTGATAAGATGACTTCAGATCGATAACGTGTGATGTTGATTTTTAAAAACCCTTTTAAAACTCTTGTAAATCCGTTGAAAAGTCTAATTAAGTGTGTTTCTTTAACATATGGCATCAAGTGATTTTGAACCCCTTGCACTACCAGAACCAACATATGGCATGGGTTTTGAACCAATTGTTGGAGCAAACATATGTCAACATTCGGACTTAAGCCTAGTTGCCAAAGTTAAACATGCATTAGGAAAAGCATCTTTCACGAAGCTTCAATCTTCCTTCCTTGGGCCTATCATCAATCTTTCGGCCAGAGACATCAAATTTTCTGAGAAAATATTCCACTACTTGATGCTGAGAAGGCTGAAGACAAGAGGGAGAAACTTATGGTTTACAGTCGACATGCAACCTCTTCAGTTCTCCATGAGAGAGTTCTTCCTTACAACAGGTAATTATAAAGTGTCTGCAATGGTTATAAAAGGTTTTAAAACCCTTTTAAAACCCTTTTAAAACCTTTTAAAAACCCTTTAAACTTTAAAATTGTTAAAAGCCCATTAAAACCCTTTTAAAACTCTTTTAAAACTCTTTTAAACTCTTTTAAAACCCTTTTAAAACTCTATTGTAAAAGGGTTTTTCCCGTTTTAAAAGTTTTAAAACCCTTTTAAAACCCTTTTGAAACCCTTTTAAAAGGGTTTTTAAAACCTTTTAAAACTATTGTAAAAGGGTTTTTCCCGTTTTAGAAGTTTTAAAACCCTTTTAAAACTCTTTTAAAAGGGTTTTAAAAGGGTTTTAAAAGGGTTTTAAAACAGTTTATATTAGGCAAATTTGAACAAACTAACATCATTGTTTTATTAAACATAGGGATTCAATGCGAACCTATTCATAGAGAACCAAGGAATAACGGCAAAGATCCCTTTTAAAACCCTTTTAAAACCTTTTAAAACCCTTTTAAAACCTTTTTAAAACCCTTTTAAACTTTAAAATTGTTAAAAGCCCGTTAAAACCCTTTTAAAACTCTTTTAAAACTCTTTTAAACTCTTTTAAAACCCTTTTAAAACTCTTTTAAACTCTTTTAAAACTCTATTGTAAAATGGTTTTTCCCGTTTTAAAGGTTTTAAAACCTTTTTAAAACCTTTTAAAACTATTGTAAAAGGATTTTTCCCGTTTTAAAAGTTTTAAAACCCTTTTAAAACTCTTTTAAAAGGGATTTAAAAGGGTTTTAAAAGGGTTTTAAAACAGTTTCTATTAGGCAAGTTTGAACAAACTAACATCATTGTTTTATTAAACATAGAGATTCAATGCAAACCTATTCATAGAGAACCAAGGAATAACGGCAAAGATCCAATTAGTGAACCATATTCTTGGGCGGTGAGAGGAGATTACACTTTAACTCAACTTCAATATCGACTATTTAATGAACCGGAAGAGGGTGAAGAACCTTTGGATGACAAGGAAAAGGAATGCCTCGCTGCAGTGGTATTAACAGAAGGTATTTTGATGACACCATATTCATTAGAGAAGATACCTCTGTCTAGGCTTAAGCATGCATCGGATTTCGAGATGTATACAGCCCAACCATGGGGCAAGGAATCGTATAACATTCTCGCCACATGCATTCAAAAATTCGATAAAGATTCTTGGTCAAAAGGTCAGTATAGTGTCAAGGGATTTCCCATGGCATTATATATATGGGCCTTGAGTGCTGTTCCAATTTTTGGTGATACATTTGCGAGAAGATGTAATTTTTCCAGAACATTTTATCCACTGATTCTCAACTGGCAATCAAGTCGATATGCAAGGTTTGATGATATTGTTGAAGCTATTAAGACATCAACTTGTGTAAGTTTTGAATTCTATTAAAAGTGTAGTTTTGATTATTCATTGGTTATCTATATTTGATGAGTTTTGTTTTGATGGATTTTGATTATTTTTGTAGGTTGAAGTCAAAACAATAATTGGAGATCCACAAGAATATAAGCATTTGGTTGATAAAGATGACAATGATTTTGAAGAAGTTATTGGCTTGGTTATGAAAGGCTATAGGTTGAAGAAAGAAGAATGGTCTTCTAGATTAGTTGATATTTACTATGCTTTGGGAGAGTTGGGTGACAAAATGGGGGAAAAATTGCCAGTCTTTGAGAAACATGAGAAAAAGGAGAAAAATTTGTCAGATTCTGAAAAACTTGACATAATCCTCTTTATGTTAGATGACTTCAACAAAAGACTAGAAGCCATTGAAGAAGCTGTCAAAACCACATCAGGGGAAGATAAGGATAAAGGAGTAAGATTACAAGATTGCACCTTTTCGCATATATTGGACACTAAACTCTTTAAACTGAGGTCCTTTTTTTTCTTTTCCCTTTGCAGTCTCACGAAGATGAAGATGGACAGAATAGAAATGAAGAGGTTATAAATGAAGAGGTCAGTATCTATTTTAAAAGTTTTAAAAGTCCCACATCAAAGTTTTCTGTTTAAAAAGTGTTTTTAACGGATTTACAACATAACACTGATTAAAGGGCAACCATAGTGACTTAAACCTTTTAAAACCCTTTTAAAACAGAATGTACAACCTTAAAAATGATGTTGTTATATGTTCTTTTGTTTTGTTGCAGGCTGGCAAACAAAATGTTGATGGAGATATTGCTAGAGAAGATTTCGTAGAAAGCCAGTCTGCAGATTCTGTCCGTCCGTCAAACACACAAGATGGGAGCTACGCTGCAGATGATGAAAACACTCAAAAAACTGGTGGTGATGATGGTAATTACTTTGAAGAAACACCAAAGGTACATATATCTAGTATTTTTATAAGTTCTCAAATACCCTTTTAAAAGTCTGTTGTAAACCACAATTGTTATCATCTTTGAAGGATAAATCTCCTTCTCCACGCCCTTCTACACCAAAATTTGATCTTCTCTCTGAAGAAGATGAGGATAGTGGAAAAGATATAAGCATGGGTAAAGAGAAGGGAGCAAGCAGTAAGAAGAGAGTTTTGAGAGAGAGAAAACAGGTAAATTTTTAATTTTTTATATAGTTGTTATGAGTATTTTAAAAGATTTCATCAAGTAAACCAAGCAATGATGAACTGCAGAGAAAGTCTAAGCAAAGCAATGATGGTGATGATGATGTTATGAACAGAAAAGAGGTTAGTAACTAGTTGTATAATGTTTTACATTTTATTAAATGTTTACAAAAAATTGTGATTTTCTTGAGGCATTACAGAGGAAGAAGCGTAAACCAAGTGACAATCTAGATGCTGATATTCAAGCTAGAGAAGGGGTATGTATCTAACTTAATTATTTCTATGAGATATTTAAATTGTTTGCCAGTGTATCGATATAAAGTGCGAAATTTTTTTGTTTTGTAAAGCCACAGAAAAAGAAGAGTAAATCTGATGATGTTGGTGGTGTGCAAAGAAAAAGTGAACGAAATACAATTCCTTCTATTCACACTCAGCCGCCTTACACGGCCGAGAAGAAGAAGGACCCAATACTTTATCCTTTTTCCAAAGTTGATAAGACCCGGTTAGAAGTATTTAGTGACTGGAAGAATTCAAGGAAAACAAAGTAAGTTTTAGTTTCTAGCAACAAAAATCAAAGTTCAAATTAGTCTTTTAACAGATGTATTCATGGTTTTGTAAGTATTCATGGTTATTCTGTTTATTTTTGGATGTAGGCAACTAATAATTCTGGGTAAAAAAGTTGATGCTAAGTGGTTCACAACACTAGAGATGCCAGGGAAGTCGTTAACAACAATGGTATGATTACAAAGCTTAAGGTTTTACAATGTGTTGTTAACGTTTCATGGGGTTTTAAAACTCTTTAAAAGGTTTTAAAGAGTTTTAAAAGGGTTTTTAAAAGTGTTTACAAGAGGTTTAAAAGGTTTTAAAAGGAATTAAAATATGTCTTCTAAGCGTTTTCAAAGATTTACAATTTTTTTAAATTGGTTTACAAGATGATGTGTGACCAGGTCTGAACTTATTTATATGAATTATTTGACAACAAGACTTGTTCTAATCTGTTTTTTGTTGTTGTTTAGCATGTTGATACAGTTGTGAAGTTGTTAAGCAGAAGAGAAGAAAGTCATCCGCACTTCTTTAAAAGCAAAGCATTGACATTGGCTGAAACTTCTTTTTTTGAGAGAGATTGATGAATATTACTCAATATTCGTTGACAACAAAGATGAATATGAGTTCCCTAAAGAAGGATTCAGTCAACTCTTCAAAGAAGCACCTACAAACAAAATACTGGCGCCAATGTTGGTTAAGGAAAGGCTTTGGATGCCATTGATGATCAATTTGGAGAAGAAGGAGTTGATTATCTACGACTTAGGCAAGCATTTCTACACCAACAAAATTAAAGACAAACAGGTGGGTGCATATGCTGTTGCAATGCCTTATATTGCCCAGAAGAAGTTTGGGATGAAAAATGATACAGAGAAATCTCCGTTCAGAATCAGTATTATAAATTGCATACCTCAGGTAAATACTGTTGAGCTTGTTTTCTAGTTTTTTGATATGGTCTCTGTAAATACTTTGGACTCTTTACTTTGTTTTTTCTTGATAGGTTGATAAAATTGAAGATAGTGGTGTCTTCATGCTGAAGACAATCGAATGTTTGGCTATGAGCATAACAACACATGGCAATCTTAAAAATGAGTCAATTGGTGATTTACGGAAGAAAATGGCAGTTGATATCTTTGCAGGTCAGTGTAGGTTTTTACATGGTTATTTAAACTGGTTTTAGATGGGTTAACAACTTTTGTATTGCAATGTATTTTAAATGGTTCTAACATCAATTATATTATATTTGCAGAATTACAAAATGACTAGGATAATGGAAGTTTGCATCTTGCTGGTATATGAACGTGATCGCAGGAATGGTGCTTTAGCTTATTGCATCAAGAACAATATTTTATTTTTTTACTGTGACACTATTCTAAAAATATGTTAAGTTACTCCTTTTATATATATACTTCGTTTAAGTTTAGGTATTTACAATGAAGTTTAAAACATTGTTTATCATTTCCGAATCCTTTTAAAAACATTTTAAAACTCTTGTAAATCCTATAAAATTTATTGAAATACCCAAAAAACCCTTTTAATCCTTTTAAAATATGTTTTAAAACACTTGTAAATCCTTTAAATTCATTGAAATACCCCAAAAAAAACCCTTTTAACCTTTTAAAATCCGTTTTAAAACGCTTGTAAAAACTTTTAAATGGTTTTAATACTATATTTTAAATGATTTTACAATGTTTTTGTATAATAAGGGTGAAAGCCCTAGGCCTAGGCCCAATAGTATAATATAACCTCCACTCCCCCCCTGTATCAAATGTCCCTAAAAGCAAGGGTTTCTCTTTCAAAAGTACAGTTTTCCGTCTGGGAGGTTGAAAGTCGCGAAATTCACTCAAATCTGTATTTGCTTAAATTGGGTTCTCGATTTCTTCGGATTGCAGACACGAAATCGTCGGATTGAAAGTAGGAGTCGGCTGATTGTGTACGCGAGGACTTCAAATTGCAATTTCTCTTTGTCGAATTACGGACTCTTCTTCTCCCTCGTTTTTCCTCTCAGTCCTCTATTCGAATTCGTCGTCTCTTCTTCTCCCATTTGTAAGTTTGGTTTGGAATTTAATTTTGACTTCAATTTCTATTTCAATATGAAATTTTATGATGTTTTGGTGAACTCGGAATACGAAGGTTGGAAATTTATCAATGTCTTTTAAAAGTTTTAAATTGGTTTTAAAATAGGATTTATAAGGGATCTTGGGTGCATGCCATGAATATGTTCTCTGTAAACAATGTTGACAGGTTTTGCGATATGAGTAATTTTGAAGATTCTGCGAAGAAACTATGCTTTCCAAAAAGATTAATCACGCCAGGCACAGAGGGAGATACATTAGTAAGAGTTACTAAATATTCTTCAGAGCAAGCTGTTTTGGCGACTATAAAGGATGCATTAAAAAAAAAAGAGTTCCAGCAGTTAGAGAAGTCTTTCTTGGGTCCAATTATAGAATTTGTTAATCGGGAAAATATCAACTTCTCGAGTCAACTGGTCCACCACTTACTACAGAGGAAGATTTTGTCTGCGAAAAACGAGCTCTGGTTTGCATTTGATGATTAACCTATGCGATTTTCGCTAAGGGAATTCGTCATTACAACAGGCCTTCCTGTAGGCACTGTTCTATCAGGTACTGTTACATCGAAAAAAGATTTGTGGATGAATGATAAAATGACCTGCAAACGTCTTCTTGATACTTTGAAAGTTAAAGGAAAAGACATGAAAGCTGAGGAAAGAATTAGATTAGGTGCTTTGATACTAGTGGAGGGGATATTGATAGCTCAAAATCCAGTAGTTCAAATTCCCTTAAAGAATTTGCTGAGAGCCAGTAGTTTTGAGAATTTCTGTAAGTATCCTTGGGGTGAAATTGCCTACGAATCATTAGTGAAAGATGTGAAACAAATGACTGTGGGAACGTTGGCAAAGAAACAGTATGGAATGGCTGGCTTTCCATTTGCAATCCAAATCTGGTTGTTATCTTCAGTTCGACAGCTAGGGGAACATTTTGGTGTTAGGGAAAGCATTTCAAGCCAAAATCAACATCTCCCACTGATCTTGCAATGGCAAAAGACATCTTCCCCAAAATTCAATGAAATAAAATTTGTTTTTGAGTCTTGCAAGGTACCATTACTTCTCTAGAACTATTTTTTTTTTGTTTTCCAACAGTTTTAAAACACATTGTAAACCCTTTTAAAAAAATGTTAGTAATATAATTTAGATTTACAATGTGTTTTAAACTGGTTTACAAGACTTTACAACGGATTTACAAGGGATTTCTAGAGTTATAAAAGAGTTTTAAAAGGTTTTACAATATCTATATAAGACTTTTGATATATAATATGAATCGATTTTTCTTTGCAGTTTGAAGTGAAAACAATTGTCGGTGATCCCGATGAATATAGCCATTTGGTTATGCCAACGAATGATGAAGACAAATATTTTGACGAAGTTGTTAAACTTGTAATCCAAGGCTATAGGATGACTAAGGAGGAATGGATTCAAGGATTTATTCAAGTTGAAAAAGGAGAACAAAATCAAAAAAAGCGTGTGAGAGAAGCTGCAGGGCCATTCTTGAATCAAACTAACAAAAAAAAAAAGAATATCTTTTAGTGAGAAAATTGACATGATTTTAAAAACATGTCAACTTACTCACAAAAGATTAGTGAGACTGGAGAATCATGTGGGGATCACTACTGCTGCTGCAACACCACAGTGGGAATCAAGGGCATTTCAAGAAGAGGAAGTACCAGCCTCGGCAACTGCATTTCAAGAAGAGGAAGTACCAGCCTCTGCAACTGCTTCCCAAAAAGAGGAAGTACCAGCCTCTGCAACTGCTTTCCAAGAAGAGGAAGTACAAGCCTCTGCCACTTCTTTTCAAGAAAAGGAAGTACGAGCCTCTGCCCCCAATTTTGAAGAAGAGGAAGTACCACCTTCTCCAAGTAAATTTGTAAGTGAAAAAAAAACTTAATTCCTTTTAAAATCATTTTAAAAGTGTTTTAAAGAGTTTTTAATAAAATCATATTATCGTTTTCAAAGGTTTTGCTAGTGTTTTAAATAGTATTAACAAAATTTACAACATTTCTAGGTATCTAAAGAAGATAATCAAGATTATCAACATGAGAAACATACTGACTTGAGAGGGGACCCAAGTGTTATTCCTGAAGAAAATACCCAGGATACTAATGAAAATGATCCACAAGAAGAGGATATGAATAATGATAAGGTATGTGTTACTTGAATATGATCGACAAATTTTAAAAACCTTGTAAAAACATATTTGAAAATAATTTACATATGGTTAAAAAAATATCATTATTTATGCAGGATGAGAAGCCTAACAGTGCTGATGATGTATACTCAAGCCAAGAAGAAGCGTACACTATTATATCGGATGACGAAGAGTGTATTAATATTTCAGATACTGAAGAAGACCCAAGCCAAGAAGAAGCTCCCACTCAAAAAGAAGACCCAAGCCAAGAAGAAGCTCCCACTCAACAAGAAGACCCAAGCCAACAAGAAGCTCCCACTCAACAAGAAGACCCAAGCCAAGAAGAAGCTCCCACTCAACAAGAAGACCCAAGCCAACAAGAAGCTCCCACTCAAAAAGAAGACCCAAGCCAACAACAATATCACACCAGCCAGGAAATGGGTAGTTGTAAGTTTTTGAAGTCTTTATTATAAATGATTTTCCCTGTTGAAAATGACATATAATATTTTGTTTCTTATGTTTGTATTAGTGCAAACACCTACTACGCAGGAGAACAATATAAGTGACGAAGAAATGAAACAAATCGAGGAAGTTATAACTTCTTGGTCGAAGAGCGAGGACCTCAAAAATATGCTTTCGTAAATTGATAAAGTAAGTTTGAAAAAATCATATACTTGTTATCATAGGCGTTAAACATTAATAAAATTTGGATGTTCTACATTGTAGTATCTTTGGGAAGGGAATAAGTGGGAAAAAGTCTATGCCATGGATTTGATGACTAAAGAAGATGTAAAAAAAGTAACAAGTAAGGCAATATTAATTCTTCATCCAGACAAAATTCCTAAAGATGTTACTCCACAAATGAGATACCTTGGTACCAGAATGTTTTCAAAATTAAAGGTTAGTGAACCTCAACTTTTGTTATTTAAAGATTTTATGCACAATTTACTGTTATTTAATATTAACTTATATTTTTGTTTTTTTTTGCAGGAGTACAAGGACAAATACTTAGGTTAAGGAATTTGGCATCTTGCTGGTCGCATCAAGAAGAATAATGAATGACAAAGTATTTCAATGTTTAGTTTGCAAGTAGATTTTTAAAAATTGTCTTTTTAATGTTATGTTATTTCTTTTCGCTTGTAAAACTTTTTAAATGGTGTTAATCCTATAAACAGTTTAGTTATACATGAGTAGTTTGTTCAAACTTGCCTAATATACGAGGTTATTGCTTAAAAAACTGTTTTAAAAAGGGTTTTAAAACCTTTGAAAAGGGTTTTAAAACCTTTTAAAAGGTTAAATCTTCTAAAACGTGTTAATATTCTTTTAAGTTTTAAGGGTTTAAAAGGTTTTAGAGAGCTTTAAAAGTTGAAAAACCTTTTTAAAGGGTTTTAAAACCTTTTAAAACGAGCTTTAAACCTTGTAAAACCTTTTAAAAGAATTTTAGAAGTTTTTGAAAACTTTTTTAACATCTTTTAAAACCTTTTAAAAAACCTTTTAAAACCATTGAAACTCTTTTAAAAACCATTTAAAAATTATTGCTGGTATATAAACGTGATCACATCAAGAAGAATATTGAATAGAATAGTATTTCAATGTTTAGTTTGCAAGTATATTTAAAAAAATTGTCCTTTTAATGTAAAGTTATTTCTTTTCGCTTGTAAAACCTTTTAAATGGTGTTAATCCTATAAATGGTGTTAAACTGTTTATAGGTTTTAAAAGGTTAAATCTTCTAAAACGGGTTAATATTATTTTATGCTTTAAAAGGTTTTAAAAGGTTTTAAGAGAGCTTTAAAAGTGTTAAAAACCTTTTAAAACCTTTTTAGATGGTTTTAAAACCTTTTAAACGGGCATATAAATCTTTTAAACCTTTTAAACTTTTAAGATTATATCTTGTTTTTAGAAATTTTAAAAGATTTTACAAATGGTTTATAATGATATATATCAATTTGGTTTGTTTTTTTAAAAGCTTTACAAGTTTTTTCTAATATTAAAATAGTAAACTCTGGATAAAATATTTTTTAAAATAGAGTTTACAAGAGAAGAGACTGAAATATTTTATTAAAAAGAACAAAAACAAGATAAATTATTCAAGAGTTCTTAAAAATAGATATGAACTATCTCAGTTTCCTCTCCCAGCATATTGATTAGTCATCTCTCTAGCCATGGCTTCAAACCTTCTCCTATCAGATTTGTAGAGGTTGGCAAGATATTCAATGGTCTGTCCCTCATCATTGACCTCTGGTTCAATCAACTTCTCCACTAATTTCTTGAAAAGCTTAACAATGGACATGGGAGTCCAACAGTCGGTCCTCAAAACTTTTAGGTGAATGCCTCCCCTATCTGCTACATTTGGGTGGCAAATTTTTGTGATGAAAACAACCTGCATTATCAAGAAATTTTATTTAAAAAACTATTGAGTTGCTGCAAAAAAGGAGTCCTAATAATCATGCTTGCTAAAATAAAAAGGAGTATAATCAAAAATAGATACCTTGGGGGGACTTCTTGGATAATCAGGTGGAAAAGTAAGCCTAAGTTTAAACACTCCCCCTTCATAGGGAGTATTCACCGGTCCGATTAGAGTAGCCTCCCAACGGAAAATGTCGTCATCAACAGTTACTAAAAAAAAGGCAAACACTCAATCTCTTTTATCCTTAACAGTAAAAGAAATCTACTCTGAAGATGTATGTGTTTACCTGCTGTGATGTTTGGCGAAAGATCCCTGTTCAGACATCTCAGATCAGTCCTTATAAGGCTTGAAGGAGAACGACGGGCCATTTCTAACGGACTGAAGGAAGAATGTAAATAGATTTTTTGAATCTGGGAGATGATTTAGGAGACAAAGGTTTGATTTTTCGAATCTGAGAGATGATTGAGGAGTTATCGTGAGACAAAAAGTATATATAATAGGCGAAGCGTCGCTTTGGTTTACAAAAAGTACCCCTTCAACTCTTAATTAAAACCGAACCAAAGCGACGCTTCAAAATCTTATCCATTAAAATCTTACCCCTTCGCTGTTTCCAAGTGACTCTTCGCATATTACCCCTTCAATCGTCTTCCACAAAAAAAAACTTAAGCGATTCGAAATCAAAATTCGAAATCGTCTCTATCTCTTCAAATCATCTAAAATCGTTGGAGGGTTTTGCTTGGTGTTTGATTACGAAGCAGTGAAGGAGACTGAAGATGGTGAAATCAGAAGAAATTTAGGGTTTTTGCAGTGAGAGAGAAGAGAGAGAGAAAGATGAAGAAGAGTAAGAGGAAGGGGAAGGGGAAGGGGAAGGGGAAGAGAGAGAGAGAGTGTGGCGACTTGCTTTTTACAAGAGTTTATATATATGGTTTTTAATCGTTGTAGGGTTTTACAAGAGTATATATGGTTTTCAACATGTTTTAAAAGGTTTTTAACATGTTTTAAAAAGGTTTTACAAGTTGTTTTAAAAGGTATATATATGGTTTTTAATCGGTGTAGGGTTTTACAAGAGTATATATGGTTTTTAACATGTTTTAAAAGATTTTACAAGTTGTTTGTAAATGATTTTAAAAAAGTACGACTTGCTATTTTAAAAGGCATTACAAGTTGTTTATAATGATTTAAAACTGTAAAATCTGAAAAAAACTTCTGAGAAAATGGAGTTTACAACACCACAGACTGAAAATATTTTATTAAAAAGAACAAATTCAAGTTGAATTAAAGAGAGAGAGAGAGAGTTAGATAGCTGCAACACAACTAGATTTGTTGTGTCCACACTGACCGCACCTACTGCATTTGTATTGTTTTGAATTTGTCTTAGCCTTTCCATACTCCCATGAACTAGCTATTCTCTTTTTCTTTCGCCTGCCACTAGGTATACGAGTAGAAGGTGGCCGAATAAAAGTACTAACACTCTCTGGAATCTCCCAATACTCCATATCACCTACTGGGTGAATGCTCTCTGAATATGCTAAACGCCATATGTAAAATAAAAAAGAGGAAGATAAGACTAATATAACTTTGATAAACCTTTGAAAAACCTTGTAAAACCTTGTAAAACCTTGTAAAACCTTTTTTAAACTGTTTATAAACCTTATAAATAACTTATAAAACCTTTTAAAACTTTTTAAAACATTGTAAAAACCTGTCGGATCCGTTACTTTAGCAACCTTTTAAAGACCTTATTAAAGAAGAGAGTTATAACCTTTCAGTGGAATGATAATCATCAACAAACATGTTTGGCAGCAGCAATTCCATGTGCACAAGGGAATTTGTCAATATCAAACATACAACATGTGCATTTCATTGTGTCCAAATTCACCATATATGTCTTTAAAGCTGCTTTAACCTCGAAGATATTTTCATTTACTTGACTAACTTCAAGCCAGCGGGTAGTATTATTATAAAATTCATTCATCTTATTCCCAACTTTTGTAGTAACAACATATGGATGTCGACAGCTCTCCTCACGTCGTTCATTAAACCACCTAGTCAAAATAGACCTGATTGTATCAAACATGCAGACAATTGGATACTCACGAGTCTCTTTTAATCTGGAGTTAATGGACTCGGCACAATTAGATGTCATAATGTTGTACCGGTTAGAAGGAGAATATGCACGTGACCATTTCCTAATATCAGCTTGCCAAAGATATTCTCCAAGATCCGGATCACCATTGGAAATTTGACTGAACAAATAATCAAAATCATACTGAGTGTAAACTCTTGAAGCATCATGAACAACTGGAAGAAGAGAAGCAGAAGCTCTAAATCGTGTTTCCAGGTTCTTTTGCAAGTGGAAAGTGCAGATCCCGTGATGAGCATGTACATAATTTACTGATAGCGCAGTTGCAATTGAAGAAGCCCGATCAGACACAAAAACTAGATCCTCTTCATCAGGAATAATAGTCTTCAAACACCGCAAAAACCAATCCCATGATGCATCATTCTCAGAATCAACAACAGCAAAAGCAATAGGATACAACTGAAAATTACCATCCTGAGCTGATGCAGCAAGCAAAGTCCCTTTATATTTTGATTTCAAATGGGCGCCATCAATAGAAATAACTTTTCTCATCAACTTAAAACCTCTAATTGATGCACCAAAAGCCAGAAAACCATATCTAAACTTATTATCAGAATCAGCTTTGATGTAAGTGATAGTACTTGGATTCTTCTTTTCTATCATGTGAAACCAACTCGGTAAAACCTCATAACTATCAGCAGGTATACCCC
This sequence comes from Camelina sativa, assembly GCF_030686135.1. Taxonomy (NCBI): domain Eukaryota; kingdom Viridiplantae; phylum Streptophyta; class Magnoliopsida; order Brassicales; family Brassicaceae; genus Camelina; species Camelina sativa. The sequence goes on along the minus strand of NC_141884.1, from coordinate 8,294,678 downwards.
TAGCAAGTTCTGATGCATGTTCTTGAGCTCTCCATGCTTTTGAGTACGAGACACCAACTCCATGGTCATTCCTAAAAATTTCCATGAGCTGTTTGGGTCTAAGAGGAAGCTTTCCTCCTGCAAAATGGTTACTAACCAAACCAGCCAAAGTCCTTGCAGATGCTTGGCGATGATTAACATTCCTTAAAGCAGAGTCACTGCTGTGCTGACTAATATACTTTCGAACAACAAAGTTATCTGATGCTTTAGCCTTAGTTGCACGTAGCCTCCAACTACATTTTTCATCAATACATTTAAGAACATACCTCTTGTTGTCTGACTTAAAAGTATGAAACTCAAAACTATGCTTGACTGCATACATCCGCATCTGACTTCTCATTTCTGTTTTGTCTTTGAATAACTGTCCACAAAACAGTGAATCAACATCGATTAGACCAGTTGAGTGTGAAGAACCAGATGGATACCCAACAGAGGTTGTCATGTTACGAGGAACACCCTCGACATATGGATTTGGTATTGGTTGATCCTAAAAGTACAAATCAATGGTTTTTTAAAAGGTTTTACAAGTTTTTTAAAAGGTTTTAAAAGTTATTTAAAAGGTTTTACAAGTTATTTCAAAGGATTTAATAAGGTTTACAATCGTTTTCAAAAGGTTTGTTAAAGTCTTTAAATGTAAGTTACCTGAGTATGAGTAGAAGTAAAATCATCAGAATTGCCAGTATATTGACTTGAAGAAGCAACAGGAGAACAATAAAAACGAGGAACACCCTCGACATATGGATTTGGTATTGGTTGACCCTGAAATTACAAATCAATGGTTTTTTAAAAGGTTTTAAAAGTTATTAAAAAGGTTTTACAAGTTATTTCAAATGATTTAATAAGGTTTACAACCGTTTTCAAAAGGTTTTTTAAAGTGTTTAAATGTAAGTTACCTGAGTATGAGTAGCAGTAAAATCATCAGAAGTGCCAGTATATTGACTTGAAGAAGCAGCAAGAGGATCACTCTCGACATATGGATTTGGTATTGGTTGACCCTGACAGTACAAATCAATGGTTTTTTAAATGATTTTACAAGTGATTTCAGAGCATTTAATAAGGTTTACAGTTTTTAATAAGGTTTACAACTGTTTTCAAAGGTTTTTAAAACGGGTTGAAAAGGCAGTAAATTACCTGAGTATGAATATAAACATCAATAGCATTCCCAACTAACAGATTTGAGCTTGTTTGATCCTGAAAGGATTTGTAAAGTATTTAAAATGTTTTACAAGTGTTTTCAAAGAATTTTATAAGGTTTTGTAAGCAATAAATAATTTAAAATTCTAAAGTAGAAAGTTACCTGAGTAACAGCAGTAACACTCTCAATAAAAGGAGTAGAGCTAGGTTGACCCTGATAAAGAAACATTCCTCAAATCAGTTACTTTTCTAAAACAATATTAGAAAGAACAAGAGAATGAGTTTAATAAAAATACCTGCTCTACAATCTCACAAAAATCCTCAACAGTAACACATAGATGAAGAACTCCTCCACTTTGTGCATATTTGAGTTTAAAAGCTTCAAGCTGCCTATCATTTCTAATAAAGATAGGAATACTACCTATAGTAGAAGACTTAGCAGGCAATGAATAACTAAGCTTTAAACATTGTGCCTGAATATCAATGTCAAAATCTTCTAATAGAATTTTTACCAACTCACTAAATCTAGTATTCTCATCAATATTAATCAAAGAAGCTCCCCTTTCATTATCCATCTCAAATTCCCAATGAATGTTGTTGTTCAACTTCCACAAACCACATACTGAATACAATTCAATCATTTGTACAACCAAACAAATCCTGAGAAAACAAACCAATAAAACTACATTAAAAGAAGAGAGATCCGAACAACTATATCAAAGAATAAAAGTAGATGTCCAAAGATCTAATAAATGACATTATTATCACGAACAGATCTAAAAGAGCAAGTGTTAAGACCTAAAAAAATTCTGACATCAAATTTGAAATCGAAACAACAATCTAATAGCTAACACAAAATTAAAATTGAAATCAAAACAAAAATACAGAAACAAGCTTACACGATGGAAGAAAAAGACTTTATTATCACGAACAGATCTAAAAGAGCAAGTGATTAAGACCTAAAAAAATTTAATTTATAACGGCGGAGGAGAGATTTGCTTTATAAGACCTAAAAATTCAATTGCTCAATACGATGGGAGAAATACTTACACGAAGGGGGTAGAAGAGACGACGAACTAAAAGAGAGAACTAAGACGACGGGAGAAACAGTGATAACGGCGGAGGAAAGATCCGACCGGAGAAGGAGAGATATCTCCGGGAAGAAGAGACGAAGACAAAGACGATGGGAGAAACAATGATAACAGCGGAGGAGAGATCCGACCGGAGAAGGAGAGATGTCTCCGGAGAAGAAGAGACGAAGACGAAGACGAAGACGAAGAAGGTCGACGTCGAAGGTATAATAAGATTGTCGGTATAATTATAAAACAAGGGGAAAAATGTCTTTAAAAAATAGTGGAAAGGTATAATTAAAAATGATCATCAAAGGGGGTATTATTAAAAAGGGATATCAAAGAAAGGGCATTAGTAACAATTTCTCTTTTTTTTATTGGTCAAAACATTAAAATAGTTGGGATAAAATTGGTATTTTTACCAAACATATGCATTGGAAACCTAAAACGACAAGTATTGGAAAACAAAATTTTAACTCTAGAATGACAACTTAAAAAACCAGAGGGAGTATTAAACTAGAGAAAGTTCATTTTCACATTTAAAAAGAAAAGTCATTTTTATTGGGTTTAAAATAATTGTTAATATATTTGATTATACTATTCGTAATTCAGTTAACTGACATACTAGTCAAATTTTTAACTTTCATATAAATCAATCACAACTGCTTTTTTTTTTAAGCAAACTCTATGGAGAACAATATAATTTATAATTTATTAGGTTTTTGGAGAAATTCAATCTAGAAATTAAAAAAAAAAGTAAAAATTTCTCAACAAATAGGTTAATCTTCAAATGTTGTTAAGTTACCAAAATTGTTTATGTATCTTCGTAAAATGCTATATGAATCTTACTTTCTTTCTTATTCCAAAACCAAACCATACTTACTAATATATATTATAATCATAAGATAAAAGATTTTTATATTTAACTAAAGAATCAATAAAATTCATTGTTGGTACTTTAAATTCTAAAAAAAAATTGGAAAGAAATCAACATTTATATGTTAAATTAAACAGAAACCTTAATAAATTATATACGCTTATATAATGTAAATATTTTCCATCTTTATGTTCGAACTAAAAACATGGTCTTAGTTCATAATAGACCATATTTTAGTTCCAACCTTATAGATGGAAAATACAATAAATGTTAACTATGTGGTTTGACAATTTTAGAAAAAACACTTTATTTCGTTTTCTAGCAAAGTGAAAAATACTAATTTTTTGGTTCAGAATATAAACAATTTTCTTCCATATATGTACAAAGTATAAAGATATAGACATCATAATAAATAGCTTATTATGGTTTATATTTGAAATTAACATGTACGCAGAATAGATCATGTCATAGTATGTACATAGTCGTTTTGTTGTTTGTTTTTTTTTACATGAAAAAATAAAACACGCGTAATCTTGCATATTTTGTAAGACGATTAGTATAAATGGAAGATTTTACTTGATAATATAGATAAAATTACAAATTCAAAGTCTTTTGGCGCAGACGAGTACATCAAACATCGAGATTGCCAATATACACTTCAAGGTCCATAAGAGGGTTTCCAAATCACCATAAAACGAGGATAGATATCTCTGTGAATCCTTCGATCCCAAAATGCATTAATATACCATCAAAGACACTGTCATATCCAGTCAATGGTTCTGAAGCATGCCAAAACTCATCAATAAAGCTTTGTTGTTTAGGTTTATTAATTTTACGTATCAATAATATATGTTTCTTAGAAAATAAGATCTGACGTGGAAAGTATTATATCTGTCTGCATCAATAATTTTTTTTGGGTCATTAATATGTATGTTTTACATATTATTGAAGCTAAATTTTACCTATTTTACGTGTTAATAAAATATGTTTCTTACAAAAAATAATATCTGGCGTGGAAAGTACTATATGTGTTTGTATTAATAATATTTTGAGGTTATTAATATATATATTTTACAATATTATTAGAAATTAAATTTTGTATCTATATTTTGCAAAAGTGATATATTAGATCTCTTACAAAAAGATCAATAGTTAATCTAATTGATATATAATATACATAAAAGCTAATTTTAGATCAATAGTTAATCTATTTGTCAATAATATTTGTTTCTTACAAAAAAATAATATCTGACGTAGAAAGTATTCTATATGTCTACATCAATAATATTTTTAGTCATTAATATGTATGTTTTACAACATTATTGAAGCTAAATTTTACGTATTTTACGTGTCAATAAAATATGTTTCTTACAAAAAATAATATCTGGCGTGGATAGTACTATATCTGTTTGTATCAATAATATTTCGAGGTTATTAATATATATGTTTTACAATATTATTAGAAATTAATTTTTGTATCTATATTTTGCGAAAGTGATATATTAGATCTCTTACAAAAAAACAATAGTTAATCTAATTGATATATAATATACATAAAAGCTAATTTTACGTGTCAATAATATTTGTTTCTTACAAAAAATAATATCTTACGTGGAAAGTATTCTATATGTCTACATCAATAATATCTTTAGTCATTAATATGTATATTTTACAACATTATTGAAGCTAAATTTTACCTATTTTACGTGTCAATAAAATATGTTTGTTACTAAAAAAATAATATCTGACGTGGAAAGTATCATATTTGTATGTATCAATAATATTTCGGAGTCATTAATATATATGTTTTACAATATTATTAGAAACTAAATTATGTATCTATTTTTTGCGAAAGTGATATATTAAGTCTCTTACAAAAAGATCAATAGTTTATCAAATTGAAAAAAAAGTATAATTTTTTTGGGTCAAATATATTATCTGGTGAACAATTAGATAAAAATGTAAAAATAAAAAAGTGTAAAATGTTTTTAAAAAAATAAAAAAGATAAAAGTGTAAAACATTAAAAAAGTTGGGATTATAATAAAAATAATAAGATATCTCAAAGATTACCTTTTTGTCCTAGGACTGTATATATATAAATAAGATTTTCTTGTCTAAACAAAAATAATAAAAACCCTAAAAAAACAATTGTAGGCAGACAGAGAGAGAGAGAAAGAGAAAGACAGATCCATCCCCTTTGGCTCTTTGTCTTTTTTTTTTTTTTTTTTTTACACTTTATTCTCCTGAATTTTCTCCTCAGTTATCTCGTAAGTTTTCTCTCTCTCTCTCTCCCTTCTCTCTCTCTCTTGAATTCAATTTTTTTTTTTTGCTTTTTTTTTTTGTTTCTTTATTGTAATTGACTAATTATCGAGTTTCTGTTTGATTTTTCTGAAAAAAATTCTGGAAAATGTTTAATATTAAAAAAGTGTTTTTGGGTTTAATTTATGATTTTCACTTTAATCTTAAAATTCAGAAACCTTAAAGCGCGATCCGCTTTCTCAATGGTTTTTGAGTGAGTGAGTCTGAGCGAGAGAGATCTAAAAATCCACAATTGTTACAAAATTTGGTGTTAAATACTGAATCTTTATAGGCGTAGTGTTTTAATTTAATAGATTTAGGGCTTAAAGTTTCGAACTTTTCATTGGATATGGTATAAATCTTGTAGTTGAAACACTGAATTGTCTCTCTTGGGCGTTGTTGTTTTAGATTTAGGGCTCAAAGTTTCAAACTTTCAATGGAAACTAGGGTTTTGTGGGTTTGGTTGATTGTCTCCTACTAACACTTGTTTTCCCCTGTTTTTTCTTGGGGGAAAGTGAGAAGGCAAATGTCAGGATCTGAGTCAGGTGTAATGGCGGGGAGCAGAGAATCACCAATGAAGTTTACAATGGGTCTTCACCAGCAGCAGCAGCAGCAAGCTCCCCCGCAGCAGTCTCAGAACATGCAGTTGTCATTTGGTGGCGAAGATGGAAATGATGCTCTTTACAAGCAGCCAATGAGGAGGTCTGCATCACCACCGCAGCAGTACCAACCTGGTGAGAATCCTGTCTTGAACATGAACATGCCCGGAGCTGAGACTGGAACCATGGCTGAGGGTGGACCAGTGAAGAAGAGGAGAGGTAGGCCGAGGAAGTATGTACCTGAGAGTGGTGAGATGTCGCTTGGTTTGGTTCCCGGAGCTCCTTCTTTCACGGTGAGCCAGCCTAGTGGTGGTGGTGGCAGCAGCAGCGGCGGCGGAGGAGGAGGAGGAGAGAAGAGGATGAGAGGAAGGCCTCCTGGTTCAAGCAATAGGCCAAAGCTCCAAGCTTTAGGTATGTGTATTTATATATATATCATTGATTCTTCTGATATTGGAATCTTCTCTCCCTCACGTGCTGCAATTAGAAAGTTCTGTTGTCGGCTGTGCAATCTATTAGAATATAGTAAAAAATGGTGAATATGGTAGTAAAACAATGACCTTGAGAATCCCCGCAATTACTAATAGACTTTTATGCCCTTTTTAAGCGTATCTTCTTCAACTATCTTTGCTCTTTACATCCCCTCCACCAATCTTGACATGTTTTGTGGCTTGCTTGCTTTGCTTTCAGGCTCAACTGGAATGGGATTTACGCCTCATATGCTTACCGTGGGGGCTGGAGAGGTCTCTATCTTCTTCTATCTTCTTGAATTTCCTTATTTAATTGTGACCATGTCTAAAGATTGTCTAAGCTTTATCTTTCTACTAAATGATCACCAACCGTCTTTAAATCATGTGAATGTCGAGTGTGAGTTGTTGTCTTTTAAGGTCAATTAATATTTGGGAACAAGAGAAATGTTGAACTTGTTCAGGGTTCTCTTACCTGTTTTGTTCTGCTGACATTTTTAGGTCCATATGTTTTGGTATATTTATGATTTTCACTGTTTGTTTGATCTATGTGGGACAGGATGTAGCATCCAAGATAATGGCCTTAACTCAGAATGGGCCACGTTCTGTGTGTGTCTTGTCTGCAAATGGAGCCATCTCCAATATGACTCTTCGCCAGTCGAACACGTCTGTTGGAACCGTTACATATGAGGTATCCAGATTCAGCTTGCAAAGTTCTTCAGTCCCCTTTTCTTGTCTCTGATTTTTTGCTGCTGAATCCTCGTGCTTTGTATAACATTGACCAGGGGAGATATGAGATTCTGTGTTTATCGGGATCGTTCCATTCGATAGTTAGCAATGGTCACAGAAGCAGGAGCGGATGTCTAAGCGTGTGCTTATCAGGTCCGGATGGTAATATCCTAGGTGGTAGTGTAGCTGGTCTTCTTATAGCAGCATCACCTGTTCAGGTAATTTCTGCCTTCTTCCAGTTCAACTATTTGATTATATGGATGTTCATAAGCTCAATGTAAAGACACATTTGGCTTTCAAGTTACAGATTGTTGTTGGGAGTTTTATCCCAGGACAGAAAGAACCGAACCCAAATGTGGGACAAATGGATCTATCACCACCCATAATACCGCGTGTGGCCCCAACGCAGGTGCTGATGGCTCCGAGTAGCCCGCAGTCTCGAGGCACAATGAGTGAGTCATCCTGTGGAGGTGGACATGCAAGCCCTCTTCATCAGAGCACAGGAGGACCGTACAATAGCACCATGCCCTGGAAGTAAACCAAGTGATCTTGGTCTGTTTAAAAAACCAACAACTTCCTATTATTGGAATGATTTGATGATTTCTATCCTTTTTAGGTTCTCTAATTGTCTCTTTAGACAAGATTAATAACTTTGATCTATTTTCTATTTTGGTGTACTTTCAGAACCATAATTTATTTCGGAGATTAGAATAATATATCCTGATTAATGTAGATCTTTCTCTTATTTTGTGTTTCTCAATCTTGAAAACATTTTAACTCATGTAAAACTTGTATTGATTACAACATCAACACAAGACTGCATTTTACATATGGTGCTCTTTTGCTCTCTTCAATAAAAACCGCAATGAGAAAAACCCGAGAGCGCAGGTTTGCCAGAACCACCCCATTGCATTTCCTGGGTCGACTCGTTTAGCCAGAAACCACGCATAGATTCCTTCTGCAACATGTAATCCCACTGATATGATGAAGACAACTTTTACAACAGTGATTGTCCGGAAGAAAAAGAGGTGTAAGGCTCTTAAGAAAGGCACAGGTCCTATATCAGGTAACCATCCCGCAGCAAAAAGAGCTGACATTCCTAGTGTAACAGCTATCCAAGTGAATATGGTTGGACCGTCTAAAGATCTCCTTTTCCTTTCCTTCCAGTATGAGATAGTTGCAGCCATACCTTCCCTGGAGCTCTTAAATGGCACATACCCAAGCTCTTCCTTGGCTTTGAGATATGAGAAATAATGGGTAACACCGACCTGCAACAGATCAAAACTCAAAATATTCATACAAGTTAGTTTGGATTCTAAGCCGGAATATGAGTGGGAAGAAACTGTTACCTTGTAGACTTCAGCAGGAAGGATAAGGGGCTGCGGTAACCAGCTCTTTGATAGCCATGGATACAGGACAGTGTAGACACCTTGAAAGATCTTACCCAAGGACAGAGCAAAAGGTACAGAGACTGTAAACTTGGGCAGGTCATAGTCTAAACTTCTTAGTAAGGGTTGTAGGAACTCAAAGGTATTCACCGGGGAACCTATAACATTGCAATTCAGCTTGATTTAGCAAGCAAGTTTTAAGGCTAAATGTTTTTAGATACGCCTCTCGTAATGAGAGTGTCTTAAGAGATGAGTTACCATCAGAGACAAAATATGGTTGACCAGCAGCGACGGGCTGTCCTTCTCTGCCAGGAATGTTGTCCAAAAGTCCCATGCTTGCCAAGATGATTGCTAGGACAAGGTTTTCAACATAAATCCAGTCTGTTTTGACACTCGGTCCACCGATCTTAAAGAAGGCCAAACCCAACTTTGCTAGATTAACTATCCTAGGAAGATGCCTGTCTTCACCAGGTCCATATATAGCCGCTGGTCGGATCGCACATGTGTACACCTGTTTGCCCCCATTCCTGCAATAAGCACAGGCAGAAGGGAAAATATATTACGCTACCTAACAGACACCAGATTCTTCTAAGATAATTTGAATCAAGAAACAGGACTCACTTAAAAGGTCGGCCGTTACTCTTAAGAACCAACTGTTCTGCAATGGATTTACTTCGACCATAGGTATCGACATGATCATCAAGAGGGAAATAAGGCAAACTCTCATTGCCGTTCTGAATCTCCTTACCACCAAAGACAACATTGTAAGTGCTGACATAGACAAGTCTTGTGATCTCGTGTTTGAACACAGCTTCCAAGACGTTACAAGTCCCGTTAATGTTAACCTCGTCACAACGACCAAACTGAAGCATCTCTTTACCAGACATACCATAGGAAGCAAGATGCAAAACACAGTCCGCTCCATCTAAAGCCTTGTCTACATCTACTTTCTTAGTCACATCACCTGATCACTAAAAATGTTCAGTATAATAAATCCAGAAATTGACAAGAGTGCATTGTGATCTAAACACTAAATTCATAGGATTTGAGATTTAAGAAATTAAGAGATCAAAATCGATGGAATTGAAAAAAGGGATCGATGGGATTCAAAACCTTGAATGCAGCGAACGCCACTGTTTCTGAGATCATCGGACCAAGGAGAAGAGCCGCGGAGGTCGAAAGAGCGGACTTGGCGAGCACCACGGCGAACGAGCTCTAAGCAGAGAGCGGCACCGACGAAGCCGAGACCTCCAGTGACGACGAAGGTGTTACCTTCGACTCCTTCGTTCTCACTCAAATGCATTTTTCTCTTTCTCTCTCTCTCTCTCGAAGTGTTGACCGGCGACAAGAACGACACCGCGTGTGTGACTTTTACTTCTCTCACACACAGCTAATGGCCGGGCCACGTGTAACTTTTTAATTAATTTAGTACGATACTATTAACTTTTTAATTTTTCAAGAAAAAGAGTTTAATACCAACAAATCTAAAAATATCTTTATCAAAGTTTTAATACGCCGACCGTGTGATTTGGTAACCAGAAAATAATAAATTTCTAATTTTTTTTAAATTTGGGTACAAATCAAAATTTCTAACTTCACAACATTCAAAATATCACAAAAATTCAAAATAAACCGATGATAATATCCCTTAAAATTAAACAAGACTTTGTATATTTGATGAAATTCAAAGATTTAAAGGGAGAAAAAAAAAATGTTAGCTTTTAAAGTCTAAAACGGCTAAAAAAAAACAAGTCCTAAAAACTCTTCATTAATTTCTCTAACAGCTTCACTTAGTTTTTACTACTTCCCCGAGAGACACTCTTCTTCTGATCGATTAGATAAAAAATTTCAAGCCGATGAACCTTTTTTTTTAAGTCCTCAAATTTCTCTCACGGAACGACTCAAATAAAGTGCTCGGGTCATGCTCCAAACGTTAGACCATTGTTATACTCTGTAGTCGCTGAGTTTAGTTTTAGTAGGGGAGGAATTAAGATTTTTTTGACAAAAGTTCAAGCTTTTTTTGGATTTTGAAAATTGGGGTTTTTGTTTTTTTTTCCTAGTGATCTTGTTGAGTTTAGGGTTTTAGGTTTCTTCACTGCAATGGCGAGAAGACATGGATGGCAACTTCCAGCTCACACATTTCAGGTTTCCAAGAGTTACTCTCTATTAAGGGTTTTTTTCACTGAGTATTTTGATTTGGGTTCTGTTTTTATTTCACTTTGGTTTGAACGGTTTTGTGCAATTCCTGCCGTAATCTGCAATTGTGACAAGTTTGTTCCTTTTTCTTGGAAATGACATTAAAATATTTTGTTACTTTGTTGTGACATCGCTTTCAAAAATTCTGTTCTTTTCCATCTGCTTTATGTGTTTGTGGATAAACACACGGTTGAGATTATGTATATATGAGTATAGTTCATGTGCTTTATAAGATCCATTGCATTGAATTTGGATGGGGTTCTCTGTGATTGTTCGTTTATCTAACTTGTTGCTTGTTTCAGGTTGTTGCTATCACTGTATTTTTCTTGCTAACTATCGCTTACTATGCCTTCTTTGCTCCGTTTCTTTGGAACAAACTCTATGAATATATTGCCATTGGTGTTTACTCTTTCCTGGTAAGAACTAAAAAACGAATCTTGTTATAAAATGCTCTCAAATTTAATTTGTTATTTTATCTCACAACTCTCTCTTTTTGCCTAATTGGTTTTATAGGCGTTTTCGGTTTTAGTTCTATACATCCGATGCACTGGTATAGATCCTGCAGATCCTGGGATCTTTGTAAGGGCTGATAACACTCCAGCACATAAGTCACAGAACAGTAACTACGTTCCTGGTTCGTGCTCTACTGATATGATGATGCTGTCTGTGTATAAGGCTCGCATAATTCGGATACTTCTTTCTTATATGGTGATAACGCCGTTGCAGATAATGCCTCAGCAATTGATGGTGGGCCATATATTATACACGGCTCAGGTTGCTGTAATGTGATGGTAAGATTCATTTGTGGTTGTTTAGTAATACAAGATTGCCGTAGAGATACGCAACAAGAGAAATCAAATGAACCAGAAGAAGCTCTGTTCTGCTCATTGTGTAATGCTGAGGTATAGTAGTAGTCTATTCACTTTCTGTTACAAGTTTGTCATTGCGTCTTCTACAGTAACAGCACATTCTCTTTTTTTTTTTGTCGAAGGTACGTATGTTTAGCAAGCACTGTCGAAGTTGTGGCAAGTGTGTCGATGGGTTTGATCATCATTGCCGGGTATGCAATTTGAAAGTGGGCGTTGGGGTCTCTGTCTTAGTAATTTTTTACTGATATGTTAAAGTTTCTTTTGCCTTAGTGGCTGAATAACTGTGTGGGGCATAAAAACTACATCAGCTTTGTGTGTCTTATGGCGGCAAGCTTTTTATGGGTATGTTTTCAACAAAGTCTTTTACTTTAAGGCTGATTCTGACCCACGTCCATATGATATGACCTTGCAAAACAATGGTGACAGCTTATAGCTGAATTTGGAGTTGGTGTTGCTGTATTTGTTCGATGTTTCGTGGACCAAAATGCAATGGAACATCTTATAACTGAAAAGCTTGGTCTTGGTTTCTCCCGTCCTCCATTTGCAGCTGTTGTGGTAAATATTCTCAAACGCAGTACTGGTTTATTCTGTATTTTTTCATCAGTGCTTCCAACTTGAGCTTTGCTTTCTCATTCTGCAGGTTGTTTGTACAACTCTCTCGTTACTGGCTTTGATACCTCTTGGGGAACTTTTCTTTTTCCATATTATTTTGATCCGAAAGGTTTTGTATATATTTTGTCTTGCACCATGTTTCTGAATTCTATTCCCACTAACAATGTTTTGAAGCTGAGCTTTGATATGTAACTTTTGTGGGTGCAGGGAATCACAACATATGAATATGTTGTTGCCCTGAGAGCGCAAACTGAACCACTTGGACCATCTGTAGATGAGCTAGACCAAACGAGCCAGCCTCCTTCACCTACAAGCTCAGCTGTGACAGCCGCGAGTGGTAGAAGCTCTCTCGGATTGAGCATTCACTACCGCGGTGCCTCCTTGTGTACACCTCCAAACATATTCATGGATCAACAGGTAAGAAAAAGTAAAATCTAATATGTATTTTTCACATCCTTCACTTGTGTAACTCTTTATCTTTCTTGTCTTTAGGACGATGTTATCCAGCATTTGGAGCCTGGACCTGTACGATCCACCATAGATCCCGACACACTTTCACAGAAGAAACCACCTCAGCGTCAACAAGTAAGGATCAATCCATGGAAGCTGGCTAAACTCGACTCAAAAGAAGCATCTAAAGCAGCTGCAAAAGCGCGTGCATCTTCATCAGTGCTTCTTCCAGTAAGTTCACGGCAAAACCTTTACAAAAACAGCAGCAATGTAAGCGGGAGAAGCAGCAATGTAAGCGGGAGAAGCAGCCCCGCAAGTTCCCATCACGCTAGAAAAGGCAAAGCAGATTCAGAGTCTTGTAGCATGACTAGTCAAGGTTTGACGAGAGATCACTTCAACCCAATGTACATGTCATCACCAGCTAACGAGTCACCATTAAATGAGGAAGAAGAAAGCAGAAATGCTGTTGTTGCAGCTAGAAGAAACTTGCCTCCAAGCGATGAGAGTTCAGTCGTTTGGGATCCTGAAGCTGGCCGGTTTGTATCGTCGTCTAGGATTCCAGGAACAGATTTTGGAGGTCCTCTTGGTAATGAACGTGTCAACACCATCATAACAGCTTCTGGGACTGAAGGTAGCAGAAGGGGTAGAGTAAACCCTTTGACTGGTTATTTCCAACAAGTAAGACCACAGAGAGGAGACCAACTTCCAGTGTTTATGCCTACTGATTCTCAATTACACAGACATTTATCTACTAGCTAGATTCCATTAGAAACATTTTTGTTGATCACCTACATCTTTTTTTTTCTTAGTTCTTTTTTTCTTTTCTTGGTAAGGAGACAATTTTATTGGTTTAATGGTAGAGAAAAAAAAAAAAAAAAAAAACAAGAAACTGATAACATAGAGGTATCTGATTAGAAAACCTTCAAAGAAAGAAAGAAATGAGTCTTGGATCTGACTAGGAAAGCAAGCAAAGTTGATGCCAAAGGTGTAAAATAATTTTAGAATGTTTGTCATGAGATCCAAGACTCTCAAAAGAACACTAAACTTGGAACATAAGAACAACTACGCAAGTAACTCCCGTTGTCTGTAATTTTCCCGATATCCAAGTCTCTGAAGTATCCGTTTTCTCCGATGATGTAAGCTCTTTGGGGATTGGAGGAGTGGATTACATCGTCATCTTCATGAAAAACAACCACGGCGATCTCTTCCTTGTCAATGAGGAAAGTCCCACAATAATAGAGTGGTCTCATATCATCAACGGCTAAGAACTTGCTCCACGACACGGCACTGGGCTCTATCTTAGTAGTAACCCAAATCTCCATCCCATAGCTATTCGAAGGCTGGAATAACACAGCAAGCTGCTCTTCTCCAAATGAAGACAGAGTCACAATATCATAATAAGACTTAAACGGTAGAGGCAGATGAGGTCCAAATCTCTCTTTAGTAAAATCAAAACAGATTAAGAAATCAGGTACGGAATTGTCCATAGGTACAGCGCGCCAGTACGTATTGCCCTTCAAAGATACGACACTTAACATAAGCGCTATATCATGGCTAGTAGTGACATCAAGAACCCTCCATGAATTAGACTTTAACTCGTACATCTCAGTCACATAATATCCTTTCCTCCTAGGAGAAATAAAAAATCTCAAAATTTTATAAGCGCGGCACGATTTGCTCTTGTCATATCCGATAACATGGGTGTATTCGAGAAGAAGAGATCTGTGTTCGACGCAAATCCATCGTGTTTGCCCTGTATAAGGGTTCCATACCACGAGCCTAGTGTTGTCTTTCGTAGTGTTGTCTTTGGTAGTGCATAACAATAAACCCTCGCAGTGATATATTTCGTATATAGCCACATCATCACGATCATGATCGTTTACGCTAATACGTTTAGCTCTACGCTTTATTTTTGGACCAGTGTTGTTGTGAATTCCATGGAGATTGAGGCTTATTAGAAAAGCCCTACAATTTACCACCACGATCCCCAGAAACTCCCCTTCCCTTGCCAATATTGCTGCGTTACCAATGTGCTTCGATATACTGTTCCACGTTTTGCATGTCAATCGGACTTCCCTCATCGATTTCGCCGGAACCCTAGAGAGTATCTCCTCTACCAATTCTCTTGGAAGATCCGACATCTTCTCCATTGTTTATTTTTTTCAAGGATCGATGGAATAGAAATTATGGTTTCTTCTAAGTTATATTTGTTAGACAAAGATATATATACATACATCTTTATACATATGTATCCAGTATATCTCTTTAGGGGTGGTATTGGTTTGAGATTTATGAAGATTTTTGAAGAGTTCAACAAAATCATAAAAAATAAATAAGTGAAAGATTGTTAAAGATTGCTAGAGAGTTTTGTTGATTAGTTTTTTAAAATCTTGTAAAGTCTTCTAAACAATCCCTGTATTTTTATGATACTTTCCATAACTTTATTTTGTAAAGAAAATGTCTAAAATCATGAACCAATAACATAATAATTGAACTCATTAACAATCCTAGATTCTTTTGTTTTAATTGAATAACACAAAACTTTTAATGACTTTATAAAAGTCTGAATCCAATAACCCAGATTTGTTAAGATTTTAAATAATTTTTTTATAAATCACAAACTAATAACACTAAACTTTAACAGAGTTTAACAAAATCTTGATCTAATAACAACATATTCTACATAACATTTAAAATTTTTAAAACTCTATTCAAATCTTAAACCAATAACCCCCACTTAGTGTATATCTCTTTATATTAAGATAGACTCAACCATGTACGTGCCAAATTATTTTTGTAGAAAATATTTATTTAGTATACCATGTGAAACCCAATTTTATATTATTTTGGTTTTATTTAGTTTGTGTATATGCTTGAAAAAATAACTAGAGATTGGACCCGCACATACGTACGGGGTTAATTTAAAAAAAAAAGTTTGCAATTAGGTTTGGACTATGCGGAGTTACATTTGTAAATATATTTGTTAAAAATGTTATTAATATTCATAATCCGACTTTGTACCAATTTATTTTCAGTTTGGTTTAGAAAAGAAGATGTTCTCAGATAATGGTACTATCTTGGTGCACGGTCGTGTGTGTGTGCCCAAGGATGAGGAGTTGAGACAGGAGATTCTGAGAGAGGCTCATGCGAGCAAGTTATCCATTCATCCAGGAGCGACCAAGATGTACCGTGACCTCAAGAGGTACTATCATTGGGTCGGGATGAAGAAGGATGTGGCTAGTTGGGTTTCGAGGTGTGATGTGTGTCAGCTAGTGAAGGCTGAGCATCAGGTTCCTGGCGGGTTACTGAAGAGTTTACCCATTCCTGAGTGGAAATGGGATATGAACACCATGGATTTTGTGGTAGGATTGTCAGTGTCACGGACTTTTGATGATATTTGGGTCATAGTGGACCGGTTGACTAAGTCAGCATATTTCCTGGCCATTAAGAAGACTGATGGAGCAGCGGTCTTGGCTAAGAAGTATGTGAGGGAGGTAGTCAGATTGCATGGGGTGCCAGCGAGCATTGTGTCTAATAGGGATTCTAAGTTCACTTCGGTGTTCTGGAAGGCATTTCAGGCAGAGATGGGCACTAAGGTGCATATGAGTACAGCTTATCATCCCCAGACTGATTGATAGTCAGAGAGGACGATCCAGACGCTGGAGGATTTGCTGAGGATGTGTGTGTTGGATTGGGGTGGCCATTGGGCAGATCACCTGAACCTGGTAGAGTTTGCTTACAACAACAGCTATCAGGCGAGTATTAAGATGGCTCCTTATGAGGCTTTGTATGGGAGGCCATGTCGTACACCATTATGCTGGACTCAGGTGGGGGAGAGGAGCATATTTGGTGCTAGTTTTGTTCAGGAGACCTCAGAGAAGATTCGGGTTCTCAAGCTAAACATGAAGGAGGCTCAGGATAGGCAGAGGAGTTATGCAGATAGGAGGAGGAGAGATCTTGAGTTTCAGGTAGGAGACAGAGTGTACCTCAAGATGGCTATGTTGCGGGGTCCGAACAGGTCATTGTCAGAGACTAAGTTGAGTCCGAGGTATATGGGTCCATTCAGAGTGATTGGGCGGGTTGGACCAGTGGCATATAGATTGGAGTTACCTGAGGTGATGCGTGCATTCCATAAGGTTTTCCATGTGTCTATGTTGCGGAAGTGTCTCCGTGAGGGAGAGGAGGTGTTGGCTAAGATTCCTGAGGATCTTCAGCCTAACATGACTTTGGAGGCGAGACCAGTGAGGGTTCTCGAGAGGAGGATCAAGGAACTTCGGAAGAAGAAGATTCCTTTGCTGAGAGTCCTGTGGGACTGTGATGGTGTTGAGGAGCAGACTTGGGAGCCTGAGGCAAAGATGAAGGCAAGGTTCAAGAAGTGGTATGAGAAGCAAGCCGCGACTTGAGCTTGTTTAGCCGGGTCCCATCTGTAATCTGTGGCTGGAGCGGGAATGGAGTATTCCAGCCCATCTCTCTTGTTACTCGGTCGCTTGGGGTGGTTGGTTGTGCGACTCAGTAACAAGATGAGGTGGTGTTCGGGGTACAAAGTTTCCGTGAGGCGGGGTTTTGGAAGAAAGTTTCCTAAATTAGAAGTTTCCAAAAGTGGAAAGTTTCCAAAAGTGGAAAGTTTTCAATTGGTGACAGCTTGTCCTGTGGGAAGGTTGTTAAAAGGGTGGGGACCAGGGTTCGAGGAACGCCTGGCGCACCAATAACCTACTGTGGATTTGGATGAATAGTTCCATTTGCCCAGTGAGGGGTTAGGATCGATGCCCTGCAGGGCCAGCTTCGGGCCTATGGGGGCAAGCTAGCGGTGGGCTAGTGGGGTCAACGGGACGGGTTGTCACATAAAAATCGATTTTTATTGTAACAACCCGTCCCGTGGACCCCACTAGCCTCACTGCTAGCCCGCTAGCCACACTGCTAGCCGCCCAAACTGACCCCAAGCTGGCCCTGCAGGGCATCGATCCTAACCCATCACTGTGGAAATCAACATCCACCAGTAGGTTATTGGTGCGCCAGGCGTTCCTTGAACCCTGGTCCTCACCCTTTAACAACCTTCCCACAGGACAAGTTGCCACCAATTAAGCTGCAGATCAATTGGTGGCAACTTGTCCTGTGGGAAGGTTGTTAAAGGGTGAGGACCAGGGTTCAAGGAACGCCTGGCGCACCAATAACCTACTGGTGGATGTTGATTTCCACAGTGATGGGTTAGGATCGATGCCCTGCAGGGCCAGCTTGGGGTCAGTTTGGGCGGCTAGCAGTGTGGCTAGCGTGCTAGCAGTGAGGCTAGTGGGGTCCACAGGACGGGTTGTTAGATTTAAGTAAATTAAAAAATAGTAAGAGAAAAATAGTATATATGTTTATGTCTGTTTCGGGAACCCGTCCCATCCTATATACGGTATGTCATGTTTTTCTAATCTTATAATCGTAGTTTTATTAATATTTTATAAATTTGAGATTGTATATTTTAGTCCAACAAATAAGGAAGTAAGTAAAAGATTCGCATCCACATAATATTTTATTTATAAATATAATTATTTAGTATAGCATTTATAATATAAACTTATATTGGTTTACCTTTATCAAATTTTTAAACGTTTGAAATAATAACCGCTTCACCATAAATTTTGGATTCATATGAAATTTAATTTAACTATCGTAATTTTATAATCTTATCGTAATTTTATAATGTTGTAATTTTATAATTTTTCTTCCTACCCTAAAGAAATCAAAGTAACAAAAGAGAGCTTGTTACCCTACAAAAAAATCATTTATACACATAAAAAAATGTTGAAACCCCATAATCCCCTGAATATATCAACCTGCAACAACAACAACATTTGACGTAAATTGTCTTCACATCAAAAGTATATATAGGATTATTACCATACTCCTTTATAACCATTTTACAATCACCAAAGCCCAAACATAAATAATAACAGCGTTGTTAAGTGATGGATCCATTCGACTGAACATTAAGAGAAATAGAGGTGACACGGAAAAAAAATTTATATCGGATTTAGAACAGTCCATTCGAGAGTACAAACTCATTGAAACCATTAGTAAAATGACTATGAATAACTTACAATCCAAGCCGATCAACAACCTGCCATTGCCAACACAAATTCTCCTTGGATAATCATATATAAAGCCAAACTCCAAGGCAAACGTCATAGGGAGTAACTTCGTAAAACCCTAAAAATCACAAGAATAAATCACATCAGTCTCTAAAATTTTTATTAGCATAATGTATAATGAAAAAAATGATAATAGAGAGGAAGAGAGTATGTTACCATCATTAAATAAAAGTATTGACATATATTTGCCTTTATTTATAGGGAGAAGAAGTGTGTCTAACAATTTTAACAAATAAATCTTAACAAAATATTTGATATCAACATTCAATATCTTAATTGTTTATCAAAATCTATTTATTGTTTGTTTCCAAATTCAAAAAGAATTATTTCTAGATATACATGATATCTTTAATTAATGATTAATTACGCTAATATTATCAGATTTCTCCGTTTTTAGGTAATTCAAATTGATAAATCTTAACAAAATATTTGATATCACCATTCAATATCTTAATTGTTTGTCAAAATCTATTTCTTGTTTGTTTCCAAATTCAAAAAGAATTATTTCTAGATATACATGATTTCTGTAATTAATGATTAATTACGCTAATATTATCAGATTTCTCCGTTTTTAGGTAATTCAAATTGATAAATGATGAGGGGCGGAAGCTATTACAAGAGAGAGGAGATGGCGTTTAGACGGAGAAGACGTAGGCTGAGCAAAGGTAAAGTGTTGCTCTGTTTTGTGTTAGAAAAACAGAGTATCAAGAGATAGAAAACGATGGTGATGAGAAGATGTGAAGAAGAAAAGAGATAGAGTTGGGATCTCTTCCAGGAATTGATCTCAACAAGGGTTGTGCAAGTCCTCCTTGCAGGGCTCTAAGACAAGCTCTTTTGGGTAGTTAAGACTACCTCTTTTTGGTTTTTTTTTCTTTTATCAAAATTAAAGCTAGTTATCCTACAATGGAGTCCACGATCTCTATATATAGAGAAGTAGATTAACATAAACGAAACCTAAAAGCAAAGAGAATATTCATCTCCCATAAAGAAATAGAAACCTAACATAAAGCCTAATTGGAAAATAAGTAAACACCAAAGCCGACACCACCGTAACTTGTTGGGCAAGAAACTCAACACCGAAGCCCAACAAGAGTGTAAATTATGCTGCATCAGGTCCCACCGGGTAGGGAAGATTCGACCACGAATCTGGAGGCTCATTATCACCGTGGAATGGAGAAAGATGTTTGACATTAAAAACGTCTGACGTCCGCATGTCCGGTGGAAGCTTCACCTTATAGGCATTAGCATTAATACGTTGTAACACTTCCACAGGTCCGATCTTCCTAGACTTAAGCTTGTTATATTCCCGTGCTGGAAAACGATCCTTAGTGAGGACAACCCAAACTAAATCACCTGGCTGAAACTCCAATGCTCGACGCTTAACATCCGCAGCCGTCTTATACTTCAACGATGCATGTTCCAAATTTTCTTTAGCTTTAAGGTGAACATCCTGCAATTCATCAACAAAATCAACAGTTTGGCCATGTAGACGAGAGCGATCTGGCAATGTTGGTAAATCCAATGGGCAACGAGGAACAATTCCATAAACCACACGAAATGGTGAATAGCCAAGACTTCTATTTAACGCATGATTGTGAGCAAACTCGGCTTGGCACAACTTGGCATCCCAACTTTTGATATTATCACCCACTAAACAACGCAAAAGATCTCCAAGGGCTCGGTTAGTCACTTCGGTTTGACCGTCAGACTCAGGATGGTAAGCAGTGCTCATGTTTAAACTTGTTCGGAGTAGTTTCCACAAAGAGCGCCAAAAATGGCTCAAGAAACGAGTATCACCATCAGAAACAATGGACAAAGGCAACCCGTGAAGGCGATAGATTTCCCGAAAGAACAAAGTCGCCACACTAAGTGCATCAGTCGTCTTCTTGCAAGGAATAAAATGAGCCATTTTAGAAAAACGATCCACCACCACAAATATAGAATCGTTACCTCTTTGTGTTCGCGGGAGCCCCAAAACAAAATCCATACTAATATCAGTCCAAGGCTGTGTTGGAATGGGCAATGGAAGATATAACCCAGCATTAGATGATTTCCCTTTTCCTTGTTGACATACACGACAACGTTCTACAAAACGTTCCACATCCCGACGTAACGAAGGCCAAAAGTAAGTGGCTGACACTAAATGCAACATACGATCCCGTCCAACATGTCCCTCATTGTGTAAGTCTTGAATTATTTGAAGCCGTAGACTACAAACAGGAACACAAAGGCGCAAACCTTTGAAGAGGAACCCATCATGAACTACGTAGTCAGCGTGTAGTCCCTGTTCTGCCGTGAGAAAAATCTTAGAAAAAAATGGATCGGTGGAATACAATTCCGCAAACGAAGCAAATCCCGGAACTGAAGTGTGAACAGTCATGAGAAGTGAGTGTCGTCGGCTCAATGCGTCTGCGACACGATTTGTCACACCGGATTGATGTCGAATCGAAAATGTAAATTGTTGGAGGAAAGCAATCCACGAAGCATGACGAGATGACACCTTTGCTTGACTGTCTAAGTGGCGCAAGGCATCATGATCAGTGAAGAGGACAAAGTCACGGTGGACTAAGTAATGACGCCAATGCTTGACAGCTTGCACAATGGCATAAAACTCAACATCATAAGTGCTATAACGAACACGAGCTCCAGATAACTTCTCACTATAATAAGCGATGGGCTTCCCTTGCTGGCTTAAAACTGCACCAATGCCTACTTTCGATGCGTCACAATGAAGTTCAAAAGTCAATGAAAAATCCGGAAGAACCAAAATCGGAGCTGAGGTGAGTTTAGTCTTGATCAGCTGGAATGCTTCGGTTGCTGCGGGAGTCCATTCAAACTTGACTTTCTTCATACAATCAGTAATGGGAGCCATGATCGTACTGAAATTATGCACAAAACGTCGATAAAAAGATGCTAACCCGTGAAAGCTACGCACCTCCGTGATAGTGCGTGGAATAGGCCAGGAGCGGACAGCCTCTACTTTAGCCGGATCAACTGCTAACCCATGATTAGAGACCACATATCCCAAAAATAAGACCTCCGAAGTTCCAAACTCACACTTATGTTTAGCAGCAAATAATTTCTCCTTGCGTAATACTTGAAGAACCTCACGAAGATGAACCACATGATCAGCAACAGAAGAGCTAAAAATGAGAATGTCATCAAAGTAGACAACCACGAACTTGCCAATAAAAGGTCGAAGAGCCTGATTCATAACACGCATAAATGTGCTTGGAGCGTTAGACAACCCAAATGGCATCACCAGCCACTCAAAAAGGCCTTCACGTGTTTTAAATGCCGTCTTCCATTCATCTCCCGGTTGAATACGAATTTGATGATACCCACTCTTCAAATCAATTTTGGTAAAAATCGAAGCTTTCCCAATTTGATCCAACAAATCATCCAAACGTGGAATAGGAAACCGATACCGTATAGTGATCTTGTTGATTGCTCTACTATCAACACACATTCGCCATGTTCCGTCTTTCTTTGGAATAAGTAAGGCGGGAACAGCACACGGACTAAGGCTCTCCCGAATATGACCTTTAGTGAGAAGGTCTTCCACTTGTCTTCGGAGTTCCTCATGTTCTTGTGGACTCATTCTGTAATGAGGTCTATTAGGCAGCGTGGCACCTGGAACAAGATCAATACGGTGCTGAATATCCCGTAACGGTGGTAGTCCAGTGGGGAGTTCACCAGGGAAAACGTCAACAAACTCAGCCAACACTGACTCAAAAATTGGAGAATGCGAGGAAGGCAACGATGCCAATGACGGGTTGGTAACAAACAAAGCCCATGCGATGCCTTCCGTTCGAAATTCTTCCTCAAAAGTAGCCAGAGAACAAAGTGAGGACTGTCCGTGCTTGGTAGAAGTAGAAGATGTCTTACTCGAACTAGAGCAAGAGGGACCAGGTAGCGATGGAGTCGGTGGAGTGAGTAACGGTTCGCGAGATGGAATCAATAAAATCTTATGGGCCTCCCAGATGAAGGCATATGTGTTATTAACACCATCATGCGTGATTTTGCGGTCGTATTCCCATGGTCTCCCAAGAATCAAGTGGCTAACATCAATGGGAGCAACATCAAAGTAAAATCGATCCTTATATAAAGGACCAATTGAGAACGGGACTAGTGCTCTTTGTGTTACTCGCATGTCCACGCCGTCTCGCATCCATGACAAAGAGTACGGTGTTGGGTGAACCTCTACTGGCAGACCAAGCTTGGTTACCGCATATTCAGAAATAATATTGCGACAACAACCAGAATCAATGATGAAGGTGCAAATACGATCTTTAATC
Organism: Camelina sativa; assembly: GCF_030686135.1. Taxonomy (NCBI): domain Eukaryota; kingdom Viridiplantae; phylum Streptophyta; class Magnoliopsida; order Brassicales; family Brassicaceae; genus Camelina; species Camelina sativa. The sequence goes on along the minus strand of NC_141884.1, from coordinate 8,271,520 downwards.
GTACATGTAGAACGAAAAATATTCGTCCGTAGCCAATGCTCCTCACGCTGTTGTGGTGTAAGACAAACATGGCGAGAAACCAATGCCATGCCATGATCACCATGCGTTCGTTGAACAAGATTGTCGGACTCCACGTCGTTTCCGTCCGAAGAGACATAGTCTTCATCGTTTTGAGCATCAACATCCACTATGAGTCCACGTTTCTTCTGGTTGGGGCAAGCGGTTTGACGATGACCTCTTTCACCACAAGCATAGCACCGTAACGCATTCAATCTCGGTGGAGGACGCTTCAAGGTGGGATCGTCATCAAAAGTTTTGCCATCTGAAGTAGCTCCAATGGGGTCAGTTTTGTCATGAGGAGAGGTGCTTATGGACGCTGGTGTTGAGTCCACAAAGCGGCTTCGCGACGATGTCGAGACCCAAGAGGATGAACGAAGTTGCTGTTCAAACGACGCGGCACGCCGATGTGCTTCAGCAATGGTAGTAGGGTCGAACTGAGCCACTGCATTCTGGATTTGAGGACGTAGCCCACCAATAAACCTTGAGACAAGTTGGGTTGGAGTGTCGTATATGTCGTTTCTTGTCAATAATAAGTAGAACTCCTCTGCATAATCATCAACTGACTTGGAACCTTGTTTCAAATTTTGCAACCTTGTATACATGGTGCGTTCATAATTATGTGGAAGAAACGTCGCACGCAGCTTCTTTTTAAGTTTTTCCCATGTGCGAATTGGCTCCTGTCCCGAACGTATACGAGTGGCTTTAAGCTGTTGCCACCAAGAGGCAGCGTGATCACGAAACTTCGTTGCAACGAGAGGCACTCTGCGGTTCTCCAGAACATCTTTGAACTCTAAGATTTCTTCAACAGCAACAATCCAATCTAGCAGAGAGTCACCACGAAGGCCACCATGAAATTCTGGAATGTCAACGCGAAAGCTACCTTCCCAACGTGTGTCCTGGATTCGCTGGTCTTGACGGCGGTAATGAACGAGGTCACCTTGCTGATGGTCGATGTTGACCAAAACATTACGAGCATCGTTGTCACCGGCTTGTTGTTGGAGTGGTCGTGGATTTGCAATACGAGCATCGTTGTCACCGGCTTGTTGTTGGAGTGGTCGTGGATTTGTTTGATTCGCTGTCAACACATCACACAAGTTTTGAATGGAAGTAGCAATTGAAGTCTGGAAATTCTCTTGCATCGTGAGTAAGGCTTTGGATAATTCATCCCAGTTTTGAATCGAAGCTTTGTCTTCTGGTTTTGGAGCCATCGTGAAAGATGAAGAAATAACACCAGGAGCGGTATGAATCTGATACCAGATGATGAGGGGCGGAAGCTATTACAAGAGAGAGAAGATGGCGTTTAGACGGAGAAGACGTAGGCTGAGCAAAGGTAAAGTGTTGCTCTGTTTTGTGTTAGAAAAACAGAGTATCAAGAGATAGAAACGATGGTGATGAGAAGATGTGAAGAAGAAAAGAGATAGAGTTGGGATCTCTTCCAGGAATTGATCTCAACAAGGGTTGTGCAAGTCCTCCTTGCAGGGCTCTAAGACAAGCTCTTTTGGGTAGTTAAGACTACCTCTTTTTGGTTTTTTTTCTTTTATCAAAATTAAAGCCAGTTATCCTACAATGGAGTCCACGATCTCTATATATAGAGAAGTAGATTAACATAAACGAAACCTAAAAGCAAAGAGAATATTCATCTCCCATAAAGAAATAGAAACCTAACATAAAGCCTAATTGGAAAATAAGTAAACACCAAAGCCGACACCACCGTAACTTGTTGGGCAAGAAACGCAACACCGAAGCCCAACAAGAGTGTAAATTATGCTGCATCAATAAAGATATGAGAAAGTCTTGGAACATCTTTCCATATTTTTTATTCTCATTAATCTTTTCATTTTATGTATTAGAAAGATTACAAAATTGATGATAAATGTTTTAATATCATTATAGTGTTCATGTTTGTATAGCTATATATATTTTTATAAAAAAAAATATATTTTAAGAAATATTTAATTAATTTCAACTAATTAGCATCTCTAATCAATTTAAGATAAAATTTTAAATGAGATTTAATGTCATGTTTTAATTTGTAATCATGTTTTGAAAAAATTGTATAAATCTCTAACTAATTTTTCTTTGCAACAATCTCTAACCAATGTTTTTAAACCCGACCCGGAAAGCGAACCGGACAATCTTCTGGGTCACCGGGTCACCGGGTCGACCCGGTCTGATCGTGGGTCATTAATTTACTGAATTTCATTATATATTATATATATATATATATGTTTATACTTTAGTTTTATGAATTTTCAAACAATATTTTTCCGTATCTATCAGTTATTAGTTAGTATATATTTTTGAACAATAATTATAAAATTTTATTTCTTATATTTTTAATCCAAACAATAACAGCAAGATATAATAGGAGAACTAATAAAAAAAATTATTTCTACCTTCCACATGAATTAATATTAGAAAAAATGTGACCGAACGAAATAAAAAAGAAGGAAACCAGGTACACTTAAATTTGTCCCACATCGGAGGATAATAAAGAAAGCAATACATGATTTGGTCTTTATATATGCTCGTTTAAGTGTATGAGTTGAATGTTGAAATTGATCCAAATTGACCCCGACCGCCGGTTAGCGGGTTTTAGCCGGGTTTTTTCGGTTTTAACCGGGTTTTTTAGTATCCGGTTTTTAAATAATACCCGGACCGGGATACCTTCCGGTTCGCGGTTAAACCGGTTCGACCGGCCAGTCCGGTCCGAGTTTCAAAACATTTTCTCTAACTTTAGTTATTATGATATTTGTTAAAGATTGAGATCTCTTATACTTAATCGTTAATATAGTTTCCTAAAATATTTGAATTTATTATTTATACTGAATATAATTTCATAAAATATAGGAATGTATCATTTCTAGTTAATATAGTTTCTAAAATACTGGAATGATTTGAATCGAATTTAACACACGACTAAATGTTTTTAGAAAACTATAAAATGTTTAATATTTTATTTAGAAAACTATTTCGAAAACTTAATATATTCAAAATAATTTATTTACGGGTTATAACCATATCCAAAATTAGATCCGAAATCTAAGTATCCTTCGTTATAACTGGTTATAACCAATTATGATGAGAGTTAATCATTTTTTTTAAATAATTGTTATCATTGTTTTAGGGAAGTTTAATTATTATTTATAATTATGTAGGTAAGTTGGTCTGTTTGGCAACATGGATATATGTCATGTTTTATTGTTTTTTTTATCCCTAAGTGTACTCCCCAATTAATAGTATAGATTGTTTCACCATAGAAAGTCGGATTGAGATGATGGTACTATAGACCCATATCAAATATGAACTTAATTAGTAATCGATTATATTTCTGTAACTCTGTTAAGCTTGAAACTAACTATCAAACATGATTAAAAATGCCAAAAAAAATTAAACGTGAACCGGATAACCTAAATGGAGTTAGATAATTCAGTTTTCTAATTTACCAAATATATATTTAAATCTTAATATTAATAAATTTTAATAATAAGTAATTTTAAACTTAAGTAGAAAACATAATTTATGAAAACTTATTTTTGATAATTATTTAATATATATTATAAATTATTTTAAAATTTTAAATTGAATTTAGCAATCCAAATTTTCTTATATCGTCCAGTTATCCAAAATTAATGTTATTATTTATATCGAAAATGGTTTAGATTTTGTTTTATGTTTTCGAAATTACCCGTTCTGGTCTCGCACTCTCTATTTTATTTCATGATATCTGAAATATATATGCTTATAGATAAAACCCGTAAACTTAACTATTTTCTGATAAAAGATCTGATATAGAGACAGATTTGGGAAGTGTATTAAACAATTTAGGTTTAATATAGGGAAATTTGATTTAAAAGGACATTTTTTCTTGAATTTGTCCCATTATGCTTTCTACGCTAAATTTGTCATTATGCCTAAACTACCCTTTAAAAAAATATAACTAACTTTTAAGCAATTTTAAAATTTCAATTCCCTAAAAACAAATTCTAGAAATAAAAAAGAGGTTACCATAAGGTGTTTTTGATGAAAATATGATGTTTTAACACTGAAAAAAATTATTCTGCAACATTTAGAATACATTTCTACTAATTGTATATATTCTGAAGATATTAGATTATAAATTCTACATACTCTACATGTTCTAAATAATGTAGATTTAAAATTCTTCGCACTCTACTTATTCTGAAAACTTTAAAATAAATATATCTTCTAAAACTTTTAGAAGTCGGATTTTGTATGTGTTCTACAGAAACTAGAATATATATTCTACATATAACTCTATATTCTACAAATTTTAGAATTAGTTTTCTTCACTTTATACGTATTCTAGTGAAGTCAGAATATGAAATCTACATTTTATCATGTGTCATACGAAAATTAGAACACTAATTCTACATTTTACTCTATGTTTTTTTTATAATTTAGAAAGTATATTATACAATTATGTTAAACAAGGAAACTGAATCCTAATTTAAAGGAAACAAAATATTTACGTAATCTCGAAATTATGCAAATCATATATATTCTTAAGATTACTTCCTAACACATTTAGAAATGTGTTCTGAAAACATTATTAATCGATTTGGTTAAAGGTTTTTCATCATTTTCCTACGCTTGTCAACCTAAATTTTATGTTCTTTCATTCAAGAGTTCATTTTGCAGTATGTTGCAAATCTATGTAACATGTGATATATGGAGATGTATCGGATAAAATGAATGGAGATTTATTGTTGATGAAAGAAAACGTGGGAGACTTCTTACTTTTCAAGCCAATTCAACTCTTGAAGAGCTAAAAACGATGGTTTTGGAAGACTATGAAATACAACAAAATATGAAGCTACTGACCGATTAATCCGAGAGAGTAAAAATTTTGGGGAAAATTTATGTCGGGATTGAGAGAGAGAGAGAGAGAGTTATGTTTCGAGAGAGTAAAAAAATTTTGTGAGATTTAATTTAGGAATTTTTTTTTGGTTTTGATATAATTTAGAAAATATAAAAAATGGAAGTTAATAAAAAGGGAATTTTGATTTTTTTCCTTATAGTTTAGGAATTAAGGGTATAATCGAGTTTTTTGTGTATAGTTAAACCTACTATACCAAACTTAAAAAAAAAAACATAGTGAGACAAATTCAAGAAAAAATGTTATTTTAAATCAAATTTCCCTTTAATATAACTCATCAAATTAATGTTAATCAATTGTAACAATTTGTATTTAAACGATTGTAAAAAAATTTGGCATTTACTTAACTATACAATTTGCAACATTCTTGAATCCAATATAATGAGTGAAGCTTATTAATTAATCACATACTAACTTTTACAAGATTACAACAGAGATATCGAACAAGAGCAATCAAGCAAGCTCTGTTCTGAGGAGATTAAGTAGTTAATCGTGGATTTGATTAGGTATATATAAGCAGAGTTGATTTAAAAGTGTAAAATTTTAATCCCATCAGATCCAAGAGTCAAAAGAACACACTGCACTTGGAACATAAGAGCACGTAGGCAAATTACTATATGGTTCAGCAATTTTCCCGAGATCCACTTCTCTGAAGTATCCCTTTTCTCCAATGATGTAAGCTTTGTAGCGTCTAGGCGCGTTCGTTTCATCTAGATATCGATCAAAAACCACGACGCGGCTCTTCAGCTCGTCGATAAGGAAAGTACCATCATATAGTGGTCTCATATCAACAACGGCTAAGAACTTGCTCCACGACACGGCACTGGGCTCTATCTTAGTAGTAACCCAAATCTCCATCCCATAGCTATTCGAAGGCTGGAATAACACCGCAAGCTGCTCTTCTCCAAATGAAGACAGAGTCACAATATCATGATAATAAGACTCAAACGGTAGAGGAAGATGAGGTCCAAATCTCTCTTCAGTAAAATCAAAGCAGAGTAAGACATTAGGTACGTCTTCTCCAAAATCCTTACTTGCAGCTTGCCAGAACATATTTCCCTTCAAAGATACACCACAGTCATAATACTCGACAATCGAGTCACAAGTGACATCAAGAACCCTCCATGAGTTAGACTTGAACTCGTAGATCTCGGTCACATGACATCTCTCCGGATAATGATTATAAGCAAATCTCAAGATTTTATGGGCATTGCAGGATTTGCTTTTGTCGTATCCCAGAGCATAAACATACGAGAGCTTTCTGCCGTTAACAAAATTTGGTTCGACGCATATCCACCGAGTTTGGCCGGTATACATATTCCACACCACAATCCTAGACAAGTCTTTTGTGGTGCATAACAATAAACCCTCGCAGCAACATACAAAAGCTACATCCACATCATCTGAATCGGTTAGGCTTATAAGTTCACCTATAGGCTTTATAGATGACTCAGAGTTGTTGTGACTGAAACTCATCAAATAAACCCTATAATTTGCTAACCAGATCCCCATCAACTCCCCTTCCCTTGACGGGGTTGCTTTACCCAGGTGCTTCGATAAAGTGTTCCACGTTTTGCAAGTTAAACGGACTGTTCTCATCGATTTCACCGGAACCCTAGATAGTATCTCCTCTACCAATTCCTTTGGAAGATACGACATCTTCGCCATTTTTTTGAACGTATTTCTTCTTATTTCTTAAGTACAATACAAAACTTTAAGTGCAAAAAGAAAACAAAGATCGATGGAACAGAACTTAGGGTTCTTATTTTTCATAACGTGTCAAGAGACGCATCATCAATATAAATATATAATTATAATATTTTCAGTGTAATTTAATTTATTGATCTCATCTTAAAGTTGTATTTTCATTGGTGACAATGACCTAATCTTTTCATCAATATAGTAATAGTAATGTCCCTACAAAATTGCATAAAACTCAATAAGTAAAATATACTAAATTGATCAAATTAAATAAGTTTATTCACATAAAATAAAATCGCTTTAAATCTCTTTACGAAATTAATGAGGTTTCTAACATTAACAAAATATCATAAATATGCAATTGATTTCTTTTTTTCTATACAAAAACTTTCTATCATCTCCTTAAAAACTCTCTCGATCTTCAAGATCTTTACTTTATGCATCTTCTTTACTTTATGCATCTTCTTTTGTAAACTCTTTTTTCCGGTTTGGGCCACCAACTCTGGGGTTATCTTCTAATTTAATGTTTGGTTGACAAAAAAAAAAAAAAAAATTTCAAAAAAAAACAAATATAGGCTAGCGATGTACCACATATTCAAATCTAAATTTTTTTAAAACATACCACAAATTATAAAAAGATAAATTAAATCCATGCATATTGGAGTTAAATAAAGATATAGCTTTATTGAAATAAAAAAAAACATACACAATATTTTACCATAATACATCTGCTCAGACTGAGACCAAGTGACTTATAGGCTTTTGCCAGAGATCTTTACCGGTTGAACTATTGGCTCTTGGTAGGTGCAAATTTTTTCTGGGTATGTTTCCCACAAAACTTTGTTTTAAAGGTTGAGTCTGCCTCTGTTTTATTTCGTCAGAACATATTTAGTCCACATTCGTACGATATGAACTTGCAAGACGATACATAACTGATTTCCCTTCAGGTGATGAGAAGTTTGGGATTTAGAGGCTGGCTGGTTTGTATAGTTCATCTCTGATCTCTGAAAAAGATTTTGGAGTTCCTCTTGCTAATGAACGCTTCAACCGCAAAACCTGTTCTGGGACTGATGGTAGCAGAAGGGACGCCAGAGGAACCCCTTTGACTGGTTATTTCCAACAGATTAGGTTAGATCACTGACTTCGAGTTCATGTATTTATGCCTTCTGATTTTCAACTCAGATCCACAGACACTTATCTACTAGATTCCATTAGAACCATTTTGTTGATCACCAACTCCACAGTTTTTTTTTTTAGAATTACTAAAAGGTTCCGGGCCTAGGCCCGTATATAGTCCTCTCCCAAGCGCCGTCCCTCGAACTGGCAATATCTAGACTTTGTCAAAGAGTCTTTACCAATTGAGCTACTGAACTATCTTTCTTGTGTATTTAATAAACGATTTATCTTATGGAATGATGAAGAGAAAATTGTTGTAACTTTTTCTAAAGTTTTTGAGAACCAAAGTGTTCTTGTCTTTGTTCTTGATAACATTGATTGTCCTAAATTGGGACCTATTCTGAGCATTGTGCAATGCTAACTCACAGTGATTACTAGGTTCCATTAGAAACCTCTTGTAGACCACCGACAACTTTATATTCATTCAAGTTTTGTTGATTTAATGGTGGGAGGAAAAAAAAACAAGAATAGACTTTGAAAAAATGTATAATTCACCGGAAGACTTCAAAATATAGCAAAAAGAAAATGGTGTCGCTAAGAGTAAAAACTGGCTGAGTGGTGTGCAGATCACTTGCCAGGTCTTACAAAGGAGATTAAGTGAATCGTGGATCTGATTAGTTTTATATTTGATTTAAAAGTGTAAAATTTTAATCCCATCAGATCCAAGAGTCGAAAGAACACACTGCACTTGGAACATAAGAGCACGTAGCCAATTTACCATGTGGTTTGGTAATTTTCCTGAGATCCACTTTTCTGAAGAATCCCTTTTCTCCAATGATGTAAGCTTTGTAGCGAGTGGGGTTCGTTCCAACTCCATCAAAAACCACGACGCGGCTCTTGTGCTCGTCGATAAGGAAACTCCCATCATCTAGTGGTCTCATATCATCAACGGCTAAGAACTTGCTCCACGACACGGCACTGGGCTCTATCTTAGTAGTCACCCAAATCTCCATCCCATAACTATTCAAAGGCTGGAATAACACAGCAAGCTGCTCATCTCCAAATGAAGATAGAGTCACAGTATCATAATAAGACTCAGACGGTAGAGGCAGATGAGGTCCAAATCTCTCTTTAGTAAAATCAAAACAGAGTAAGAAATCAGGTACGTCGTCGTCAGCTATAGCACGCCAGTACGTATTTCCCTTCACAGACACGCCCCCTAATAAAAGCTCTATATCCCGGCTAGGAGTAACATCAAGAACCCTCCATGAATTAGACTTGAAACCGTAGATCTCGTTCTCACATCCATTCATCCTGGGAGAAGTACCAAATCTCAAAATTTTATAGGCGCGACACGATTCGCTCTTGTCATATCCGATAACGTGGGCGTATCCCTCAAGAGATCTGTGTTCGACGCAAATAAACCGAGTTTTCCCTGTATAAGGGTTCCATACCACGAGCCGTGTGTTTTCTTCCGTAGTGCATAACAATAAACCCTCGCAGTGATATATTTGATATATAAGTACATCATCATGATCGTTTAGGCTAATAAGTTTACTTGTAAGCTTTATAAATGGATGATCAGTGTCGTTGTGAATTCCATGGAGATTAAGGCTTATTAGAAAAACTCTATAATTTAGCAACATGATCCCCATAAACTCCCCGTCCCTTGCAACTGCTGCTTTACCAATGTGCTTCGATAAACTGTTCCACGTTTTGCAAGTCAATCGGACTTCTCTCATCGATTTCACTGGAACCCTAGAGACTATCGCCTCTACCAATTCTCGTGGAAGATCCGACATCTTTGCCATTGTTAATTTTTGTTTCAAGGATCGATGGAATAGAAATTAGGGTTTAATTTCTTCTTAACGTCTCAGGGACATAATCGACTTCGTTATGTTTTTTAATTTTCTTTTTTCTAGGAAAATACAATAATTAAGGTGATTGTATCTACAGTTTTACTTTTTTTCCTGCTTGAAATAATATTTAAACATAGGAAGAGAAGGAAACATTCTTTAAATGACGCATGCTCTTAAGGGAATACAAACCAACAAGAATGAGCATGTGTGTGCTTCAACTTGTCAAGGAACTTGAGTTCATCAAACAAGACTTAATTTGTATCTACGTGCAATGCTTAATAATATAGCCAGTAGCTTATACAAAACAAAATGAATCACCCCATTGGCATTTTCCTAGCCCCCAAAAGGCCAACTGTTAAAAATAATAATTGGCATAATTTGCAACATTCTTGAATCCAATTTAATGAGCTCTAGTGAAGCTTATTAACATGCTAACTTTTACAAGATTGCCGCAAAGATACCCAACAAGAGCAATCCAGGGAACAAGAAGCCAGCTCTGTCTTGTGCATTGTGCAATGCTAACGCCCAGTGTTTACTAGATTCCTTGTAGACCCACCAACATCTTTATTTACATTCGAGTTTTGTTTCTTCTCTCTTTTTTACTTTGCTTGGCAATGAGAGTTTTGTTGGTTTAGTGGTAGGAAAATAATAATAATAATATAAGAACAGACCTTTTGTACAATGTATAATAATTCATTGGCAAGTCTTCAAAATAGCAAAAAGAAATTGTGTCGCCACGAGAAAAAAAAACTGGTTGAGTGATGTTGAAGATCACTTGCATTGCCAGGCCTTACAAAGGAGATTAAGTAGTGCATCGTGGATCTGATTAGGTATATAAGCAGAGATGATGCAAAAGTGTAAAATTCAATCCCATCAGATCCAAGAAGGTTGTGTAATTTTCCCGAGAACACTCTGGTTGTGTAATGCAAGAGTCAAAAGGACACACTGAACTTGGAACATAAGAGCATGCAGCCAAGAAACAACGTGGTAGTGTAATTTTCCCGAGATCCACTTCTCTGGAGTATCCCTTTTCTCCAATGATGTAAGCTTTGAAGCGAGTGAGATTCGTTGAATCTTCTCTCATTGATTTCACCGGAACCCTAGAGAATATCTCTTCTACCATTTCCCTTGGAAGATCCAACATCTTCTCCATTGTTTTTCTTCCTTCAAGAACAACTACAGATCGATGTACATAGAAATTAGGGTTTCTTCTTATCTTGCGTTCTCAGTTACTCAGAAAAGCATATTTATATTTAAATATATTCTTAAGGTGAACTTATCAACAAGGTCGTTGTAGTATAGTGGTAAGTATTCCCGCCTGTCACGCGGGTGACCCGGGTTCGATCCCCGGCAACGGCGTCTTTTTGTTTTTCATCATGCTTTTCTCTCCTTTTTTTTTATAATTAACTTTCTTTTCAAATTTCCCATAAATCCGCAAATTCGTTCATCTCCCTACATTTCCGATTCAAAACCATTAGAACTACAATGGAAAAAACAGAGCAAAATTCTCCAAAACAAGAAAAGAAAAAAAAACCAAAAAAAAAATTAAAAAAAAAAAACAAAAAAAAAACCATAAAATCGCCATCACCGTCTCCCGGAACGACGGAGATATCCCGCCGTCTCTTGGCCGTAAAAGATTTGAAACTGATGATCGTAAAGAAAGCACATAAGACAAAGGTACACATTAACAATTCCGTTTAAGAAAAAATGGCTGGAGGAGGAGGTGGTAGCACTTCTGGAGAAGGCCCTAGAGAGCTCGATCAGACTCCGACATGGGCTGTCTCCACTGTTTGTGGCGTTATCATCTTAATCTCTATCGTTCTAGAGCTCATGATTCACAAAATCGGAGAGGTATATATAAAAAAAACAAATCTACCACAAATATGTTTTATACATGATGATTCACCCATTGATCGATTGTTTAAAGGTGTTCACGGAAAGAAGGAAAAAAGCTTTGTACGAAGCTCTTCAAAAGATCAAGAACGGTACCAAACTCTAGACAACCCCTCGAATTGATTTTGTTTTTTTTTTTTTTTTTTTTTTCCGTGCGTTGAAAGTTACGTTGTTTAAAACGTTTTCACTATTGTGTTGCTGATTTTGCAGAGCTAATGGTTTTAGGATTCATTTCTCTGTTACTAACATTTGGACAAAACTATATCGCAAGCTTGTGTGTTGCTTCAAGATACGGCCATGCGATGTCCTTTTGTGGTCCGTACGACGGTCCAAGTGGTGACTATAAGAAGCCAAAATCTACCGACCACTTACAACGCCGTGTTTTAGCCGATGCTGCTCCAGCTGAGTGCAAGAAGGTTTAAAACTACTTTTCGTTTTGGCTTCATTATATTCGACAAAATGGTTGAATTTGATGAAGAAGAGTGTTTTTTTTTTTCTTTTTAATGTTTGCAGGGCTATGTGCCGCTTATATCACTCAATGCGTTGCATCAAGTGCATATCTTCATATTCTTCTTGGCGGTGTTTCATGTCATTTATAGTGCTATTACCATGATGCTTGGAAGAGCAAAGGTATATGATGTTTAAATTTAAGGCTGTTGCAGTGTGTATGTGCTTGTGAGATTTTGATTGTTTGGGTTGGAGTCATTATAATGCAGATTCGTGGATGGAAAGTATGGGAGGAAGAAGTCATACATGAACACGAAATGATGAATGGTTAGATCATTTGTGGGTTATAGTCTCAGATGCCAATCACATTAATTAAATACAAGAAAATCAATTTGTTTAGTTACTTTGATGTAATTTACAGACCCTTCAAGATTTAGGCTCACACACGAGACATCATTTGTTCGAGAGCATGTCAATCCTTGGGCCAAAAATAGATTCTCCTTCTACGTTGTAAGATTCTGTTTTGTGTGCTTCTTTATTACAATTCTTGTTTCTACTACCTATCTAAAAGCAAGCTTCTAGATATTAAGAGAGAATTTCATTGGTACTATTTTTGTAGATATGCTTCTTTCATCAAATGCTGAGATCTGTCAGAAAATCTGATTATTTGACGATGCGTCATGGGTTCATAAGTGTAAGTTCCTCAAAATCATGCAAACCCAATCTTTAACTTCTCAAAAACTTGTTTGAGACTTGTTTCCAAAATCCTCTGTTACTTAGGTCCATTTGGCACCCGGGATGAAGTTTAATTTCCAAAAATACATCAAAAGGTCATTAGAAGACGACTTTAAGGTAGTCGTGGGAATAAGGTACCTCTTAACACCTGTTCTCTCTTACACTAACACTCATTTCTTCAACGTTTTCTAATACAATTTTACATATCATTCCGGTAATGCAGACCAGAGCTATGGGCCTTTGTAATGCTCTTTCTACTCTTTGATGTTCACGGTTAGTCTTTTTATATCTTTTGTTATTATATTCTGTAACATATACGGAGCTTAGAAATTTAATTGTTCTCGTATACTATTTTAGGGTGGTATGTTACTGCTGTGATCACCATGATTCCACCAGTTGTAAGTGACTAAATCTACCTTATCTCTCTTTTGCTTCCATTGAAAGAGCAATATAGAGAGAAAAAAACCAACTAATTGTGTTTGGTTTGAAGTTGACATTAGCTATAGGAACCAAGCTTCAGGCCATCATATCAGACATGGCGTTGGAGATTCAGGAGAGACACGCGGTGATACAAGGGATGCCACTTGTTAATGTCTCTGACCGGCATTTCTGGTTAAGTCGTCCTGCCTTAGTCCTCCATATCATCCACTTCATTCTCTTCCAGGTATAACTAATTAATCTCCGCTTATAAAATGAAAAGATTGAAAAGGGTACGTTAATCGTCTATGTTCTAATGAGCTTACCTGATTGTTCAGAATGCCTTTGAGATCACCTACTTCTTCTGGATATGGGTAAACAAATACAACACACACCTCTCTTTACCCATTATGTCTGTCTCCTTGTCTCACTCTCCTTCCATTGTTGCAGTATGAGTTCGGGTTACGATCCTGTTTTCATCACCATTTCGCGCTCATAATCATACGTGTGGCTCTCGGGTGAGTACTAAATTCATCAACAACTTCCCATTTCTTTTGTGATATTTGGTTTTCTTGAGCTACAAGAAATCTTTCTTTTTGTGAAATTTGGTTTTCTTGAGCTACAAGAATCTTTATTTGAGTTTTTAAAATGTAGGGTGGGAGTACAATTTCTATGCAGTTACATCACACTTCCTCTTTACGCTCTCGTTACTCAGGTATGTCAAAACGTTTATACTTCATTCTTCATTGTAAATCACTCTGGAGATTTGAATTACTTGTTTTTTTTTTTTTTTTTCAGATGGGATCAACGATGAAGCGATCAGTGTTTGATGAGCAAACATCAAAGGCGTTAAAGAATTGGCATAAGAATGCAAAGAAAAAGAGTGAAACGTCAGGTCCAATGCCGAATCCCCGGCCTAAAACCGTCGGCGATATAGAGTCTGCTCCGGCCAACATCACGGCTAGTGTTGATGTTAAGGAAGGAGATCAATCTGGTAAACCTGGTGACAATTTAAACGGTCCCTAAACCGGTCAAAGACACTACTTCACTTAACCGGCTTATTACTCAAATATAGGTTTTAAAAAAAGTAAATCAATTGTTTATGTAAATGTTTTGTTGTATGTGTTTTGTAACAATTAGTGCGATTTTGTACCATCTTATCAAAAATAACACACTACAAAAAAATGATCCATATTAGCCTATAGGCTCGGGTTTGGTAAATGGACAATACCGAAATCACCGACCAAACTGGTTTGGTTCAATTTTATTTCGGTTAAAATCAGCTTTTGTTTGTTCAATTGCACCAGTCAGTTTATAAAAAACCTTGAATTTTAAAAATTACTCCCTAATTTTGTCATCTTCACAAGTCACAACGTAACCGTGGTTTCGAGTTTGACGCCGTCGTCACCATTTCGCAGCCGTTGCTACTTTCTACTACTCCTTCTACTAGTCGTAAGTTGAGCTAAACCGAAGGAGGTTGACATTGCTTTGTTTTTCTAAAAATATTTTCTTTCTGCACACAACATGTTCGATCAAATGCCTAAGAGATACCTATCAAAGTAAAAGTACCAATCTTTCTCTGGGTATGGTTGCTTACTTGTTAAAACTCTCTCTTTCATCCGAAAGTTTCCCAGTTTTCTGTTTTGGCCTATAGTTTTTGAAGTATTGAAGCTAATCGAATCGTTCTGAAATATAAGTACACATTGTTGAGTAGTTTGAAGTATCAATCAGAGATAATAGTGTTACGTAACTTGAAGTTTGAATTGAACTTGCGCCACTAATGTTGGAATTTTTATGTTCAGGCTTCCCCAAGAGGTGTTGAAATCGATGATCAAAGCTCCTGCCATGAAGGGTAAGTTGTGTTTACTTTCTTTTTCATTTGTCATGCAGTTTTATTGGAAATGAATTCGGGCTATATATCATTTAGAAGTTTCTAGAACTTACTTAAGAAAAAGGCACAACTTTTCAAGGATTATCAGAGCGGTGCTCACAATGGCAATTTTGAAACTTAGGATATGATTTGACGTAAGCAGAAGCATATGTAGCTGTAGATATGAATTTGGCATAGTTTGAGCAAATCATGTATCACTATTATTTATCTTTTTTTTTTTTCTAAAAATTGCTGAAGTTTCTCACAAATGAACAAGGATGAATTTCAAAGTAGACTTTATGTGTTTCATGGGGCTGTATACTTTAGCATTAGGCTATATGTGAGTGGTTTGTCATGCGCTCTGGAAGTACTTTGGTTTTTGAAGGCTGTTCCTTGTGTGATTGACAGCAATAAAGAAGAAAATTGAGAAAGATATTTATGGAGTTGGAAGTATTGGCCTTTTCACTGATTTAGACAGAGAGGTACATAAATGCCTCTGTATCTGTATGTTTTATGATATTTGATTATCTTTTTGTACCATTTATATTGATTTTAATTCATAATGGTCAGAGTTTAGCAATTAGACAGAAACCTGGATTGGAAGAACACTCTGGTCTAGAACCAACGACTCAGTGAGTACTTTTCCTTTTCATTGCTTTGACACTTTTGTTCGTAGATTATGTTCACCTATTATTTAATACCTGATGATATGAATATTGCATTCCTTACTATCACCCTGTGCAGGGACAAACAATGTTCTCTGACAGTCAAAGCAATGCATCCAAGTACCTTTCAAACAGAACTCAACTCGTCCAGTCATACTTCCACGTTATTAAAAGAACTGACTCATCATTCACAGCAAAGGAACCTTGTGGCTGGA
The DNA here is from genome assembly GCF_030686135.1 of Camelina sativa. Classification (NCBI taxonomy): domain Eukaryota; kingdom Viridiplantae; phylum Streptophyta; class Magnoliopsida; order Brassicales; family Brassicaceae; genus Camelina; species Camelina sativa. The sequence goes on along the minus strand of NC_141884.1, from coordinate 8,255,642 downwards.
CGTGCAGTTCATGCACAAATCATCAGAACGGGTACATCAACATGCACCCAGCATGCCAATGTCCTTGTCAACTTTTACGCTAAATGCGGACAATTACCCAAAGCTCACTCCATCTTCAACGCTATAATTTCCAAGGATGTTGTGTCCTGGAACAGTCTCATCACTGGATACTCTCAGAACGGTGGTACCTCCAGCTCCCACACTGTTATGCAGCTGTTTCGAAATATGAGAGCGCAAAATATACTGCCAAATGCTTATACCCTTGCCGGGATTTTTAAGGCTGAGTCGAGTCTTCAAAGTTGTACAGTTGGGAGGCAGGCTCACGCGCTTGTGGTCAAAATGTCAAGTTTTGGGGATATATATGTTGACACTTCGTTGGTGGGCATGTATTGTAAAGCGGGCTTAGTCCAAGATGGACTTAAAGTGTTTGCCTTGATGCCTGAAAGAAATACTTATACATGGTCTACTATGGTTTCTGGTTTTGCTACAAGAGGCCGTGTTGAAGAGGCAGTTAAAGTTTTCAATTTGTTTCTTAGAGAAAAGGAGGAAGAAAGTGATAGTGACTATGTCTTCACTGCGGTTCTTAGCTCACTTGCTGAAACCGAATATGTAGGCCTCGGCAGGCAAATCCATTGCATCACAGTTAAAAATGGGTTGCTCGGGTTTGTAGCTTTGAGTAATGCGCTTGTTACAATGTATTCAAAGTGCGAGAGCTTGTCTGAGGCATGCAAGATGTTTGACTCGTCTGGTGACAGAAATTCGATTACATGGTCTGCAATGGTCACTGGTTATTCTCAGAATGGGGAATCACTTGAAGCAGTAAAGCTTTTCTCGAGAATGTTTTCTGCTGGAATCAAACCCAGCGAATACACGATTGTTGGGGTTCTTAATGCATGCAGTGACATTTGCTATGTAGAAGAAGGGAAACAACTTCATTCTTTCTTGTTAAAATTGGGATATGAAAAACATTTATTTGCGACTACAGCTTTGGTTGACATGTATGCGAAAGGTGGTTGTCTAGCAGATGCCAGGAAAGGGTTTGATTGTCTACAAGAGCGTGATGTCGCTCTTTGGACATCGATTATTAGCGGGTATGTTCAAAACTCAGATAACGAAGAGGCTCTCATTCTGTACCGTGGAATGAAGACACAAGGTATTATCCCAAACGAACCAACTATGGCAAGCATTCTAAAAGCTTGCTCCTCTCTAGCTACCTTGGAGCTTGGAAAGCAAGTACATGGCGACACAATCAAGCACGGGTTTGGGCTTGAAGTTCCAATTGGAAGCGCACTTTCTACAATGTACTCAAAGTGCGGGGTTTTAGAAGATGGGAACCTCGTCTTTAGAAGAACTCCCAATAAGGATGTTGTGTCTTGGAACGCGATGATCTCAGGCTTGTCCCATAACGGACAAGGAGACGAGGCTTTAGAACTGTTTGAGGAGATGTTAGTAGAAGGAACGGAACCAGACGATGTCACTTTCGTGAACATTATATCAGCGTGTAGCCATAAAGGGTTTGTAGAGAGAGGCTGGTCTTATTTCCATATGATGTCTGATCAGTACGGGATTGATCCAAAAGTTGACCACTATGCTTGTATGGTTGATCTGCTGAGCCGTGCAGGACAGCTCAAAGAGGCAAAAGAGTTCATTGAATCAGCTAGTATCGATCACGGTCTATGCCTTTGGCGGATACTATTAAGCGCATGTAAGAACCATGGGAATTGTGAGCTAGGAGCTTATGCAGGAGAGAAGCTCATCGCCCTTGGATCTAGAGAATCGTCAACGTATGTGCAATTGTCAGGCATTTACACGGCTTTAGGGCGGATGAGAGATGTGGAACGGATTTGGAAAGTCATGAAGGAAAACGGGGTGAACAAAGAAGTAGGTTGCAGTTGGATCGAGCTGAAGAATCAGTTCCATGTTTTTGTTGTGGGAGATACAATGCATCCGAGGATTGAAGAGACAAAGGATTTGGTTTGTTTGGTTAGTAGACAGATGCTGGAAGAAGGATTCATAAATGTGTTGGATTCTTCTTATGATGAAGAAGGAGCACAATTATGTAATTCTTGCATGGTATAACTTATAAATTTTGTTGTATTCTTTTACATTATAGGTTTCTAATTTTAGGTGTGAAAATGTATCAGTTATAATGTTGTTAATCAAATGAGAAAATTACGTAGTCAAAGACACTCCCTAGTTCTATGGCTAATTTTGTGTAATTTCTTTGGACAATATTATTTTACATCTCTCATAAGTAATTTTTTCACAAGAAGGGAAAAAAAATAAAGGAAAGCTAACCTTAAATTCAAGAAATATGTCGAAGAGAGAAGAGAAACAAGAGTTGCCACTAGAAACAAGTCCATACACAAAGTACGAAGATATAGAAGATTACAAGAAGAATGCTTATGGGACTTCTGGTCACCAAGAAGTTAAGCCAGGCCAAGGCGGCGGCACAACCGACGCACTGACCCTCTCCGGTAGTGGTGCACCCTCTGCCGTAGATTCCGCTAATCAACAACAAGCTAAGAAGTGAACCACTCATTATTCATAAAATTAATCAAATATCAAAACAATATATTTCTCTTGCATCTATTTTAATTAATGAAACTCTCCCATTGTGACTGATGATTTATTTGACGCTTTGTGATAATTGACTTGTTTTTGTTTTGTCTCCTCCTCTAATCCATGGTTATGATCCAGTCTAAGTCTAAGAGATTTTGGCCATCTTACAACATTAACACCCACGTTATATATATTCTCTTCTAAACAACAGAATTTGGTAACGAATATTATATGCCAAAATTTGTAAAAAGAATGTTAGGTCAAGAATACTCTCATATTGTTTAGCACAAGTTGTGGTGATTGATAGCATTAGAAAATATAGAAATGTACTTAAAAGTCAATTCCTTAACAACTATCAATTAAAAAAACATGTAATTACTAATTAGTTTGTGTGACAGATTCAACAAGAAGTTTCAAGAATTCACATTGGAAACTTTACTCTCTCTCTCTCTCTCTCTATCCAAACATGTTTCAACAAACGGAGGAGAGGTGTATAATGTTAGTCCTCTAATTAATTACAACTTATAATACTATAGACACAAAAAACATATAAAGAAAGAAAGGTGTTAATCTTGAAAGAATCTTTTAGAATAATGTACAAAGCTGAGTCATAACAACAAGTGTCTCCCCTAGCTTGCTAACAATGAACAGATCCCTAAGGGATAAGATATTAGCCCCAATATGATTTCCACTAGGGTAGACAAATACAAATATCAACAATCATCAAATTAGAAACATTCAACTACATAATCATCTGTGGAACTACCATAGGATTTGTTAGTCATAGACTCTTTAGAGCATCAAAAGTTTCTAATTTTAATCATTAGCAATTTTTTTTTACTTTTAATAAAATTCTAGTAAATGATAATTGCAAAATTACAATATGCTTATTCCATCAGTATGAATGAGAATTATGATATCCAACAACTAACTAACTACCAATTCAATTTTGATACCTCTACCGGTATTGGTTAACACCTTTCCTAAACCGGAAATAAATTACCCGGTAATGTGAACATAGCCGCAATATTAGCTGCAACGTATGCAATTACGACACGTGGATGGCGGGAATCTCTCTCGCCCATTGGGAAAGACAAAAGAGGGATTGCATGATTTAGATCATGACCGTCAAGTTTTTATCTTAGAGATCTAACGGTTAGGACTCGGTGGCGGTACCATCCGGTCAAAGTAATCTGTAGCCGTTGATTTATAGACACGTGTCGGTAGGATATCTCCGGTTTGACAGATAGACGATCCAAGAGATTACCTGGAAACGCCGGTGACCAACCAAATACCAAACAAACGAGACAAACAAAAAAGAGCTTCTTCTCTCTCTTTCTCTCTCTCTCTTAAAGAAAGCTAAGCTCTTGGGAAATTGTCTTTCGTCAATTCTCTTCTTTAAACGCCAAAACATTTTTTTCTGGGTTTTCGAGAATTTCTTCAAAAAGATCTGACGTTAACACGAGAATCATCATTTCCATCATCTGTGAGAAATCATAGAGCTTTGCTTCTGTAATTTTGTTATCTTTTCTGAATTCTCAACCTGCTTCAAGATTTTCTTGTTTTTTCATCAATTTGTGAGCTGGGTTTTGTTGAAAGAGAGCTTCTGGTAAATTCTAAATCGGGTTTTGGTTATATTTCTACTGGATTATCGATTGCTTGATCTGACCTGAGAAAAAAAGTTTTTTATTTTTTTTCAAACCCTTGAAGAAGAGGCTAGTTCTATAACAGAGTTGTGTTTGAGAGCTTGATTTGGTGCTTGATTTGGTTATTGGATTCCTTCACTTTCTTCATTTGTTGAGTCTGCTGCTACCGTTTTGATCAAGATCAAGGGTCTGCTGATTTTGGGTATTTTATCAAAATCTAAAATTGATCTTTTTGGAAGGAAGGTTTCTTTTTGTAGTTGTCAAGGTCTTTGGTGAAGTTTGTTTCTCACAAAGTTTGATCCTTTATAAGTTCTGAGGTCTGTATTAATCTTAGATCTAGTGGGAGTAAAGGAAGTTGTTGGAAAGCAACAGACTTGAGATTCGAAAACGCTATCACGAGAGGAATTGTTTCTGAAGAGACTCCTTTTGGATTGCTGATAGATTTTTTATATGATTCAGAGAAGAACTCAGCGCTGAGTATGGATTTTTCACCTTTGTTAACGGTTCTTGAGGGAGATTTCGATAAGGATAATAATGCTTCTTCTGCAACAGAAATTGATGATACTTTAGAGAACTTAGATGATACTAAGCAGATAAGTAAACGAAAACCTCCCAGGCACCTCACAAGCACTACTGCTAGGCTGCAGGTTACAGCCAGTACGGTAATTTTATTACCCCACAATTTCTGTTTTTTTACTCTACTCTTTTTTTTTTCTTCTTGTTGCAATGGGATTCGAATGATGTGACTTGTTTCTGGTTGTGTGCAGGATGTGGATGTTTGTAATTTGGCTATGAAGTCACTTGATGAAAACTCAGATTTTCTACCTGTATACCGATCAGGAAGTTGTGCTGAGCAAGGTGCAAAACAGTTCATGGAAGATGAACACATTTGCATCGATGATCTTGTTGATCATCTTGGTTCAGCTGTTGGATGCTCTTCTCTTGGAGCCTTCTATGGGGTGAGTCATGACTCTGATTCTTCTTTTTAATGGTATTAATTTAGAAAAGAGTCTAAAAACATTCTTGATGGTGTCCTTTGGCAGGTATTTGATGGCCACGGTGGCACAGATGCAGCACTCTTTGTTAGAAAGAACATTCTGAGATTCATTGTAGAGGACTCCTCCTTCCCACTATGCGTAAAGAAGGCAATTAAGAGTGCTTTCTTAAAAGCTGATTATGAATTTGCAGATGATTCTTCTCTTGACATCTCTTCTGGGACCACTGCGCTTACAGCTTTTATTTTTGGAAGGTTAGAGCATTTAAATTCGTATTTATGAACTTAGGAAGTTATGTATGTTATCACCTGTGAAAACATCTATACTTATCAGGTTGCATGTGTATATAAGATAAAGAATAAGGTTGTCTGTGTACTTGCTTATGTTCACACTTAGTGTAAAGAATTATGTAACGGGCTGTTTTACCATGTTTCTCTGTAGTTTTGATTTGATTTTGAATAGAATTACTACGTTCTTGCTTTGCAGGAGGTTGATAATAGCAAATGCTGGTGATTGCCGAGCAGTACTGGGGAGAAGAGGTAGAGCAATTGAGTTGTCCAAAGATCACAAACCAAACTGCACCGCCGAGAAAGTAAGAATAGAAAAGTTAGGTGGAGTTGTGTATGATGGCTACCTCAACGGGCAACTATCAGTTGCACGTGCCATTGGAGACTGGCACATGAAAGGTCCCAAAGGCTCTGCTTGTCCTCTAAGCCCAGAGCCAGAGTTGCAAGAGACGGACCTAAGTGAAGACGATGAGTTCTTGATAATGGGATGTGACGGTCTGTGGGATGTGATGAGCAGTCAGTGCGCTGTGACAATCGCTAGGAAGGAACTGATGATTCATAATGACCCTGAGAGATGCTCTAGAGAGCTAGTGAGGGAGGCCCTTAAACGGAACACCTGTGACAATTTAACAGTGATTGTTGTGTGCTTCTCTCAGGATCCTCCACAGAGGATAGAGATCCGAATGCAGTCACGGGTGAGGCGGAGCATATCTGCGGAAGGGTTAAACCTACTCAAAGGCGTCCTTGATGGCTACCCGTGAGTAATGGTTGTGTCCTATGTTACTTTTGTGAGACTATTGCCAAGTTAGAGAGTGTTTACAGGTTGACATGTTGTGTTCTGAGTATGTTGTGATTAATATTAGTAGTATTCAACATCCATTGAGAGATTTTAGATGGATGCATCATTTCCCATTGTAAATAATTTTTAACTTGTTCCACCAGATTCTTCTTTAAAAATATATATCAGAATTTCTTCTTCGTAGGCTCTCTCATATATGTTTCTTTGGATCATCTAGAACCCACACAGTTTGATTCCGGTATATAAATTTGTTATTAGAAAAGTTGGACTGAAGCTTAGCTAATATTTACCAAAAATGGTAATCGTCAAGGCGTTTAGTGCTATTGACACCTAATTGACCCAAGAGAAAGTGGGCATTGTCCAGACAACAGGTACGCTTTGCTGGAATGACTATTAATTAGTTTAGAATATCAAAATTGGGCAATTTGTGATGCTTTTTTTTATTATAAATGCAGCAACAGTTTGCAAATTTTATTGTCAATACAAATATATTTTGTTTTACTTATCGCCGCAAACACAATGACTAAAATCAGGATTGGTGTTTTTGCCTTGTTGTGCACACATAAGTTTACAAGCAGAGAAAGACCGCATCATTGTACAAGCGCAACCCCCATATAGGCAGGCAGGAGGTATTGCACATGGCACTGCGTTTTTGCAATCTGAGTCTTTGTGACATCTTTTGCTTTCTGTCGTCGTCATACCTTCAAAATATAAAATAAACCAAAAGAAACAAAAAACAAATTTGCAAGTGTTTAATTTTAGATCAATCTTTTTTATTTAAATCGAACAAAGAAAACAAACTGATATGAAAAACCATTTAAAAAAATTAGTTTTATATATCCTACAAATCAACATCAAATTAAAATATATTCAAAAACTGGCTGCTTGGACAATTAACATGAATCTAATTTTTTTTTTAGTATTTCAAACTACATGAAAATAGCATTTAATTTGACTGAATCAACATTAGATTTTTTTTGTTCTTATGTTTAGAAAAATCCATTCAAGAAACAGGAAAGCACCTTACATGTTATATTCATTACAAACATGAACATACATGTGTGTGTTTCATTGTAAATAGTTAAATACATACTATTATTGTGTATGAGCGAGGAACTTACATAAGGCAGATAGAAGAAACATAACCAAGAAGAAGCTTGTTTTGTTTGAGTTCATCATATCTATATCTACTTTGCTTATTGTATTCAATTTATTTGCGAAAATTAGGCAAACTAAGGGAATTGTTATATATTGGATTTGATATTTGAGTTTATATAGGAGGGACTATATTGAACATAAGAATATAATAGAATCTATTGAATTGAATTAGAGAGATAAGTTAGGGATTATATTGGATACTCATTTATTAGTGTCAAACTCCATTTAATAAACAGATTTAACTGAGTTACCCCATTTAAATTAATATGGTTAACATTTTAATATATTAAATATTATTAGTAAATATAATAATAAAAACATAGTGGGTTAAATGGATACTCATTTATTACTTATTAGTGTCAAACTCCATTTAATAAATAGATTTAATTGAGTTACCCCATTTAGATAAAAATATGGTTAATATTTTACCAATATTACTTATTATCATGGATTACATTTTTAGTTTATTTTTTTTTAATCATATTTATTTCTCGGACCATTTTATATGTACGACATCTCTATCATTCACATGGTCTCTCAACAAGACACTAGATGACGAAGAAAAGCTCTTCACGCGACACTCTAGACCTTCCGATAAACTTTGCACCACTAATGATTTGAACCAGTGACTCATGCCGTATGAAAGCAATATTATAACCACTAAGTACAAGAAATTGTGTTCATTATGACTCCAACCTCATATCTAATGTAGAAATAGTAACAAACTTTTGATCAAACCACTCAACCTTGCATGGAAACATCCACAAATATTTCCTTCTTTATTACCAGCAATTTTCATTGTTTACAACCCATTAAAAATGATATGTGCACTTGATGAGGTGAGGATAAGACTTAGATGTAAATGCAGTTTATAAGTATACATTTAAAATGTACTATATCTTATGTTATGGAAACTCGAACACACTCATGTGTAACTCTCAAAATTTTTGAATAATTTTATCTCTTTCATACGTGATATATAAAAAAATACTCATGTGTATACTTACATTACATTTATATATCCAGGCGGTCTATCCTTTGGTCGACTTGACCGATCAGGACGTTGTCCAAGACATATCTTTATTTTTTTCCAAGTCTTCTTCATCCCTTCTTGCATATTCAGGGTGCTAAAGATTATTTTGCATCCATAAGGCCTGAATCCTAGCTATATGCACTCCATAGACTCTTTAAAGAGATTAAGTAGTGGCTTAGAGGATCAAAGCCGTCGGATTACATCAACGATTAATGCGTTTGATATAACTTGGACGGAGAGGCATATAATGCCACTAATATGCTATTTTCTTCGTTTGTGGATACTAATATTCTTCATATTTTCATCATCCTCCAAATTTGGTCTATCTCCTTGATGATTCAAAGATGACGACGAAGAAGACGACATAGTCAATGATAAGTTGGCACCATAATCGCTATTTCTAGATTGAAATTGGCCGTATTGATCGAGAAGCATGTCAGGAGCAATAGCTGGAGGTGGCGTCACGATAACGCTAGCATGGGACGTAGAAGATAATGGATAGAGTTGAGTAGAGTTGATACGAATGTTCTCGGGGAAATTAAGCTTGGCCTTGTGACCTCTAAACTCAAATGCAGCTTTATCATAAGCTAAGGCGGCTTCTTCTGCAGTGTCAAACGTCCCAAGCCACACACGAGCTGCCTTGTTCGGGTCACGAATCTCGGCCGCCCATTTTCCCCACGGTCTTTGCCTCACACCTCTGTAGTTTCGTTGTCTCGAGTTACTTTGTTCTGTAAGAAACTGATGAAAACTGTAAGTAATACTTCACAGTTTGGTGGGGGTTAACAGTGAATTAAAGATGGTAGACGTGCATGCATGCCTATGAATGTAACATAAACTATAGGTATAAAAGCATTTTTTAAAGATTATTAATGTGCATTTTGAAAATCACATATGATATGATCGTTCCTACATCTCTTTTTCTTTTTATATTCCCCTCGTCTACAGGTGAGATCTATACATTAGGCCAAACCAACATTAATTATTTTCTCTTAACTGGTAATTAACTATGTACTTAAGTATCTGCTATGATTTCACGATACAAAATAAGTTCGACCATTTTAAAAGATTTCCCCCTTTGTTTTTAATTAAGTCAAAAATTATGTCTGCCTAGCTAGTTATCTCAGCCACAACATGACCAAAATTGAAAACTATGAACATTCATAATGATGAAATGAATTATACTAATTAATACATTGTGGCCATATATTATATTAGATCTCCATTTGATCAAGGGCAGCCATTAAGGGACTACCAATGTCAATAATACAAGATTGAATTGTTCCTATGTTTGTGTGAAAAGAGAATCACCAATGGAAAAGGCAATCACACAAATTATAACTACGTATATTAGAATAATAGGAAAATGGATCTGATGATGAGATCACCTTGAAGAGTAAGAGACGAAGATTGATCCATGGATGGTGGGATGGGTTGATCAGTGAGTTCAGAGACAAAAGCAGACACATCAGACTCCGACAAAGTTGAACAACGACACAACGCTTCTTCTTTTTCTTCTCTATTTCCGGCCATTGATTCTGGTGAAAGAGGGCTCTTCCCACTATGCATTATCCGATGATTATTTTTATTTAACTTTGAAGTCAAAGATGGGTTTGGGTACAAGCCAAAGATACCAGCAAAGATGTCTATTCTCTGCATCTATGTTATATATAGAGCCACACGCATGTATTTGTTGACCAATAATATATAGCTCGTGAGTTTCTTATAACCTAGAGGACATTTTGGTCATAATCTTGAAGACAATTCTTCGTAATCATCTCTTTTTTGTATTAATCCCATTCCCATCATTATAGTATTAACAAAAAAGTGTCATACTATTAACTCAATCTCGATAGTGTGCGTGTGTATACCAAAATTCATGAATTGTTGGATTGATGATCCATACAATTTTATTGATGCAATTAGAATTTAATTTACTTACATATATTAGACTTGCATTTCTGATACGACAAATGACTAAGAGTTTGTCGTATGCTGTTATGCGTTAAATTAATTTTTCTTTTTAAAATCAACATTATTCAGTTCAGATTTTATGATATGTATTGTACCGTAAACGTATTATGAAACATGAACTGATGTAAAAAAAAAAGTTATTCACGAACCGATCGTCTTTTCAACGTACGTTCAACATGTTCCAAGAATATATTTAAGTTATGACGTTCAGTTCAGTTATGTATTTAGTATTTACAATTTAGACGATAATAATTTTAAGATTAAAATAATTAACTACTGATTATTAATGTGGTGGTTTCACATAATAAAATTATTTCCTCTTTGAACAGTATCCCATATTCGAATTCAAAACTGAAATTATGAAAAAGTCTCCTACCACTACAAGAAAACATCATGTTTTCCTACAAAATTTCCTACGAAAAGTTTGGTAGGAAAAATTTCCTACCAAAAACCTACCTGATTTTGACGAAACGCAATTTTCGTAGGAAGAACGAAGATAATTTCCTACAAAAATAATATGAGAAAATCGTAGGAAATTTTTTACGAAAATTCTACAAATAATTTGGTTGAAGGAAAAATTTTGTAGGAAAACTGAAAGTATATAGAAGGAAAAGATGTTGAATGAATTTGGTAGGAATGTTTATTTCAAATTTCTTACAAATAATTTGGTTGAAGGAAAATTCGTAGGAAACCAGAAGGAATATGAAAGGAGAAGACGTAGAATGAATATGGTAGGAAAAATTATTTCGATTTCCTACAAAAGAAATGTGGTAATAAATTAAAAATAAAAATAAAAAAGCTTGTAGTAATAATTTGGTAGGAAAATTGATAAAAACCCTAGATCTAAAAAATCTACGCTCCAGCCTCCATCTCATTCATTTCTCAACTTCTTCTTTTCTTTATTTTCCTGGGTCAAAATTTTCTCCTCAATTTTCATCTTCTTCTCTTTCTCCTTTGTTTTTCTTAGAAAATCCAACATTTTGCTCAACGTTTTCTAATCGGAGTGACTCCAATCTTGCTGATAAGCAATTGATCTCTTTCTCTACCTCTTAGATCTCTACCTTCTTCTTCATTGGAAAATAAACCAAGACATCACCAACAGTTGAATCGATCCATTCATGCATCACCATCATTATAGACCACGATTCATGACTCTACCTAATTTGATCTACGCTGGCAAAAATAGTCTGGGAATCTCCATGTGGAAGCCAACATTGTTCCAGATCTGAAGTTTTGGAGGAGAGTTCAGCGTTTCACTCAATTGGTCCTCACACCGGAGGAGGTGGTCACACCGGAGGAGGTAGTCACACCGGAGGAGTTGCTTCACCGCGTCGTCTCAAGCAAACCTATTAATTTTTTATATTTAGTATTTAGTTTGTAAATATTTTTTTATTAAGTTTGTAATTTAGTTTAAAAAAGAATTGTATTTCTGATTAAATTAACAATTTGATTATATATATATATATATATATATATATAATTTGGATTAATAATTAATGATTTTAAATTTTTGATTAAATTCGAAATTAATATAATCATAGAAAACTACATTTGTTAATTTTATTTTTTATTAAGTTTGTAGGAAAATTGTAAGATCAGTTTGGTAGGAAAATAGAAAGAATGAATTTCTTACTAATATTCTGGTAGGAAAATAGTCAAAAAACCTCCTTCCACTTTCCTTCGAAATTCCAACGAACAATATTTCGTACTTCGTAGGAAATTTCCTACGAAAATCTCACCAATATTGATTTCCTTCGGGCTATTTCCTCTATTTTTTTTGGTAGAAAAACAATAAGAAATATGTGTTTCCTACCATTTTCCTACAATATTTGCGGTAGGAAAACATGATGTTTTCTTGTAGTGTACTAACGTTAACCTGTAAATCATTTACCTCAACGACCATGATTATCTAATTATTTAAGGAAATATGCAAGTGAAAAACATATAATCAAAGAGTGATCTTATATTATATATCCTTCTAATATTTGACTAAAATATATTCGTATTTCGAACAATCATTATTTTAATAAATAGCGTACTGTATAAAATGACATAACCAAATTACGAGTTTTTCTTAAAATCTATGCTATATTTCATGACCCAAAAAAATAAAAATAAAAAGCAAGGTATCTTGTCTAAATCTATTACATAGCATGTTATATTTCCATTTTACTAATTACAGTTAAGACTTAAGAGTACTTTCGAAAGGAAAGAAAAGAAAAAAATATTTTATGTAAAAGTTCATGGTTAATCGCAATCGGCATGAATATTCAAAATGAAAAGACAAAACCCACAGTTTCTATTCGCTACATACACTTTCCGTAATTCATCATAAAAAAAAAAGTTGGAACGGAATATGCAATGAATCTCTTATAATATGTGGTTTCTCTGTTTGTAGATTCTAATGTAATATAAGCAGTTTGGAACGAGATTAGTGTATTTTTTTTTGGGGTAGAATTAGGTAGAATATTGCCATTACATGGATGATGTCAGTGATATGTATTTTTCAATTATATAAACTTGTGGTTGAGGATAAAAAAACATAATACATAACCAAAACAAGAACATAACCTGAAAGGCTGAAACATATAAAATAACTTGCTAAATTAATAAAACATTTGACCCGATCTGGAATCTGAAGTATGTGAGCTAAAATATTGGTTTAAAGACTGAAATGACGTATGTGCTTACATAATAGGAAAATGTGGTCAACCTTGAATATTATAGTCAGAGCAAACTTCGCACGAACAAATCAAACTCCAATCTCATACCAATAGCATACGACCATGACTCGTAGTCTAAATGATTGCCACAAAATAATTATTATTGGCCAACTTTGACCTTGTATTATATTGATTTTTATAGCTTCTACTGTATGATTTTTTTTTCTTTCTTTTCCAATAAATACTTATATACTACTATGATTGTTTACTATGGTTTATATTGAATAATATACATACATGTACATTATTGCATTCTTATTTACTTATTATGCCATCTATTCCGAACACAATTAATTAATTGTTGTAAAATAAATTACTTCTAGTTTTACTATCTATATATACATTTTCCAAGTATATTTAGCAAATAAATCCTGAAGTTGTCACCTATTTACAAGATTGCCATTGGCATTAATTATTAATTTGTTTTTTTTCATTTTATTAATTAATATTAAGTTTCTATTTTTGAAAACAAGATTTCTCATCCTAAATAAATTTCCAAAACAATTGAAACCACTCCCTTTAACATTAAGTATTAAGTTTATAATTGATTTAATTAATATTAAGTTTTCAATTTTACAAAACAATATTTTCTCTATACACAAATTTCCTAAACAATCGGCCTAACCAAGAAACAAATTGATTTTTGATTTTGGAGGAGGATCTATAGCCGAGATTTTTGATCTCAACGCATTGATTTCCCCCTAAAATATATGTTCAAAATCAAATATAAAATATATCATTCAAAAAAACTAACGGTATGATTTTAAAAGGTAACAAACATATTTACCATTCAATTTGATATCTTATTTAAAGAATAATAATAACATATAAAAGATATTGCTTGCTCACAGATTTATTTTTATTTTGTATTACATATTTAAAAATAATTTTTATTTACACAGGTTTCATATAATGAGTTTTCACGTGTTTCCTGCCTAGCATGGCGGGTTTGGAATATAGAACCAACACTAAAACTATTAGTTTATCTCATATATACTATAGATTTGTAATCATAGTTTTGAAAATTAACTTATAAATTATTTAGTATATGAACTACAAAATATTACACATACTATAACACATTCTTAATATTCCAAAAAAAAAATTAAATACACATAAAAATATACACTAGCATACTATATAAGCATATAGTTCTGTTTAATTCTGAAAAACAAAACAAATCTAGAATTTTATATTCTATTTGAATAACAAATTTAATGTAATTAGGTTATAAACTTTATAAAACGTAAGAAGAAGAAAAAATTCTAAACAAAATTCTAAATTAATTAGATAAAAAGTTAATTAATGGAAAATTTGAAAACTAAATAAATTAAAAATTATTATTTAAAATACAGTAATTTATAATTTAGTTCTGCGGTGTACCGCATGTCGTAGTTCTTTAATTTTGATACATATGATAATATGAACCGTGATCTGAGGCAGAACGCTTTGATCGGGGTTTTTTTTTTTTTTTTGTTGTTGTTGTTTTGGAGTAACAACTTGTGCTTGAATTCAATTTGTTTACTTCACGTGGCAAGTTAAATTACACTGTACATCAGATCTATACAGTTTTTTTTTTTTTTTTTTTTTTTTGTGCACCGATGACCGATCTATACAGTTTTATTTGTTGTCGTTACTCGTTAGTACATATATAGTTATATACAGTTTGTGAGAGTGACGTTCGCACATAACATACTATTGAACAGTCTCTATTGATACGAATTGGATGTCTGTGAGAGACAATTCATGTCACGAATGAATTGTTTATATAAAAAAAAATTACGTTGTCATTAGCTACAAAATTGACTACCAACTACCAAGTTAATTATATCCATAGCCACGACAACTGAATGGCGCGTACTAGCAACAAGTGGCTACAATAATTACCTAATACAATAGTCATGAGTTTTTGTGCGGCTAACCTAAACATTTCGTGGCTAAATTCGGTGTAGCTCCCGCTTACATATATTCGCCCAACCAACCAATGAGGATTCTGAATCGGCAAATTGATAGATTTGTTTGGAATGCAGTGTATATGCATGCTCATTTCTCTTGCAAATATCTTTTCCTAATTTTTGGTTCACGAACTCCACCTAAATTCTTATAAGTTGAAAAAAGCTCCCTATTCTTTGTTTTTTTGAGGTAAGAGCAAACTAACATTAACAACAAAAAAAAAAAAATTGCTGAACACATTACATATTTGCATGTTTAAGAAAACGAGCTGTATTGGGTTATGTCGTGGCCTCGTGGGCTTAGCTAAGCCCATCTGTATTGAATATCTCTTACCTTATTGAAATAAATTTGTGATTAAAAACACTGACCCAACCACATAGAGAATTGGCACCCAAAGTCTTAAGACGCACGAAATGGAAAATTACAGCTTCATAAATCCGATGCGGAATCGAAAATAAATAAATTAGTAAAAAAGTACTTTTTACATAAATCAGCGAAACTAAATAAATAATCCTTTTCCTTTTACTCGTTAACAAATGAATTTCCTTTTCTAAACAGGAAATACCTGAAAAGTTAAGGCAAAGGTGGATTCTAATATACGTATTATATAAACTGTATTTGTCGAGTCGAAAATTATAAACTCTTGACGTACGTCTTGTTACTTCTGGTAGAGAGAATCAAACGTGAATGATGAAAAATCCACAAGAAACACCACAAGATCTTCAATCCTCGGCAATGAAGATGGCTCCTCTCTCTGCTGCATCGAATACTCAATCTCCTCCCTCTGCTGCATCGAATACTCAATACTTGCTCTACGGCAATTCATCGGAAACCCCTAAAGAGAGTTTGGTCTCCACGACTCTCTGTTTGTCGTCTTGTGAAAGGACTCCTCCTCCCTCTGCTGCTGCATCGAATACTCAATACTTGCTTTACGGCAACACATCGGAAAACCCTAAAGAGAGTTTTGTCTCCACGACTCTCTGTTTGTCTTCTTGTGAAGACCCTAAGAAGAGGAAGATGAATCCTGATGATCGCAAGGTTTCTTGCACACCAAGCGACAACGAATTAACCAATCAAGAAAGAAAGATTAAGCGAATGAGGAACCTCACGAATAAAGAAAGGGAAAAAGACGAATGGAATGGTGTTTCAACAGAACTAAAACTCTTCAAAGATCCCTGGATCATCAAGAAAGTACTCACCACTAGCGATCTTGGCCAGCTTAGCCGTCTTCTTCTTCATACTGCCCCCATTGAGAACCACATCATCATATATCTCAACGAGGATGACCAAAATATGGTCCAAGAAGGGTTAGGAATCACGGTCGATGTGTATGACCACGACACTGACTCTACATACCAGCTGCTTCTAAAGAGATGGGCCAAGTTGAATAGTTACGTTTTAAACGGAGGATGGCCTATGTATTTTGTCCGTAGAAGAGGTTTGAGAAAAGGAGATGAAATTGGACTATTTTGGGATCGTTTCGCTTCGAGGCTCCACTTTCGTGTGCTTTCTCGTTCACCTACATAACTTTTTGTAGATCTGAAGAACCCTAAACTAGTAACTAGCTATATTGGAGCAATGGAGTGGAGCAAGAGAGATCGAGAGAGATTCTTCTTTTTTTTAGGCTTTTCAAGTTTAGCATTTTTTTGTTTTTACTTTTTTTTAGCCATCAAAAATATTATTTCAAATTTACATATATATAATCAAGATATAAGAAATACAATTTTAGTTAATCACTTAATTTTCAATTAATTTTCTTTCAACAACTAAAAATCCAAACGAATCAGAAATATGTTAAAAGCAATTTCCACGTGTCAACATAATCTATACTATTATACTGCCATAAATACCTTTACATACATTATACTTTTCAGTCAAAACAATCACTTAGGAAACATAATAGATGTATACTATTTTTTGAGTACTCAACATGGCTATATAAACATAGTTTGCAATGACAAATTCTGTAAAATAAAACTTCACAAACTGTTACCATATAAAAACGATGATCGCTTCCTTATAGACGCATCGATCACATATTAATTCTTGGGTAGGTTGGCCTCTCATCCATTGTTTTTTGTTCGTGAGTTTTACCATAATATTTTTATTTTTAATTGAGAAGTTCGAGTTGTATGCATTAGCAAAATTTCATATTCAAATATTTGATAAAATATGAGTTTCATAAAGAGTTACAGATCTAGATACTAATCTGATGACTAAAAGTTTAGTATATTTCAATCTGAAAACAATGATTCATATTTGGATTCGTCATAAACATTGGTATCCAGATTTGTAAAAAATAATTAAAAATGATAATAGAAGTAAATAATCTAAAATTTTACCGTATAAAATATACTGTGATTTTAAAAAAGAGTTTTGGTCCAACTATATACATCCTTTGGTCAGGTTTTTCACTTTTTGCCGATCATGGATATGGCTCCCATTTCAGCGTCAAATACTCATTGCAAGAGTTTGGTCACCCTTGATCTGTTTCCGTGCGAGCCACATGATCCCATGGGTGTTTGTGGACCAACAGGCAATAAGCAACCCGAAGAAAAAACAAACCTGGCGTGGATGAGATTTATGACGGATGAAGAAATAAAAGAGGAGGAGCGGCACAATGTCTCAACAAACCTAACTCTCTACACCGATCCATGGACCATCAAGAAGGAAATGACCAAAACAAGTCTTGGCTATCTCAACCGTCTTTTCCTAAACGGAAGCACTGTGCGTAGCCACATTCTGAGATACCTCTCTGTGTCTGATCAAAGGATACTCGAAGACGGCTTTGGACTATCACTCGAGGCGTATGATGACGACACTGCTTCTATGCACAACGTGGTTCTCAAGAAATGGCACAAGTGTGAAAGCTACGTTCTCCTCAATGGATGGCGTATGGATTTTGTCGTGAGAAGAGCTTTGAAGGAAGGCGATGTGATTGGAATGTATTGGGATCCTTATGGTTTCAAGCTTCATTTTCGTGTGCTTTCTCGTGCACCAATAAGAGCTAGCTCAGGTTACGCAGCAATGGGTTCAACATCATTTGCTCCTTGTTTTGCAGGTCCATAGGAGCTCCCTAGCTATGGAGGCTGTGTCTGCAGAGAGATTCGTATTTTCTTATTGTAATGGTCAAACAAAGTGATGTGGTTTTATGTGGTTTATGTTGAATAAAGAATAAATGCTTTTATGTTTAAGAATAAGCAATGAAACTATAATAATTTGTTACAGCGTCTTCGCAAAGTCATTGATTGCCACATAACCAAAAAACTGAATGGTCTGTTGCTTGTTTAGCTTATCGTCTTGATAGATTTACTAATTCTCAAGCATCAATTTTCAATTTAAAACACAAAGAGAAGATATAAATGTGAAAAGAAAAAAAACGAGAATCGAACATACTTTTCTTGAACAAAAAAACCAGTACTAAATATAAAAAGTTACTCAAGTTTCAACTTTCCCACTTGCTACTTGTTTCCTTCACTATCAAACTACGAATCATAGAGATAAAACATGCGACTAACATCCAGTGCCGACTTAAACATATTATATGCTCCTGGGCAAACTAAAAAAAAAATACCCTTTAACCTATAAAAAAACTTACTAATTGTTTTTTTGGTTCTCTTTGGTTCATATAATTTTTTTTTGTGCCCCTTTCTAGCTTACAAATTTTTTTTTTGTACCCCTTTAACTTACAAAGTTTTTTTTTGTGCCTCTTTAAATTACAAATTTTTTTTTGTACCCCTTTTCTTATACGTATATGCCCTTTTAATTTATGTACCCGGAGCGGTCGCACTATCCGCCCACCTAGTTAAGCCGGCACTGCTAACATCATAACTATCCCAAAGGGTAAAACGTGACTGGGAAATATAAGAACAAATCCAGAGGAGCCTAGCGACTCAATTTATATAGACAGTGTCACTATGTCTCCTAGAGACTTCTCTGCACAAAGAGATTCGTAAATTGTACCCCGAAAGCTCCTTTACCAAATACCAACCACTAGTGGTGCCAACCAAGCTAGCTTCACTGAATGAATTAGCTCATTACATTCATGATTCATTTGACAGTTTCGGTCCTTGTCAAGGTAGGTCTTCATAGTGTAAAGCTTACAAACTTGAGTCTCATAACTCTCTCCATTCAAGTAAGCAAATCGTCCATACAAAACCATTGCTATACCAAACTGATGCCTTTGACGAGAATCAGACGCATGAATGTTCTGAGAAGTCTTAACCAACCCTAGAGAATTAGACAAAAGTAAAACAATCGACAACACTCTAATCCAATAAGTTTAAGGGGGAAAAAGAGGCAAAAAAAGTTAACCTGTCAGACAACCGTGCGACAAACCCTGCGAAGGAAGACCTAACCGGGTGCGACCAATCCTGGAAAGGAAGACCTAACCGGGTGGCGAATCGTCTACAGCGCAGAGAATCCCGAAGGAGACACAGCCGTCAATCACACTGAAGTCGCACACCGGCTGGCATCAGACAACCATCTGACCACCCCGGAGAGGAAGCCCTAATCGGGTGGCGAATCGTCTACAGCACCGAGAATCCCGAAGGAGACACAGCCGTCAATCACACTCAGGTCGCACGGCTATATGTCATCATCCAGGTTTAAGGGCCTGTCTCCTCGGAAACCAAGGACACAGAGGTACGAGCCTATAGCTAGGTCGTGACCATCAATGATCTCTAGCGTTATATAAACAACAAAACTTATTCCTCACGCTTCGATGTGGGACAAAGAAACGAATCAAACCTCTAAACAGAGCCTAGAAAGTAAAAAAAAACAGAGCATAAAACATAGTCGTTTCATTACTCCACCAAACAGAGCTTAGTGCTAATGGAAATAGAGCTGTATTTGGGTGGGTTATATCATGGGCCTACTAGCTAAGCCCATCTATATGATCTAAATGAAATAAAATTGTGATTAAAAACAGCCAACCGCATTAAAATCTTAACACTAATTCACCGCAGAACAGATGTAATTGGCAAAACTAAAATACAAATCTTTTCCTTTATTTTTCTCGACAACAAATGAATTTCCTTTTTGAAACAGGAAAATACCTGAAAACAAAAAGAATATATACCTCTCTATCTACATTCCAGAGTCTCAAATCAAATCAAAAGAGAATGATGCAAAGTCCGCAAAAAACACCACAAGACCTTCAATCCTCGGCAATGATGATGATGATGGCTCCTCCCTCTGCTACATCGACTACTCAACACTTGGTCTACGGCAATTCATCGGAAAACCCTAAAGAGAGTTCGGTCTCCACCACTCTCTGTTTGTCGTCTTGTGAAGACCGTAAGAAGAGGAAGAGGAACCATGATGATCCGCCCAAGGTTTCTTGCTCACAAAGCGACAACAAATTAACCAGAAAAGAAAGAAAGACTAAGCGATTGAGGAGTCTCTCGAGTGAAGAAAGGGAAACGGACGAATGGTATGGTGTTTCAACAGAGCTAACACTCTTCAAAGATCCGTGGATCCTCAAGAAGGTACTAACCACTAGCGATCTTGGCCCGCTTAGCCGTCTTCTTCTTCATACTCGCCCCATAGAGGACCACATCATCAAATACCTCAATAAGGAGGATCAGATTAAGGTACACGAAGGGTTAGGAATCACGGTCGATGTGTATGACCACGACACTGACTCGACGTTCCAGCTGCTTCTAAAGAGATGGACCACGTTGAATGGTTATGTTTTAAACGGTGGATGGCGTATGTATTTTGTTCGTAAGAGATGTTTGAGAAAAGGAGACAAAATTGGACTACTTTGGGATCGTTTTGCTTCGAGGCTCCACTTTCGTGTGCTTTCACGTGCACAAGAACCCTAACTAGTCGAGCAATGAGCTGAGAGAGAGAGCCGTCGAAAGAGATTCTTCTTTTTTTTACTCAACTTTAGCATTTAATTACATTCGCATAATTTTCTTCACATTGGATTAATTTTGATGCATTTGTTACCATTACAAATTTTTTACGTGAGCTAAATAAATTTGTTGGCTCGGATAATTGATTCTATATTTAGGAAAACATATCAAAACAATATATAAAATTTATTTTGTTTCGACTTTGTGTTTGATTGATGATTTCGGCAAAATTAATCATTTTATGTTTTACATGATATATTTTATTACATTTAGAAATTTTTAATAATAATGATGATTTATTCAGCTTAAATGAAAGAATTCTTTAATATGAAATCAAACCAATTTAATAATACATCGAGCGCTATATAAATATTTAAACCAAATTAAATAATAATTTATGTCAATAAATGTTTATTTGGTTGAGTCACACAAATTTTGTTTATGGAATAAACTAAATTAACATTCATTAAAATTTATTTTTAAAAAAATTTAATACAAAAAATTAAGATATGCAAGACATACACTTTTAAATTTAATTAATCATTTTAAATGATTTTTTAATCCACAACTGAACCAAATCCAAGTCTGAATTTTGTTATAATAAGTTTGATCCGTTTCTTAAATCCAAGATCTAAAAAACTAGGAAAATTTTGAACCAAAAAGACCGAACATGCTACTTCTAAATTTGTATAGCTTACATGATATATTTTTTAATAGTATAAAGTTGATTGCATGGTCATAATAAAATAAGAAATGTTGAATTAATTTAATATCTGAAAAATACAGTTTTGAAATAATATTTGGAGACTCAAATTTAGAAATATTAAATCCTAATATTGTTTTTATTTATCTGTTTTTAAAAATAAGGATCAATTTGATTTTTACTAGGATTTATTTTACTTTCTACTAAAAGTTGAGAGTTTAAAATTCCACAAAGAAATAAAAAAAATTTATATGTTTTTGTAAAAGATAAAGGTTTTCTTTTTACACATTTTCTGTATTTCAAACACTAGAGTTCAACTTCTCCTTCCCCCAAAAAGGAGAGAAAAGCAAGTAATTCTTATTAATAAAAAACCTTAAAACTACATAACATGATTATTATATATTTACACGTGTGAATATAATCTATATTCTATTGCCATAATTACCGGTATATTCTAATATTTAGTCAAAAAATACTTCGGAAGTATAATAAATGTATATTGTTTTTTAAGTAATGAACTTTATTTTTAGTTCAACACTCAATGTCTATATAAACATTAATTTGCAATAAGAAAATACTTCACAACTGAAAAAAAAAAAAAAAAAAAACACTTCACAAAACTAATACATGATCGCCTCCTTATAAACGCATTGCATCTTCGTGGCACAGGTTGGCCTTTTTTAATTCATTAATTTTATGCTAATATATTGTTTTCGATTGTGAAGTATGAGTTTTGTACATTAAGCAAATTTCATATACCATAAGATTTTGTCATGCAGTGTATAGCATATTCGATCTTAGGGCATCTCCAACCCATATCTCCATTTTTTTCTTAAAAATGGAGTAATTCTATTTTAAAGTTGGATTTTACTCCAACTATACTCTATTTTGGAGTAAAAAATAGAGATCTCCAAATTATAGTGTAAAGAAAAAAAAAAAGAGGTCTCCAAATATAGAGAAAAAAATGGAGATCTCTATTTTGGAGATGAAAATGAAGATGGGTTGGAGCAAAATTGACTCCAAACTCTATTATGAAAATGGAAATGGAGATGGGTTGGAATTGGTCTTAGTAATATTCATATTGGGTTGCATATCAGATATCTAAAAGTTAAGTATATCTAGATCTGAGAATAATTATTCGTATTTGGATATGTCATAAACATTAGTATCAAGGTTTGTAAGAAATATTTAAATAATATTAGAACTAAATTATTTAAATTTTATCATAGAATGTAATATCAAATTGTTTTTCATTTTAAATCATAATCTTAAGGTTATTCTAAATACCACACTTATAAGACGAGATCCTCAACATGATTTTAAATTATTTCATATTGATATATATATATATATATATATATATATATATATTATTTTTTTTGCACAAATTTAAAAATTCTGTGAAGTGTATAACAAGCTTTTCAGATTCCATTATAAATTTCGGATCCAGTAACAAATGATTTAAGTAGATAATCATTTAAATTGACATTTTTATTATAAAAATATATTGTGCATGATTTAGAAAAAAAAAAAAAAAAATTTGATCCAGCTACATGCTTTGGTCAGGTTTTCACTTTTCTTCGATCATGGATAAGAGTTTGGTCACCCTGGATCTGTTTCCGTATGAGAAGCTACATGACCCCAAGGTTGCTTGTGGCCCAGCAGACAATGAGCAAGCTGAAGAGAAAATAAACCTGGCGAGGATGAGGTTTATGACGTACGAAGAGAAAAGAGAGGAGGCGCGGCACAATGTCTCAACAAAACTAACTCTCTACACCGATCCATGGACCATCAAGCAGGAAATAACCGAAAGCAATCATGGCTATATCAACCATCTTTTTCTAACCGAAAGCTTTGTACGTAGCGACATTCTGAGGTACCTCCCTGTGTCTGATCAAGGGGTAGTACTCGAAGAAGGCCCTGGCTTAACAGTCGACGTGTATGATGACGACACTTCTACTATGCACAACCTGGTTCTTATGAAATGGCCCGACTCTACAAGCTATATTCTCCTCAATGGATGGCATAAGGATTTTGTGGTGAGAAGAGCTCTGAAGGGAGGCGATGTGGTTGGAATGTATTGGGATCCTTATGGTTTCAAGCTTCACTTTTGTGTGCTTTCTCGTGCACCCATAAGAGCTAGCTCAGGTTCCGTTGCAATGGGTTCAGCATCATTTGCTCCTCGTCCTGCAGGTCCATAGGAGCTCGCTAGCTATGGAGGCAGTCTCTGCAGAGAGATTCGTATTTTCTTATTGTAATGGTCAAACAAAGTGATGTGGTTTTAGCTGGTTTTTTTATGGTTTATGTTGAATAAAGAATAAATGCTTTTATGTCTAAGAATAAGCAAATGAAACTGGTGTTATTTGTTACAGCGTCATACACAGAAAATATCCCACACTAAGAAGTAGAAACCCTCATATAACATAGTAGAAATGTCGACCTTAAGGACCGCCAGGGATTACGTACAAAAGAAAATATTACACATTTTCTAAAAAACCCTGAATGGTCTCTTGCTTTGCTTAGCAAATCGTCTTGACAGATTTACTAATTCTCGAGCATCAGTTTTCAATTTAAAACACAAAGGGAAGATATAAATGTGAAAAAAAAAAATTTACGAGAATCGAACATACTTTTCTTGAACAAAAACCAGTACTAAAAATATAAAAAGTTACTCAAGTTTCAACTTTCCCACTTGCTACTTGTTTCCTTCACTATCAAACTACGAATCATAAAGATAAAACATTCGACTAACATCATAATTATCCATCCCAAAGGGTAAAACGTAACTGGGAAATTTAACAACAAATCCAGAGGAGCCTAGCGACTCAATTTATATAGACAGTGTCACTATGTCTTGGGGGTCTATCAGGAACCGTACCAGGTTTGAATCTGGATGCTTCATGCCTCGCCAGCTCAGGAGGCACCGAACTGTTGCTCTGAACAAGCATCTGCTTCAGATCATAGAAGACCTCGGTATCATGAAGAGTCAAGAACGAAGTCGCAACACCACTCTTCCCAGCACGTCCTGTACGTCCGATACGATGTGTATACATCTCTATATGTTTAGGCATGTCGTAGTTTATGACGTGAGCCACATCGGGAATATCAATTCCACGTCCTACAACATCTGTCGCAACGAGAACGTTGTATCTCTTTGCTCTGAAACCTTCCAAGCTGATTTCTCTCTGCTCTTGTGATTTCCCACCATGTAAGGTCGTGACACGGTACCCAGCCTTATCCAGATTCTTAGCAATAGAGTCTACGTTTTTCTTAGTGTTAACAAAGACAATGGCAGTCTTATCACCCATCTCGTCGAGCAGTTTCTGCAACCTGAAGAATTTTTCGGACTCTTTCATCATAATCACGTGCTGCGAAATCAAATCCGTGGCCTTTCCTGCAGTACCAATGGTGACGACAACCGGGTTCCTCAAGTACTTCCTAGCAAGCCGTTCAACCCCAGGAGGCATTGTAGCACTGAACATATACGTGGTTCTGTAAATCTTCTTTTCATCAAGCTCTTCTTCTTCGTTCTCGGGTTTCAAATTACTAGAAGGCATCGCATCTAACACACCTGCAACTTGCGGCTCGAAACCCATGTCTATCATCCGATCAGCCTCATCAAGAACCACATAGTTACACTGGTTCAACACAGCATACCGCCTCTCAAGACAATCAATCAAACGACCAGGAGTGGCAATCACAATCTCACACCCTTGTGTAATCTTCAACCCCTGCTCCTCAATCGACTGACCACCAACAATAGAAGTCACCCTAAACCCTAAATAATGAGCAAACTTAACAGTTTCCTCCTCAATCTGCTGAGCAAGCTCCCTAGTAGGGGCCATAACCACAGCATAAGGTCCCTCAGTCTCATTCTCTTCAGTCAGAGGTGGCAATCTAGATATGTAAGCTAACATAGGCAAAACAAAAGCAGCAGTCTTACCAGAACCAGTCTCTGCAATGCCTATAACATCACGCTGTTGCAGTCCAAGTGGTATAGCTGCCATTTGAATAGGAGAAGGTTTCTTGTATCCAGCTCTCTCCACAGCTTTCAGAAGCTCAGAAGTAAGCTTACTCTCTTCCCAGCTCCTCATAGGACGAGGAATCCTCGAACCCTTGTAAGAGATATTAAAATCTTCTCTAAAAATACGCCAATCCCTTTCAGTCATCTCCTCTAGTCTCTTATCACTCCAATGCCTATCAACCCTCATATCAAAAGAGTCGTAAGTGTCAGCAGCTTCTTCACGCACTCTCTGAGCAGCAGCTTCCTCTGGTCTCTCAACAATACCATCTTTCTTACGAATCTCGTCACGCATCTCTTTCTCATGCTTGGCAGCTTGTTTCTTCTGCTCACGACGGTCCATACCAGCACGAAACCCTCTACCAAAGAGAAGCTGAGCTTCGTGAGGGTTTTGGTAGAGAACGTTCATATCTCTAGAAGTGTCCTCAGTGTTTTCCCAATCGAAAGAGAAACGAAACTTCTCGCTTGGCCTTATAACTCTCTTCTTCGGCTTCTTACCTCCGAGATACTGTTCCTTAATGGCGTCGAGTTCCTTCTCCTTCTCTCTCTCAACTAATTTCTCAACCCTAGCCTTCTCCCTAGCCTTAGCCTCCTCCTCTCTCTCCTTATCTCTATTTCTCCGATCCGGTTCACGATCTCGTTCACGACGGTCACGCTCACGGTCTCTCTCTCGTTCTCGTTCTCGTTCTCGTTCTCGCTCTCTGTCTCTATCCCTACCACGGTCTCGATCTCGATCTCGCCCTCTGTCTCTCTCCCTGTCGTGGTCACGAGATTCTCGATCCCGATCTCGGTCTCGATCCTTGTCCCGATTGGTGTTGTCTCCGTTAACGTCTTCTTCAGTCTCGGGCTCGGAGGGAGTAATTTGCTCGCGGCGGAGACGTTGCTCGGAGATTTGGTCTTGGCGGCGTTTTAGGGCTAATTCTTCGCGCTGAGCTTTAGTGAGAAAGACAGGCTTCTTAGTAATAGAGGAGGAATCGAGGGAGGTAGATCCGACGACTTCTTCGATTGATCGCTTCATCTCTGTAGAGTTGGATGAAGAAGATGTTTCGCTTGGTCTATAGCAGGAGGGGAACGCAAAGAAAGATCTAGAAGAACCCTTTCTCTCTTCTTCTCTTTATCTTCTCTCGCTCGTCTCTTCCTTTATTATTCCACTTTGTTTGATTCCTTTGCAATTTTATTTTTTCTCGTATTTTTTATATTTCTGCAATTTTGGTACATCTTAAGCCTTAAGCCCCTGGGGTTTTAAAGCCCACCCAATTTTTGAATAACCGACTTGGTTTCTCTTTACTTCACTTTTACAGAGAAGATTTGCCAATGTAGAGTATAGAGACATTTCACTTGGGGAAGGATGCAAGATTACAAAACCCTTTCAAGGGTTAGATTTACTAGCTTGTAAGTGACTCAGCTCAGTCATCATCACTTTCCATGATGAGGTCTTTTTGGTATTATGCAACTGATACACAGATATAATGGTTGATGGAGAGATGACTAAAACCATTTGATTGTAATGTGTAAGTAGAGAAAATAAAAACTTGATTTAGTGCTAATTGATGCTCTTTCTCTCTCACAAAACTCAACCCTGCTGATGATCCTAAACTCAAACCCTGCTACATATGCTAATTCCATCATCAAACAAACTGATTACATATCATCACCTAATCTTAATTTACTAATTTTACCAAAGGTAATGCTTCATCCCAAGGCCATTGCAAGTCAGTATGAGCTCCTTGTACTCACTCAATAGTTCCTGCAACATAGACAAATTACATGGGGATTTATCAAGAAACCTAGAAGCTTTGAAAGTAATCGCTCACTCAATTGAAATAACTAACTAACTCTTGTTTACCGTGTTGTGCTGGTAAATACGGCGCATCCTTTTCTTGTCGTACTCCTTCCTTGTAAATGGGTCGCTCAGTACTGTTGAACAAATGATCACAATCTTTATAGTTAAAAGTTGATAGAAAACCAATTACAGATCCAATGGCTAAAATGAAAACAGATTCCTTTCCCCTAGAGAGACCAGTAAAAATCTTCTTCAGTTTTATACATTTTGCACAACAGAGTTAGAAGAAGAAGAAGATATAACAAGGGCCAATGAAACAAAACTCACTCCAAACACTCAAGTTCTAAAGCTTACTACTTCAAAGCCTACCTTAACAAGAAAGAAACTGTTGTCAAACACAACTACATCTACAAGTACTAAACTACTAATCACTAAAAAGAGCCAAAGAGAGAAAGAGAAAACCAAAACCTTGATAAGCCTCGTTGATTTCTTGAAACCTAGAAGTAGCAGAATCCTCTTCTTTAAATTTGTCCGGATGCCATTTCTGCAACACAACCAAACACAAAAATGCCAAACTCCCATTACTGAAGAACTAGAGTTTTGTACGAAATGGTAAAAACTAGAAGGGGAAAAGAGAGAGAGAAAGGAACCAGTGCAAGACGAATAAAGCTGGAACGAATCTCATCATCAGAAGCGTCGCAGTTCAATTCAAGAACTTTGTAGTGATCCTGCAACACCCACCCACCCAATTCACCCCAAAAATTAAAAACCGAAACTTTTAACAATTTTAAACCAAACAAATCCTCGAATTTGGTTGTTTACCTTGAAGTTCTCCAAATCGAAGTCGAAGAAATCAGAGCCATGACCGTCTCCCCAATCGTAACACCACATCCTCCACTGCGAACAAAACCCTCAGTTCACAATCCTCTCCTCACTTTAGAATTGAGATAAAAGAATCAATTTTTATTATTATCAAGAAATTGCAGTTAGAACCCAAAACTATTTTGTTATTACAATTAAGGACATTTTATAGCATCTTCCAGATAAAAACTCTAAACCCGGTTGAGATTACAACACCCCCGTTGATGGCCTCGTCTCTGAGCACTAGAGTATCATCGGCGTTAATAAGATCTCGACGGAGTTTTCCGTTCATCGGCGCGTTTTGCGTGCTTTCGACTCTCTCTATCTCCTCTCTTTCTTCGTCTTCCTTCAGATCGGGCTGTGCACAGTCCTTGTCTGTTGTTCCTCTCTTAAGGTTAAGCCTTTTTCGAATAAAGTTGATATTTTTTTTTTGTTTCTTCTTGTTATAAATCTCATAAAATCGCAAAATTGTAGGTCTAAGTTTAGCAGTAAGGCTTCTTCTTCATCAATTAAAATGGAGGAGAGCAGCAAAACTGTGCCCAGCATTGTTGTTTATGTCACTGTTCCTAACAGAGAAGCAGGTTTTTGCTTTTGGTGTTTAAACGTTTTTAGTATTCTGATCATTTTGTCTCTCAGTGGTGGTTGATGCTGTTCTTACGAGTTCTTACTCTTTTTAACTATTTGTTTCATTGGCAGGAAAGAAGTTGGCTAACAGCATAGTCCAAGAAAAGCTTGCAGCGTGTGTAAACATTGTGCCTGGTACTTCCCTTTTTCTTGTGTTACCCTCTTACGCCTTTGTTTTCAGTCTGAACTTCAGTTAGTTGAGTAAACAGATGAAATCTGCCAGCAAGATTTTGTTAGAAATCTTATTTGCTAGCCTAATAACCACTTGGTGGTCAGAATCAAGAAAGACTAGAAGCTATATTTAGTCTGTTTCATGCTCTGTCCATGCTTTCTAATCTGTCGATATAGCTCTGGCTTCTTTGTTTGCTGGCATGTTCTGTGGTTTTGAATACTACTAGTTCAGTCACTAGAAGATGTTTATGTTTGTTTCATTGGATGCAGGCGTTGAATCGGTCTACGAGTGGGAGGGAAAGGTAAGTAGGGATCAATACATGCAAAACTATTTTTATCCCAAATGATGATTAACCCTCTTTATATCCATAAAAGACAGTGTGCGTAGTCTGTATCACCAGATGTATACAACCTTTATTTTGCTTGGAACATTGTTCATCTTGAATCTGAACTATTTATGCTAGCTGATCTCTGAATACATTGCACATAATCTCAATCCTTTTGGCTTCAGGTTCAGAGTGATTCCGAGGAGCTCCTGATAATCAAAACAAGGCAATCCCTTCTAGAGTCTCTAACCGAGCACGTCAATGCAAATCATGAATACGAGTAAGCCTTGTTCTATGACATGTTTCGCATTTCAAAAAAACATGAGTAATGCGAATGCCTTGTTGCCTTGTCCTTAGTAATCACACAAGCTAAGTTAATAAACATGGTTTACTTGTTTCCTTAGTGTGCCAGAAGTAATTGCATTGCCTATCACTGGTGGGAGCGACAAGTATCTAGAATGGTTGAAAAACAGCACAAGGAACTGATATCTCGACGTCTCGTAAGCTTTCCAGCGGTCGGTCAATGACTTTGTAGTATAGGTTTCCTTTACATGTCAACAACATCTGTATTAAAAATAAAACGTGTGAAGTGTAATGACATTTTGCTTTTTAAGTAATACAGATATTGACTTTGTTGATTTTTACAGACATCATTAATACAAAACAAACTGTGACATGTCATGTGCTTTTTAAGCTACAGAATCAGTAACTGGAAGCTGAGACAGTTGTGTCTCCTGTGTCTCTTGAGCCTTAGTCTTCTCCTCGGATTTAATCTGTCCATAGAAGTAAGAGACGGATCCCCAGAGGGAGAGAGCCAAAGCGACACCTTTCCCCGCCTGAAACTTCTCCTGGAAGCAAATAACAGCCAAGACCACCGTCACCGGAAGCAGAGCACTAACCATAATTCCAGAGACCAGAGACGATACACAGAAGATCAACCCAATAGCTCCCACGAAAAACGCTTGCCAGATCACGGCCGTGAACACAACCACCACATAGTACAAAGACTCTCCAAGCTTAAAGTCTCTTGCCTCTCTTGCTATCACCTGCCAGTTTAAAACATTTTCCCATTTACGTATGCATCAAGAAATTCAAAGATCCCAGATCTTCATTAGATAAAAAACCCTTCCTTTTAGGGTTCCATAAACATCTACCTCCGCCGTCGTCGCCTTGAAGAACAAGAAAAAGTCTCAAAGAACCCAATTCATGATTCTCAAAACCCTACTTTGTTCATCTCAAAGATGACATGAATAAAAAGAAGCATATTTCTTACCTTGAAATCGCCAGAAGCTAGCATCCCCACAAGGCAGAAGCAAGTAGCAACAAAGCACAAGACCATCTGGAACTCGAGCACGAGCGTATACGTGACTCGTTGACGAGATTTCTTGTAAGCAAGCTCCACGAGGGGCAATATAAACGCGTAGAGAAGAGCTGCACCAGCGGTCATGAGGAACCCAACAACGTACTCCTTGTGTGTCTCGTTCGCAAGCTTGTCACTATCAGAGTTAATGGCAAGGACTACGGCACCAACAGTGAGCAAAACAATGGCGTTTATAGTGAAAGGTGTGAACTTTTGCTTCACCATGAAAAAGGCAAACAGAGCAGTGAAACCTAGCTGCGCGGAAATGATCAGAGCCGCAGTTGAAACAGGGATATAAGCTAATCCGTAAGAGTAGAGGTAATTGTCAAATCCCATGAGCAGACCAACGACGACAGAGGCGATGAAGAGAGGAGGTTTCATGAGGAAAAGTGAAGTCGTTTCTTGTTCTTCAAGGCAACGACGGCGGAGGAACGAGAAGAGAAGAGGGAAGAGGATGAGAGGACAACCTACAGTTTGGAGGAAGCTAGAGAACCAGATCCTTGCGCCACCGTTGTGGAAGTAGAGACGCAACATTAGAGGGCCTCCACAGCTTCCAATCGCTAGGAATATAAAGTTTATGATCACACGATTCATCACCATTTTCTTATGTGCTTGTCTAGTATTGGTGTGTCTGGTGTCCCATCAAAGACTGAATAAGTTTGTTGACTTCAGGTGGAAACGTATAGTAAAGCTTATATATATACACACACACTAGTGGGCGCCTGGGCGGACCAAGGTTGGCCATTATTTTCCATTATTTTTTTGTATACTCGTTCTTTCCGTCACCACGATAGTGATGACCTTTTCTCCTAAACTTTTTGTTTTTCTCTCTATAAATTCACCTTCTAAATCATTGTAGAAACTTAGAAGTTTTAGATTTTTTTTGTTTGTTGACAATTGATTCCAAATATAAAACAGTACACGCTTTTCTTTTTGTGTAATAATATTTTGTAATCTACAAAAAAAAATTGTTTGAAGTAGTGTGTGTTAATGAGCAAACCATATAGTAATTGATATTGAATTATTGATATTGAAAAGTCAATGAAGAGAGATCAAGAGAAATTAGACCGATTAATTTGTTTTAGTGTCAAAAACTCTACTTTGTGTACCTTTTATAGTACAGATTTAAGAGTTAAGTGACACTTTCCACTATTTGTTTTATTATATATATACTTAATAGCATATTTTATTATATTTTAAATAAATCATAGATCAATTCTCATAAATAACATAAAAATGAGTTTTAAAAAAAAAATTAAACACATTATCTATAAGCTCCAAAAACAGCACTATACTTCAAAATTAAACTCTAAATATTAAACCCATAATCCAACTTAAAAGATAAATTGTAAAAATAAATTTTAAATATAATAATTATGTTAATAATATTATTTTTATATGAAATGTGTGATCTAATTGTTGATAAAGCTTATTTTAGTGATATTTTTGGATGAAGTGTGTAATCTATACTAATAAAAAGTAGAAGTTATAAGCTCCTAAGGCTGTCCACCTAAGCTTTAAAACATCCAATCAGAATTCGACATGTCACTAATTAACATTTTTAAAATTCCCAGAATTTTCTATATTAAGATATTTTTTAAACGACCAATTAGGATTTGACATGCCATTGATTAACATTTTTAAAATTTTCAGAATTTTTTTAAAAAAGGAAAATTTTAAATATAAGGAAATAAAAGAACTATGTACAATATCCCACATCGGCTAGAAATTTTTTAGACAATGGTTCAGAACAATTATAAATAAGATTAATATGCTTCCAACAACGAATGAGCAGGAAAGCTTGATTTATCAAGCGTCCAAGTTTAAAAGTTTTATTCGGTTTGATCCGGTTTTTTATCTGATCAAACTAAAACTTCAAAAAGTTTCAAAAAAAATCTTAAAATTTTTAAAATTTTTAAAAGTGTAAATATTATAAATATTGAAACTTTTAAAAGTTCTTAGCTTTTAAAATTTTTTTAAATTTATATTTTTTAAATTTAAACAGTTTCAAAATATTATAAATATTGAAACTTCTTAAAAGGTTCAAATATTATATTTCGAAACCTTTTAAAAGTTTAAAATTATAAATATTGAAACTTCTAAAAGTATTAGCTTTTAAAAGGTTTCAAAATATTATAATTTTTAAATTTTAAAAATTTCTTAATATTTAAAAGGTTTTTAAAAAATTATAATTTATTAATTTTAAAATTTTAAAATATTATATATATTGAAACTTGAAAATTTTAAAAGGTTCAAATATTAAAAATATTTAAACTTCATAGAATGTTTTAAAACATTACAATTACTTAACTTCCATAGAAATTTAAGACATTATCTCTTCAGATATTGTACATAATATTTAAAATAAAAGTTGAAGCTTCTAAAGCTGTCCACCTAGGATTTAAAACATCCAATCGGAATTCGACATCTCACAAAATTAACATTTTTTAAATTTCCAGAATTTTCTATATTAAGATATTTTTAAAACGACCAATCTCGATAAGACAACTCAATATTTAACATTTTTGAAATTATGTTAAATTTCTAATTTAAAATACGTATAAATAAGTGTATTTACAACGTCCCACATCGGCTAGAAAATTTTAGACAATGGCTGAAAACCATTATAAATAAGACTAATATGCTTCCAACTATGAATGAGCAGGAAGCTTGATTTATCAGGCGTCCAAATTTTAAAAAATTATAAAAGTTTAAAATATTATAATTATTAAAAATTTTAAAAAGTTCAGATATTATAAGTATTAAAACTTTATAGGATGTTTAAAAATATTATAAAAACCTCCATAGAAAGTTTAAAATATTATAAATATTTAAACTCTATAAGAAGTTTAAGTATTATTAATATTAACTCTCAAAAATTTAAAACATGTTTTTATGTATGACTTTATAGATGATTGATATTTTTTATGTAAAATTATCTTTTGGGTCAAAGGAAGAAGGATTGAGATCGCAAAATCTTGATTTGATGTTGTTTGAGTTAATTTTTGAGGTTTAAAGAAGAATGATCGATGACAAGCACAAATGTTTTATTAGCTATACATGTGTTCATATTACTTTTTCTACAAGTAATTTGCAATTTTGTAATATTAAGGATTTTGTTTTGAAAAGTTTTAATACGTGTAGATCTAAAAACGAGTAAGTATACAGGTGAAAGTATCAATTATTGGGTGCATGTAGTGACTAAGCTGGTCCGTAAAATTGCACAAATTTTACGAGATAAGAGGCAATGATTTTGGTATTAGAGTTTGATGGGTAAACATGTTGTGTGGCAGTCTAAAAAAAGGTTTTAAATGATTATTCAGCGGAAAAATATGAGAAAGCTGATGAGGAAGAGGAAGAAGATGAGTATAATGAAGAACTAGACGGTAAAAGTAACGATGATATTTATCATAAAAATTTTACAATAAAAATGATGAGAAAGAATATGAAGAGTAAGATAACAATGAAAATTAAATCACGAAGTCATAGATGGTAGTGGTCAATTAAATATAAGAAAACAAGATTAATTCATGATTATAAAAATATTTTGTTTGTCTGATGGTCAAAGAAACGGTTTAGGATATGCTAGGTCACCAGTTCGATCTGCCTCACCTGGACGTCCAATTAATTTCATGATTCTTTTGATCAGATTTGAATTTTTAACCCAAGTGACTTTTATATTTTTAAAAGTAAAATTTTTACCAATCAATTGTAATTTAAAAATTTATATAACCTAATATTTCATAACTTTATCACTCATATATAATTTTTACAAAAATATATCAAATGAACCCACGCGCGTGGGTTCAAAATCTAGTATAATCAAAGGTTGGAACAACAACTGTTTTTAAAAAAAAGTCAACTTCAATTATCCATAATATAAATAAATGATTTGCTATGAGATCATATTACGAGGAGAACGACATATCTACATGAAAAGTTATTTTAGTGAACTTTCCTAAATGTTGGCTCTATATTTTTATTCGTAGGCTCTTAACTTATACATCGCTTCGACGAATCTACCACTAATTTACGAAGGTTTTCGTGCCGAGACATGAAGGTTTACGTGTAGCTAACCTACTATCTCAATCAGCTGAACGAGATAGGTAAGCTTGACAAGTTCGATAAACTAACCCCTAAATTTTGTTTTTTTTTTTTAATCTTACCCTCACTTATTAAAAAAGAAATTATGACAAAACATTTTTGACAAAACATTTCTTCTACTTTAGTTAGGATTTAGGAACTGTATTTATATTCCTCTCAACCTTCATACGAAAAAATTGAGATATTGAGTTTTGAAATTTTGTACAGATCCCAGATTATGCCCCTGACTGATAGCATATTTTTAAGACTTTAAATATGTTTTAAGTTTTGACAGCCATTTTTTTTGCCAATTAAACTTTTTTTGCTTTAAATTTTTTTTAAGTTTTGAAAGCTATTTTGTTTCTCCTCCTTGTTTTTCAGTTTTTTTAAAAGCGTCAAAATTCATGTTTTAAAAACTAAACAATTTTAAAAGCATTTTTTCTCCCGTTTATTTTTAAAAACTCTCCAAATATATCTATATATAATAGCAAACCCACTTTTTTGTGTCAACTTTTAATCCAACGGATGAGATTAGTTACAGTTTTAATCTAACGGTTTAAAATTATTAATCGTGTCTTTTCCTCGCACCCTCATCTTTCAAAAGTCACACCTCTTAGTCTTTGCATCTCTTTGTTGTACCTCTTGGTTTCAAAAATCACATCCATTATTTTTTACACCTTTTAAATCACACCTCTTAGTCTTTGCATCTCTTTGTTGTACCTCCTGGTTTCAAAAATCACATCCATTAATTTTTACACCTTTTAAATCACACCTCTTAGTCTTTGCATCTCTTTGTTGTACCTCCTGGTTTCAAAAATCACATCCATTAATTTTTACATCTTTTAAATCACACCTCTTAGTCTTTGCATCTCTTTGCTGTACCTCCTGGTTTCAAAAATCACATCCATTAATTTTACACCTTTTAAATCACACATCTTAGTCTTTGCATCTCTTTGTTGTACCTCCTGATTTCAAAAATCACATTCATTAATTTTTACACCTTTTAAATCACACATTTTAGTCTTTGCATCTCTTTGTTATACCTCCTGGTTTCAAAAATCACATCCATTAAATTTTACACCTTTTAAATCACACATCCTTAGTCTTTGCATCTCTTTGTTGTACCTCCTGGTTTCAAAAATCACATCCATTAATTTTTACACCTTTTAATGTCACACCTCTATGTGTTACACCTCTTTGTTGTACCTCCATGTTTCACATCTATTAATTTTTACACCTTTAAATTTCACACCTCTATACACCTCTTTGTTTATTATATATAAACTTTTCTTGACTACATAAACAAGTTTCGAAAAAAAAAATTATGAGTACTAAAGAATTGTATTATTGAAGTATTTTTTTAACTTTCAAGCATCAATCTCTAATTCAAGGTAATTTAATATTTTTGCTGCGAATGACCTGTAGTGTTTCTCGGTTAGATTATTATTACTGTTAGTCGACACTATTAAGTTCATACATTAATCTTATTTTTGTTAAATTTTAGTCTCTTCAAAATTTTTAGCCTTTCCGGTTTTTATGTTTTTGCATGGCTAATGTTATTAAGTACGTGTGCCATATTTTTTGCATGGCTAATGTTTTTGATTCTCAATGTGCAGATTTTATTTTTTGACTTTTTGGAAAAACCAATACCAAGATACGAGAGGCATGATGATATGCAGTGATGCTGGAGCTACGGATAAGCCAAATTTTTTTAACAAACATGGTATAATTATAATTTTATATATGTTCTTATTTTAACCTATTTTTTTTCTAACAAACATGGTATAAATGTTAATTTTTTTTCCATTAGATGTTCATGATCCAGGTTAGTTTGCATTTTTTGTAAATAAAGTTTTTAAAAATTTTAGTTGAATTATAATTTCTGGGTATCAAACATTTTGATAATATATTGAAATATTACAAATGAGCATGGAAATAGAGAGCTTGTGACAACACAAAATCAAATTCTATAAAGCGTAAGCACGACCAAATGACAAGTCAAGTTAGAAAGAAAAGATCTACTAAAGGTAACTTATTTAGTCTTTGATGACTTTCTAATCTGTATATACAACTTTTAAAAAACATAATGTATAACAGTCACTTTTAGAGTGATCTGGAATCTGCAAAAAAAAAGAAAATGCAAGAAATTTATAAAATTAGTGTTTAGCCTAAAGAAGAGAACATCAAAAGGTGAGATATTATTATCACCTGTTTCACCACATCGACTTTGTTTTCGCTGTCGTTTATTGAAGAACATGATGGTACCGATTCATAGACATAAGTGGGAAATCAAGTAGAGGGGGATGCAGCCTGGATGGAGAGCAGTCGACACGGTGGAATGGGATGGATTGGGAGAGACCAACATAAAATCCTATGTTCTATATTTTATTAATTTTCTGACTTTTTTTAGTTTAATTGAATTACTTTGATTGAATAGCTGATGAGTGTACAAGTTTTTGTCTATATGCATTCTTAGTCTGTTACGTCTTGGATTTTTTTTCTTTTCCAAAGAGGAATATGTGATTTGAAGCAA
Organism: Camelina sativa; assembly: GCF_030686135.1. Lineage (NCBI taxonomy): Eukaryota > Viridiplantae > Streptophyta > Magnoliopsida > Brassicales > Brassicaceae > Camelina > Camelina sativa. Next base: position 8,218,189 of record NC_141884.1, on the reverse strand, counting down.
ATATTACAAATCCATGTATCAAATGTGTTAGTAGGAAATAAGGCAATCAAGATTAACCCATTAAAAGGGAGGAAAGAAGGGGGTCTTTTGAGGGAAAACGTGAGACGAATATGCATGTAACTGTGGAAAGCATTATAGCCAAATATATATCTCTAAAAGTTGTAGCTGAAGAATGTGAGTTACTCTATACTAACCAATTAGGTTTGATTGGTCCGTCATATAAAACTCAGTTTTGTACATATCTAAAAGTGAGAGAAAAAAACATCCACAAGCATAAAAGAAATTTATATATGGTTAAAAGTAATGTTCATAGTAAATCATTTGTATACAAACTCCACTTGCTTACAACATCGGAATATTGATTGTGATTTGTGAATCAGTAATCTATGGAAAGAGAAATCGCGTATCAGAGTGAAGGGGAAACGAAACTCAATCCAGCCATCTACTCTGATCTCAATCTTCGACCTTCCTTCGACAAGTGGCATTTAGTATTTTCTCGATATAGTAAATAAACCAAGAGAGAAGCAGCCTCATATGTATTTTGATTGATAATGATCAACAACAAAGACAATTTCTAATAGCGAATTAAGAAAGGATACCAATATATAGCACCATATGGTCGGAGACAAACATAAGTAAAATTTTATATATGGTTAAAAGTAATGTTCATAGTAAATCAAACTCTAAAAAAGGCTCACTTTTGTGTGTGACAACATAAAATATAATAACATTGAAATGAACCTTTGGCTTTTTAATCAGCAGAAATCAATAGCAAGAAGTGAAAATGATCAAATTGATTGAGAAAAGAAAGAATTTAAGATAAATTACAAGTGTTAAATTTCAATTTAGGATTTCACCTCCCCGTGCGGCAACGCACGGGTCGCTTTCCTAGTATATATATATAACATATTTTATTTTTATAAATTAGTTATTCTCATTTTTTTTCTTTCTTTTAAGATCCATTTCAATAATATTTTTTTTTTCATCATCATCACTAATAATACTATAAAAAAGTTATAAAAATAACAGTTACAAGTTTAAAAGTTGTTGGTAAAGAATTAGATTTTGCCAGTTAAAATTTCTACAATCAAAACATCTACTATCAGAGAACAACTAAAATTTTAAAGTCAAAGCCTCTACAACCACATGTAACAGTCATTCATTACCAATCGGAGCCTATATCTTATAGTTTTCCATGTAATCAGTTTTTTTTTTTATTATTATTTTTCTTAACTTCAACAGTTAATAAATTTGGCCGGATTCCTTAAATCATCAGAATGGTATATATAACATATTGGGAGATCTTTCATAAACCTTTCAACTACTTCCACCATTTGTAAAAGTTATACCACAATAGACCCATAAAACAACAAATTAACAATCAGTCACTTTTCATCTTCAAATTATGATGATATATCCTCCTAAGCTGTCTTATCTCTTAGCAAACATATATTGTTATAATACTATTTGGAAGAATTTGTCTCATAGTTTGTACTTCTTTTACTTTAGTTTAGGAGATATGTTTCAAATACTGTTTACTGTTTGGTACGATAGATTCATTTCGATGGGAGAACCGAAAGTGACGATTGTTAATTTGTTGATTGTTTTTTTTAGGCTTTTAGCTTTTGGATGATGCACTTTCCACAAAAAAGTTGTAGCCTTTTCAACCGACCGGACAAAATCATCTCTAATTTAGCAAACCGGTGATCCCACAGACTCATCCGGTTCTGACCAGACCGAATTTAAAAGCTTTTGGTTTTTGACTTTTTCACCGAAATTACAGTAATCTCCATGAATCTTACAAGACTTTTAATTATAAAAATAGACACTTTTTCATAGATAAAAACAAACGGTAACATGTCATGTGCTTTTTTAAGCTACATAATTAGTAACTGGAAGCTGAGACAGTTGCGTCTCCTGAGTCTTCTGAGCTTTATTCTTCTCCTCGGATTTAAACTGTCCATAGAAGTAAGAGACGGATCCCCAGAGGGAGAGAGCCAAAGCGACACCTTTCCCCGCCTGAAACTTCTCCTGGAAGCAAATGACTGCCAAGACCACCGTCACCGGAAGCAGAGCACTAACCATAATTCCAGAGACCAGAGATGATACACAGAAGATCAACCCAATAGCTCCCACGAAAAACGCTTGCCAGATCACGGCCGTGAACACAACCACCACATAGTACAAAGACTCTCCAAGTTTAAAATCTCTTGCCTCTCTTGCTATCACCTGCCAATAAATTCAAAGATACCAATTCTTGATTAGAAAAAGCATTTAAAAAATGCAAGCTTTCCTCCTAAACAAAATTCAAACAACTTCCTTTTAGGGTTTCATAAACAATTCAGAGGTACCCTCTTGGTTTAAAAGGCTTAAAAGTAAAAACGTTACGCACGCATCTTCATTTTTTATCAAGAGCGTATTGTACCTTAAAATCGCCAGCAACTAGCATCCCCACGAGGCAAAAACAAGTGGCAACAAAGCACAAGACCATCTGGAACTCGAGCACGAGAGTGTACGTGACTCGTTGACAAGATTTCTTGTAACTAAGCTCAACAAGGGGCAATATAAACGCGTAGAGAAGAGCTGCACCAACGGTCATGAGGAACCCAACAACGTACTCCTTGTGTGTCTCGTTCGCAACCTTGTCGCTATCAGAGTTAATGGCAAGGACTACGGCACCAACAGTGAGCAAAACGATGGCGTTTATAGTGAAAGGTGTGATCTTTTGCTTCACCATGAAAAAGGCAAACAGAGCAGTGAAACCTAGCTGCGCGGAGATGATCAGAGACTCAGTTGAAACAGGGATATAAGCTAATCCATAGGAGTAAAGGTAATTGTCAAAGCCCACGAGCAGACCAACGACGACGGAGGCTATGAAGAGAGGAGGTTTCATGAGGAAAAGTGAAGTCTTTTCTTGTTCTTCAAGGCGACGACGGCGGAGGAAGGAGAAGAGAAGAGGGAAGAGGATAAGTGGACAACCTACAGTTTGGAGGAAGCTAGAGAACCAGATCCTTGCGCCACCGTTGTGGAAGTAGAGACGCATCATGAGAGGACCTCCACAGTCTCCAATCGCTAGGAAGATAGAGTTTACGATTAGACGAACGCTCTTCATCTTCATCACCATTTGCTTCTTCTTCCTCAGCCAATGATGTGCTTGTTTAGAATTGGTGGTGGCATCAAAGAAACAGTTGTGGACTTCAGGTGGAAACATATTGTAAAGCTTATATACACACTAGTGGGCGGACCAAGGTTGGCCATTATTTTGTATACTCGTTCCTCTCGTCTCCAAGATAGTGATGACCTTTTTTGTAAACTTTTTTTTTTTGTCTCTCTATATAAAGACACTTCCTTAATAATTGTATAGAAATTTAGAAGTTTTAGATATTTTACGTTGACAATTAATTCCGAACATAATAATACATTACACACTTTTTTTTTTGTTTTTTTGTAATTTAGCAAAATAAAAATAAAAAAGAACGGTTGCCGTTCGTCATTGTTTAAAGTAGTTTGTGTTAGTGATTGCTGTTTCTTTCTGTATAATTGCGAAAACAGTAACACATTTTAGAAGTGTACAAACTATTTTCTTAAATTGGGAAAAGAAAGACTGATAGACTTTGTCGTTTGTATGCCTTTTTATGGAATTTGATATTGAAATGTCAATGATAATATATATGATTGATCCAAACTAAAAACCAGTGAAGAGATCAGATCAAGAGAAAGACCGATTCATTTGTATTTTTGCTATCAGAAGTACTATTTATGTGACACTTTCCACTATTTGTTTTAAAGCTCTCGAACAACATTTTTTTTTGTTTGTCCACTTCAGTTATCCATTATACAAATAAATGATTCGCTTTGATGATATTATGAATAGAACGACATCCCTATATGAAAAGTTAATTTAATGAATTTTACTAAGTGTCAGCTCTATATTAATGCAGTCATTCTAAGGCACTTAGCTTACACATGACTTATATAATCTACCACTAACTTAACCCGTAAGAGAAATATGTTGATTTTATCCTCACTTAATTAAAAACAAAAAAGACGTATGACAAACCATATCTTCTCCTTTAGTTAGGATTTAGGAACTGAATTCATATTCCTCTCAACCTTCATACGAAAAATTTGAGATGGTATAAACATATTGGGAGATCTTTCCCTAGATTTCCAGCTGATGAAATCGTAGGATCAATGCTATAGTGAAGAAAATAAGTCTATGACTTTGATATTATTTCTCCTTAAGATTCATGGTTACAATACTGTTCATAATTATACTTGGAAGATTAGGTTTAATATGTCACATCTACCTCTAAACCTTTGAACCTATTGGTCAACATAATTTCTTGATTGGAACAGCTGTGATTGCTTTTTAGACATTGTTTGACAGCTTCCTTATCTAGACTCTTCTTCTCTTTGTCTTGTTTTGCAGGTGGGCTTGAGACTTTATTACTGGATTCCAATTCCTTAATGGGCTTTAGCTTCTGCTCAACGGACTTGGGCTTTCAAACCATCTTTGACCCATTGTCTTTTGGTTTTTTCTTGTTGCTATCGACACCAAAAGAGAATTCTAGGGTTTATTCGATTCCCTTTTGTCCTTCTCTGAGTTGACCGAGTGATGAACCTCAGATCGTCTATTAGCCCCCCCCCCCCTCCCCCGCAAACTTGGCGTAGGTGACACAATGACGCCGAGTTTGGATCGAAGATGAGCAAAAGGCCTTGGTGGTAACGATTTAGTGAAGATGTTCGCGATTTGGAAGTGATTGGGGATGTGAGTAATGACAATGTTGCCAAGAGCGACCTATTCACGAACGTAGTGATAGTGAGTCAGGAAGTGCTTGGTACGCTTGTGAAAGGCGGGATTGGCGGAGAGATACACCGCTGAAAGATTGTCGCAGTAGAGATCTAGAGTCCGATGCAGAGGAATCCCAAGCTCCTTCATGATCTTACAAACCATGTAATTTTGGATGCAGCTTCTGACATAGCTCGATATTCTACTTCTGTAGAACTTTTGGAGACAGTGTTTTGTTTTTGAGATTGCCATGAAATGATGTTACTGCCCAAGAATGTGCAAAAACCACCTGTAGATTGACTTGTAGTTTTGCAGCCTCCATAATCACTGTCACTGTAGACTTGTAGTCTGAAATCAGTATTCTTGTTGAAAGAGATGCCCATCGTGACTGTCCCTTTAATGTATCTAAGAATTCGTTTCAGGAGATGGAAGTCGGAGACTGTCGGTTCATGCATCCTCTGGCAAATGAAGTTGATGGCAAACTAGATGTCTGGTCGAGTTAGAGTGAGATATTGGAGCTTGCCTGCCAAGCTTCAAAGTAAGTAGGATTTTCAAAGAGTGGTTGCGGATGTTTGATCTAACCGAGTGTTTGTAGCAAAGAGGTTGGCATTGGGGCACATTCTGACATTCCTGCAATTGTAAGTAAATCCTTTGCATACTTCTGTTGCGAGAGGAACAAACCACCAGGATGAAATTGAGCTTGGATTCCCAGAAAATAGCTAAGTTACCCCAAATCTTTCATCCTAAAGCGTTTGCTTAGCTCACTGAGTAATGTTTCTAACGCTTGTGAGTTGTTTCCAGTTATGGCCATATCATCGACATAGAGAAGCAGGAAGATGATGTCCTTTCCTTTGAAGTAATAAAACAATGAGGGATCAGACTTGCTGCAGAAGAAGCCAAACTCCAAAAGAAAGGTACTAAACTTATCAAACCATGCTCTCGGTGCTTGTTTTAGACCGAAGAGTGCCTTGTGTAGATGACATACGTAATCTAGTTTTGCAGGATCAACAAAGCCAGCCGGTTGGGTCATATAGACTGTTTCTGTCAAATCACCATGCAAGAATGCATTCTTCACATCCATTTGCTTGATCTCCCAGCCCATAACAGTTACCGCATGAAGAACAGATCTTACTGTTGCTGTTCTCACAACCGGACTATATGTTTCAAGGTAATCTATACCTTCTTCCTGATCATAGCCTTTTGCTACTATTCTTGCTTTCAATTTGTCTAGAGTGTCATCTGCATTAAGTTTTGTCCTGAATACCCACTTACTGCCCAATACATGCATGCCAGGTGTTCGAGGGACAAGAGTCCAAGTGCCTGCCTCTTCACAGTTACCATATTCTTCACCCATAGCACAATTCCATCCTGGATGTTTGAGAGCAGCAATAACCGTCTTCGGTTCAAGATGAGAAACTTTGGAGGTAAACAGTACATACCTTGGATTAGGTTTACTTATACCTGCTTTTGCTCTTCTGACCATCTTATGACCTGGTGTAGATATAATTGTAGGTACAGGAGGAGAGTCTTCAACCGGTGCAATGTTTTGAGCTGATTCCTGAGAAGCAGTGTCGGAGACACTATCACCAGCCAAGGTATCTATCGGTATAGAAGGAGATGCATCATCAGAATCATCCTCAGAGTGTGAAGATGAAGGAGAGCTGTTGCCTATAGGAACATGATCGAAGCCTGCCATACACCCAGAACTCTCCTTATCAACCACAAGAGGTGAAACTGAAGGCACCAACGGAGGAAAGTCCTTTTCATTATAGGTAAACTGATCAGACTATGAATGAGGAAATGTACCATTAACCGAGTTTGACTCAATTGAAGATTGTTCTTGAGTTCCTGTAGGTTTCTGATTGGTGAAGCTTTTGTGCCAGGCTCGTAGGAGTGGTGTACACAGAGTCTGCTCAGATGGGGAAACAGTGTGGAACGGGAATTCTTGTTCTGCGAACAGGACATGTCGACTGATGTAAACAAGCCCAATGGAGACAAGTAAGCACTTGTAACCTTTATATTTTTCATTGTATCCAAGAAAAACACACTTCAAAGATCTCATATTAAACTTGTTATGAGCATAGTCTCGAAGTGTAGGATAACATGCACAACCAAACACCCGTAGTGATGTATAATCTGGTTTTTGACCATGCAGAACTTCATAGGGACTACGATGATCAGTCAGGGTGGAGGTTGGCAGCAAGTTGATCAGGAAGTTTGCTGTGAAGAAAGCTTCAACCCAGTATCGATAAGGTACTCTACTCTTGCACATCATTGCTAGGCCTAGTTCGATCAAATGTATGTGTTTTCGTTCTGCTAGACCATTTTGCTGTGGTGTATGGGGACATGAGATTAATTGTTGGATCTCGTGTTGTTGAAGATGACTCAAAAACTTAGTAAATATAATTTCTCCACCACCATCACATTGAAAACTGCCAATTTTATTCTGAAACTGATTTTCTACTAAAGCTTGAAACACATTGAATACTGAAAAGAAGTCTGACTTTAAACTATGAAAATAACATAATACTGAAATCCTTGCACTGAGTTTATTGGTGCAGGTCCCCATAAGTCACAGTGGATGCATTGGAGAGGCCTTGAAGTAGTCGTGCTGGAAAGAGTGAAAGGTAATCTAGTGCTTTTCCCAAACTGACATGCTTCAAAGATGCCATTGGAACTTTTATTGATAACTACTGCTTTTGTTGCGGACAGATTCTGAAGGACTTGTTGACTTGGATGCCCCAACCTCATGTGCCACACATCTTCAGAAGCTGAGTGTTGCCGAGAGGAGTAAAGAGCCTGAACCAGAGTATCTTTCAGAATGTAGAGACCTTTGTTACTGTTGTTTCCTATAACCAGCAGCTTCTTTGTTGCCTTATCAAGGATTTCAACATGATCATCATCAAAATTAACAGAGCATGGATTATCCCTGGTAAGTTTCGAGACAGACAACAAATATTTTGCAATATTAGGACAAACTAAGACATCCTTGAGATTAAGTTTACCTGAGCTTGCTGGCAGACTGGTTGATCCAGTATGAGTGATGGGTAGAAAGTCTCCATTACCAACCATGACAGTATCTGACCCGACGTATGGACTTGATTGTTGCAGGTTATGGTGAAAGTTGGTGATGTGAGCAGTGGAACCGGAGTCATGCACCCATTCATTGCAGGAGTGGTTTGTAACATCATTGATTCTCATGGCAGTTAAGGCAAGTGGGAGCTCTTCTTGACGATAGCTGTTATTGTACCGATGCCAGCAGGACAAAGCAGGATGACCCGGTTTTCCACAAATCTGACAAATGACTCTGGTGTCTGTGTTCGTGGAGCTACCAGAAGCTGATCCTTGAGTGATTTGCTGATGAAAGCCTCTGCCTTTTGTTGAGTAGTAACCTCCACGTCCTTTAGAACCACCAAAGCGACCATTTCCTCTTCCTCGACCAGAGTAGTTTGTAAAGAACGCCAAGTGAGGTGAGACATCAACCAAGGTACTGTAACTAGATAGCCTATCCGCATACGTAGTCAACCGAGAAGCCACATCATCGAAGGTAGGAGGTGGATGAAGATCAATCATTCCTTCAACCGACACTTTCACAGGTTCGTATTCTCTACCTAACCCTCTTAATGCAGCAAAAATTTTCATCTTTTCGGAGACAAGACTGCTAATGGAAGACAGTTGTTCACACACATTCTAAATATCTCTAAGATAATCACCCATAGGTCTCTCTAGTTTCTCCGCAGATTGTAGCCTACTTTGTAGCTCAAAGAGACGAGAGGTTGATACCTTGTTGAAGTGATTTGTGAGTGCTAACCACAGATCATGGGCTGTTTTGGTGCCTGAGACTTCAGCCAGGATATCTTCATACAACGAACCGAGAAGCCAAGCAAGCACAATCTGATCAGCCCTGAACCACTCTCCATAGTCTGGGTTTGGAACAGTGGTAGACTTGCTTGTTGAAAGGGCCACTGTAATCACCTCAGGCGGAGCAGGGAGAGAACCATTGATGAAACCAAGTAAGTTTTGCCCAGAAAGAAAGGATTCGAACTGAGCTTTCCAAGAGATATAATTTTCTGTGTTAGTTTGAGAGTAACACAGTTTGTGATGTTTAATGCAGGAAAATAGTAGAGATCCATGGACGGATTAACCATGGATCTACTGAGCTCTGATACCATGATGAAATCGTAGGATCAATGCTATAGTGAAGAAGATAAGTCCATGACCTTGATATTATTTCTCCTTAAGGTTCATGGTTATATTGTTCATATTTATACTTGGAGGATTAGGTTTAACATGTCACATCTACCTCAAAGCTTTGAACCTATTGGTCAACATAATTTCTTGATTGGAACAGCTGTGATTGCTTTTTAGACATTGCTTGACAGCTTCCTTATCTAGACTCTTCTTCTCTTTGTCTTGTTTTGCAGGTGGGCTTGAGACTTTATTACTGGATTCCCATTCCTTAATGGACTTTAGCTTCTGCTCAACGGACTTGGGCTTCCAAACCATCTTTGGCCCATTGTCTTTTGGTTTTGTCTTGTTGTTGTCGACACCAAAAGATAATTCTAGAGTTTTATTCGATTCCCCATTATCCTTCTCTGAGTTAACCGAGTGATGAACCTCAGATCGTCTATTACCAGCCACTTCCACCATTTTTAAAAGTTAAACCACAATATACCCACAACAAATTAAGAATCAGTCACTTTTATCTTTAAACTATTATCCTAAGTGGTATTAGATTGTGCCCATGTGGATAAATAAAATTCCCTTAACTTATCAGCTGATTCCATCATTTTAAAAGTTACCACATACTAGATCCATAAAAACAACAACTTAGCAATCATCACTTTCTAGTTTCTAGATCAAAATGGTCATCAAGTTGCAGATCAAAAAGATAAATGACGAAGCATATCATTAAGTCTTTGGCAGCTGTCTTATCTCTTAACAAACATATAATGTTATAATAAGATTTGGAAGATTTGTCTCATAGTTTGTTTTGTACTTTTTTTACTTTAGTTTAGGAGATATGTTTCAAATATTGTTTAGTGTTTGGCACGATAGATTCAATTCGATGGAAAGAACCAGTCCAATGACAATGGTCTATTATACGTTTTTGGGTGTCTTTGCTATCTCAATTATACGTATATAGCAGCTTTGTCCATTTAGTTCTTGGATGCACTTAGCCTTTGGTAGCTTCTTAAGATTATTAACCGTTTTGGAAACACACCTTTCTATTCATAGTGTTAGTGTCTAGCCAGTAATTGTATCATGATTATTTCATAAACCCTACAAAATTTTATACTATCATTTACTATTTAACCGGACAAGACCATCACTAATTTTGCAAACCGGTGTGATCCTGCAGACTCATCCGGTTCTGAACCAGACCGAATTAGAAGCTTTTGATTTTTGATTTTGATTTTTTCACGTAAGGCCTAGAACTTGAAGGATGGAGGAGCTCCCCCAAGTTCCATACTTCAGTGCCAGAGCCATTCCATGTATTCAGCAGACTTAGGCAGACTCTTCCTGACTCTTACAGGTTAGGATTTAGTCGCATCCCACCTGAATGATAATGTACCATCTGTACTCATAGAGGGAGAAAAAAATTAACAATGTCATTTTTTTTAGTCCACATAACACTTTTAAACAACCAACAATTGCATTTTCGATCACATGATAGTGCTATGAATCTGGAATTGACAAGAAACAGAAGTCTGCTTGGTCCCCAAGAAACACAAAAAAGCGAGAGTGGGCAATAGAGAAGTTAAAGCAGTGAAAAAACTCACTGGTGGCTCATGTGGATATTGAGGTGGAAGCATAATGTCGAAAAAGAAAAGTCCATCGTGGTATGGTGTTCCAGGGGCACCAACTAGGGCTGCCCGCAAAAGGTCCATCCTTTCTTCATACACACGCACATATATTGTGTCTGCTCATCACAAAAATTGTAATTCAGTGATTTTATAACCGAACACAATACCAGAACATGCAATAACTGTAAGCAATGATTTCGCCAAGGTGAAAAAAAAAACGCTGCATGGCTAGGGCCTAGGGAATCAACAGAGAATCAATAATTAGGAAGAAAAGAACTAACCGAGAAGAATTGCCTCCAAATTGCTCCATTCTTGCTGGACATTCTTCACCCAACTCTTTGTGACCTAGAAAAGATGAAAATATAAAAAGTGTCATGATCAAAATATAAAACTCTAGAGGAGTTGAGTCCAGTGTCTTGGTAATTTCTTTTCCTTCAGTAGGTAAGTTGATCATCATGGCCATATCCACTTCGCCTGAACTTGATTCAGAGATTTCATATGATTCTGTTACTTCTTGAACAGGGACCTCAGAGTCACTTTGATCTTCAGAATCATTGCAACGTGAATGCGAAGTGGAACTCTGAGAATCGAACAGGCTTGATGCAAGGTTTGTGATAAATCCAATGGCAGCTTTTGGAAGGAAATATGAACTACATTCCGGAATGTTCTTGTTGTGGCCTTCACCAACACTGTATAGCTTCACCACATGTATCATATAAGTCACCAAGGATATCTACATTTTCTCTTCACCACACATACCATAAAATGTAATCCACATGGATATCGCTGGGTGGATGAGCTATCATGGATGATTGACATGACTATTTTTTTTTAAAAACTATGGATACCAGATATATGTTAAGATTTAAAAGTAGAAGCTGTTTTCAGTCATATTAGATTATTGATTGATAAAATAAAATACTAATTTAGGTAGAATTAGAAATTATTAATTTGGCTATGAATATTAATTCAATTATATTTGATTTAGATTGGACTCATAACTTTTTTTGTTTTATGAAAAAAAAAGAATTGAAAAATACAAACAAGTCAATCTACAATTTACATTTAAAATAATATAATTAAAGTGAGACAAAAAAAAAATATTAAAAGAAAGAAATGAGAAGGAAGGAGAAAAGTAGGGTAAAATAAGATAAAAATATATATATGGTCATTTTATACAGTAAAATTATACCAGTAGGACAAATTAGGTGTAAGTGTTATTATTATTTATTTTTTTGGCTTAATATCAACTTTTCATTCACCAAATCAAAGTTACAACCAAATGAAAGGCACAATACATTCACCTCTATAGACTTGGACCAAAACAAATGCAATGGTTGATCAAGTACAACCCTGGAACACTAGGTGGATCCAACGCTACCCAATCGAGAACCATTGCATTTTTTAACCACAATGAGATAGATAACACTCCACGACTCGGAGTGAAATCATCTCTTAAACCACCTAAATTGACCCAATGACACGATAACAAATACTAACACAGAGGAGGCCTAAGCTACTACTGAAAACAGCTCAAAAACCAGCTATGAGATCCTCATGGTGAAGAACTTGTCTCAATAGCTTCAACACCCAGAGACGCAATATCAGAGAAGCTTGGTCTCTCTGGCTTTCCTTGTTCCGGTCTTAAACCTAAAACGGACACTACATCCGACTGACCCGACCAAGAGTCATGAAGCTATAATAACCGGCGAAATAGATTGTTCTCCGAAGTAACTATACAAAACCAGAATGCTAATCATCAAAATTAGAAATTGAAGCACATATTAGCATATCATCACCTCACAGGCATTCACCACCTTGGCCGGACTGAAAAAAAAAAACAAAACGCCACCACCCCTTGCTGCAGGACACCGCCATGGCTGATATGAAAGGTAAGAAGAACCTAAACCCCACCACTGAAGCTCGTCGAAGAAAGCTTCAGCCCTCACTGCTCTCCGAAGCCCACAAACCACCGTTCTCGCCACAAACCGCCAGTGACAAAACCGAAAACGGAATCGTCACAGATCCACCAGACATGGCCAAGAATCGACTCTATTCTCCAACGTCTGCATCAGAACCTTCACTGGCGACCTCCACCCAACGGATCTTTGCTTCACCCACCGAGGAATCACCGGATCCACCACCTTCGAGATGCACCCAACCGACGGCAACAACAGAGCAAGAGGCGGGAGACTGAAAAGGAACTACACAGATAAGAAAAACTACTCGGGACGGAGCCCTCTTTGGCGCCGGAAAGGCAACCAGAGAGGCAGATCGAAGTTGACGGCTGCTCTCTCTTGCGGCGATTTTAGGGTTTTCGCTCTTTATCCACTCAAATATCGCTTTTTGACATTTTGTTGAAATTTTAGGTGTAAGTGTTATTAGTTTGTAGAAAAATAGGTGTAGATGTAATATTCTCTTATAAAAATAGACACTTTTTCATAGATAAAAACAAACGGTAACGTGTCATGTGCTTTTTAAGCTACAGAATTAGTAACTGGAAGCTGGGACAATTGCGTCTCCTGAGTCTCCTGAGCTTTAGTCTTCTCCTCGGATTTAAACTGTCCATAGAAGTAAGAGACGGATCCCCAGAGGGAGAGAGCCAAAGCGACACCTTTCCCCGCCTGAAACTTCTCCTGGAAGCAAATGACAGCCAAGACCACCGTCACCGGAAGCAGAGCACTAACCATAATTCCAGAGACCAGAGACGATGCACAAAAGATCAACCCAATAGCCCCCACAAAAAACGCTTGCCAGATCACGGCCGTGAACACAACCACCACATAGTACAAAGACTCTCCAAGCTTAAAGTCTCTTGCCTCTCTTGCTATCACCTGCCAATTTAAAACATTTTTCCTTTTAGGTAACCAATAAATTCAAAGATACCAATTCTTGATTAGAAAAAGCATAAAAATGCAAGCTTTCCTCCTAAACAAAATTCAAACATTAATTCAAACATCAATTTAGGGTTTCATAAACAATTCAGAGGTACCCTCTTGGTTTAAAAGGCTTAAAAGTCAAAACTTCGCAAGGATCTTCTTTTTTTATCAAGAGCATATTGTACCTTGAAATCGCCAGCAACTAGCATCCCCACGAAGCAAAAACATGTGGCAACAAAGCACAAGACCATCTGGAACTCGAGCACGAGAGTGTACGTGACTCGTTGACGAGATTTCTTGTAACTAAGCTCAACAAGGGGCAATATAAACGCGTAGAGAAGAGCTGCACCAACGGTCATGAGGAACCCAACAACGTACTCCTTGTGTGTCTCGTTCGCAAGCTTGTCGCTATCAGAGTTAATGGCAAGGACTACGGCACCAACAGTGAGCAAAACGATGGCGTTTATAGTGAAAGGTGTGAACTTTTGCTTCACCATAAAAAACGCAAACAGAGCAGTGAAACCTAGCTGCGCGGAGATGATCAGAGACGCAGTTGAAACAGGGATATAAGCTAATCCATAGGAGTAGAGGTAATTGTCAAAGCCCATGAGCAGACCAACGACGACGGAGGCTATGAAGAGAGGAGGTTTCATGAGGAAAAGTGAAGTCTTTTCTTGTTCTTCAAGGCGACGACGGCGGAGGAAGGAGAAGAGAAGAGGGAAGATGATGAGAGGACAACCTACAGTTTGGAGAAAGCTAGAGAACCAGATCCTTGCGCCACCGTTGTGGAAGTAGAGACGCATCATTAGAGGACCTCCACAGTTTCCAATCGCTAGGAATATACAGTTTATGATTACACGAACGTTGTTCATCTTCATCACCATTTTCTTCTTCTGCCTCAGCCGGTTTGTTTAGAATTGGTTTCGCATCAAAGAAAGAGTTGTGCACTTCAGGTGGAAACATATTGTAAAGCTTATATATACACTAGTGGGAGGACCAGAGTTGGCCATTTTCTTCCTAATTGTTAATGTAATTTATATTAGTTTTAGATTTTACCACCATAAGTAAGTGTCTATATGGGTCACTCAGTATCCAACCTCGGCCGGTAACCTTTACTTGTATAACCTTTGAAAAGACTACTGTATATCCGTAGCTTTCAGATGGGATAACAAAATTGTAACACATGCGAGTTTGAGTCAGGTAGGTATCAATTTTTTTTCTTATAAACAAGTATCAACTAATAGCAAAATAGTTAAATCTACAAAATATAACTCTAAAGTTCTAATTAAATCCCACATAGAATGGCGTATGTATATTCTTTTCTTTTCGTCCACCACCATAGTGGTGACCTTTTTTCTACACTTTTTTTTGTCTCTTGATAAATACACCTTTCTCAATCATTGTAGAAATTTAATTCATCCCGAATATATTACATTACACACTTTTTGATAATAGTTTGTAATCTACCAATTTTTTTTTTTTTTAAAAGAAGAAAGAACGGTTGTCGTTTGTAAGTTTAAAGTAGTGTGTGTGAGCAATTGCTGTTTCTTTCTGTATACAAATTATTTTCTTAAATTGGAAACAAAAAAGACTGATAGACTTTGTCGTCTATATGCTTTTTATGGAATTTGATATTGAAAAGTCAATGATAATATAATTGATCCAAACAAAAAAAATTAATTAATGAAGAGATCAGATCAAGAGAAAGACCGATTCATTTGAATTATCTGTCAAACTATATATATTTTCTATTTTTTTTATATTTAAGAGCTATGTGACACTTTCCACTATTTGTTATATTTAGTTCATAACATATTTTCATTAAAATTTAAATAAATGAAATCTCTGAATAACATTTTTTTGTTAAGTCCACTTCAGTATCCATTATATAAATCAATGATTTGCTATGATGTTATATTATGAAGAGAACGACATCCCTATATGAATAGTTAGTTTAGTGAAATATCCTAGGTACATCAGCTCTATATTCATTCTTAAATTAGGGTCAGATTATAAATGACTTGGATAATAACCACTAACTTAAGAGAAATTTTGATTTTACCCTCACTTTATTTAGTTTTAATGACATTTCTTCTCCTTTAGTTTGGATTTAGGAACTGTATTCATACTCCTCTTATAGTGTTCGAAGTAATCAGTTTTTTTTTTTTTTTAATTTACATCAACAGTTTTTAAAATTATTCATCAGATTCCTTAAATCATCCAAATGGCATAAACATATATACAGTACTGGGAGATCTTTCCCTAACTTTTCAGCTACTTCCACCATTTTTAAAAGTTATACCACAATATATACCCATAGAACAACAAATTAACAATCGTCATCAAGTTGCAGAAGATAAATGACAAAGTGTCATTTTAAAGTCTTTGGCAGCTGTTTTATCTCTTCACAAACATATTGTTATAGTAATAATATTTTGGAAGATTGGTCTTTATATAGTTTGTTTGTACTTCTTTTACTTAAGTTTTACGATATATGTTTTCAAATACTACTAGATTTTAACCCGTGGTTATACCATGGATCTATAATTTTTGTTATATTGCTTGTCAAATTGTGGTTGTTTTTGTAAATAAAGGAAAACTAAAATTTTCAGCCGCTTAAAAAATAATTAAAATTTTCAGCCGTTCAAACATCTAAAATATTAATATTAATTTTTAATCTGCAGTACACTGTGTGACTATTTTTTTGTTAAATTTAGTGTTTGATATTCTATTTGGTTTTTTTAGTTATTAGAACAAAAAATAAAGGATTTAAATACATAATAAGTAATTTATACGCTGTGATTAAGTCACATTTTCATAATGTTTTACTTATTTTACAAAATCTTAGTTAAAGTAAGTTGATTTGATATGTCAAATATTCTAATATTAGTAGTGTTGACAAATAATAAAATAAATATTTAACCCGTGTTTATGCACAAATTTAATGATATTTTATTAATTCCAACATGTCTTTTTTATAACTCGTCCTACTATATAACCACATTATATAGTATTTTAAACTTTCTATAAACTTTTATTTATAATATTTTAAAGTTTTTATTAAGTTTATATATATATATATATATATCAAAAATATGATTTAAAAAATGAGAATCAAAGTTTTTATCTATATTAACATTTTTATCTACATTAAGAATCAAAACTAACATGTTTTGAAAAACAAAATATGAATTAAATTGTTGTTTTCTTTGTTTGCAAAGAATTTAGAGATAAAATATATTCAAAAAACAATAGAAGGTGACATTAATATAGCATAGCTTCTGTTTCTATAAAATATTGATTGCAGTTTGTTACATTTCTAGTATGAATGGAATGTAAAATATTTAGAAAACAAAATCTGATGTAATTGTTACTTTAGGAAATTTTCTAGGGGTTAAGATTGTAAATAATTTTTTAAATAACTACAACTAAAAGGGCATAACACAAAATGTACTTCAAAAATGTTAATATAGATTTTAGTGTTTGGCACGATAGATTCATTTCGATGGAGAAAACAAAGTCCAACTAAAATGGTCTATTATGTTTTTGGGTGTCTTTCCCATTTCCTAATGGCAACAAGAAAACTTCCTTCATTGGCAACTTGAAGGATGTGCATGTTTCGTTTTTTGTTCTTGGATGAACATGCACTTATAGCCTTTGGTAGCTTCTTAAGACCATCACTACTGGTGGTATTATACTACTATATTAATTAAGAAGTACAAATATGAAATTAACTTTAAAATGTGTAAAAAAAATTACATTCAATTGCTATTAGAAAAATGTAATTAAGATTAATTAATTAACTAAATAAATATAATTAATTAAAAACGAAAATTGGGGACACATAAAATAAAATAAATTGTAGAAAAGTAAAAAAGAAAAGAAAATCTATTAGAATCAAAACCAATTATGTCTTTTAAAAAAAAATTAACAGCTAAAATTTTAAAAATCTAATCGAATAAAATCATATAACCACAAATTTTATCAAAAAACTTTTTCAGCACATGTTAATTTTTTTATAAAAAATCTAATCAAATAATTAAATAAAATATATAACAGTTTGCTTAGATTTTAAAAATTAATAAACTAATAAAATAAAAGATATAGATATAGTATCTTATCTATTTTAAAAAGTTATATTTTTATTTTAGCCACCGTTATTTAGGAAAATAAAACTAAGTTGAGATTTAAATATATTCAATGCTTGAAGGTGCTTATTACAGACAAAAAAAGGTAAGTCACATGAAAAAAACAATGAATGTTATTTTCAAAAAGGTTTTTCAGAACCTTCATTAGCTATATTTAGTTGCTCTTTTTATGTTAGTTATATCTTTTTACTTATTTCACAACTATACCAAAAATTGTGTTTAATTGACAAAGGTTTACACAATTATATTCATTATGCAAATGTTTTATTGATAGATTTTCAATAAACATTTATAAAATACAAAAGTTTTAATATAAGCAAACCGGATTTTTAATCACAAACCATTATATATAATATAATAATAAATTTAAAATTTTCATCAAAAAAAAAGTTTAGCTAGTACTAGGGGTGTCAAACGGGCATGCCCGCGCCCGAACGGGCCGACTGTGACGGTCCCGTATTTTCAGTGATCCGCTGCGGACATGTCCGCCACGGGCGGCGGGCGAAATATCAATGCCCATGCCCGCTCCGCATACCTTTGCGGACTAACGGGCATGCCCGCGGGCATCTCTTCTTCTCAAGAACATCACCGCTGGTGTCAAAACAATACGGAGCAGAGAGGTTTTGGTTGGTGAGTGGAGACTGGGGAGAGAGAATGGTGTATGGTGAGTGCACGTACGGAGGGAAAGGCAGAGTAAACTGAAAGTATTAAACCAAAGTAGAACCATAAACAACAAATGAAAATGTTTAAACTGAAATTTAAATCAAATAAATAGTAAACTGAAAGTATTAAACCAATAGAGAACAATAGCCAAAACGATAGCCACAAATCACAGAAATTTTGAAGTTCAAGACAGACAAGCCAAAGAAATATTTCTGTTAAAAGTGTGATGCTTACCTGAAAACCATTCTTGAGGGGTATAACATCGCCGACAACAATATCATAGATAGAAGCCCTGACTCTTCTACCACCTCTAATAACCTGCAACCAAAAACGTTCAGCACACATTGTGGACAAGAGTAACACAACATTATACAGAAATGACGAACTGCAGGAACACACCTCTACATACACGTTTCTCTTCTCCTCAGTCAACTTTTCAAACCAACAAGAATGCTTGTACTCGGCGATAGCTGCAAAATAGGAGACAAACAAAATCAAAATCTGATTGTTT
This sequence comes from Camelina sativa, assembly GCF_030686135.1. Classification (NCBI taxonomy): domain Eukaryota; kingdom Viridiplantae; phylum Streptophyta; class Magnoliopsida; order Brassicales; family Brassicaceae; genus Camelina; species Camelina sativa. Next base: position 8,199,389 of record NC_141884.1, on the reverse strand, counting down.
CCAACTTTCCATATTCACTCTTGTAACTCAACAGCAACTCAAGAACATGAACGATTGTAGTTACGATACCTCTCACAATGATGTCAAGAACAGTGGCCAAAACGATGCAAGCTTCCACATCCATACATCAAAGATACCCTGCAAGTGACTCATGAGAGCGATCCATAGATAATAAATTTAGATAGAAATTTGAGTAGAGCTCAAATCTAATTACCAAACTTGTAAAAGAAAAAAAATCACCTTTGATTCGCAGCAGCAATCGGTCGGTGTTTCAAAGGCTAGCAAAAGAATTGCTTCAGCAGCAGCAAAAGAATTGCTTCAGTAAGCAGCAAAATCGGTGTCTCAAAGGCTAGCAAAATCGATTGCCAATCGGTGTCTCAAAGGCCAACAAAAGAATTGCTTCAGTAGCAGCAAAAGAATTGCTTCAGTAAGCAAAAGAATCTCCTCTGTTCTCCTTGAATTTCCTCCTCTCTCAAAGGCGAACTTTGCGATGTTGGCAATTTTGCGGACCATCCGCATGACCGCGAGCGTGAGCAGACAAAATCCATTTGACCCGCAAACCAAACGGGCTATGTCCGCGAAACCCGCCGATTTTTGGGCATGAAATTAAGGGCCATGCCCGACCCGCTATGATACCTAACGGGCCATGCCCGCGGGCCTAAGGCCCAATTAACACCCCTAGCCTAGTACCTAGTACTATTGAGTATTTGTCGTAGATTTGTATCATATGAATATGATTATCTCATAAACCCCACAAAAAGTTTATATACGGTACCAGTCTTAACAATTTAACCGGACAAGATCATCTCTAATTTTGCAAACCGGTAATTCCGCAGACTCATCCGGTACTGACCAGACCGAATTTGAAACTTTCGAGTTTTGATTTTTTTTTCAACGAAATTACAGTAAATCTCGAATTCTCGATGAATCTAACAAGTTTCAATGGCAGCGAACTCTGCTGCATACGAAGCTATAGTTCGAGCAGGTCCTCGTGTAAAGCAACTTCAACAGGTTCACACTCACCTCATTGTAACGGGTTACGGTCGTAGCCGTAGTCTCTTGACAAAGCTCATCACTTTAGCTTGTTCCGCTCGAGCCATCGCCTATACTCACCTTCTCTTCCTCTCTGTTCCTCTTCCAGATGCTTTCCTCTTTAATTCAGTCATCAAATCCACTTCTAAGCTTCGTCTACCTTTGCATTGCGTTGCTTACTACCGTCGTATGATATCTTCTAACGTCTCTCCGACTAATTACACTTTCACCTCCGTTGTCAAGTCCTGCGCTGATCTCTCTGCCTTGAGAATTGGAAAAGGTGTTCACTGTCATGCTATGGTTACTGGGTTTGGATTAGATACTTATGTTCAGGCTGCTTTTGTTACGTTTTATTCAAAGTGTGGTGATGTGAAAGCTGCACGCCAAGTGTTCGATGTAATGCCTGAGAAGTCTATTGTTGCGTGGAATTCGTTGGTTTCTGGGTTGGAGCAGAATGGGATGGCTGAAGATGCGATTAGGGTGTTTTATCAGATGCGAGAATCAGGTCTTGAACCGGATTCAGCTACGTTTGTGAGCCTTCTCTCAGCCTGTGCACAAACTGGTGCCATTGGTTTAGGTTCTTGGGTGCATCAGTACATTGTTCGTGAGGGTCTTGACCTGAATGTTAAACTTGGTACTGCGTTGATTAACTTGTATTCTAGGTGCGGTGATGTTGAGAAAGCCCGGGAAGTATTTGACAAGATGAAGGAAACAAATGTGGCTGCTTGGACGGCTATGATCTCAGCTTATGGTACTCATGGCAATGGCAAACAAGCAGTAGAACTGTTTAATAAGATGGACAATGATTGTGGTCCTGTCCCTAATAACGTAACATTTGTAGCTGTTTTGTCGGCCTGCGCTCATGCTGGACTTGTTGAGGAAGGACGTTTAGTCTACAAGAGAATGACCGAGAGCTATGGATTGATCCCAGGATTGGAACATCATGTTTGTATAGTAGATATGCTTGGGCGGGCTGGATTTTTGGACGAAGCTTATAGGTTCATACATCAACTCGATGCTACAGGGAAAGCCATTGCTCCAGCGTTGTGGACAGCAATGCTTGGAGCTTGCAAGATGCATAGGAACTATGATCTCGGGGTTGAAACCGCCAAGCGTCTCATAGCTCTTGAGCCAGAAAATCCTGGTCATCATGTCATGCTCTCAAATATATATGCCTTGAGTGGCAAAACAGATGAAGTATCACAGATAAGAGATGGGATGATGAGGAGTAACATTAGAAAACAGGTGGGCTATAGTGTAATTGAAGTTGAAAACAAGACGTATATGTTCAGTATGGGTGATGACTCTCATAAAGAGATTAGAGAAATTTATCAGTATCTGGAAACTTTGATGAGCCGGTGCAAGGAAATTGGGTATGCACCAGTTTCTGAAGAAGTGATGCACCAAGTAGAGGAAGAGGAAAAGGAGTTTGCGCTTAGATACCACAGCGAGAAGCTGGCTGTAGCATTCGGGTTGTTAAAAACTGTAGATGTAGCCATCACAGTTGTTAAGAATCTTCGCATCTGTGAGGATTGTCATTCTGCTTTCAAGTACATTTCTATTGTATCCAATAGGCAGATCATAGTGCGGGATAAGCTTCGGTTCCACCATTTTCAAAATGGTTCTTGTTCATGTCTGGACTATTGGTAACGACATCATACACACAAACACAAGTGTTTCATTTTTATTATACAATATGGTACATAGTTCTTGCAAAACTAGAACCCTTGGATATTATACAAGATGAGATTATCATACAAGATGAGCCTATTTTACAGCAGTTTTATTCTCACACGTTGAAGTACAAAACATATTCTACATGGGGAATGAATTACCGACCTCGCAAACTGATATTATACATCAAGTATTGGATGTTGGGGAGATGAAATGACATCAGAACATTACCGACCTTTATGATTCCAGTTCAATCCGCTTGGCCGCAATTAACTCCAATCTCTGAGAATGCTTCCACAAGTTTTGGGTAGAGTTTGGAGAGCATGATCTTGAAACCGGTGGAATTTGTGGTTGAGCTTTCGTGCATGTTCACTGATGATCCTACAGGGACACCTTCCATATAAGACTTGCACGCAGCCAGAACATGCTGGGCCCGTTTTGTGAAGTGATCCTTCACAAGCACCTCAAAATGCTACAATGCAAGATCACAGAGTTGATTAAAAGGGTCTTTTCTGGTAATTTTCATTTTGTGTTGAATTGTTGCAACAGAAGCATACCTTTGGGGGCTTGCGGAGCAATGAGATCATGGATTTGCAAGTGATGAGGAATGCGTTCTCATTGTAACTCACTGAGTTTTTCTCTCCCTCAGCTCGTCCCAGCTGCTTATCATAGCCAGCTTCGTTAAAGTAAGGCTTCTCATTCAGAACAAGAGCCTGAAATGAAAGAAGAACTTGAAGGATGGTGGAGCTCCCCGCGTTCCATACTTCAGTGCCAGAGCCATTCCATGTATTCAGCAGACTCAGGCAGACTCTTCCTGACTCGTACAGGTTAGGATTTAGTCGCATCCCACCTGAATGATAATGTACCATCTGTATTCATAGAGGGAGAAAAAAAATTAACAATGCCATTTGTTTTAGTCCACATAACACTTTTAAACAACCAACAGTTGCATTTTCGATCACATGATAGAGCTATAAATCTGGAGTTGGCAAGAAACAGAAGTTAAAGCAGTGAAAAAACTCACTGGTGGCTCATGAGGATATTGAGGTGGAAGCATAATGTCGAAAAAGAAAAGTCCATCGTGGTATGGTGTTCCAGGGGCACCAACTAGGGCTGCACGCAGAAGGTCCATCCTTTCCTCATACACACGCACGTATATTGTGTCTGTTCATCACAAAAATTGAAGTTCAGTGATTTTATAACCGAACACAACATTAGAACATGCCATAAGTGTAAGCGATCATTTGGCCAAGGTGAAAGAAAAAAAAGCTGCATGGCTAGGGCCTAGGGAATCAACAGAGAATAAGTAATTAGGAAGAAAAGAACTAACCGGGAAGATTTGCCTCCAAATTGCTCCATTCTTGCTGGACATTCTTCACCCAACTCTTTGTGACCTATAAGAGATGAAAATGTCAAAAGTGTCATTTATATTAAGTGTTGGGTTATCGAAAAGAATGTTTAAGTATTGGTCTCATACCTGAGATTGTGCCAACCCTTTATCCGAAGAAAGGAAATGATGATCCGAGCAGTCGTTAACCATATCGAACTGTCTAAATCTCACAAGTTCCCTGCTGCTCTCTAGAGGAGTTGAGTCCAGTGTCTTGGTAATTTCTTTTCCTTCAGTAGGTAAGTTGATCATCGTGGCCATATCCACTTCGCCTGAACTTGATTCAGAGATTTCATATGATTCTGTTACTTCTTGAACAAGGACCTCAGAGTCACTTTGATCTTCAGAATCATTGCAACGTGAATGCGAAGTGGAACTCTGAGAACCGAAAAGGCTTGATGCAAGGTTTGTGATAAACCCAATGGCAGCTTTTGGAAGGAAAAATGAACTACATTCCGGAATGTTCTTGTTGCGGCCTTCACCAACACTGTAGAGCTTCACCAGACCCTGAAGATACATGAATCATATAAGTCACCAAGGATACAGAAAAAATTTAGCTGCTAATTGCTATGGGAATAAACTGGTATATTCTAGGACACCCAAAGAGTTAGTGATTTACCGTTTCCTGATGGTTTGAAGATGCTTCATCTGATTGACTAATCTTCTGACTTAGATCTTGAACAGTGCCTTCCGAATTTATACTGCCAGAGTTGGAAAATTCAGACCTTTCTATCCTCCAAATTTCACATGGTGCAACCTGAAAAATATATATTCAAGAGAATTTATTTCACAGCATATATAACTTACTGCTACTTCAATAGAGTAAACTTTTCAGCATATAAACGTTGATTGTAAACTGAGAATTCTTTGAGCAGTATAAGTAGTAGAATACATACCTTACTAGTAGAACCATTGGCCCATTTCACCTCCACGGCACCATTTTTAAAACCTGTAACAACACCAATACTTGACAAATAATATGCACCACTGTAGTCACTCTCTGTAAGTAGGTGTTTCGTCTCTGTAGCGACGATTTTATCAGCATTTGGATCAGTTTTTCCTTGTGGAAGTAACCTGACCACTACATCGCTGAAACAGAATCCAAAATCAGGGTGCTCAAGCAGTTCGTAAGCACTGACCATTTCCTCCATCTGCTCAATAACACAACCTGTTGCTTCTTTCTCAACCTGTGGTGTCCACTGTACCTTCACAGTTTGTTCCTTTGCATTAACAGCCTTCACAACTCCCCATTTTTTGCTGTTGCAGGTTTCCTTTTCCACAACAAACTGCTCGGGCCAAAAATCATGAGCATTAACAGCACCAACAGGAAGTAGCTGTTGGGAATCAACTCCCAGACTGCAGCTTCCATCTTGCCACATAACATCAGCCTTCATCTTTGTCTTCGTAATAACAAAAAGCTCATCCAAGCTTGAGCTCTGCATATTTCTGTTAAACCCTTTTTGGAATGTCTTATGGCATTCGTTGGGATTGTAGGCAGCCACATATGGAGCTTTCCGCTCTGCTATATCAAAGTGCGAAGAGCTAGGGAGTATACACCAGTCACCAAGCTGCCAACTTGCATGAGAAACACAAGGTAACAAAGTTAAAGTCTCAGGATTCTGCAAAGCTTGAGGTGCAGTTAAATTTCGATCACCCCCCATTACGATGGAGGCAACCCAATCGACGTAGACAAGTCCTGCTTCTACAGCGTAAACAGTTCCCATAACCTGGTTCTCCCTCCAGTTGCCGCATAACCATGTAGTTGATCTGGGAGCATGTGCCAGCTTTACCTGAACTCTTTGCCCCGGGTAATAAGAATATTGAGAATCCTCGAGAACATTTGGGGGAATGGCCACAAGTTTATCTTGATCGCTTACAAGGACCTCATAATTGGACCCGTCGTCGAGGGTGACAGAGACACGCTCAACTATTTTGTCAACCCTTCCAAGCCAAGGTCCGTTAATCACATAATCACAGAGTGAGATAGAACGCAACTTTTGAAGCCTCTTGGTATCAACTTCCTTTATGATCTTACCATGAGTACTCTCGAGGTTGACAAACATGTCAATGTTGATAACCCTGCCACTCTGTCCTGATGGTTCAGTTGTGGACCGCACAATGTCACCATACATGAAACCCCTCTCGAACGACAAGAACTCATCGATTTTTCCAATGGTCTCTTCAAGGTTTGAGAAAATGTTTTGAGCCCGTCCACCATAAGTAAACTCAACTTCTTCGTGTTCACTGCTGCCACTGTCGCTGGAGCTATCCCAATCAGAGTCAGTAAGAGACATATCCATAGTTTAGATGCCTGCCAAGGAACTGTATTTTCATCAAGTGCTCAAATACCAAACAGAACAAATGATATAAGAATTGCTGACAGCCATATAAAAAAAAATGAAATGCTCTGACCTCGATGAGAAATGGTGTGGCTTCCCTGCAGTCTTTCTTAACCAATCCACTTACGTTGATAGGCGCGTAATATGACTGATATGGACTAACAGCAAAGGTCTACTGAAACTGCAGACCGTGATGAAATCTGCTCGACTAAGATAAAGATAATAGGAGTCAACTGTAAGACTCAGATAATGCCAAAGGAGATTTGCTCGAACTAGAGCCAACTGTGGACTCGGATAATGCCAAAGGAGATTTGCTCAAACTAGAGTCAACTGTGGACTCGGATAATGCCAAAGGAGATTTGCTCGAACTGGAGATAAGGTGAGCCAACTGAGGACTCTGAAATGCCAAAGGAGATATGCCCAACGAATGGACTGAAGTTTTCCAGTTGGATAAACTTCAAAGGGGAATCCAATATGTGATTGGAGTTCCAATTGCCAAAGGAGATATGCCCTAGAATGAGGGTGGAGCTTCAAACCTCAAAGAAACTTGAAGGCTTAAAGTTGAAGTTTCCAAAGTGAAGTGACTTGTATCAAAGCCACCTAATGGGAGAAACTTCACTTCTGGTACTGCTGCTTAGTTTTAACTTTTGCCAAAGGAGATTTGCCCTAAAGGAGCTAGGATCCAAAGTATATATAGGAAACAAGATAGAGTTCATACAAATGAAAAAAGAAGTGAGGAAAAAGATCGGTCTCTTGAAAAATCATTCACGCATATTCCCACCAATGCGAAGTGAGACCATCATGATGACATGTCGTTAATTGCTCATGTGATGTAAACCAGATTTGCCTCCATCACTTACAAATTTCCATCGAACCTGCAAAAAGTGTCATTTGTTTCTTATTTAGAATCTAAGAGCAAGAAGAGAAGACAGAAACAGAGACAATGATGCTTCTTTCTTAGAGAAGAGAAAGCCATGATCAGAACAATCATTCAGCCTAAGAGAGATTACTTCATTGTAAACAGAAGAAGGACAAAGTTGGACTTGACCATTCGGGAAAAAAGCATCGAGACTAAAGTAAAACAGAGTGAACACACAAATCCATGATATCTCAAATCCGGATCAGCTTCAATTCTTTTGGATGTAAAGTTTGTCAAACAAAATCTCAACCAAGACTGTATGTAGAAAGCTAGGATTAAACAGATTCATTTGAAAGAAGAAAGCATGAAACAAGTTTGGTAATTGAAGGGTCATCTCCAAAATACAGGGAAAAAATCACAAAAAGGTCTAAGCTTTCTACTATCTAAGCAAACCATGCTTGAACAAGACAGTAAAATGTTACGATTTTTGAGAAGACCCTTTTCTTAATTCGCAAGGTAATTCAACAAGAGATTGATGAAACAAGGAGGAACGTACCATGAGAGAAGCGTCAGAGAAAAGAAAAAAAAAAAAAGAAGGCCTTTTTATAAATCTCAATTCCTCGCCTATTCCTCTCTAAAGCGGAGGAGAAACAGTGAGAAATCAAGAAGATGCAGACTACTTTCTTCTCCCGTTTAGTCCCAAGAGTCTATAACGCCATTAACAAACCTCCAAACCATTGCAAAAAAAAAAAAAAAAATGAACACTTTAGGGTCTCTGTTTCGGGGTTCTCTCAGCTCTGTTTTTCTTTGCTGTGGTGGTTTGGTGATGAGAAAAGAGAGAGTGGTGGTTAGGTATCACATCGAAGGAAGGGGGGCAAAGGCAAATATATATTCGGTGGAGAAGAAGAGAATATACCAACAGTATCAGAGTAGTATCCCACACACAAAACTATACTATACATTACACATCACTCTCCCCCCTTTAATTTTCTTCCTCTCCCCTTCTTCATCTTTCCCTTTCCTACCCTAATTATTTAATTACTATATTTATTTATTTATATTTCCTAAAATATTAACTATTATATTATTATGTTTTAGGTTAAAACTATTATATTTTTAGGAAATTTACTTTTTCAGAATTTTGAATGGCTGTAATTTTATTATTTTTTCTTTTTAAGACTAAAACCAAAAACAACTTCAAAATCCACCACTGTTCAAGGCTTATAGCCAAATCAACAGTAGAAAAATTTGATCGATTTATTAACAGCACACACATCATTCACATACGAAATTAGTAGGAATTTCCACATCTATGTCTTATTATCAGAAATTAATAATGCTTTGAGAGTTGAGATATAAAGTTTGCTATATAAAATGTTTTTATCTTTAGAATGGGTCTAAAGCAACCAAATTGTCTCTTTAATACTAATAATTTAGTGAACTTCAAGAGTCAAGACGGTGAAAATGGTTCATCTCCCTTTTTCAGAAGATGCCATCGACAGCTAAATAGCATGAGCGGCCCGTGTTCTATCCATTCATATTTTAAAATTATTGTTTTTTTTCTTTATCAAGACAAATAATAAAAATAAACCATACAAATTTTGTATAGCTGAATCTGAAAGATCAAAAGTTCAATTTTTTTTTTCCTCTTGATTTTAGCTATGTACTTGTATGATTAATCGATGTATGTATGATTTCAGTTACGCAGAGTTTTGTCACGTGTCCTTTGTGGGGGTTAGAGGATGGATGATGAACATTTTTAGTTTTCGAGTCATTTAGATTTAGTCAACGAGAAGATGGGGAGAACATACGCTTCCATGAACTATCAAAACGACTTTTAATAGTCTTCGGTTGGCGTTAGATGTGGATAATGCCAAGTGCCAATTATGTTAGTGCCACTTTTTTTCTTCATATATCCATATAAACATTTTTTTTCTTTTTAGGATTTCACATGTCTAAGCTAGCCCTAAAATGCTTTTGATCTGCATAATTATAACTTACTGCAGGGAATCAAAATTTTCTTAGTACATTTCATGACATAATCAAACAATTTAATTTTAATGTAAATCTAAAATTTATGTAACTTACCATTCTGAATAAATAAACAAGATGAAGCGTTAACGTTGAATTATCTTCTAGTATTATATTTAGATAAAAGTGTCTTTCTACTTCTTTTTTTTTTTGGATTTACTGAGTATTTTTAGTGTCATGATATTGGTACATATATATGTAGGGAAGTAATCAAAATTGTGATTAATCACTTACTTCTTATTGAACTATAGTTGTGTTTAGTGAGCTAACAAAATTTGGATTATATTTTGAGAAATTGATGTGTGCCACATTGACAATTTGTGAGAGCAACACCCGAAACTTGCAAACAAACTCTAAGGTCAAACAAATAATATTTGAGTGGGTTATGGAATACTTGGATTGATTTGTGACAAGATACGACTTCTTTTTTAGGGTTAGTGCTTTTTGATTGTTTTTTGTAGACCAATTGATAAATTGGCACGTGTGAAATATGTACTTTAATGTTTGACCACACACAAATATGTTTGTTAGAGTAATCTGGATAACTTGTGAACGTTGCTTTATTTGCAAGCTATTGTATCACTCTATGCTAACGTAGTAACGTGTGCATCCTCATAGGTTTTGAGCCAAACCACGTCTTGTTTTGATTACTTGATTATTTATAGAATGTTGGAACTTGGAAGCATATAAAATCATATACATAGTATATAGTTGATAATACCGACACCAAACAATATAACCCAACATTGATTTGACTTAAAACTTCTTTATTCGTTATGGTTTAGCAAATCAGACCGCACGAAACAAACTATTATATGTTTAAACAAAGATATATTAGTTGTGAATTGATATTAGTCATATTCTTCCATTTAATAAATTTGCTTGAAGTAGAAATTTATGGATGGGTTGGTTAATTAGTGATTGTGTTGTGTTGACAACGAATCAAATGGTTACAAACTGCAAATTATGATGTATGCGAAATTTAAAGATTAACTAAATAAAATGGAAAAAGTGGAAGATTGATGAAGATGTTTATCCTAGTTGTAAAGCGACTTTTTTAGTATAATTATAACTAAATTAACTATTTTAGGGGAAGGGCCTTACGAAAATGACATGTTCCTAACTTCTCTTTACAAATTGATTTTCTTTCTTTTTTGCTTTTTGTAGTGTGCCATTTTTGTTTACGCACTTGACTCTTACCTTATGTCCTCTTCAATATATTGGTGCCCTTGTGCTCATCCAAAAGAGTATCTAATTAGAATAATCATACGTGTCGTGGAATGAGAAAGTGTTCTCTTTTTCAACATATTGAAACAATTAATTCGTTACAAGGAAATAAATCATCTGATATTTGGAAACATTACATAAATTTATATTCAAAGGACGCACTAATTAATGTGATAAACAAAAACTAAAAGACAAACACACTTCCTCATACGATATAGAGAGAGCAAGTGTATTTAAAAGTAAAAAATATCTAACTTTATATGAATGATTGATGATGTCAATAGTATTATTTGCTTAGATAACCTTGTACATCAAAAACATATGACGCGATCTGGTTCTAGTTTTATTAATGTACGTTGCGTGTGTAAAACATAAAAAATGCTCACGCACGGCCGGTCATGTCGTTTTTATATCGAGAGAACTAATACAGATGTGATATGTTTAAACTCTTCAGGTCGTGATTGTTTCAATACGAGAGACTATTAGAAAGTTAACTATTATAGAGATTGAGTTAACGGTAATCTTGTATTACTGTGGTGAAAATTGCACCCGTTTGTGTATAACGGTTTTCTGAGAGGGCAAAATAAGACGGTAGCTAGTGATACAAACAATAATAATTATTGAGCAGCAGCCATGCTTTTGCTTTACATTACATATATATGGGTATGTGTTCATCTATAGATCTAAGTGAATAGAATAATAAGAGTGCGGCAAATTGTGAAGGAAGTGGAGAAACTGTTATGACAACAGATTCCATTAGCACAATGATTTATTTTAAAGTGGAACCTTTTTTAGTTTTCACATTTTAATATTACCACTTTTGTCTTGTAATTGTGCCATTTTGAATGGACACAAACTCTGTTTAGTTTATTTATTTACTTTGGTGGTAAAGCTCTTTACCCACCACTTGGACTTTGTGGACCGTCAATATTGCTTCACTACCAATATTCTAATTTTCCCATTATATCTCTTAACTTTTTTTTTTCACGATTCAAATATTTTTAACTATATGGTTTTTATGCACTTTCTCTAGTACTATTTTTAGACATGAAAATCTTGCTTTTTATTACTAGATCTATATTCATGAATAATTAACCTAATATATGGTCCTGATCCTTGAACTCGACTGTTTGACCATTAGAGAGTTCGATTCTTCTTCAAAATCTCTTGATCTCGATGATATCTCTGCATTGTTGAAAGTTTTGAAATGAAAAATAAGCATGAATATGTACCAAATGCTCATATGCTTTAAACAGGCTCGATTCTAGTCTAATTGAGTTTACTTTACATAATTGGACTTAAATTTTTGTTCCTTTATCTTTTCCATTACAAAATATGAGACCTTTTTTTCCCCTGTATATTTTATTTAAACTATAATTTCTTCAAATTGTAAATGGGCCTTTTCTTTTTGTAGAATAGCTTGGCTCTTAAGTCTCTAGGCAGTGACAAATTTTATTCGGTCTTGGGTTTAAACTTCTTGGCTACATTTTTTTTTTGGTTGGTTGTCCCTATATGATTAAACGATAAACGATACCGTTGAGTACCCATATTTTCCAAAACCCAGTAATCCTTCTCTCTCTCTTCAACTCTTTTTTCAGATCAGAACACTGCCGTGTAGCTGAAGTAATTCCCCAAACGTCAAGTCTTGTAATTCGTATTAATGGTTATTAGCAATAATGATCGGCAAATGGCGAGGATGGATCATATATAGGATTTCTGATTGGCAGATAGTGTTTATATTGCTCATATATTATCTAATTAATTATATTTTAAAATACTATCAGTTATTATATGTTTTTTTTATAATAAAAAGTACCCTGAAATAGCATTAAAACAAGTTTTTATGTTAAATATATGAATACATGAGAATTTTTATGTACGAGTTAAGAAATATCTTGTAGAGAAGCTTACCAACGACCTCAGTGATGATACACATACTCATCAAGAGGTGGATACATGTTAAAATCATAAATGATCTTTGTTTTTTTAGATATTAAAAAAATCACAGAAACGGACACACAAGTAACAAAAAAAGATTGACAAAAAATAACCAGTCAAATAGAAATATATATTCATTCTGTGACTTCTGTCTTTAAAGATGCATGCTTTCTGATCATCACAACTTCTTTGTCTCTCCATCCTCATCCTTGTGTTTTCCCTTCTTTGGTTTCACGAAACAGAAGCACGAACAACAAGGCAGCTGAAACAAAAACTTCATCTTGATTTGGAGTTGGATCAACAGTACATCGATAATGTGCCTTTTATAGTTGATATTAAAGCTTTTATAATTCCAGTTACAGCTCTTTTTGGGTTTCTCTCTTTATTCGTTTCTGCTTTTTTGGATGCTTTTCCAACCAAGTTCCCTTGATAAGAAAGATGCTTCATACCACTTGTTTGGGGCAGAATCATCATTTATAAATGCATGATTTGTTCATATCAGGATGCCTTTTTCAAAAGGGCTAGGTGAATATATTTGTGTATGTAATAAATCACGTGTAGTAATCCTGTTCTAATTAGGTTAGATAGTTTCAAGGGTTTCACGTTTTTTTAATCTGTTGGAGATTGATGAGAGTTTAGGAATAGAAGAATTGAATATTGACTCTCATGAATTATACAGCAGAGATTACATATGTTTATATAGTAAGATAATTTCCTAAACTAAGATATAATTAAATCTTTACATATCTGTATAATTAATATTACAATATCTCATATTAACTAGAGGATCTTCTAGATCCTTCTATACGCCCCCTCAATCTCAAAGGGGGATGAAGAGATGGTGAAATCAGCGGTTTGAGATTGATCAATGATGTGGAAATGTTTGACGAATGTGCGAGAGAGATTCTGAGATGACGAATGGACACAATGTCGTTGGTGGTGGCAGCCAGATCTGGAAACGTCTTTATCGGAAAGAGATCGTTGTAGAGTTGAGACTTGAGAGGGAGATCTGATCGGTATTCTTTTTTTTTTTTCCAGAAAATTAAATAGAAAGAAACAACTTGAGAAAACGATAATAACATTTTTTTTTTCACTGAATTGAAAAATAACAAAGAGATCTGATTTTTTTCTGTTTCCTTTTTTTTCTTTTTTTTTTCCTTTTTTTTTATATAAAGTGAACGAAAATATAAATTGAGATATTTAAAAAAAAAAAAAATAAATAAATAGAAAGAAGTACTATAGCTTGATAAAACGACAAAACACAGTTTTTTTTTTAAAACTGAATTGAAATGTAACAAATAAAATTTTGAAGAAGCATAGATGGCTGAAAACGGGAAAATAAGATGTTTTTTTTTCTTTTTTTTTTTTAAATAATTTAAAGAAGCACTATGGCTTGATTAAGTGATTCATAAAAAGTTTGAATAATGAAAACGTTTTTTTTTTTAAAAAAAAACAAAGCAAAAAGAAAAGCACTTGGCTTAGATTAGATTCAGAGATCTATGATGAGAGATCTGGAATAAAGAGAAGCTCGAAAACTTAGATTCAAAGGTTCATGATGAACTTGAATGTAGAAGCACTATGGCTTGATTCAGAGGTCTGTGATGATAGACTTGAATAAAAAGAAGCTTGATAGCTTAGATTCAGAGGTTCATGCTGAACTTGAATTGAGGAAGCACTTGGCTTAACAGAAAATAAAAAGAACGAGTTTGATCGTTAGATCAAAACTCGGGAGCAAACCTGCTCTGATACCATGTTGGAGATTGATGAGAGTTTAGGAATAGAAGAATTGTATATTGACTCTCATGAATTATACAGCAGAGATTACATATGTTTATATAGTAAGATAATTTCCTAAACTAAGATATAATTAAATCTTTACATATCTGTATAATTAATATTACAATATCTCATATTAACTAGAGGATCTTCTAGATCCTTCTATACGCCCCCTCAATCTCAAAGGGGGATGAAGAGATGGTGAAATCAGCGGTTTGAGATTGATCAATGATGTGGAAACGTTTGACGAATGTGCGAGAGAGATTCTGAGATGACGAATGGACACAATGTCGTTGGTGGTGGCAGCCAGATCTGGAAACGTCTTTATCGGAAAGAGATCGTTGTAGAGTTGAGACTTGAGAGGGAGATCTGATCGGTATTCTTTTTTTTTTTTCCAGAAAATTAAATAGAAAGAAACAACTTGAGAAAACGATAATAACATTTTTTTTTCACTGAATTGAAAAATAACAAAGAGATCTGATTTTTTTCTGTTTCCTTTTTTTTCTTTTTTTTTTCCTTTTTTTATATAAAGTGAACGAAAATATAAATTGAGATATTTTTTTTAAAAAAAATAAAATAAATAGAAAGAAGTACTATAGCTTGATAAAACGACAAAACACAGTTTTTTTTTTTTTTTAAACTGAATTGAAATGTAACAAATAAAATTTTGAAGAAGCATAGATGGCTGAAAACGGGAAAATAAGATGTTTTTTTTTTCTTTTTTTTTTAAATAATTTAAAGAAGCACTATGGCTTGATTAAGTGATTCATAAAAAGTTTGAATAATGAAAACGTTTTTTTTTAAAAAAAAAAACAAAGCAAAAAGAAAAGCACTTGGCTTAGATTAGATTCAGAGATCTATGATGAGAGATCTGGAATAAAGAGAAGTTCGAAAACTTAGATTCAAAGGTTCATGATGAACTTGAATGTAGAAGCACTATGGCTTGATTCAGAGGTCTGTGATGATAGACTTGAATAAAAAGAAGCTTGATAGCTTAGATTCAGAGGTTCATGCTGAACTTGAATTGAGGAAGCACTTGGCTTAACAGAAAATAAAAAGAACGAGTTTGATCGTTAGATCAAAACTCGGGAGCAAACCTGCTCTGATACCATGTTGGAGATTGATGAGAGTTTAGGAATAGAAGGATTGTATATTGACTCTCATGAATTATACAGCAGAGATTACATATGTTTATATAGTAAGATAATTTCCTAAACTAAGATATAATTAAATCTTTACATATCTGTATAATTAATATTACAATATCTCATATTAACTAGAGGATCTTCTAGATCCTTCTATATAATCCTTAATTAGTACTACTACTGCATGATGTTGTGACCAAAAAAAAAAATTCATGTTTAGATTTCATGTGAGAATGATAAGAAGAAAAAAAAACTTAACAAAGGAGATGCTAACCTCAAACGTTTTCAAAATGAAATGTTATAAAACACCAAACGCAATTAATGGATTCGGCATAGCATTTTTCTAATACTCAAAAAAAAATCTTAATTACGCCATTAATTACCTCTTATACAAGACACTGAGCTAATAATACATGTCTACAAAAGACTAATATAGCAGTACAAACAATTTGGAATTTTATACATACAACATAAACATGTGTTTAAACGAGTTCAGGACATTTATGAATTATACTTATAAAAGAATTATCACCTTTATAAAAAGCGTAAAACCTGAAATAAATCGTTGGAAAAAAGAGATTAAAACCAGACATTTGTTTGATCACCTATTTGGAGGTGATTCGACGAATTAAAATGTGTTAGAAAGACACACAAGCATGCAGGAGGAAATAACTCCTCAATTAGCCCTCTGAAACTTGCAAGGCTAACTGGAATGGAACATTTTATTGGGTGAATATTTCCGTACAAATTTGGACTCCCGATCGAAGAGGAGTGCCACATATATAATTAACAAATTTAAACTAAGAAATGAACGACGTGAATCAACAAAAAAAAAAATTATCCTAAAAAAAGATCCAACGCTTAAAAAACGAAATTAACAACCACAAAAAATAAAAACAAAAACATACACTCTGTCTTGGCCTTTTTTATCCCCAACAAAAGCATCCCTCATTTGTTCTTCTGCGATATCACTTCTATTTCTCCCTCCTTTCACAAGGAAGGGTGTAGAAGAATCCACCATAATAGCTCTATAACCAGAATAAAAAAAACATTTAAATCTCATAATCAAACGAAAGAAAGAAAACCAAATGGGTATCAAATTCTTGTTGATCCTTGGCCTCTTGGCCCTGGCCGTAGTCGCCGAATCAGCCAATGCCACGTGGGGTCTGACCAAATCTTGTGTCAATGGCCAAGGTTGCATTGGAGAGGATGATGAGCTTGAGTCCTTGATGGATTCTGAGGCCAACCGTCGCCAACTAGCCGCGAGGCGCAGTTACATCAGTTACGGTGCCCTGAAGAAGAACAATGTGCCGTGCAGCCGACGTGGCCGGTCTTACTACGATTGCAAGAAGAGGAAAAGGGCTAACCCTTACAGGCGTGGCTGCAGCGTCATCACGCATTGCTACAGGCAAACTTCTTAATCTCAAGAAGCATTTATACAAACAATATGGTTGAAGAAGCGAGAGGGCAAAGAATGCAAAATGAATACAAACAATATACAGCCAGTTCTTCTACGTATAGTTTCTTGATATTGCCACCTTTTGTTCCTCATCTTTCTTTTTCATTTTATTTATAATCATGGTGCATAAACGCTCATTTCATATGTTGTTCTTTTTTATATATATATATTTATGGAGAAATTGTTGTATTTTGCTTGTGTCTATAATTAAGTGGTAATGTTTCCATACCTTGTGCTATATGTTAAATACTAAACTTTGTATATGTACAAAAAAAAAAATTGTTCAGAACTTGAAAAAAATGGAATTATTGACGATGTTTGCATTGTATCTTCAAACATACGTCAGAGTTGTATTAATACGACTGTACGTTCTTATCATAATCCAATACGACCACTTGTTTATTGTTATGATGTCATCAAGTGGTTGCAACTTGTAAGTACTATCCTGTTTTAATAGCTTCAATCATAAAATCCGAGAGATCATTAAACCAAAATTTGTAAAAATATGCATCAGGATTACCGTATGGGATATTATTCGATTCTTCTTGCATATGCTTTCGCCGAGCCAAGATTCTCCGAAGTAATTTAAACTTTTACCAAAAAAAAAAAAAAAAAAAACAAGAGTCTCCGAAGATGTACCATTGTATAGTCTCTTCCAAAGAATTTACAATACAGAAATAAAAGAGAAGATTAGGGCATAGGGTATGAGCTTTCAAAAAGTTTGATAATATATATGATGTTAAACTTCACAAATTAACCAATCTACAAAGGATATAGAGAAAGTGAGTCAGAATTGTCATTAACAGCTGGAATGATGACAATTGAAACATATCACAACTTATATGAGATTTACAAAACTGAAAGAGATAATATATGGATCATACTATGAGATCTAGCGTCTTACATGTACTTAATTAACAAGTAAATTCAATTTACATTCATCGGTAGAATCTCGCAAAGGTATTTCTCTAACATGTGACAATAACTTTTGGTCTCTAAAAGATTTGTGAGGTGACATGTGTTTATGTAATAAGAAAAATTCATGAAGGAACTTGACATCTTCTGCAACTCTTTGGTTGCAATAAATCCACAAAAGATAACCTGAACAAGTCTATAAAACAATATTAAATGAGGAGAAAGAAACAACATATCCATTAGCAAATGATTTCAGTTAGGTGATTGTATTCGGAAAAGTCCAAGTTTTATAAGTATGATTCTCATTTCTCAGTTGTCACACCAAGCATTATAAACACTTGCTCCATTAAAATAAAAACTTGAGCTACAAACAAAGGCAAACCTACGGCTCACGAGGTGAAGAAAACAGATAGAGAAGCCGAGGCTCCATTAAAATAAAAACTTGAGCTACAAACAAAGGCAAACCTACGGCTCACGAGGTGAAGGAAACAGATAGAGAAGCCGAGGCTCCGGATCCCTCGGAGTCGTCGACGGTGACGGATGCAAGTAAAACCCTTTTTCCTTGATCGCTCTCTCTTCCTCGTCTGAGCTCGGTTTCGGATCACTAGGGCTGTGGCTCAAAGACCCGCATCCACGAAACGGGTTAGGCATGAGAGGGGTGTTAGGGCTGAGAGCCAGAGACGGGAAGTCCAAGATGCTGGGAGAGAGGCTGTGGCTCAAAGACCCGCAACCACGAAACGGGTGAGGCATGAGAGGGGTGTTAGGGCTGAGAGCCAGAGACGGGAAGTTCAAGATGCTGGGAGAGAGAATCTTGGGTAACCCGGAGTGGGTCGTGTTGATCTTGAGAGCATGCTTCGTCGAGTTGCGACGTTCGTAGAGGCGGAAGGAAGAAGAGTGCTTCTTGTTGGTGACGGCTTTGATCGGAGGGATTGAGTGAACGGAAGAAGAAGATCTCGGGTCGGGTTTCTTGGAGATTCCGGTGAGCATTTGGACGACTCTCTTGAAGGAGTTAACGTCAGTGTGGATATAAGTGGTCTGATACTTGTTGGAGGGTTTAACCCGTCTGGTCGATGTCGGAGTGGTGATGCTTCGTGGTGACTTCTTCTCTGCGTCATCTCTGTGTCTTAGTGAATTCTCCATTGAAGCAAGCATTTGAGAACTACAAGAGGTTCCGTGTGTTTTTGTAGTATTTGTACTAGTTCAATGAAGAATAAAATGATATATTGACTTTGAATATGTTTTTGGTAAGGCAGCAAATTAATGTTTTTGGAACTAAATAGTCAAACATTATTTACTTGTATCTATAGTCATATTTTCATTTTAAATTTTTGGAAATAACTTTCTATTATTTACAAATGTTTTATGAAACATCTGCCACGCGTTCTAGATTCAGATTGATGTACACGCGGATACGTCAAAATAAGAAACTAGCAACATCAAAATTTTTACATCAATCTTAACATGAGCGCGTGACAGACAACTGATAAGATCCGATGACTCTTCCGTTCTCCTATGATTTTCATAGTTGTCAATTACCTTTTTGAGAAAGTTTACAAATGAGTATCTAACCATAGATATAGATTATGAAGATTATTAGTCAACACATTCATTATATAAAATCTTGTTTTATGACCACAAAATCTTGTTTTATTTACCACAAAATCTTGGTGTATTGATAAAATTGCATATACAGTAAAACCTCAATAAATTAATAAGGTCCATGAAATTTTATTAATTTATAGAGGTTTTAATTTATCTATAAATTAATACAATATTAATTTATGAAGAGATTTTTAATTTCTATAATTTTGAAAATTTTATATTACAAAATAAGATAATTTTGTTATCATTCATATTTTTTTAAGAATTTTCTTAATTTATAATCTTGACTATCGTAATTACTAAGTTTAGAGTTTATGTGAAACTGTAAAAATAATAAATGTTAGAAGTTTAGAGTTTAGAAGAAATTGCTATTAGTATCATTCATGGTAATGATGAAGTAGAAGAAGATATTACGATAATTTTAGAACTAATTACATGTAAAGAAACAATTATCGCATTTAGCACTCTCCATAATTTTTAGTTTCGGTTTGAGAAGACGACAATGAAAAAAATTAGAGATGAGCTCCAATAAGAATGCAAATTCAAGAAATATGCAAACAACATATTTCACTAGATTTTTTTAGATATGTATATATATATATATATTTAATATTATTTGATTATTAATTTATAATATTAATGGGATCATATTTTTACATAGGTTTTCCGAAAAAATTATTATCTTATTAATTAATCAAAATATGTCATTTTTTACACCGGTCTAACTCGGGACCGGAAGAATTTATTAATTTATAGCAAGTATTAATTTAAAGAGTATTAATTTATAGACGTATCAAAAACTTTCCACGACTTAGACTATCTACAATGGTTTGTTGTTTACAACACCCACTTTTTTATTTTTCACACTCCACATCATCTTCTCTTTTTTCCACATAATAATTCAACACCTACATCACTTTTATTTCCTACAATAGTTTGTTTAATAAAATTACACCATCATACCCCACCACCATTATTATTTCATATTTTCATTTTATTTTTACTTATACATTTTGTGATTACATATTGTTAGTCACAATTAATCTCAAATGAAAGTCCACAGTCATTGTAAAACAGTTTTGAGTTTGAATTAATTTTACATTCATTTTAAAAAAAACAAATGAAACTAAAATAAATAAATATTAAATAAATTTATAAAATAAGAAAAATATGAATTTTTTTTGTGTATCCAAATTAAGTGAATCAAGTCTCTATTTATAGAAGATGAAAAATGATAAATTTTTGTATAAAAATATTTAAATAAAATTTCATATTCTATGAAATAATAGATCTCAAATAATTGGGTTGGATAAAAAGTATATAAAATTTCAACATCCAATAGAAATAAAACACATATTTTCATCTATATATTATTATATAATTAAAAAGTCATCCACTTATTATCTGTCACGTGGCGATCAAAACCCACATTTTTGTGTTTCAACGGTGTTGAATTTTTTAACGGTGTTGAATCTTTTCAACGCTGTTGTCTCAACATCAACTTTTTTTTTTTTCAACACCTCTATCATAGTTATTCACCAGTTGAATAAATTATTCAACAGTTTAAAAAGTGACCATTGTAACTAGTCTTACAGATGAAAAGTTGGTTTGGGCAAAAAGTGACCATTGTAACTAGCCCAAACCTGTGATGGAACTCGGTACAGGTTTGGGCCCTAGCTTATGGAACTCGGTTTTTGGGCTTTAGTAGTGTGTGAAAGTCATTCCCTATTCTTTGTCACGTTTTGCTTTGGGATGGGTTACTACCACTCCTGGCTGGTCCTTCTTGAGAGGCTAACCGTGGTCTTTGTACAAGGGCCTCTTGATACTCTTGACTATATCTCAACAGGCCAAAGACATTGATTTTTTTAATCTTCTTCTTATTACACTAGGCGTGTTTGATCGACCGACGACCGGTTAAATCTCTCACCTCTTACATCTGTATATCTAAGTTTGACAAAGTCAATTAAATTTATATATTTTGCCTAATAATAGTTATTCATATTTAATTGGAGATATTATCCTTTTTTGTCCTAAGATCTAAACCATGAAATTATAATAATATACTAGATTTTAATCCGCGATACACCGCGGGACAATTTTTTTAAAAATAATAACATTTTAATTTTTATTTGTTTTTTTATTTAGTTTGTTTTGTTTAGTTAAATAATAATTTTGTTTGGATTGTCAATTATTGGAACAATAATAGGGGAAATAAATACATAAATATGTAATTTATAAGCTATTGTCGGATTAAGTTATAATTTTACCAATGATTTAATTGTTTTACAAAATTTTAGTTAAATTACCCTGATTTAATATGTCTAATATTCTAATATTAGTGGTATTGACCAAATAATTAAATGAAGATTTAACCCGTGTTTCAAAACCGAATTAATAATATTTTATATTTACTAGGATGTTGGTCCGTGCGTTACCGTACGGAAAAGTGAAAACTTGAAATGATTAACATTGTTAATTTTATATTTCAAGTAAAATGTTTTTCGTAATTTTTTAACTGTATAATATAAAAGTCATAAATAATGACTAAGATGAATTAACTAAATTAGTTAAATAAAATATTTGTTATATATATAAAAATGAAAAATCGATTCAGTGACAATAAGAGAATAATGTTAAAGATATATAAATCTAGGTTTAATGAATTATACTCAGATAATCAATTTTGAAAGATATTCACATAGAATAAAAATTAAATCATTATTCTATCGAAATTTATAAAAATAATAAAGGTATAAAACAAAAAGGTGCGATTTTTGAAACATAGAGGTGTGAAAAAAATGTGAAAGAATTAATAGGTGCGATTTTTGAAAGATGGGGATACAACGAAGAGATGCAAAAATATGAAAATAAAGACATGTGAAACAAAAAGGTGTGAAACAAAAAGATATAAAAACTAACAAGTGCAAACATTGAAATCAAGGGGTACAACGAAGAAACATAATTGTTGGATCAAAATACTGAAACTTTATATAAATAAAGAGGTGTAAAATAAAAAGATATGAAAACTAACGGGTGCCTACATGAAAAGTTGGGGATGCGACGAAGAAACACAATTGTTGGATCGAGTTTTTGAAACTTTTGAGATCATTAACAAAGGGTGAGATCATTAATAATACTTAAATAACAAAAACTCTTTTCAAAATCCATAAAAATCTGTATATATATAAAAACAAAAAGATGTGAAAACAAAGAGGTGTGAAACAAAAGTGTGAAACAAAAAGGGT
Organism: Camelina sativa; assembly: GCF_030686135.1. Classification (NCBI taxonomy): domain Eukaryota; kingdom Viridiplantae; phylum Streptophyta; class Magnoliopsida; order Brassicales; family Brassicaceae; genus Camelina; species Camelina sativa. Next base: position 8,176,760 of record NC_141884.1, on the reverse strand, counting down.
TGAAAAATAACAAGTGCAACCATTGAAAGCTAGGGGTACAACAAAGAAACACAATTGTTGGATCAAAACATTGCAACTTTATATAAACAAAGAAGTGTAAATCAAAAAGGTGTGAAAACTAACGGGTGCTAACATAGAAAGCTGAAGGTGCAACGAAGAAACACAATTGTTGGACCGAAACTTTGCAACTTTTGAGATCATTAACAAAGGGTGAGATCATTAATCATACTCAAAGAACAAAAACTATTTTCAAAGTCCACAAAAAGATGTATATATATATAAACAAAGAGTGTGAAAACAGAGATGTGTGAAACAAAAAGGTGCAAAAACTAACAAGTGCAACCATTGAAAGCTAGGGGTAAAACGAAGAAACACAATTGTTGGATCAAAACATTGCAACTTTATATAAACAAAGAGGTGTAAAACAAAAGGGTGTGAAAACTAACGGGTACCAACATGGAAAGCTGGGGGTGCAACGAAGAAACACAATTATTGGACCAAAACTTTGCAACTTTGAGATCATTAACAAAGGGTGAGATCATTAATAATACTCAAAGAACAAAAACTCTTTTCAAAATCCGTAAAAATCTGTATATATATAAAAACAAAGAGTGTGAAAACAAAGAGGTGTGAAACAAAAAGGTGTGAAACAAAAAGGTGTGAAAACTAACAAGTGCAACCATTGAAAGCTAGAGGTACGACGAAGAAACACAATTGTTGGATCAAAACATTGCAACTTTATATAAACAAAGAGGTGTAAAACAAAAGGGTGTGAAAACTAACGAGTGCCAACATGGAAAGCTGGGGGTGCAACGATGAAACACAATTGTTGGACCAAAACATTGCAACTTTTGAGATCATTAACAAAGGGTTTAATAGGTGCGATTTTTAAAAGATGGGGGTACGACGAAGAAACATGATTATTGGAAAAAAACTTGCAACTGTTGGGATCATAAATAATTTTAAACCGTTTGATGAGATAATAGAAACAATCTCATCCGTTAGATTAAAGTTGACCCCCAAAAGTGGGTTTGCTATTATATAGAGAAAACAAAGAGTGTGAAAACAAAAAGGTGTGAAACAAAAAGGTGCGAAAACTAACAAGTACAACCATTGAAAGCTAGGGGTACAACGAAGAAACACAATTGTTGGATCAAAACATTGCAACTTTATATAAACAAAGAGGTGTAAAACAAAAGGGTGTAAAAACTAATGGGTGCCAACATGGAAAGTTGGGGGTGCAGCGAAGAAACACAATTTTTGGACCAAAACCTTGCAACTTTGAGATCATTAACAAAGGGTGAGATCATTAGTAATACTCAAAGAAGAAAAACTCTTTTCAAAGTCCATAAAATTCTGTATATATATAAAAACAAAGAGTGTGAAAACAAAGAGGTGTGAAACAAAAAGGTGCGAAAACTAACAAGTGCAACCATTAAAAGCTAGGGGTACAACGAAGAAACACAATTGTTATATCGAAACATTGCAACTTTATATAAACAAAGAGGTGTAAAACAAAAAGGTGTGAAAATTAACGGATGCCAACATGGAAAGCTGGGGGTGCAACGAAGAAACGCAATTGTTAGACCGAAACATTACAACTTTTGAGATCATTAACAATTGGTTTAATACGTGCGATTTTTAAAAGATGGGGGTACGACGAAGAAACAAGATTATTGGAAAAAAAAATTAAGAGAGAGAGAGAGACAAAGCGGAGAGCTCTTATGGAGAACTTTAGCTCTGTAGTGGTGAGTAGTTTATTTCCGTATATCAACCATATATTAGGAATTGAATTCCCACTTATGTCTATGAATCGGTACCATCATGTTCTTCAATAAACGACAGCAAAAACGAAGTCGATGTGGTGAAACAAGTGATAATAATATCTCACCTTTTGATGTTCTCTTCTTTGAGTTAAACACTAATTTTTTATATTTCTTGTTTTTTCTTTTTTTTTTTGGCAGATTCCAGATCACTCTAAAAGTGACTGTTATAGATTACGTTTTTTAAAAGTTGTATATACAAATTAGAAAGTCATCAAAGACTAAATAAGTTATCTTTAGTAGATCTTTTCTTTCTAACTTGACTTGTCATTTGGTCTTGTTTACGCTTTCTAGAATTTGATTTTGTGTTGTCATAAGTATGTCTGGTTTTTTCTTCGGCACTCTCTATTTCCATGTTCATTTGTAATATTTCTATATATTATCAAAATGTTTGAAACCCAGAAAGTATAAGAAATTATAATTCAACTAAATTTTTTAAAAACTGTATTTACAAAAAAATATAAACTAACCTGGATCATGAACATCTAATGGACATCCTACAAAAAAAAAATTAACATTTATACCATGTTTGTTAGAAAAAATAAATAGGTTTTTCCAGAAAGTCAAAAAACTTGCACATTGAGAATCAAAAACATTAGCCATGCAAAAAATATGGCACACGTACTTAATAACATTAGCCATGCAAAAACATGAAAACCGGAAAGGCTAAAAATTTTGAAGAGACTAAAGTTAACAAAACTAAGATTAATGTATGAACTTAATAGTGTCGACTAACAGTAATAATAATCTAACAGAGAAACACTACAGGTCATTCGCAGAAAAAATTAAATTACCTTGAATTAGAGATTGATGCTTGAAGTTAAAAAACACTTCAATAATACAATTCTTTAATACTCAGAAAACAATTTTTCAAAACTTGTTTATGTAGTCAAGAAAAGTTTATATATAATAAACAAAGAGGTGTAAGACATAGAGGTGTGAAATATAAATGTGTAAAAATTAATAAATGTGAAACAGGGAGGTACAACAAAGAGATGCAAAGACTAAGAGGTGTGATTTAAAATGTGTAAAAATGAATGGATGTGATTTTTGAAACCAGGAGGTACAACAAAGAGATGCAAAGACTAAGAGGTGTGATTTAAAAGGTGTAAAAATGTATGGATGTGATTTTTGAAACCAGGAGGTACAACAAAGAGATGCAAAGACTAAGAGGTGTGATTTTTGAAAGATGGGAGTGCGACGAAAAGACACGATTAATAATTTTAAACCGTTGGATTAAAACTGGAATTAATCTCATCCGTTGGATTAAAAGTTGACAAAAAAAAGTGGGTTTGCTATTATATATAGATATTAATGTTAATTCAAACCATCATGTTAATAACATGTCCTGCCATATAACAACAAACCGTCATATTAAGTGGTTTAACCCGTGTTTCAAAACCGTCATATTAGTGGTTTTGGTTGTGGGTGTTGTGTTTCGTTTGTAAAGTTGATATTTATACATGGAAAATGCTTGATGAGCAAGGAGTTTACGATCAGTAGTAATAAAAGAGAGATTTTAGTGTTTTTCTATTTGAATTGATAACATTATCGCAGAATAATATTCAGTTTCTTAACGCGATATATACTATATTAAATGTATTTTTTGATGCTAAAGTTAAATATACCCGATTATTGAGTTTCTAAATTTGGGTTTCTGTTTTTATGAACTTTATTAACGTTATAATAATTATTGCAATTGTAATCATTTGTTACTCAAATTCGGCTATGTCATTTAAATTTAAGAGATCATACAGTGTCTAAAGATCTATTAAAATAGTTTTGAAGATTTTTATGGGATTAAAAATTTAATGCGTAGATTTGTTTTTAGAAAAATCAAAATATATAGATGTATCAAGCTATTTATGGCAATAAACATATCAAATTAGGCCGATTTAAATAGTTCCATTAATTAAGTTTCTACGAAATGATATTTTAGAAAAATCGTTAGAGGTTAATGTTGTAAATAAAATAAATTAAATAAGCAAAACTTAAAGGGCGTAAACCAAAATGTACTTCAAAAATGTTAATATAGATAAGGTATACTTTAACTAAATTAAACTAATCTCATACAGTTTTTTTTCAATAACTCACTATATAATAGTGACTACATTACAAAGATGACGGTTCGTAAGTCGAAATCATAGATAACCTTTGTATTTATGTCAAATTTCTTAAATTAGATGTTTCGTACTAAAGAAACCAATGTACAACTAGGTTTGAACCCGCGGTACACCGCGGGACAAATTGTAATTATGTTTTAAAAATTTGAGTACTAATTAAGTAGAACTTGTATGTATAAGAATGTAAAAATATATATATTTAGACATATATATATATATATGTGTAGTTTGACTAAGGAGCTAAAATTGTATAACAGTATATTTTTGTAAAGATTTTAAAGTATGTAGAGTTTAATATATAAACATTACTTCTTTTTATTATAATATGTATAAATTATGTAATATATTGTTAATTATAAATTAGTAGTGTGATATGGAATTTCAATTTTTTTTATTCCGCTAGTCTCGCAGTGGATATAAAAATTTTAAACCCGCAAAAACCGTCTTATAAAGTCTGAGTAAATAATATGCATATATGCAAGACACACATACATAATCGGTTTTTTTTTTCTAATATTGGTTTTCCAGTATGTCTTGTGAAATATATATTTAAAGTAATCAATAAATATATTCTAAAAACAGCGGAATTTTTTTAAAAAATTTTATGCTTTATAAAACCCATAGTTCTAAATCTATTTTCCATATTGATTATTTTAGACCCGTATTCACATCCACCCGCAAGCTTTGGTTATACTAAAAAGCTTAAAAGTGAATAATAATTAACAATCCTATGCAACATTTGTTCTTGAAAGAGGGGTAATAATAATATATCCCAACAAAATGTTTTTTAATTTTCATTACATCCCCAATTTTTTTAATAAAAAAAGCTAAGTTTCTAAAATAATAATGTTCATCTGCCATTGATGTTACAGGTAAAGTTTAATTTTTGTATTCAAATCATTACCAAATCTGTTCTAGTATGATATAGGAAGCGATATAGACCCACATATATAACCATTTAATTTAATATGCAGCCCATTAAGATTACATTCTTTTAGAATTCTAATTTCGCTGAAATTCATTTTCCTTTCAATTTCACTCCTTCACTCCACCAATGGCTAATTCGATGTCTTTAACCTCCAACCGTCGCTGTGGAAACTCGCGATCTATTTGTCTTTTACTGCCATCTATAAACTTTGGCTTAATAGATGACAACCAGCGATGTATTAAAAGAGTTGGCTATGCTCCGTATATCTGGAAGAGAGTCCTTTGTAGGTCTTGATTTTAGCGACTAAAAATATCTACCATTTCACCAGCAGCATTTTCACATGCATCATTCTGCTCCGCAAAGGAGCCCCACAAAGTACATGGTAACGGGTAGCCTTTCATTCCTTTATGAATGATAAGATGTCTTTAAAACTAAATGATAAAATAATAACTTACATGAGTTTTGAATAGTGGTATTTAACTTACAATTCATCTCGTAGTTGGAAGTCAATCTTGGCGTATTATTGACGTCGATTGTTTCTATCTCACTAACATTGACAACTTGTCCCACAATGTCTACACGGTAGAGTTTTGAATAAGTTAATAAACGATTATTAAAAAAAGCAAATAAGATGTATAAGAAGATTCTTTACCGATTAACATGTTTGCATTATGTAAGAACCGCAGTCAAAACATCTTTGAAAGTAGTAATATTTAGGTGGGGGTCATCAGACAGAGGATCGATCTTTGTTACAATGGTTTGAGTCAAGAAACCCATTTTGTTAACATGAGCAACTGGTCTACATTGATGCCAGTCCAAAGTTTTGAACGCTTCTCCATTCTCCTGCCAGTCCAAAGTTTTGAACGCTTCTCCATTCTCCTGGATCCATATGCCTTTGAAAACGAATAATACAATCCTTCTTGATAGAATTATATATCTTTGTTCCCTACGAAAGTATGAAGTTATTAGCGAGGTTAGTTACAATATCAAATCATACGTTTGTTGTTGGATAAATTAGACTGTAACTTACTTGTTTATCAGCGAGGATCACGTCAAAAGTCTCACCAAACCTGGTTGTGTTGTGTATGTTTTCCAGGTGTGCAAGACTCAGGAACTTGCACTCGCCAAGACGTCTTGTACGGCTTGACATCATTGAGAAAAGTAACTGCTTGCGCCATTGATCTTGAAGGAATGAAGATGGTGTTTGGTTGAGTAATGAGGTATAATATTAGTCTATTTATAATATATTAGCTAAACCTAGAGTATCAAATGGCTTGTTTGGTGTAAATCTTGGATGGCAATTATTTATCGAATATTTTGAAGATTTGATCATAAGAATACAGTTATGATTGCTAATAGTTGAAGTTTTTTTGGTAATAATCGTGAAAGATGCTTTTATTTAGGGATGATTTTTGAGTAAATATGGTTATTAGTTATGATTTTGCTATTTATATTTATGCTGTTTTAAAAACTATTATGCAATATTAGTGACGTTTTAAGAAGTAGTTTTTTGGTATGTAAGTAGCTAACTTTATGGCATTTAATTCGCAAATTACGTGATATTAGGAAAATTACAATCTCTAATTTTTAGGTGAATTGATTGTTATGTTTCGCAGGAGCCCAATACGGATTAAAAACAAAGTCCAATAAATAATTAAAGGACCAACAAACGATTGAAGCATAAAACAGAGTCCAATAAACTGAGATCCGATACAACTGGGTCGGGTTTAGTAAAAACGTGCGGACCCTTAATTGGATCTGCGATTATATTTTATTATTTTTATTTAGATCAAATTACCCTGGCGAATTTCAATTAAGGCTTTCCTTAATGCTTAATTCAGTGGCAATTTTAGTAAATAGGCTAGACATTTTGGACATTTTTTTATTTGTACTTCTCTTTTAATTATAAGAAGATTAAGAAAGACAATCATTGTACTAGGTGCTCAACACTTGTCAAAATCTATCAACTTAAGGAAGAATGGAAAAGAAATTTAAAAGTAATTATCTCATATATAATAATACGAAAGTACACAACATTGTTTTGTAAACTTATAATTTTAATAAGTTGGTTACAAATAGGTTAAAGATTAATTGGTTACAAATTAAATAATGGTATAACCTTAATTTATTTTTGGAAAATTTTACTACTAAAGCACTTTGTTTCAAAAAATCTTAAAGAGAATATTCTAAGGAATCATTTGATATCATCTAACTTACCATATTAATTTTCTTTATTAAATTATTCATCAAATAAAAATCTTTTGATATCTAACTTAACATATTAATTTATTAATTATCATTATATTTCACCTCTCATTTTTATATATGAGTCTATTTTGTGAAACAAATAAATTATCATATAATTAAAAAATAATTTTATTTCCGGATATACCATAAGTTGAATTTTTAAAAACAAATATAAATGGTTCAATCTATAAAATATTTAAGTTTTAGTAATATTATTCTTTAAAAATAATATCTGTTGAATTAAAAATTTTACTGAGTAACGGGTCAAAATTTGAAATTTTATTTTCAATTTCATACTTATTTTGTTGAATTTTATAATTTTATATAATATAATAAACTTTAAATAATATATTTAAAATATTGAAACTTGATATAAAAGTTAGAAACTATAAACACTCCAAATTGATTTGTTATAGCAATGTCAATAATATAACACTATAATATATAAAAAATTTAAGAAACCAAGTATATTAAAACAAAAAGTATAACAATATATTAAATTACTCATAGTATAATAACTCGCTTTTAAAAAACTAAATTTACAAAATTATATCTTATAATGATATTCAAGTCATGATGTAGAATATACATTGTTAAAATAACTTTGCATACATAAACTAATACAACATATTAAAATTTTATTTTAAAATAGAAAATATACAAAAATTTGTATAAAATAAAATTTAACCAGTGTTATAGCACATGTACTTATCTAAAATCATTGACAATATAAAACTTACAAAATATGTATCTTTTTATTTTATTGCATAATGTTTTATACAAAAAACTTTTAAAAACAATCACATAAATTATATTTTATATAAAAAATACAATATAAATAAAATGAATTTCAATCCGTGCTCTAGTACGGATCTACTATAGTTTTAATGTGTTGGGCGTCCGAAATTATCTATGATGTTTTTTCCTCAGTCATCAATTTGGGGTAGGCCTTCAACTTAGTTATTAAAGACTTCAAACGATTCAAAGTGATCTATACTATCCTTGATATATCAACAATTTGTGTTCATCCGTCTAGTATATTATTTTGCCGTTAACATATCCACAAAGATATTCGAACTCTTGTTCTTTACTTTTTGGGGTCAGGAAGACACACTCAAATTTTTAACCTCTTAAAAAGGATTTAAAAACAAAAGAGTTAACATGTAAACGCCACTTTAGTTTATTAAAGAAGCAAATGAGAAAGACACTAACATAAAAAGCCCATACAAAGAAACCCAAATCCAATCATGTAACACAATCACTAAATTGTGTTTGAGCAACGTAATCAAAGTTTCACTAGCTATTATTATTAAAAACATCTCATTTGGGGCAGGCAGGGTCGAATGCGAATGGACCGACATTGTAAATACCGTACGTGAGCTTGTTAATGATGGTTGTGGAATTTCCTGGTTTTAAGACCGGCTTAAGGTAGGCCCCCTTGTCTCCACCGTGGAGCGTCGACACTTTGCTGCATTTGGCGTCCGGCGACTTCACGAGTAAAGCTCGGCAACCTTTGATACCATAGCTGGTCACCGTCTTAGGGGCCAAGAACATGAAGTATCCGTTCTTGTCCGTCTTTGTCTCGGATATTGAGCTCTTCTTGTTCTTGCACACAAGTCTCACCACAGCATCTATATCCCCAAATAACACAAACAAAAATAAGAAAAGAATTAATATTTGTAGAAATTTGCTATGTTAAAAATAACAATGCAACCAATAAATTAGTACAGTAGTTTATATCTTTGTTTAGAATTGCAATGGTAATTTATTGCTTTGATTAAATTTGGGGGCATGTACTTGAACAAGTTATCTTTTTACGAGTGAGCTAGACTTGATAATATGTGGAATATAGGGAAAAAACAAGGTTCGATGCAGTAGATTGTGTAAACCAAAAAAACCTATTAATAGTCACAAACACATTTTCTCTATTTCATTATTTTTGTTAATTTTTTTAATGGTAAATTTATGTTATAAATATTTGTTTTCTTGAAGGGCATGACTGACACAACTCCTCTGACTGGCTGGGCTAATCTCGATTGGTAATATTTAGTTAACAGTTAACACAAAAAGTTTTGAACATCCGTAAATGAGATTATATATGCATATACTGATATACATGCCTAAACGTATATAATAAAGTATAGTGAAGTGTACGTACGTGTATATAATTAATTAATTAATACCTTTAACGGGTTTGGCGCCTATGAGGGTGTTGACACCAGCGTACTTGCATGGTTTGCAGTAGACCAAACCCCGCACGGCCACTAGAGTCCTGTTGAACTTAGGAGGGGAAAGAGGTGGGAGAACCGGAGGCTTGATCGGAGCTTTGGTCGGTGGGAGGGTTGGTAGCTTAATCGGAGCTTTGGCTGGTGGAAGAGTTGGTAGCTTAATGGGAGCTTTGGCCGGTGGAAGAGTTGGTAGTTTGATCGGAGCTTTGGCCGGTGGAAGAGTTGGTAGTTTGATCGGAGCTTTGGCCGGTGGAAGTGTTGGTAGTTTGATCGGAGCTTTGGCCGGTGGAAGTGTTGGTACTTTGATCGGAGCTTTGACGGGTGGGGGGGATGGTGGTAGGGTAAGGTGATCGGGAGCTAAACCAGGTTGATTCACTCCTAAGGTGAAAACAGAGGAAGTGAAGCACAAAAGTGCTAAGAGAGTTAGAGAAACACTCTGACCAGTGATTCCCATCTTTACTCTTTTTGTTTTTGTTAGTGTGTGTGACTTTTGGTTGATGTGATTTGGGTGTATTTATAGGAGATTTCAGGCTATACATTTTTTTTTTTAAGAATTAAAAAATTATTTCATCAGTCAGTAACGTATAATATGTTATTAGTATAATTCATATAGTCATATAGTCATATAGATAATACAGCACATGTGCACGTCTGGCGAGGTAGTCGAGAAGTTTCCGATGTCTCGTTATAAGGATTTTGAATTAGATCTGCTAACAGGTTTTTATACTGTAAGCAAGAAGAACTCGAGATTAATTTGTAATTAAACCCTTATTACAGTCACTTCCCGGGTTTTTTTTCGTAGCGTTCGGAGTAAACATTTGGAATGATGTTTTGCGTAAACTCACGTTTGGGTGAATCACTTATAGGATGCTTATGCAATGAGTTTTATAGCTCAGATTGGATTTTGGAACTGTGAGGGTTGTCGAGTTCCATAACCCAGGCCCTACAAAACCTAACTGAAGTTTCTTTTAATAGGAAAAGAAAAAAATCATAGATGTTACTTTATAATCACCTAACTGATGTGTAATGATTTCTTGTTTGTGATCTTTATATATGAGAGTTTTACAAATTTTAACAAAAATCATAGAAAGAATGTATATATGGATGTTAAAAAAAAAGAGTAAAAAAGAATGTATATAGTAGTTTTACATTTTTTTTCTTTTACAAGTTTTTGTTGAACTAAAATATCTAAACTTTTATGTACGATTACGTTATGCATGAAAGTTAAATAATCTTGATTGACTAAATAAGTGATACTTTCAATGCAGATATCTGGAATATGGTATTAATGCATGAGTTTTCACTCACGTTCCATGTTTTGTGGTTCATAACATGTGCATCGCAACAAGATGCGCCTGGCGCGGCTTCAACACATTACACATTTAAAGTTCAATTAATATCCCACACTTACTTCTATTTATTTGTGGTTTTCCAGTACAACATGCAATCCATTAGCTAGTACTCCTTGTTGCGAACAACAAAGCTAAAGAGTTTCATTGTATTTGTAGTATTTACATTTTTAAGGTCCGTTCGCGAACTTTGCATTTACAAATTTTTGTTATTTTTTTATAACAATATACGTATGGCCATCACTAAGCTTCGAGAGACGAGAGAGATATTCGCTGAACTAGCTACACCATTACTTAATAAGGAGTGAAAATTAAGTCTCTCTATACTTCAATCTCAAGATTACACTGCATGAGATCGACATGACATGCAATCCGCATATGATAATAATAATTTTCTAAATACCAATGCGATACAAATGTTCTAAATTGTTACATATATATGGTTTAATTTAGCGTGTGGCCTTGTCGCCTAGGCAGGTCCATCTAATGCCTAAGTTGTCTCTACGGTTCAAACCTTCTAATGGCCGGTTATATACAGTTTATAGTTCTCGAAATACTGAATTTTGCACACTTGCTAATTACAACAAAAATCCCATGTATTAGACAAAAAATATAACTTATACTTTGATTTCTTACAATATGTATCTATACTTAGTTAAAATAAAACTCTATTTTGGTCAGATACTTATCATTCCTAAAATATTTTAAGTGTGTTTTGGTAGTCTACTGACTTCAAGCTCCTTGAACTAAATCCCATATTATACATATTTGGGTTTGAGAAAAGAAAAAAATATATATATATATATTTGGGTTTGAGTTGAAGGTATGTTTTGGTAGTCTACTGACTTAGGCATGAGGCCGATGACGTATCAAGTCTCATACACTACGTATTTTGTAATCTGTTGTAATACCCGGTTGTACTGTTGTTCTACACTTCTACTATTCTACTGCGGTGGTCAAAATCACTAGTGTTTAAAAAACGATTTTAATAGAAGTAACAGTGTGGTCAACAAAAATATATATATAAGTAACAGTGATTTATACACATAATTAGACGATGCTCATTGCTCAATGCATGTAAATAATTTATTGTTTAATAAAAGTAATTATGTCATCATATAAAAAAAATTTTAATTAGCCATCAGAATTTGTTTTGAATAAAATAAAATAAAAGCAGCTAAAAAATCTGAAATTAAGAGAGAGTACGTGATCAGCTACGACGCCATCCACAGTACATAGTGTGGCTATATTAATTAATACACTGAGATCAGGCACGGAAGCAAGCGCTATAACAAACGAAACAGAATTTCAAATTTCAAATTCGAATTCAGAACTAGAGAGAGAGAGAGAGAGAGAGAGCAGATAAAGCTTCAGCGATTTTGATTTCGTTTCATCGTCTATCTCACTTTCTCAGTTCTTTCGTCTACGATGTCGTCTACCAGAAGAGCCACTACTAATAAGAGAGCTCAGCCAGAGCCGCCGCAATCGCTCAAGAAGAAGCCAACTGCCAAGGCAAAACTCCACGACGATTCCGATCCCGATGATTCTAGGTCCGTTTTTTTTTGTGTGTTTTTTCGCTTCGTCTTCTTCTTCTTCGTTTCTTCTCGTTTTTGCTAAATTGTGACTCGCGATTGTGTTTTCCGATGAGTCTAGGTCCGTTTTGAGTTTTTGTGTTTTTCGCTTCGTCTTCTTCTTCGTTTTTTCTCGTTCTTGCTAAATTGTGACTCGCGATTGTGTTTTCTGTGTTGATCATACGCAGCGATCTCAAAGGACTCATGTCGGCGTTGCAGAAAATCAGAGAGAAGGCGGACGAGGATGGCCGGAAGAAGAAGGAAGAAAGCATCTCCAGGTGATATAATCTCTTCGTTACATGCTTCTCTCGTATTAGGTTATTGAATGTTTAGTTGAAACAGAGCTCTGATATCACCGTAACCTTAGATTTCAATTTTTTGCTATGCGATCATCGAGAAATTTATGGCGATGGATCGTATGCATCATAATCGTTGTTGGAGAATGTTACGATCGTTTGATTCTACGTTTTTAGAACTTGTATCGCAAACCTAGTTTTATCAACTAGATGTAGCCAGATGAAGCTAAGGTGTTCGATCATATGCTCAAGCATTTTGAGATTGGTTGATCTGTTGTGCAAATGACTGTGGTATGCTCTTGTATCGCTTGAAATAGAAAGCAAATGTTTGATTGATAAGATATGAAGCTCGTTTTTAGTCTGGATCTTGTATCGCAGACCAAATTTATCAACTAGTTATAGCCAGATAAAGCTAAGGTGTTCGGCTTTTAGCATTTGATACTGATTGATCTGTTGTGCAAGTAGTTACGGTATGCTGTTGTATCCCTTTAACTAGAAAGCAAATATTTGATTGATAGAAATGAAGCTCGTTTAATTTCACAGATACAGAACGTTTACATGTTCAGTCGTTTGTTGCTAATCTCTGAAGCACTTGGTTGATTTCTATTAATATTTTGGTATCGAGTTCTCCACAACAAGATGAATCTCTGTTTAATGCTCTTTTAAGTGTTGTTAGTTTGGTAGCTGAATCTTGCTTTAATCCTTGTGTATCTTTCTGGCAGTGTGTCCAATGAGGTTAAGTCAAAGATTGAAGAGCTGAAGTCAAAACTTGAGAAAGAAAGGTAGGCTATATGTTGCTGAGGACTAATATCTGCTCCTCCATGTTTTTGTGAATGTTGGTTTAGAAGATGAGATACAAATTCTGATATATTCGCTCCTTGATTTACAAACTGCAGACAAAACTTTACCAAAGCACTTTCAAAGAGTTCAAAGGAGGTCTGAACAAAGATCCGAAGATGATATTTAACTTGATTGTTACTTTAGAAAGGTACAATGAGCTGACCTCTGATTCATATTTTCAGTGTGAGAATATCTTGAAGGATGAAGCTGCCAAGTTTGAGGAGCTTCATAAGAAATTCCTGAAAGACAAAGCTGACCATCTCCAGGGTTTGAAAGGTATTATTTCTATTGCCTTACTGGTTTTGTCCACTGTTTTGGTAATAGTGGTTGTCAAAATTGTTAATTAGCTAAGTAGGATACTAACGAAAGGGATGATAATGTGTTTCTGCTTTACAGACACTGTGTCAAAGTTCGAAGAAGACAAGGAGAGGCTTTACATGCGATATGAGCAACTAAGTAAGCCAACCAATCCCTTATAATGAGACCACTGTTATAAGACGGCAACACTTACTCACTTCCACATGTAAATAACAAATAGGGAAGAAGGAGAAGACAATGATAACGGAACAGGAGAAGTTCTGCAAGGAAAAGCTTGCTCAACTGGAAGAGTCGCTGAAGAAAAAGAAACGGGTAAATAAAATCTTTACATTTACATTAGTCTTTGATCTTGTTGTATGACTGAAACGCCAATTCTCTGGGTGTAGGACGACAAAACTTTCAGCATATTGAGGAAAACTCTCGGCTCTATGCTGGAAAACGAAGCCTCTGATGAAGAATTCCCACCTGATGAGTGAAAGATTAACGCCACTTCGCTTGAACGCTAGAAAGGTAAAAAACCCTTTTACTTTGATCAGCCAGCCAGACGATGCTTTAAGCTTTCTTTTTCAGCAGAAAACACTCTTTATCTCAAGTAGTGTTTCAAGACTTTGAATGTTATGAATATGAAACCTTATTGTTTTTCTATGTTATAGTTTGGAATTGAAAGAGTAATTACATTTTAGCAGGCTCCACCACAAGTTAGCTAACATCTAGTATTTGCCCTTTACAATGTTATTATTATGACTGACTCATAAAAAGCCTCAATTATGGATATGGATATGGATATATAATTGTAAGTTAAAGCTAATCAAACGCTAGCAGTTTCTGGCCAAACTTATCCATTTTCAAATTGGCATGGCTAACATATAGGCAGATCTATAACCCAAGTCATGTAGCTTCTAAACCACATAAATTGCATATTCAGTATCCACCATCATCTCTTACACTCTTTCAGTGTTTCGTTTGATTGATATGGTTGCTCTGCAACTAAGAATAACATAAAAGGCCACTATTTTCCTCAGTGCAAGTTCTATCTCCACAAGGAATGCGCCAAGTCACCCTTAATCCTTCTCATCCCAAACACTATTCTAAATGATGAACATGTTTTTGACCTATTCTATTGAACTGCGTGTCAGCGGCTCTACGGTGGTTTTAAGAATGTGTGTTACAATGTCGAGATAGATTGCGTTGATGGTGACTTCGCTGCACCACTTTGCCTGACAAGAACACACCTCCACATCCCAATGTTCTGGACCACGTTGTTTTACATGTTTTTGCCGCAAATACACATCATGCATTTATAAATATTTTCCAAGAGCAGAGAAATCTTTGGGATCCTTTTTGAAATGAATAATCATATTAACCAAAGCTACAGCACTCTGTGATAGATCCAGTCCTTGTGAACTTTTGTGGAAGAAGAAAGGATTGCTATTTCAAAATAAACATATTTTCTCATGAATTACAGGACACCTCTTTGGTGTTACAAGAATCTCTTTTTTGGCATTGGAAAGAAAACAAAAGAGGGTGAAAATGTTAAGAGAAGATGAGTTTTTCACTTCCAGAGTTCTTCCATGGGGATTCCACGCTCTTGAGCAACATCGCGGAACTGTCTCATCTGTTGCACTGCTGCAAGAGTAGCTCTTGCATTATTGAGAGCATTGTTGCTTCCGAGCTGTTTCCCCAATGCATTCTCAACTCCTGCCATCTCTAGCACAATCCTAACCGCTCCTCCAGCAATCACACCAGTACCTGGTGAAGCTGGTCTAAGCATCACCTTGGCTGCTCCATAATCACCCTCTGATCTATAAAACAAAAACCAAACAAACCCTCTAAAACACACCCAAAACATTCAGAAACATAAACCCTCCCCAGTTTCTCCCAAAGCTTTAGCTCCATGGCCTATCAACCAACCAATTCTTCTAAACGTTTGTGCACAACGCAAACATCAGTTTCAATAGACCATCACACCACCAATGTTTAAACCAAGTAAAAATTCACATCCAACACAACCATGGCTGCACAATGCTAAGAAGACTAAATCCCAAATCTTAGTTCATTGCCAATTGAGTGTGACCAAAACCGATTCTTCTAACCATTATGGCCCAAATTTAAGATTTTGAGTAACATGTCCTATAACACCAATCCTAAAATCCAACACAGCCATGGCTGCACAATGCTAACAAGAACTAAAACCCCCAAAATCAAAGTCCATCACCAAAGTAAGACTCTTTTCTCAACCAAAACAAAATCTTCCAACACATCAACAAACATCAAAATTCAAAACTTTTTTGGTTACCTGTGGGGGAAAGTGGAGTACTTGGTCATAGGAACTTGAACAATGTTCCTCCTAGCATCAATAGCAGATTTCTGAACAGCAGCAACAACTTCTTTAGCCTTAGCACAACCAACACCAACATTGCCTTGTTTATCACCAACAACAACAATAGCTCTAAACTTCAACTGCTTCCCACCTTTAACAACCTTAGTAACTCTCCTAACCTGAACAACTCTCTCTTCAAACCCATCTCTTATCTTATCCTTTTTGGGCTTCCCACCAATACCTGAACTCTTCTTAAACTTTGAATCCATCACATAAATGTCCTTACCAAGCATGCTCTCACCACTATACGCAGGACCGTAGAGCTCTTCGAACGCCGTCGCGATCTCTTCCTCAGTCTCGTCGCTTCCTTCGTCGAAGTAAGGAGGATCGACGAAGCCTTCGGGAGCAATTGGTGGGTCGAATACGACATTAGCTGTTATCTCAGGTGTCTGATCCTCGAAGAAGAAAGTTTCGTTTTGCTCGTTGGAGGCTTTGACGAGAGTGAGAGATGATGAGACGCCGCGGCGGTTGAGGAATGAGGAGGAGAAGGAGACGATGGGTTTTGTTGTTGAGGAAGAGATGAGAGATGAGGTTCCGCTGTGGAGGGAGAGAGAAGTGAGTGAAGAGAGAGCTGATGCTGTCGCCATTGAAATATGGAGAGGTTTTTTTTGGATGAGGGAAAGGGAAGCGAGAGTGGAGCAGAGGCTTATCCAGCACCAGATTGGTGTTAACTGAAAAGAAGATTATCTCTGGGGGCTTTTAAAGTAAATTATTAACTTTTAGTTTGTTTACAAATTGGCCACAATATATTCCGTGGTAACATTTAAACCCATCTAACTTTTATTACATTACGTTTAGTGTCCTGCTGTCATCTTGGTCGATATGGGCTCATAAGTTGAAGGCCATTTTACTTACTTCCCCTTTATGGCCCATTGAAGCTTCTCTAGTGAAAAAACCTAGAGTAAACTGACTAAAGAAGATGATGATGAATCACTAGGATATAATTGCGGATACTAATCTTTAGATCCCTAATCTTGAATTAAAATTAAGGATCATAACAATGTTAAGTTAAACATTTTACTTTTTAACCAAGAGAAGGTATTTTTTGTAATCATTTTTACAAACCCTAGTCAATTTTATATAGACCTCGACCTATATAAGATCGGCTTTGTTAGCTACAAATATCATATATAGTAGTATTAATTATCCTTATTGAGTTACCACTTACATCTCGTGAGGTGACACCAAGGGAACCAACCATGCTGAAGTCTGAAAATAGCCTTATCAGTTAAATTCAGTTGTTCGATCGAATCTTTGTAAGATATTTTGGCCAAACATATTTTGAAGCCATGTTGAAGGTGATTTTATATCAATTACTCTATTTTAGAGTTATAGCCTGTTGTTATAGGACAATGGGTTTGGAAAAAGTGGTTGCATTGATCTCTTCTCTCTATGGATTTTGTAAAAGTGTGTTTTTGCAAATTGAAAGGTGACCAAAAAAATAAATGGGTGTACAACCAAACGTCCCCACTCCAAAATTGAAAATTCAATTTAGCGTTGATCGTTGGTGTGTCACGTGGTGAAGTTAAGGTTCCCCCACCACTTCTCTTCTTTATTGTCTGTCCATTCCAAAGATTTTTTAAGAAAACAAAGCAAAGAGTTTTTACTATTTACCAACATATCGCAAACGTCGTCATTTTTTCACATGTTCGTTGTCGTAGTTGCATATATGTACTAATACAACTATACACTGATGTTAACACAAATCTACTTGTAAAGTTGTAAAAGTACGTAACCAAATGATTATATCTGTATGAGAAGAAGATAGATTTTGTTCATCTCATCATAAAAACATAAGATTTTTGACATGATATGTCTCCGGACTTGTTGAATTAGTTTCTATATATCTCGAAGTTTAGCCACAAATATTTATTTACACTACCCAAAAAATTAACGGAGGTTGTATAATATAAATCGATCCATCAATTTTACCGTCGAGTTGAATTGGTTTAATGGGGAAAGGAAATGAAAAAGAAGAGAAGGACTGAATGAGAATGAGATGCTTGCTGAACAAAAGATGTAAACAAAAATTGACAGGCAGTACAATAATGTGTAGTAGTGTCATATGACAGCTGACGAGTCTACTGCCTAGCTAGTCTTGACGTTAATATTTTGTCCATATTTTTCTTATGCCATTATTTCAACTTAAGGAATGTTGTGGGTTCCTAATACTTTTGTTTATATTCATCTTGTTGTCATAATACGTATCTAAATTCATAGTATGAAGTTGATGCTCTTTTGACCTAGTGGTGAATTAATCAAATGTTTTCTGTACGTAATATTTTTTTGTATATGTCAGATATGCGATTATGTTGTAAAAAATATGTGATTTATGCAAATCAATGGAGGCCAACTTACCTATATCGATTGTCATTGTGAACGTGGTGCAAATAAAATTATCCGTTGTTAAGTGGTTTGTAGAACCGTTTGATGTATTTTCAAGTGCCATAATAAATCCATCATTTGTAGTACTGAAGACCTAATAATGATGTAATAAATGAACAAAGAAATCATGATGGTATTACTGATCATTCATATTTGTCGCGATCAAAAGATCATAAAATATGTATAATTTTTTTTTTGATTTGTTTTCCTAAACATGATATCGATGTTTTTTTTCTTTAATAACAAGAGATTAGATTAGCTCAAGTGAGCCAATGGGATCAAATATTATTTACATAGCTAACTTGATGCGTAACCGAGCGAACACGTCGTGCCAGGTTATCTGCTTTACCATTCTGAACGCGGAGGACTAAAGCTAAGGAAAAAGAACGAAACTCCTCTTTGTCAACTTGAATCTCCTCTAAATATCAATGTTTTTATGTGGATTTAAGTTAGTGATCAAAGTCGACTAAGTAACAAGTATTGAGGACCTCACATTTCGTTTGCTCATTGGTCACTAATCACTATATATATACGTGACTAAAAACCCTAACTTTCTATAAGCTTTAGTTAGATTTTGGAAGGTGTTGATCCGGTCATTACAAAATAAGTAGTGTTAAAAATAAGAAAATTGAAATTTAAGCAAATTTAAAAGTTTTATTCAAAGTTTGTATTATATAAGATATGATTCTATACAATAGTGCATGTCAAACACACTACACAACTCCTTTTAAAATCAGGGCTTTTATTTTATTTTATTGATTCGATTCGTTTTATGTCAGTGTCGTGGATCTCAATTCTAAATTATGCCTCGGCATACTGTACTAAGGTTTTCATTCAGGCGACTTTTAAAAGTCAGCGATGATACAATATTTTACTGGTGGTTCTGTTTTGTAAAATAGTAAAACGAGGGGTGACAAACATTTAGATTTGTCCATTAGCCTCTAAGAGCTAGAAAGCAAACCTTTGCATAGCTGTACCATTTCTACATTTTTGTGTGTTTGTATAGATATGCATGGATCTAACTAACGACATAAAATGGCAAAATCTATTCACAGTTGAGTTAGATATACAATTAAATATAGTGCTATTTATAATTTTGATTGGTCAAAGAAAA